>NC_067475.1:147841301-148441301 GCF_947179515.1 Apodemus sylvaticus
CTCTTATACACTGTATAGAAGTATTTACCTGTCAATAAAAAGCCTATGGCCAATGAACCAAGGAAGGGTTAGAAGGTGGAATATCCCACTCAGAGAGATAGGACTCTGAGAAATATTCAGGTACAGAGGATTAGCCCCAAATACTGATACAGACAGATGCTTGAACCTGACGGGAGGTTACTAGCCTAGCCACATGTTATGACTTAAATTAGCTCATATAGAATAACTGGTGTATGAACTAGGGAGGATGAGCCAAAGCTCTTGGTCTAGGCATTTGTTCATATATAAGAGCCACAGAGTCTTTATTTTGGAACTCAGACCAAGACCATGATTCTAAGGTGCCTGGGTCAATGAACAGGAAAGGGAACTTCCTGTGCTAACCCTCAGTTTGTAGGTTGTTAAACATGTGATATTGTTTTGAACAATATTTTCCTTTGACACAATTTCCTGCCATTTGGGTTGGCAGAGGTATTATTTCCTAAACTACACATTTCTCAATGTTTTATTATAAGAAACTTTGAAGGGAGGAAACAAGGAAACTACATAAAGATGCACATTTTCTTGTTTACTGGTGGTTGATCCAACTCAGATAAGCCAGTCTGTGCTTTATAAACAGTTTGTTCAAGACTTCATGACCCCATTTTTTTTGTATCCTCACTCTTTAAGGATCAGAGAGATTAAGTAACTTGCGAAGGTCACACAGCTCAGGTTCACTTCAGGCTCAACTTTAAACTACATCTTATTAACTTCAAAGTTCTTCGTTCTTTTTCATATTTCTTTGTCAGAAAAGAATAGTGAGGAAAAGGAATGTGTTCCGAAAGTATAAATGAGGATTTCCTGGCTGGGGAGCAAGGTTTGATACATGCGATAGCTGGTACACTGTAGTTCATAAACTCAGTAAGTTGATAGAACAAAGCCAAAGATAAACCAAACAAACCAACAAAAGTGATTCTGAATCTGACTGTAAAAATCATGTCTCTGCCCTATCCCCTTCACCAATTAGCTCAGATGTTTTGGGTTATGTTCATGTGATTTAGGTACAATTTAACTTATTGAACACAGTTAATTTCCTACTGTCTTAGATTATCATATTCAAATTTATTTAAAAAATTTAAAACTTATTTTTGTTTGGTTGTGTATGTATGAAGATGTGTGTGCATTGGGGGAATACCTGTGTGCCCGGAGGGCAAGGTCCTTCTCTGTAGAGTCAGTTTTCTCCTTTTATCTTTATATGGGTTCTGGGTATCAGATGCAAGTTGCCAGGTTAGTGTGGCTGGCACTTGTGACCTGTGAGCCTTCTCTCTGGTTTTCAAATTCCCTTTTATTTCACAATCCTTATCTAAACCTAAAAGATATGGGTAATATTTAGAGATTTCAAGAAAAATAAAACCAAGAGGGTACAGTCACATGTGTGCATGCACTTGTACAACTAAGGGTTGCTTACAGGTGGGGCTACCTCTGAGAAGTATGCTACTGAGTAATTCCATCATTCTGAGAGCATCTTGGAGAACATTTTACCCACATGGTACTTGTTGCTGCCAGCAACTACAGTGAACCATGTCCTGGAATAGAAGCTGAGTGATAGATGAGGAGGGGGTAAAAAGAACGAGGGTCAGGAGGATAGTTTGCAATTGAGGCCGAAACTTTAATGGAGGTCAGACCTTTTAACAGTTTGGGCAAGCTCCTCCTCCCAGCCTCCAGGAGGTGAGTTCCAGCGAAGTGGTCTGGCTGTTCACTGGGCATTGGCTCTACTGCTCAGGCATCTGGGCGGGTCACCTGCTTAATTCAGGAATTCGTAGGCAGATCTGGAGGAACAATGAACTTCACCTTCCCTCTGAGTGCTCCACCCTAGGTGGAACAAGATCTTGACTAGCACGGGAATCCCTGCTCAATAAAGGCTAGGAGAGGTTCACCTTGACCAATGTCAAGTTTACTCTGAGCACTCCACCCTAGAATAAAAATTCCTGCTGTAACCTACTTCCTTATTATGCCCTAAGGTCAGAGTCCTGCCCAAGTCCTTGTCCTGGGGCAATGTCAAGTTCCTACCACGGGGCATGACACCCCAATATGGCTCTGTACAGGGACTGTCTATACTGCCTAGGCTAGATCATGGTCTGATAATGTTACTGTTTTTGTGGTTACGAGGTTTTCGACTTAAAATGAGACAGGTATTTTCATCTCCTTTAGTTATCCTAGGTTGAGAATATCATAGGTTGAAAATATCGGTGATGTACCAAGCTTACACAGGATCATTACTAAGTCACACAAATTGTTGTGAGTTTCAGCTGTTTACTCTGGTGCACCACAAGGGAGCATACTACTACATACTGCTATCCCTGAAAAGATCCAAGCTCCCGAATATGCATCACTTTTATACCATGGTAGTGCTAAGAATTTGCAAGTTGAGCTTGGCAGCAGCACTCCTGTGTGTGTGTGTGTGTGTGTGTGTGTGTGTGTGTGTTGGTGCGAGTGTAGTGGTATTATTGTGAATTATCCATTAAAAGGAGTGGAGGTGAGAGGTTATTTTAAAGATTACCTCTCATGACCACGAGGCCACTCAAACTGGTGTACATTTTTCCTTTCAAATTAGTTGGGGATATAAAAAATTATAATATGAACATATTTTACCAAAGGTAAATTTAAAAATATTGACAGGAATACTATTTTATGCATGTGTCTATCATAAGTAGAGCATTTTCATATAGCAACCTTAGTACTCTATAAATATTCAGTGGGTCTTCTAGACTCAATCTCTTTGCTCTGAGTAAATTGTCAAACATTACTTAATTAGGCAACAGCTATGTAAATATATTTAAAGTGTGTTCTTACAGAGTGTTAGAGATTGTCAAATTCCACAGCAGACCTATTTGGGTAAAGGAGAAAAATATGTAAAAGGAAACAATGTTTCTCAGAATTGACTTTTAAGAGAAGTACAGAAGATTCTTCCCAAGGAAGTGAGTTTCATGTATCTGAGTTACTCTTGGACACTCTGTCAAGAAGCTCTATGAGGATTTTTCTCGACACATTCTTGGCCATGTGGTAACCACAGTGTGCCAAGATGGATACAATTGGTTTCAAGCTTCACAGAATTGCCTCTAGAATTCAAAGACAAAGGAAGGACCCGGAGCCTTTATAGTATGACTGTGAATAGCTTCAAAGACAAGCTTCAGGCAGAGGAGGGCTTGAAACACCTGTGTATTTTTAAAATGTTCATCCCTTCCTTGATAATTTCTTCTCAAGTCAGGCTTCTGGTTTTGATTCGCTTTAAAGTCAGATGATAAACAGTTCCATGATAAATAAGGTTATCATCAAATATCAGTTTTACTGTGTGGCAAGAACAGTAACTGCTCCCTAGGTTATCTGGATTGAAGAGTGCATGTTCTCTGTTCCTTGCACTAACATGAGAAATTCAGAATACCTGAGAGGCAGAGAGAATGTACTCAACTCCCCAAAGTTTGAACCTCACTCACTGTGTCAGCTTCTGTGTAGGTTAGGGAAGTAGACACAATCCTAGAGGCAGTACCCACATGCTCTGGTAGGGTCTCTTTCATCCTAGTACAATCACAATGATTTTCTTGTAGGCCTTAGTATCCATCAAGGCTGTGGTTTTCCCCTATAAGTACATTGCTTCTCTCATTCACACTGTGAGTGATTTCTCCCTGTGCATACCCACTGTGCTGAGAAGCTAAATTCCAAGGTTGGCTTGCTTCTGACTTCATCTTACTTTAACATCCGCATTTTTTGATAATACCAATTTACCATTTTAAAATGCTTTTTTTTAAATGGTAAATCTCAGAGAACAAACTGAAATGCTCCTGAGAAGGAGGCTTGATGCGTGCAATCATATGAATACATAATATTTGAATAAAATTTGAATAGCTTTATCCTTATTCACTAAATGAAGCAACCTACCTTTTTCTACTTCCCTCCAAATAATTAGCTTATAATAGTTCAGTGAGAGCATATGTAGCTTGTCGGTACAGCCAAGACCCACCATAGTAAAAGCTGATGGAGACTTGTTACAAAAACTTTCAGGTTAATTTTACATATGAGACAGATATACATTTTTTTTGTTCTCAATATCCAATGTCTCTTCATCAATTATTGCTACCACCAACCATGCACTGAATGAGATCACCAGAATCCCCCCAGATTTGCCCCCAGTAGCATTTATTATGCTACTTTGGTCTAGATTAGTAAGAGTTAGTTATTTATAAAGTAGCTTTCTGCTGTGGATTTGGTTTATTGCTTGTATTATGTTAACTGGATTCCCAAAATTTCATGGGAATTCCTATGTCTGCATGTAAGATGCTGAGAGTCCCTGCCCCCAGTTAGCTTTGATTGGTAAATACAGTTGCCAGCAGACAGTGGCTGGGCAGGGAGACAGAGGCAGGACTTTTAGGATTCCTGGGCATGAAACACAGCAGGGTGAAAAAGCAGAATCTTTATGTCAGAAAAGGAATAAGGTTCAGGCTTGGGGCTGCAGAAGAGAAAGCATAGAGTCATGTCTGAGCCAGGGACAAGGGGCCTTAGTCCCTTCCCCCACCCCCATTGGGTCTAGGGTAGGAAAGATGGAATATAGATTTTAGTAAGTAATAATTCAGGAGTACGAGGGAGGCATTAGCAATGTGGAATAGTCCAATCATTGAGCTCACTGAGGCAAATTAAATATAAGGCTGCATGTACGTCTTCCCATCGAGAATCCAGAGCATTGGGGTGGGTAGCAAGGAACTTATGCAGCTGCTGCCACCACCAGGAAGATTAGAGTGGATTAGTCAACTACAGCTACAGTCTTCTTGGAGGAGACACTGATTTTTTTGGGAGACATCATAGATTCTGAGGGAGTTCCTAGTTTTACAAACTGACTTTACTGGAAAGGAAGAAGAATCATGACACTTTTCTGGAATCAGTCTTTAGCAATGCTATATTCGAACTGTATGTAGTGCTATATTTAAATGTGGAGATGTGATTGACTGAAAAATAAGATCAGTGTTTAAGGAGTTGAAAAAGTGGATGCGCATGTGCGCGTGCCCAGAGAGAGAGAGAGAGAGAGAGAGAGAGAGAGAGAGACTGATTCACCCTTAGTAGGGAGAAAACACAATGGCGGAGGTTTAATGACTAGAAAGGCCACAACTAAAGCACCTACTACTGGTTTGTTGGGTGACATAATGGAGTTAATAATCAACTAATTTTGCTAACAAAGATGGAGAAAACTATTTTAAAGAATAGGAAGATGGATTAAAGACCTGAGTTTGACTTACTTAATCTCATTTTTTTTTTTTTTGTTCTTGTTTTGTTTTGTTTTCCCCAGGCATAGCTGTGTATGTCTATAACTCTAGTCTTTGGAGGCAAAGGCAGGCAGATCCTGGGAGTCAACCTTGCCAAAACAGTGACCCTTGTGTTCACTGACAGATCGTGACTCAAGGGAACAGACTGGAATGATAGAGAAGTACAATCAATATTCATTTATTTGTCTTAGTCAGGGTTTCTATTCCTGCCCAAACATCATGATCAAGAAGCAAGTTGGGGAGGAAAGGGTTTATTGACCTTACACTTCCACATTACAGTTCATCACTAAAGGAAGTCATGACTGGAACTCAAGCAGGTCAGGAAGCAGGAGCTGATGCAGAGGCCATAGAGGGATGTTTCTTACTGGCTTGCTTCCCCTGGCTTGCTCAGCCTACTCTCTTATAGAACCCAAGAGCACCAGCCCAAAGGTGGTACCACCCACAAGGGGTCCTCCCCATTTGATCACCAATTGAGAAAATGCCCCACAGCTGGATCTCATGGAGGCACTCCCCCAACTGAAGCTCCCTTCTCTGTGATAACTCCAGCCTGTGTCAAATTGACACACAAAACCAGCCAGTACATGTACACACATACACACACACACACACACACACACACACACACACACATCAAAAAAAAAAAAGAAAAGAAATTAGGTAAAGGTTGTATGACTTAGTGAATCTAATTTTACATAAAGCATGTTAAACTTCTTTAGGTTTGGTTACCTTGTTTTCAGTAGGAAATCATAATACAATTATATAGGACCTAATACTTAAAATCTTATACACTTTCCTCTTCTTAGTTATTTTCTGCTTGCGAGTATAAATGTATCCACATGCATGTCAGAGTGCACCTGTGAAGGTCAGTGGACAACTTGTAGGAATTTCATTCTTGTTTCCACCATGTGGATCTCAGAAAACAAACTGAGATCAGGCTTGGCAGCAAATCCCTTTACCGGCTGAGCCTTCTCTTCAGACCCTTATTTACCTTAAAGGAAAACTAATTCAGGCACTCTAAATTGACTTGTGTATAAACAATTGCTATGCTACAAAGTAAAGATACTTAATATTTACAGGAGTGCTTAGGTTTTTTGGTTTTTTTTGTTTTTGTTTTTTTTTTGTTTTGTTTTTTCCAGCAATAATCCTGTCAACTTTTTCCAATAATAAAATAATTTAGAAATCTAGAAGGTGTGGTAAGTGGAGTCATACCCTTTGAACTGGCTCTGCATCTAACATAGTACAGAAACCCATTTTAGTAAGACACATCTTTAAAAATAGAAAATGAAGACTCTTTACAACATCATCAATGCAATGTTTAAAAATCTGTTGTCTGTGTTTTTACTGTTTTCATTACATTTGATAGAAACTGTCTATAACAGTTTTATGTAAGAGTCACCAGAGAATTTTATATAAGTGAAGGATGATTAAAGACAGCCCAGACCTGTGAGTTATTTTTATCCCAATTATAGTTCACTAGTAACATGGTTTACATTGCTTAGGGGTGTGAAGCTGCGGATAGGCTAAGAAATAGGCCTGGAAATGCAGATAAATTGATGTTGGGTCAGACAGTAACTCAAGAACACTGTTCTTAAACATGGCCCAAGCCAATCACCATTGTAGATTTCAGTGTATAATTTAGGTAATCCCATTACAAAGATGCCTTTTTACCTAGCAGAGTCTCAGATTTTCATTCAGTCCCAGAGTCAGGATTTCTCTACCCTCTCTTACTTGTAAAACAATTCATATTTTTGGAAAATAATGGTCCATTTCATGCAACTTTGATTTTATATTTATCTATAGGACTCTATAGGCCAGAAGAAAATCAATGTAATCTGGGTTGCCTCTGTTCAGAGAGAGAAAAAATTATCAGAGATATTTGTGTCAGAAGAATAAAGAGTTCAAATCTGCAAAAGTAATTTGACTTTATGATCATTTAATTGTGAAATTGTTTAATTCGCAGAATCAATTGTTAGCTGATAGAAATGCATTATGTTTTCCAACCTGTAGTAGTCAATCCACATTGAGGGACTGGTACACAGGTTTTCTCCAAATTTTGAGGTCCCTGAGATTTGTACTTATCTCTAGACATCTTCATCTGGCATGGGCCCTCATCAATTTCTTTGACTCCATTAAGTTCAAGGCTTAGTGAAGGAGAAAAAAGAAAAAGGTGATTGGAGGGCTAAGCACATCGTCCTCCAGAGCATTCAAGATACCCCTGAACTAACAGTGATAAACCCTCAGTGAGTTTAGCTTGGCAAAATTCAAATGCAGATCCACAGGGACAACTTTTAGATTCTGAAATACAATGGTCAGAAGGAGCCTCAAAGAGGCTCATGGGAACTGGTTTGTTCTAGGGTACTGTTTCAGGGCCTTGTCAATCTCTGAAGAGAACCTGTATTTTATACACGGGAAGAGATGGAGTAGAGCAATTCCATCATCCACAAAGGCTCAGAACCTTTGGCTGAAATAAGTGGTATACTTCTGTTTAGGTAGCCCCATCTATGGCCACCATTCTGCTATCCTTTACCTGCTGGGTAGTAAGGCTTGTATTCCACATCACTAGCCATATCATGAAAGAAACTAAAAATAGCTTTAAATTATTCTAAGGCACCCATAAGAATGTTTCCTAGAACTTTGTGCCTGTGGATTGAATAAGAATAATTCCCACAGACTCATATATTTGAACTCTTAGTATTCATGTCGCAGAACTGTTTGAAAGGATTAGAAGGATTAGGAATGCTGCCTTGTTGAAGAAACTGTTGCTGGTGGTGCTCTTTGAGATTGGAAAAGCCCATACCAGGCCTAGTCTCTTTCTTTTTCTACCTGATGCTTGTGTATCAGCATATAAGCTCTCAGCTTCTGCCTGACTACCTGCTGCATTGCTTTCTGCCATGATAAAAATGTATTAATCCTCTAAGGCTGTAAGCAAGTGCCCACGTATATGTTTTCTTTTTAGAAGAACTGCCCTGGTCATGGTTTTTCTTCACAGCAATAGTAACCAAGATATTGGCCCACTTTTTGACTATGGAATGCAGAAAACTTCCTTTCAAGCAGATGTTCCAAGTACAGAGACTGCAAATGGAATAGATTATTGCAATAACAAGACCTACTTCTTCAGTTATGAAGATACTAGTATATCTTAAGGAATCTTCTTGATCACTACATATTCTAAGAGCTTTACTGTCAGAGCCACTTCCAATCAAGAGTAATAAATCCATGTTCCTCATGACTCTAGCTTTCTTCATCTAGAATTTGGCTGCTTCACTGCGATGACTTTCTGGGGTTTGAGAGACCATCTATGTCTAAACATATGCATTCAACTAGCCCAAAAGTGTTTCACCTGCACGCCCCAAGCTGTTCTTCATTTGCGCATAAAGAGCTAAGTCATGCTTACATGTACAGAAGGATTCCTTGAATTTCTTCTCTGGCTTTGGGGCGTATTTTCCCATTGTTAGTGGATAGAATAAGGGATATAGTCTTGTTTGATGGTTAGCTTAATGCAAAACGCTTGCCCCTTGAGATGTGGGTGAGAGTATGTATGATGAGCAAAGAAACAAGAAAAAAGCTTGTGAGATCGGGAACTAGGGTGATAATTTCCAATTTGTTGGCAAGACATGAAATCTGAATTTTGTTCATACAAAACTGTCATCATCCCCACTGTGCCCTTAAATATTTAACTTTTAAGTGTGTGTGTGTGTGTGTGTGTGTGTGTGTGTGTGTGTGTACATATGCTGGAGTACAGGTACCTTCAGAAGACAGAAGCAGACATCAGATGTCCTGAAGCTGGAGTTATAGTTCATTGTTAGTCACCTCACATGGGTACTGGGATCTAGATTTGTGTCTTCCTCAAGAACAATCTGTGGATTTAAAAATTTTTTTATTACTTAATTATTTGTATACACTCCATATTTTATTCCCCACCCCTCCAACCCCTGTGTACCCTCCGACTGTTCCACATTCCATACTTCCTCCCCTCCTCTGTCTCCACACAGATGTCCCTACCCCCCTCCCCACCTGACCTCTAAACTCCCTGGGGATTCCAGTCTCTTGAGGGTTAGATGCATCATCTCTGAATAAGCACAGACCTGGTAGTCCCCTATTGTATGTGTGCTAGGGGCCTCATATCAGCTGGTGTATGCTGTCTGTTTGGTGGTACAGTGAGAGATCCTGGAGGACTAGATTGAGACTGCTGGTCTTCCTATAGGGTTGCCCTCAGCTTCATTTACTCTTCCCTAATTCAACAGCAGGGGTTAGCTGTTTCTGTCCATTGGTTGGGTGCAAATATCTGCATCTGAATCTTTCAGTTCTCTGGAGTGCTCTAATGCTAGGTCCCTATTTGTGAGAGTAATATTTGGTCCCTATTTGCCTCAGTAATAGTGTCAGGCCTTGGGACCTTGCCTTGAGCTGGATCCCACTTTGGTCCTGTCCCTGAACCTTCTTTTCCTTGGGATCCTCTACATTTCCATCCCTGTAATTCTTTCAGACAGGAACAATTATGACTGTTGTATGGTCCCCCTCTCCCTCATTTGAAGCCCTGTCTTCCTGTGGGAGGTAGGCTTTATAAGTTCCCTCTCCCTACTGTCAGGCATTTCATTCAAGGTCCCTTCCTTTTTGTCCTGTGCATGTTTCCTCCCCCCAGGTTTCTGGTGCATTCTGGATGCACCCCCCAACCTCCTATTTACCGAGGTTGCTTGTTTCCATTCTTTCTGCTGGCCCCCGGGGTTTCAGTCCTTTTCCCTTCCCCAATGTCAGATCAGGTTCCCCTCTTCCCTCCCACCACTCCCCTACCCCGTCCACTTTCTCTCCCAGATCTGTCCTTCTGGACACTTGATCTTTGACAAAGAAGCCAAAAATGTACAATGGAAAAAAAGAAAGCAGCTTCAATAAAGGGTGCTAGTCTAACTAACTGTCTATATGTAGAAAAATGAAAATAGACCCATATTTGTCACCTTGCACAGGCTCAAGTCTAAGTGGATCAAGGACCTCAACATAAAACCTGATACACTGAATCTAATAGAAGAGAATGTGGGAAAGAGCCTTGAACTCATTGGCACAGGGGAAAATTTCCTAAACAGAACTCCAGTGGCTCATGCTATATGATCAAGAATTGATGAATAGGATCTCATGAATCAGAAAAGATTCTGTAAGGCAAAGGACATAGTCAATAAGACAAATCAGCAACCTACAAAATTGGAAAAAACAATCTTCACTCACCCTACATCTGATAGGGGGCTAATATCTGGACACTTGATCTTTGATCTTGATCCAAAATTTATAAAGAACTCAAGAAGCTAATCACCAAAAAAACCAAACAACCCAATCAAAAAATGAGGTATAGAACTAAACTGAGATTTCACAACTGAGGAATCTCGAATGGCTGAGAAGTACCTAAAGAAATGTTCAAAGTCCTTAGTGATCAGGGAAATGCAAATCAAAATGAGCCTGAGATTCTGCTTTACACCAATCAGAATGGCTAAGATCAAAACCTCAGGTGGCAACACATGTTGGAGAGGATGTGGAGAAAGAGGAACACTCTTCCATTGCAAACTGGTATAACTACTCTGGAAATCAATCTGGAGGTTTCTCAGAAAATTGGAAATAGATCTCCCTGATGACTCTGCTATACCACTCTTGCAAATATACCCAAAAGATGCCCCACCATGGCATAGAGGCATGTGTTCCACTATGTTCATAGCAGCCTTATTTGTGATAGCCAGAAGCAGGAAGCAATCTGTGTTTTTAACCTCTGAGCCGTCTCTCTAACTCTAACAATAAGTTTTCAAGACACTTTCCTTCCATGTCATCACTTATTAATAACAGCAAATATTTTCATGCCTACCTTTCCACTTTTTCATAAAAATTTTTACTTGAAAGGGCCAATTCAGTTAGTTGGAAAAAAACAGGAACATTTTCCTGCTGCTAAAGAAACTTTTAGCATGTATAGGAGACAAACACAAGCCCATTGTGTATAAGGAAAATCTGTGGGAAGTGTTGTATTTTAAGCTTAGAATACATAGATTAAAAAAAACCATCCATTTCTGTGGAGAATAGATTAGGGACCTCTTGGTGGAAAACATGAGGCATTAAGATCAAATGGTTATGAATACCCTTGCTAAAATAATGAAATAAATATGCTGTCCTAGTGTAGATGCCATTGGTTTACTCAGGTAAACTGGGAGGGTACAGTGGGAAAGAACAGATAACTTGCAGTTCTGCTTGTAGTAAATCACACAGAGAGAACATGTGTTTCCAGTGGTCATGGATGACTGACTGGGAACAAGAAGAATAAGGAACAGAAAGAGGCAAGGAAATGACCAAAGCAGGGAGCTTCTCCGTGGCATGTTATTTCTGTGATGGGGAATATCTCTAAGCCTGCATTCCAAGACATCTTTGCTCCATAGCCTTCTGCAGCCCTCTCCAAACCATTCCTTGAAGACAAAGTTCTGTGACATCTTTACTGACACTACAGGAGATTCTCTAGTCTCTCCTGGGATTGAATACTATCAGAGAACTGAAATTATTTAATATTGAAAGTGTTATGAGATATTTTGTAATAAAAATAGTTTTTAAAGCATGTTATCAGAGTGACCTTAGACACATTGAATTAGAATTTCAGTCCATAATATGGTGGTCCCATGGGCTGCCATAGTGACAAATGAGATCATTTGTCCAAAATCAACTCCAACTCCAAATGAGGACAGGGTAGATTGGAATTCTCAGCAAGGTGGTTCAGTCTCTCTGGTGAGACATGAGTTAGTGAGGGACATGTCTGAGTGCTCCAAATATTAGAGTGTCTTTAGAATTAAGATTTTGGGTAGTTTGAATTAGGCTGTCTTCCATAGGTTCATGTAGTTGAATATTTGTTCTCCAGTTTGTGGTGCTGATTAGGGAGCTGTAGGTGTTGCCTTGTTGGAGGAGATGTGGCACTGGAGGCAGGCTTTGAGAGTTTAGAGACTCATGCTAATCCCAATTTGCCCACTCTGTTTCCAGTGAGTGCTTCCAGATGTGAGCTTGCAGCTTTGTTTTCCTGCTTCCAGCACTTCTTCAGTATGCCATTTATGGACTCTTGTACCTCTGAAACCATAAACCCAAATAAAACTTTCTTTCATAAGTTGCATTGGTTACAATATTTTACCACAGCAACAGAAAATTGACTAATACAGATTTCTAAACCATAAATCCATACCAACTTTACTCCTGAATCTGTTATTAAAATAATCTTCTAATATGGGGGATAGACTTGTCTTGTAAAACATTGGCTATATTGTGCCTTCATGTATCTAACTCCTGTACCTTTTTGTATCTATCTTATGCAGTGTAACCTACATAAAAGGAGTAGAGACTGGAAAGAAGAGAGGGACAGTGGGTTGGATCAAAAGCCAAAATAAAAAAAAAAAAGAGAGAGAAAGCTGATGAATCTAAGGCAAAAGTATATGAGCTGAAGACATAGCTCAGTTGGTTGTACGCAGGATTCCTATCATGCATGATGTCCTGGGCCAAATTTCCAACACAGCATAAATTGGATATGGTGGTTATTACTTGTAATCCTAGCACTTGGTAGTGTCAATAGAGGTAGGAGCATCAGAAGTTCCTGATCATCCTTGGCTATCTAGGGAATAAATTCAGGACTACTTAGTCATATGGGAGATCCTATTTTAGCAATGCCAAACACACACACACACACACACACACACACACACACACACACACGCACACACCAGCAGCAACAATCCCTCTACCACTAAATCCAACCAAACAAGAACAAGACCACCACTACCACTACCACCACTACCACCACCATCACCACCACTACCACCACCACCACTACCACCACCATGTGTCTGAAAAAAAAAAAAAGAATGAGTGAACTTCAAAGATCAACTGTGTTTATGTAGCTGATCTAGTTCTTGGACTTTTTTCCCTTACAAAGATCTAAAATTTATAAATTGTTAACATTCACATAACTGGATATACATACAACTGTTTTAATCAAATAATGAATACTTTTAGCCTATGAGTAAAATCTGACTTCTTCCCAAAGAGAGGAATTCATAAGAATCTAAAAGGTACTGAAATTGACAAGAAATTCAAAGAGTTACAAGATCAACAAGGCTGTACCAGAAGGTTACCAAGGCAGAAATGCTTTGCTTGGGAAGCTCTTGTGGAATTGTCTACGTGTTGACAGATGCAGCGTTCATGATTCATCCTCTGTAGTGACTCTGTGTCACCCATGTTTCTATAAGAAATCCCAGAGAGCAATTTGCCTAATTAAACCTGAGTACCATAGTTTCCTCTGCTCTCTCCTAGTTATCCTATACGCAGCAGATGGACTTTTGCTCATGTCTTCTCAGGAAAGGTCACTTAACTATTCTCAAATGAAACTCATTGCAAACGTTATCGCAATGCTGACTCTATAATGACCCTTTAAGTGAAAAGCATTTTCACTCCATAGGGGGTTCCTTAAATACATAAACCATGCCTTGGGTTTGCCTGTGTTTGTGCATATTCTGAGTAGCTAGCACATATAAATGTTTAGAAACAACTGGTGCCTTTCTCTTTGACTTCATAAAAGCTCTTTCCTACTGCTCTCCTAGACATGCTATATTCTGAATCAATTCCCACCCAAATGTGCATTGTACCTCTGTTCTCTAAATACTTTTGCTAATCTCTTTAGCCAGAGTCTTCTGAATGTATGTGTTGCCTATGTTCTTAAACTCCCTCCTTTTGTTTGATGACTGGAAATGTTCTAAAAAGAAAAAAGGTCTGCAGCTTCCATCATAGGATTGGAAGGAGCCTTTGTAAGGGATGTTTCCACCCCTAATTCCAATACTTCATCTTGTGGCTCTGTTACCATTCAGTCCTGGAAAAGGCTCAGTAAATGTCCTCGGTTGTACTTCCCTGTATGGTTGTCCTTGCTAGAGTGCTTGTGAGACCTCTATGATCTTCACTATGGAAGCTAACACACAAACAACTTCCCTGAGAACAGGAAGAAAACGTGAAGAGATTGCAGGGCTCTTGTTAGGACAGGTGGTACCCTGTCCTAAGAGCTGCATGCCTCTATCATTGCTTTGGAAATAGGGCTGATCAAAACTGCAAGAGAAGACTGCTGCTCACTATTCAAATGACTAGTGTAATGGCTGGGTAAGGTTAAATAAGAAACGTGGGTCAGCATGACTTAGTCAGTGTTGGATGAAAACCTCTGGAGTCTGACACCAAGCGATTTATTCTTTACATATTTAAATACAGTAAAACTTGGGGGGGGGGGGTTTCCTCCTGGCAGTTATCACAACAAAGCTTAAGGTGTGGCTACATTAAAACTGCCCTGCAAAGTTCATGTCTTTACAATAGCACCAGTGGCTTCTCCCACAAGAATGGGTTCTATTAACTGAAAGCTGCTCAGGATAAGAATCTAGGGAGGAAGTATTTGTAATAAGTGTGAAGATGATGGGTTCCATTGATTGAGAATGTTCAGGATTCTGGGGTCTTCCAATGAGGGCTGTCTGTACAGAATAGCAAAGATTACTGGATATCAACATATCCATTTGCAGCCTTCTGGAGGGAAAACAGCTGTCAATTTCTTGTATACATTAAAAAGTCTGCATAGTTAAAAATTCTGGTTTTTCGAGTGCTTATCTGTGAGCTCATTTCCTCTATGGACTACCAGACCTCTTCTTTACTGAATATGAGTATAGAGTCGCTCCAGACTCCACCCTACATGCCTTGACCTATGTGTTTTTAGACTTGACCTGACTGAGGTGGTGGCAGATTGAAGAAAAAAAGAGATATATGGAGGATATGTACAGAAAAGCTGGGGTCAAGTGGGCCGTGAGCATTCTGATGGAGTGGTACTAACCACACAGTGGGCTTCAATCTTCATTATGTTGATTATTCGTTATTATGTTTATTATACCAGGAAGAATTAGCTAGTCTTGTAGTAAATCTCTGGAGGTGAGCAGTCTCAGGGTGTAGACATCCTAGAGAAGGAAACTGCGGCTGCCAGTCTTTGCACATACTGGTCAGTCATTTCTAAACTCTGGTACTCATATACAGCAGCAGACCAGAACAAAGCTTTACTCTCCCTCGGAACCTAAACCCTAGGGAAGGCTTTGTTGAATTACAGGAGTCTGATGTATTGGTCCTTGACAAGACTATGCCCATGTCAAGAATACATTAGTCAAGACTTCTCCCCACACCCAGGCATTCTCACATGTGTTTGGTGAATTTTTCCAGGCTCATAGCATAGACCCTAGCTACCCTAGCAATCCAGGCTTGGTTACCTATCCTCATTAGAATAAAGCAAATAAGTAATAATAAAGAACAGTGATTTAGTATACATGGTCACATTAGGAAGAGGAACAGAGGTACATCATTACCTCCCTCCCCAAAGTCCATCTTTCCAGTCCCTGATATGAGGTTTAGCTTTAACTACAAGGTCAGAGATATAGATAGGTAAGCAGCCCTGATCAATATGTGGCCCTCAACACTAGTCTCCCTTACAAGATATTCTGACAAGTTGTCAAAATTGTATGAAACCTCCTTTAGAGAGACATGTTACTCTTTTGACTGTCACCAGGTTTCAGCCTTTACCTTCTACTAGCAAGAGACTCCTAGAGAAATTCTAAATCCTTGGGTACCATCATCTCAGGTGGTTGATAGCAAAATAGAGGGGCATAAGTATCCCTTAGACTATCTTAATTCATTCCTGCTAGGGTGGTTACAGTGGTTCAGGTTCAAAACATGCATAGCTCAGTCTCCTCCCTTGCTTCTCATGTACATAACCATAAGCACCAAGATCACATCTGAGCTTGATCACAGACCATGGGAGCTGTCTCAGAAACTCTATAAAATGCAAGAGAAAAATCTGTAACTACCAAGGCTCTGTCTGCAGGTGTGGGGTATTCACTCATTTGGCAGCTTCTGTCAGAGATCTGTTCAGAAACAAATGTAATACAAAACTCTCACCCAGCAGTGTTAATAGTAGTCCCAGAATAGTCCATGCTCAAGGACTACATTTTGTGTTGTACTGAACTTGATGGCAGCTCTTGGGGTTGTCAGGTCTTACAAGGGCCAGAGAAAGAACAGCATGATACTTACTGGATGGCTGGTTTTGAAATAGGAAGTATTTTGAGCATAAAGAGATGAAACATCTGTTAGGAACCCAAATATCTCCAATGTGTATATTAGAACCAACATTTTATTCTTTAAGAAGCTTCACAAAGCCACACGAAAACCAAATGATTCTGAATGGCAGTAGATGAAATGAGCAGTTGAACTGTGAATTGGGCTGATGGTAATGAACTAGACTTGCTCATTTCCTGTCTGCATATTTTATGTGGTAGTTAAGGGATAAAGCCCTTTTGTATGTATGTAGGGAAAATCCAACAGTCTGAGAGGTGTAACAAATTCACTTTCTAGGTGATAGGTTCTATGTGTAATACTATATGATGTCTCTCCACAGGATACCAAGGCCTTGAGAATGTTTGGGACAATGTTGTCATTTCCTTTTCTCACTGATTTTCATGTGTGGTTAATTTCTACTGTCAACTTGTCACAACCTGGAGCCTCTGAGAAGAAAGTCTTAACATGTTTTTAAAGATTTATTTTATTTTCTTATGTGAATGCAGGTGTGTGTTTGAGTGTGGGTGATGTCGATGTGAGTACACGTGATCATAAAGACCAGATCTTCTTTGAGCTGGAGTTTTGAGATGATTGTAAGCCACAAGACTTGGGTTCTGGGAACAGACCATTCAACTGAATGCAACTGAAGGTGGGTCTTTGCAGGAGCAGCAAATGCTCTTAATGGCTGAGACATCTCTCCAATCCCCTAGGAAGAGCGTCTTAATGAAGAATTATCTAGATGAGTTTGGCCTTTGGAGGATTGTCTTGATTCTCAATTGATGTTGAAAGACCTATTCCATTGTAAGCAGCACCATTCCACAGAAGTGGTCCCTGAACTGTGTAAGAGTGAACAAAGCTAGCAGAGCTTTGCTAAATAAATTAGTAAAATTTAATAATAATAATAATAAATTTGTAAAATAAATTAGTAGGCAACATGGGGACATTCATTTCTCTGTTCCTGACTGAATGTGATGTAACCTGTTGTGTCATGCTCTTGCTTCTCTACAATAATGAACTGTAACCAGGAATTATAAGCCAAATAAACCCTTTGGCCCTTAGCTGCTTTTTCTCGGTATATTTCATCATAGCAATAGATAATTAACTAGGAACCCTAGTAAAATCAGCTAAGGAATAGATTCATAGTATTCTTTAACATAGACTTGATCATTTGGGTGATAAGAAACCTATAGGTGAGTGAGCACATCAGGTCACACTGAGGGGAAGGTTCCAGACCTCAGTACACTGACAAGTCACCAAGAGGCAGTGATTTGATTTTAAATGGATGAGAATCCCCCACCCCTACTTGAAATGTATTTCTATGAAATATAAGTCTACTACTTAGGGGGAGTAAAAATGCATATATATTTTTTTCTTCTGCCATATGTGTACACGTTTTCTTATACATATTGTTACTTTCTAAGATACTATAAGTAAGGGCATCCTACCCAGGCCTGCTTGTTTTGGAGTCAAATTTAAAAGCATAGAAAGAAGGCAGAGAGAGACCAACAATGGGGTTGTGGGGATCATCCTTCAATACTACAGTCTTTAAATCCAGCATCAGGGCAAGTCACAGGAAGGGTAACAAGAGATAAGAGTAATGTCAAAGAACAATCTTTATAACCAGACACTACTTTATGTAAATAAACCCCCTCCCCCTGAAATGAATCCAAGACTTTAGTTAGTTGAGCCTGTGCCACAGACTTATATTGGTAGATACTTGGGAGGCTGATGAAGGAAGTATTTCAAGTTCAAAACTTAATGAAACCATGTAAAAATAGATGTTATATGAAATATATTCAGCTCACTATTTATATATATTAATGTATATTACATATAAAATACTACATAAAATATGGCTCAATAGTATAATATCTGCATCTATATCATGTATCTTTATCTATATGTATATATCACCTCCCTCTATGTCTATCCCCTCTATCTCTGTAAGTATCATCTATGTATGGCTGTGGGTATAACTCAATGGTAGAGTACTTGCCTAGCATGCATGGGACCCTGTGTTCAATCTCCAATCCTGGGAATATATGAACAAACAAATTATATTTATTATTCAACTTCTCAAGGGATGAGAGAAATAGTAAAATCCTAAAGGTTTTTCAAAAGACATTTGTGAAGCTGAGTATTGACAATTAAATGAAAGGATGCTTATTTTATTGCCAGATTACTAGTTCATCTCTGAAAGTACAATCAATCATAGAGTTGAAGGCGTTTTCTTCTTTTTGCCTTAGAAAACAAACCAAACCAAAAAAAACAAAAGAAAACTGGCTTCATAAAACCTACATTCTTTGTCCTAAGTTTGTAGCAAAGTCAAGCTAATTTAGAAAGTTAGGCGGATTCTTTGTCCTCTTTATTTGCATGACTGGAGGACTTTTTATAATCAGCATCTAGACAAATCCCAAATTCGTCATTTAATCATCTGTTAAGCCCTGTTTATTTGTTTTTGCATTTTTCCCTCCAAAACCATGGTATTCCATGAAAATGCAATTCCTTTAAAATATTTTATTTTTTCTTGAGAAAATGTCTTGTGTATTTATGACTGGTATAAAACTCAAGTTAACTAAGGCTATTCATGAGCTTGGTGCAAGCCTTTAGTAACTTTCTCCTTTAACAATAAAAACTTAGGCTAAGGCTTTATCAAACATTTTTCCTTTCCTTGATTCTCTCAACAATGGTAGGACACGTGTGTGGCCTTTGCAGCAAGTATTTCCTTGGCCATTGACTGTTTTTGTTCCCAGAAACCAAGCTTGTTAAGTGGGAAGAAAGAAGCTCCTTTTCTCCCCATAAAAAACTGATTTACTATGGTGTGCAAATGTGCTACAACACAGATGTGGAGGTTGTGATGGTTTGCATATGCTTGGCTCAGGGAGTGGCACTATTAGGAGGTGTGGCCTTATTGGAGTAGATGTGTCATTGTGGGTGTGGGTTTAAGACCCTCATCCTAGCTCTCTGGAAGTCAGTCTTCTACTAGCTGCCTTTGGAACAAGAAGTGGAACTCTCAGTTCCTCCAGCCCCACATCTGCCTGGATGCTTCCATTCTCCTGTGTGGAAAACAATGGACCAAACCTCTGCCCTGTAAGCCAGCAACTCTTTAAGAGTTGATTTCATCATGGTGTCTGTTCAGAGCAGTAAAACCATAATTAAGACAGAGTTATACAAATGCTGTGGGCAAGTGTATTCACACAGGTATATTTACATGTATCAGCATACACCAAGGGAGTTGTATGCAAAAAGTATAACTATCTAGAAAATGATAAAGTAACTCAGTGTTTTTTGACCATCTCAGCCATAGAACCAAAGACTAAAATAGTTGTGACTTTTGAGATCAACTACTGCTACCTCTCTGCCTAACCAGGTGTCTATAGACAAGTTTATAGAACTGTTGTAAAATACAAATTTAATCATTGTCATGTTTAACATTGGTCCCTAATTCTGTTCCACAATTAGGATAGTGTCTAAATCCTGTACCAAATTTTTGAGATCTGGATCCATTCCCTCTCAGCCTTATATAGATGATAGTTACAGAGATAGAGGATATAGACATAGAGGTAGATGATATATAGGTACAGATAAAGATATGTGATATAGATACAGATATTATGCCATTGAGTCATACCCACAGTCCATATGTACATCTGGACTTCTACTCTCACTTCTAACCTTAACTCTAACCCTATCCTTAATATAATCCCCTGCACTATTTTGTGTATGGATTTATGTAAGATTTTTGAAAATCTTTACATTTACTTATTTGTCTGTGTGTGTGTGTGTGTGTGTGTGTGTATTTGCTCGTATGCTCAAGCACATATGTGTGTGTGTGCGTACATGAGTGTGTGTCAGCACAAACTAGAGGTACCCAAGGATTAAAAGTATATATGTTCTCTAACTCTTTAAAATATTTGGAATGCAAAGATATAGATGAAGGCTCTATATAATTTCGAGTGGCTCTAAGGGCCAGTATGTCATAAAAAATAGTTATTGGGAAAATAATCTCAATGTCTCACAAAGGAACTCAAGAAGAAAGCAAAAGTAGCTTGGCAAGGCAACCTCCTCTTATAAAGTGGATGTACCAGAACCCAAACCTAAATAGCAAGAACATTAGGACAGGAAGTTCACTTTTTAGTTTTTAGTTTAACACAGGTGATGTGTTTTTTTCCCCACTGGCTATATTCCAACCCCATAGTCTTTTGTGATTGGCTAATTTTAAAAGAATCAGCTCAAAGGAAATAAAGGAAAGGGGGAAAAACAGGCTGCTCCAGGCTGGCAAGATTAGGAATGTACTTGGGGCCTTTGTGTAGCAAAAATTTTATTAAGTGGAGAAGATGAAAAGATTTGAATAATAGCAGAATAGTATTCATTGTGTAAACGAAGCACATTTTCTTTATCCATTCATCCGTTGAGAGACATTTGGGTTGTTTCCAGATTCTGACTATCGTGAATAAAGCTGCGATGAACAAAGTGGAGCATATGTTCTTGAACTGTGGTGGAATATCTTCTTGGGAATATTCCCAGAGTGGTATAGCTGTGTCTTGAAGGAGAACTTTTCCCAATTCCTGAGAAACTTTCAAATTGATTTCCAGAGTTGTCGTACAAGTTTTCACTCCTACCAGCAATGGAGGACAGCTCCCTGTACTTCTAATCTTCACCAGCATGTGGTGTTGCTTGAGTTTTTGATCTTAGCCATTCTGATGGGTGTAAGGTAGAGTCTCAGACTTGTTCTGATTTGCATTTCTCTTATGACTAAGAATGATGAACATTGCTTTAGCTTTAGCTTCTTGGCCATTAGAGATTCCTGTGCTGAGAATTCTCTTTAGCTCTGTATCCCATTGTTAAATTGGGTTATTTGTGTTGTTGGTATTTAACTTCTTGAGTTCTTTACATGCCCTGAATATTACTCGGGGCATTACAAGAACGTCATGAAATTTGCAGGCAAATGGATGGAATTCAAATGGATGGAATTTGAAAATATCATCCTGAGTGAGGTAACCCAGACCCAAATACATGAGTACATGCATGGTATGTACTCACTTTTAAGTTGATATTTGCCATAAGTACAGGCTACCCATGCTACAATTGACAGACCCAAAGAAGTTAAATAACAAGGACTGTCAAAGGGAGGATGCTTGAATCTCACTCAGAGGAGAATTAAAGTTGTCATCTGAGGTAAATGGAGGGAAGAAACTGGGTGAGAAAGGAATGGGGAGGGGGATGGCAAAGGGGGCAGGAAAGGTGTAGGAAGAACTCGGGAGAAAGGTTTGGGAGAGTGAAAGGGAATTGGTGGTGGGGGTGACATCTATGTCAAACCAGAGACCTTGGAACAGGAAGGTTCTAAGGAGTCTATGAGGGTGACTCTTATTGAGACTTCTAGTAGTGCAGGATATGAAGTCTGAAGTAGCCACCTCCAGTAGCCACTTCTTGTGAAGGGATAAGAACAGTAACTCACCCACAAAAACTTTTGACCCCAAAATTTTCCTGCTTATTAAAAGTGTGGGGACAAAGATGGAACCATGATGAAAGATGGAGAGAACCAATCTATGACACTTTTAATGATACTCAGATATGCTTCCAGAGAAGATCCTAGCATAATTGTCCTCTGAGAGGCTTCACCCAGCAGGTGTCCAAAACACCCACAGCAAAACATTAGACAGAGCTTGGGAAGTCTTGTAGAAGAGTTGGGAGAAGGACTAAAGAACCAGGAGGGGGTAGAGACTGCACAAGAAGACCATCAAAGTCAGCTAACCTGGACCCATGTGGGTTTCCAGAGACTGAACTACCAACCAAAGAGAATACAAGGGCTGGGTCTAGGCCTCTTCACATTTGTAGCAGATGTGTAGTTTGGTCTTCACTTGGTTCCCCAACAACTAAAGTGCAGGCTAACATGACTCTGCTGCCTGTCTGTGGATCCTGTTCCCCTAACTGGGCTGCCTTGTTTGGCCTCAGTGGGAGAAGATGTGCTTAGTCTTGCAGTGACTTGAGGTACCATGGGGGGGGGGGGGGGCATCAGTACACAGGGGACTTCCTTTTACTTTTTCTTTTTTCTTCCTTTTTAATTTTTTATTTTCTATATTCTTTGTTTAAATTCCAAAAGATTTTCCCTTTCTTGGTTTCCCCCTCCTCAAAAGTCCCATAAGCCCTCTTCCCTCCTCCCATTCTCCTATCAACCCCCTCCTACTTCTCTGTCCTGGTATTCCCCTACAATGCTGGATCAAGCCTTTCCAAGACCAGGGACCTCTCTTCCTTCTTCTTGGGAGTCATTTGATATGTAAACTGTCTTGGGTACTCAGAGCTTCTGAGCTAATATCCACTTATCAGTGACTGCATTACTTGTGTGTTCTTTTGTGATTGAGTTACCTCACTTAGGATGATATTTTCTAGATCTAACCATTTGTCTAAGAATTTCATGAAATCATTGTTTTTAATTGCTGAGTAGTATTCAGTTGTGTACATATAAATTTTCTGTATCCATTCCTCCACTGAGGAACATCTAGGTTCTTTCCAGCTTCTGGCTATTATAAACAGGGCTGCTATGAACATAGTGGAGCATGTGTCCTTATTACGTGCTGGGAAAGACTCTGGGTACATGCCCAGGAGTGGTATTTCAGGGTCCTCCGGAAGTGTTATGTCCAGTTTTCTGAGGAACCGCCAGACTGATTTCCAGAGTGGTTGTACTAACTTGCATTCCAATGAGCAGTGGAGGAGTGTTCCTCTTTCTCTACACTCTCAACAACACCTGGTGTCTCCTGAGTTTTTAATCTTAGCCATTCTGACTGGTGTAAGGTGAAATCTCAGGGTTGTTTTGATTTGCATTTCCCTAATGACTGAACATTTTTTTAAGGTGCTTCTCAGCCATTTGAAGTTCTTCAGGTGAAAATTCTTTGTTTAGTTCTGTACCTCATTTTTTTGTTTTTTTCTGTACCCCATTTTTAATAGGGTTATTTGATTCTCTGGGGTCTAACTTTTTGAGTTCTTTGTATATATTGGATATTATCCCTCTGCCAGATGTAAGGTAGGTGAAGATCCTTTCCCAATTTGTTGTTTGTCCTTTTGTACGCTTGATGGTGTCCTTTGCCATAAAGAAACTTTGTAATTTTATGAGGTCCCATTTGTCAATTCGTGATCTTAGAGCATAAGCTATTGGTGTTCTGTTCAGGAACTTTCCCCCTGTGACCATGTACTCAAGGGTATTTCCCAGTTTCTTTCCTATTAGTTTCAGTGTGTCTGGTTTTATGTGGAGGTCTTTGATCCACTTGGAGTTGAGCTTAGTATAAGGAGATAAGAATGGATCAATTCCCATTCTTCTGCATGCTGACCTCTAGTTGAGCCAGCACCATTTGTTGAAAAGGCTATCTTTTTTCCACTGGACGGTTTCAGCTCCTTTGTCAAAGATCAAGTGACCATAGGTATGTGGGTTCATGTCTGGGTCTTCAATCCTATTCCATTGATCTACCTGCCTGTCACTGTACCAACACCATGCAGTTTTTAAAACTATTGCTCTTTCAAAACAACCCTGAGATTTCACCTTACACCAGTCAGAATGGCTAAGATTAAAAATTCAGGAGACAGCAGGTGTTGGCGAGGATGTGGAGAGAGAGGAACACTCCTCCACTGCTGGTGGGGTTGCAAATTGGTACAACCACTCTGGAAATCAGTCTGGCGGTTCCTCCGAAAACTGGGCACCTCATTTCCAGAAGATCCTGCTATACCACTCCTGGGCATATACCCAAAAGATTCCCCAGCATGTAATAAGGATACATGTTCCACTATGTTCATAGCAGCCCTATTTATAATTGCCAGAAGTTGGAAAGAACCTAGGAATCCCTCAACAGAAGAATGGATGCAAAAAATGTGGTATATATACACAATGGAGTACTATTAAGCCATTAGAAACAATGAATTCATGAAATTCTTAGGCAAATGGATGGAGCTGGAGAACATCATACTAAGTGAGGTAACTCAGACTCAAAAGATGAATCATGGTATGCACTCACTAATAAGTGGATATTAACCTAGAAAACTGGAATACCCAAAACATAATCCACACATCAAATGAGGTACAAGAAGAACGGAGGAGTGGCCCCTTGTTCTGGAAAGACTCAGTGAAGCAGTATAGAGCAAAATCAGAACAGGGAAGTGGGAAGGGTTGGGTGGGAAAACAGGGGGAGGGAAGGGGACTGATGGGACTTTCGGGAAGTGGGGGTCCAGAAAAGGGGAAATCATTTGAAATGTAAATAAATATATCAATAAATTAAAAAAAAAAAAACCTATTGCTCTGTAGTACTGCTTGAGGTCTGGGATACTGATTCCCCCAGAAGTTCTTTTACTGTTGAGAATAGATTTAGCTATCCTGGGTTTCTTTGTTATTCCAGATGAATTTGAGAATTGCTCTTTCTAACTCTATGAAGAACTGAGTTAGGATTTTGATGGGGATTGCATTGAATCTGCAGATTGCTTTTGGCAAGATGGCTCTGTAGTACTGCTTGAGGTCTGGGATACTGATTCCCCCAGAAGTTCTTTTACTGTTGAGAATAGATTTAGCTATCCTGGGTTTCTTTGTTATTCCAGATGAATTTGAGAATTGCTCTTTCTAACTCTATGAAGAACTGAGTTAGGATTTTGATGGGGATTGCATTGAATCTGCAGATTGCTTTTGGCAAGATGGCCATTTTTACTATATTAATCCTGCTAATCCATGAGCATGGAAGATTTTTCCATTTTCTGAGGTCTTCTTCGATTTCCTTCTTCAGAGACTTGAAGTTCTTCTCATACAGAGCTTTCACTTGTTTGGTTAGAGTCACACCAAGATACTTTATATTGTTTGTAAAGGGTGCCATATCCCTAATTTCTTTCTCAGCCTGCTTACCCTTTGAGTATAGGAAGGTTACTGATTTGCTTGAGTTGATTTTATAACCAGCCACTTTGCTGAAGTTGTTTATCAGCTGTAGGGGTTCCCTGGTGGAGTTTTTTGGGTCACTTGAGTAGACTATCATATCATCTGCAAATAGTGATAGTTTGACTTCTTCCTTTCCAATTTGTATCCCTTTGACCTCCTTATGTTGTCTAATTGCTCTAGCTAGAACTTCAAGTACTATACTGAAAAGATATGGAGAGAGGGGGCAGCCATATCTAATCCCTGATTTTAGTGGGATTGCTTCAAGATACTCTCCATTTAGTTTGATGTTGGCTACTGGTTTGCTGTATATTGCTTTAACGATGTTTATGTATGGGCCTTGAATTCCTGTTCTTTCCAAGACTTGTAGCATGAAAGGATGCTGAATTTTGTCAAATGCTTTTTCAGCGTCTAATAAAATGACCATGTTGTTTTTTTCATTGAGTTTGTTTATGTCGTGGATTGCATTGATGGATTTCCATATATTGAAGCACCACTACATCCCTGGCATGAAGCCTACTTGATCATGGTGGATGATCGTTTTGATGTGTTCTTGTATTTGATTGGCAAGAATTTTATTGAGTATTTTTGCATTGATAGTCATAAAGGATATAGGCCTGTAGTTCTTCTTTGTTGGATCTTTCTGTGGTTTTGGCATCAGTGTAATTGTGGCTTCGAAGAACGGCTTGGGTAGTATTCCTTCTGTTTCTATTTTGTGGAATAATTTGAAGAGTAATGGTGTTAGGTTTTCTTCAAAGGTCTGATTGAATTCTGCACTAAAACCATCTGGTCTTGTGCTTTTTTTAGTTGGAAGACTTTCTATGACCCCATCTATTTCTTTAGGGGTTATGGGACTGTTTAGATGATCAATTTGATCCTGATTTCATTTTGGTATTTTG
The DNA here is from genome assembly GCF_947179515.1 of Apodemus sylvaticus. Taxonomy (NCBI): domain Eukaryota; kingdom Metazoa; phylum Chordata; class Mammalia; order Rodentia; family Muridae; genus Apodemus; species Apodemus sylvaticus. The sequence continues at coordinate 147,867,509 of NC_067475.1, forward strand.
TATCTGTCTAGGAAATTGTCCATTTCCTCCAGATTTTCCAGTTGTGTTGTGTATATAATTTTGTAGTAGGATCTGATGATCTTTTTGAATTTCCTCAGTTTCTGTTGTTATATCTCCCTTTTTATTTCTAATTCTGTTACTTTGAATACTGTCTCTCTGCCCTTTGGTTAGTCTGGCTAAGGGTTTATCTATCTTGTTGATTTTCTCAAAGAACCAGCTCCTGTTTTGTTTTTTTTTTTTGTTTGTTTGTTTTTTTTTTTTTTTAATTCTTTTTATGGTTCTCTTTGTTTCTACTTGATTGATTTCAGCCCTGAGTTTGATGATTTCCTGTCTTCTACTCCTCCTGGGTGAATTAGCTTCTTTTTGTTCCAGGGCTTTCAGGTGTGTCATTAAGCTGCTAGTGTATGCTCTCTCCATTTTCTTTTTGGAGGCACTCAGGGCTATGAGTTTTCCTCTTAGCACTGCTTTCATTGTGTCCCAAAGATTTGGGTATGTTGTGCCTTCATTTTCATTAAATTCTAAAAAGTCTTTGATTTCTTTCTTTATTTCTTCTTTGGCCAAGGTATCATTGAGTAGAGTATTGTTCAGCCTCCATGTGTATGTGGGCTTTTTGTTGCTATTGAAGACCACTCTTATTCCATAGTGATTTGATAGGAGGCATGGGATTATTTTGATCTTCTTATATTTGTTGAGGTCTGTCTTGTGACCAATTACACCAATTACATGACCGATTTTGGAGAAGGTACCATGAGGTGCTGAGAAAAAGGTATATTCTTTTGCTTTAGGATGAAATATTATATATATATATATATATATATATATATATATATATATATATATATATAATCCAATTGTTCCAATGCTTCCATTAGTTTCACTGTGTCCCTGTTTAGTTTCTGTTTTCTTTATCTGTCCATTGAGGAGAGTGGAGTGTTGAAGCTGCCCACAATTATTCTGTTAGGTGCAATATGTGCTTTGAGCTTTAGTAAAATTTCTTTAACAAATGAGGGTGCCCTTGCATTTGGAGCATAGATGTTCAGAATGGAGAGTTCTTCTTGGTGGATTTTTCCTTTGGCCAGTAAGAAGTGTCCTTCCATGTCTCTTTTGATGACTTTAGGTTGAAAGTCAATTTTATTTGATATTAGAATGGCTACTCCAGCTTGTTTCTTAAGACCATTTGCTTGTAAAATTGTTTTCCAGCCTTTTACTCTGAGATAGTGTTTATCTTTGACATCTCAGTGTTTCCTGTATGCAGCAAAATGTAGGTTGCTGTTTGTGTATCCAGTCTGTTAGTCTATGTCTTTTTATTGGGGAATTGAGTCCACTGTTGTTAAGAGATATTAAGGAATAGTGATTGCTTCCTGTTATTTTTGATGTTATTTTTATATTTGAGTGGTTATCTTCTTTTGGGTTTCATGAAAGAAGTTTACTATCTTGCTTTTTCCACAGTGTAGTTTCCCTCCTTGTATTGGAAATTTCCACTTATTATCCTTTGTAGGGCTGGGTTTATGGAAAGATATTGTGTAAATTTGGTTTTATCCTGCAATATCTTGGTTTCTCCATCTATGGTGATTGAGAGTTTAGCTGGGTATAGTAGTCTCGGCTGGCATTTGTGTTCTCTTAGAGTCTGCATGATATTTGCCCAGGATCTTCTAGCTTTCAAGGTCTCTGGTGAGATGTCTGGTGTAATTCTGATAGGTCTTCCTTTATATGTTACTTGCCCTTTTTCTCTTACTGCTCTTAATATTTTTCCTTTGTTTAGTACATTTGGGGTTTTGATTATTACGTGATGTGAGGTATTTCTGTTCTGGTACAGTTTGTTTGGAGTTCTGTAGGCTTCCTGTATATTTATTCATGGGCAACTCTCTCTTTAGGTTAGCGAAGTTTTCTTCCATAATTTTGTTGAAGATATTTGCTGGCTCTTTTTGTAAATCTTCACTCTCATTTCTACCTATAATCCTTAGGGTTGGTCTTCTAATTGTGTCCTGGATTTCCTGGATGTTCTGGGATACAAGCTTTTTGAATTTTGCATTTTCTTTCACTGTTGAGTCAATGGTTTCTATGGTATCTTTGGAATCTGAGATTCTTCTCTCTCTTGTACTTTGTTGTTGATATTTGCATCTATGGCCCCTGACTTCTTCCCAAAGTTTTCTATCTCCAAAGTTGTCTCCCTTTGTGATTTCTTAGTTGTTTCTACTTCTGTTTTTAGATTCTGGATGGTTTTGCTTAGTTCCTTCACTTGTTTATGTTTTCCTGTATTTCTTTAAGAGATTTTTGTGTTTCCTCTTTCATGACTTCTGCCTGTTGACTCAATTTCTCCTGCATTTCTTTAAGTGATTTTTGCATTTCCTCTTTATTGGCTTCTATCTGTTGACCCATTTTCTCCTAAATTTCTTTAAGTGGTTTTTGTGTTTCCATTGTAAGGGCTTCTAACTTATTCACGGTCCCCTGTGTTTCTTTAAGAGATTTATTTATGTCCTTTTTGTGTTCCTCTATCAGCATCATGACTAGTGATTTTAAAGCCAAATCTTGTTTTTCTGTTGTGTTGGTGTATCCAGGACTTGCTTGGATAATTGTGATGGGAGATAATTGTGAGTTCAGAATTGGGTTCAGATGCTGCTATAATGCCTTGCTTTCTGTTAGTACCGTTCCGGCATTTGCCTTTTGCCATTTGGCTATCTCTGGTGTTAGTTGGTCCTGCTGTCACTGGATGGTGCTTGAACCTCCTGTGGGCCTGTAAGGCTATTTCCACACCACTGGGTGACTGGGTTTCCCCTGGCACAGATTGCTAATATGCTGCCCTACTCTTGGATCCCATTGGAGCCCTAGTGTGCATTGTCCCAAGCAATGCTATGCTCTGGTTGTCTCTGTGTGCCTGTTGTTGCCTTCCTGGTCTGCCCGGTAGTAAAGATGGTGGGTGCCCTGTGGACTTCCTCCAAGTGCTGGTCAGTCTGTAGGGCCAATGGCCCAGGACAGGGCTTGTTGCTGGGTTTCAAATGCTGTGAGGATGCTGGTTCTCCAATGTCCCCGCTTAATAACCTGCTCCTATCCGTTCTCGAGTGAGTATCAGGAAGTAGGATCTTCCCTGTTTCAGATGTGGCACAGGTTTACCATATCTGATGGAAAGGGGCAGTGGTAATTAACCTGCTCCTGCTGCTTCTCTAGAGAGTATTAGGTAGTGGGATCTTCCCCATGTCAGATGTGGCATAGGTCTCAGGCTGAGCTGGCTGCTTGGTCACAGGAGCCAAAATGGCGGCCATCTCAGACCACAGAACTCCTACTAGTTCAGATGCTCCCCCAAAGGATATGTGTCCAGGCAGCTGTAGAGCTGCCTGGCACCCTCATGCTGCAGGAACCCAGGCAGGCTGTATCCTGGGCATTCCTTTACTCTGGTGCCTCTGTGTACCTGGCTGAGCTGCCGGAGCCTAGATGGTGGCGACTTCGGACTGCAGGGCTCTGTCTAACCACAGGACTCCCTGTAGGTCAGGCGTTCCCCAGGTGCCAAGATGGTGGCAACCTCAGACTGTAGGGCTCTGTCTAACCGAGGGACTCCCTGCAAGTCAGACGCTTCCCCACAGGATACGTGCCGTGTTGAGGCAGCTGTAGAGCTGCCTGGCACCCTTGTGCTGAAGGAAACCAGGCAGGCTGTGTCCTGAGCAATTCTATACTCTGGTGCCCTCTGCGTACCTGGCTGAGCTGTGGGAGCCTAGATAGTGTCTACCTCTGACTGCAGGACTCCATCTAACCAAGGGACTCCCTGTAGGTCAGACTTCCTTTTTCTTAAAGGTGAAGGAAAAGAGGAATGGGGCAAGGAGCCATGAGGGGAGGGATCTTAGGCGAAATGTGGGCATGATGTGATTGGGATGGAAAGTGAATAAATAAGTAAACTAATGGAGAAAAAAGATTTGAATACAAATTGTGGAGGGCTGGAGAATATTATGGAATATTGGCTCTTGGTGAGATAGTTACCTTTGATCTAAAAAGGAAAAAGGAAAACATCTTACTCACAAGTAAGATCCCTGAAGATAAAATGGTAAGCAAGATAGTTTAATATAGTTCCCTTCAATGTTAAAAAACTATGCCCTGAGTTTCTTGTTCCTGAAAATATTCAGAGGCAGACAGCTAAAGACCTGTTTGGAATATAGTATTGATAAGAAAGAGCATTGCCTTTAATGGTTTTCATTTTGTATATAATTTTCTCCTTGTTAGAGTTACACTGGAGCTACATTGAGTTCAATAAGGGAATGTGTGAGGAACAGCCTGTCAGCGGGTCCTTATGTAACTTGGGTTGTATAATCTCAAAAGCCCAAATTCCGAACTCAAGCAGGCTCAGCATGGTCTGTTTATATGACCCTGGACAAATCAATGAATTTCCTTATATCTCCACTTTGCAAACTGAAATAACTAAGAATGGTGACTGGCTTTGCTTCCAGGTTGGGGAAAGTACAGAAAAACAAAAGATACATGAAATCAGACAAGTTTAGAATAAGCTAAGAGTTAAGATATTCTAGATTAAGCTAAGTGAAAAAGATAATGAGAGTATTTAGCAACTAAGGTTGGGACATTAGAGACTGTCCCAGAACAACGGACTTTGATGAGTTAGGTCTTTGGTTTGGTTTTGGCTGGTGGTACTATGTGTATGCTGAGTTTTATGGCCGGAATGGTTCTTTTGTCATGGAATCAGTTGTGCAAAGATCTTGGGGCCTGCTAAGTTCTTGGGTCCTGTTACATTCTCCACTGGTCTTAATGTATAATTCTAATTGGAGACTCATCTTGCTCTACAGAAGTGGAAGTTGGTCCTAAGAACCATTAATTTATTGAGCTGATACACCATTGGCCCACTCACTGTTGATCTAATCAGAGTCAGCATTAAGGGTTCAATCAATATTGATAGCAGAGTAGTTATCCAGAGGAACCTAGAGAACAGAGACAGGTATCAGTTATCTGCCTTATGCATTTGTCTCTTTTTCTGTTTGATTGTTTTCCAACCATGGCAAGGTTTTCTTTTTAACTTCTAATTCATTAGCATAGAAACAACAGGTTTTCCCCAAAGTCAGACATAATTTCCTTTATCTCATGAGATGTAAGTCTAAGCCTCTCCATTTTGTAGTATCATTTCTGCAAGGGAATCTAATATCTAGGTTCTGGTCAACCTTTCTACTTAGTTTGAAAAGAATCAGAAGAGGCATATTTTTGCAAACCCATAGGTATATACTTGGTGGAACCATGCCCACCAAGTAGTCTCAGATATTTGGTAATAATGGTGTTATATGGATGAATTAACCCATAAGGCAGAATAGCAGCCATCAGAATGAGGGGGAATGCCTAGGTTAATGGTTTTAGATATCAGAGAAGCTTTATCCTCTTTTAAGTTCTCTAATATTAATTTGGGCTTCTCCCAGTAAGTTTTGTCAATAAATGGGCTGACAGTCTGGATAGTTCTTATACCTATGTAGTACAGGGGCCAAGTATCTAAGCATAACTAGCAAAAATCTTGGCTGATTATTGGCTGTGAAAGAGTGGCACTATCCTTACGGTTCCTTCCTGTGGCAGAGTCTGCTTCCCTAGGGTTTGCTGTTTAAAAGAGCCAGAATCTTTTAAAAGGAAAATTCCAGGTGACTTCAGTTCTGCAACTCCAATTTTTTCAATAGAAACTCTCTTGCTTCTGGCAACAAGGAGGCGCAGCTGTAGGGAATGCACAGAATTATAAATTCTATATTCCTATTTCAGAAAAGAAATGCTGTACTTTTCCCTTTCTCCATATAACTGGACACTTAAAGTGGGCATCAACAAGTAAACGTCAGTTTGGAATATGGGTCACTTGTCTGTAGTCACACTAACTAATGGCTTCTCTTTGTCTGTCTTCCTCAGTTTCCAGTCCAGGTCTGAGGTTTGTGGGGGTTGAACCATGACTTTGTATTTATACCCACAGTGTAAAATACAAGACTCAGGAGAGGATAATCAGGCAAGGAATGTAAAGGTTTGGGGCCCAGGGTAAACTTAATTTTAGTGGGTCTATAGTTCACAGACAATCTATTTTGTAATAGCATCTGTGGCTTCCACTTTGTTGACTGGGTGTGGTGAATCCACAGTGCAATGCCAGGTACTTTTACTGCTGCAGGAGTAGAGAAAGTTATGTTCTAAGGACCCTTTGAGGTTGGTTCAAGCACCCCTTTTATTACGTGCTTAAACTAGACACTATCACTGGACTCAAATGAGGGGAAACTGGTAATAGAGGTCAGATAGTTCTCTTGGAATGTTCTGTGAATAGCCTGTATGGACCTGTAGTGACTTTAGAAAGGAACAGTTAGGGAATTCTGCCAACTGTTGGTCTTTGAGACTTGGAAGCAGTGAGGGAGTTTTTCCAATAATAATCTCATAGTGGGGTAAATCCCCCTCTATGGGGTTAGTGGGCCAAAAGCAAAGCAAAGGAAGGAGGTCTTGTCCTTTTTTGGACTATAGATTTGTTAGAGTTTCTTTTAATGTCCTGTTTATTCTTTTTACCTGTCAGAGCTCTGAGGTCTATATGCACAATGAAGTTTTCAATCTATGTCTAAAACTTTAGCTATTAATTTAAAGGCTTTTGCTATGAAAGCCAAGGTACCAGGGACCCAGTTTCTGGAGGAGTTTTTAGCTACTCTTTGAGCAGTTTCAGTCCAGTTGGAGAATGCTTTTAACCAGCCAGAAAAGGTATCTATAAAAACTACCAATTACATTTATCTCTTTCCAACTATTCAGATCTTGTTTGAAGTCAGTTTTCCCAGAATGCCCCATGGTGTTGGTCTCTCATTTGAAGCCCGTCATGAGTGAGGGCTTTCTCTCTCTGTTTTGGGTTTACTTGAGCACAAACATGGCATCTGGCTGAGATGTCCCATGCTAATCATCCAGTCTAAGTATTACATACCTTGGTCTCAACACCTCAAAGTTTTGTGGGCCCCAGATGAGTAGGCTTGTGAAGGTCAGTTACCAGAATCCTACCAGTTGCTTCTTTTCTACCATGTAGTCTCAGGTAGCACTGGGTCATGGGATGTCATTAGACTCAATAGACCCAACTGGTATTAGGGTTGTTTTCTGGGCAGCCAGGTCAGCAACCTGGCAGTGAAGGACAGTATTTTGTAGGGGATGAGAAGCTCTCTCTACATCATCATATTATGAACACGTCCTACTGGAAAAGCAAAGATAGCTTGACTTACCTCTGTCAATAGAAAGCTGAAGAATGTCTTTTAGGTCTAAAAACAATGAACCCTTGGTTCTCTGGAAGAATCAGACTCATGAGAATCAGAGGTCTCAGGTTTCTTTATAAGTAGAAGAGGCATAGTCCAGGGTGACTGACAGGACACCAGAATGCCTGTCTCTTAAAGCTGGGCAATATGTACTACAATTTCCCATTTTGCTTCAGGAGTTGTGGTGCCCTTGGCCCCAGTCAACCAATGCACACCTGTCATCTCAGGATGTGGAGGTCTCAGGAACTCAGCAGTCTCAAGTTGTAGACTGTATGATGGGTATAAAAGACCCATGAGACTGTACTAGAGGACAACCTATTCGTTGAAATTGGGGGGGGGGGGGCTAGATTATATAGTGTGAGTGGCAGGGGGAGGGGCAAGGGAAGAGAGGAAGTATTGCAGTGAAGGCAGGGAACTTCCAAGCCCATCAGCTAGATTAGCAGACTGTGGGTCACATGATTTCTGAGAAGCCAGTTCTCTGATGGGGAAACAGAAATTTAACTGGCTTTATCATGATGATGTGGCCTTTGTCTCTATGGAATTGAGTAGACCCATGCCTTGTTTGGGTGTAGGGAGTGGCTCCACTCCTGCCATGCTCTCTGAGGGGTGTCCACGGTGTAGGCAGTACTCTATGTCCTCATCTGATTTGGGAGACCATACAAGGTCAGTATTGTTTAATTTGGATGGCTGTAGCTTAACTGGTTAGTTGAGCAATTATAGGAATTTGGGGTTGAGCCAGTCCTGGCATATTGGTTTCTGTCCATAATTCTGTTAATCTAAGAGATAGTCAACTGTATCTTTTGATTGAAGGCAGAACTTTCAGCTAGGAGGTATTCTTCTGACAGATGATAAGACATCAAACATTTCCTGGGTATCTCCATGTCTGTGTCTCATCATTAGAGAAGGTGATGGTGGCTTTCAGTTTATGAAAATGGTTTTGTACCATTCAGTTCTCTGTTGTTAAACATCTTCAGACCTACATCCAGCAACTGGGACATACTTATCCCTCTGAATTTTTCTAACTTTTATAACTCTTTTTCTAATATCTGGAGCAAACTGGTTGACAAAGGAAATTTTTTTAGCAGTTGTCTTTAATTTATTAAAAAAAAAGACCCAGTAAAAATTGTTCAAAGTGTTTTTGGTCAGTGTTGAACAGAAGGGAAAATGTATTCTGCCCAGGTTATGTTGTTTGGAAGCAATTCCTGTGCCCAACCTAGGGACATTTTTTCCCCTACTTTTTATCAAAGAATGGTAAGTTTTAAGGATCATTGGTTGAGAAGAAGGTATAAATTATGAAAGAGAAAGAAGTGGAACTTTCTCTTTTCCTTTTTGGGGCTGCTTAGTGCAAGCAGGGAGCAGAAGGAATGCTCACCTGGAGGAATTATTTTTTTCTCACCCTGTGTGCATTCAACGTAGATGGCAGGGGGAGTTGGATGAGAGGCAATGCCCATCCTCACCTCCACACACGTACCAAGCCTGAACATGAGCAACACTCAAGCAAAGAAACAAGCAATTGCTCTAGCTCTTGAGCACCCCTGCCCCGGGAGACCTGGCAAAACCAAAAGGATTTGGCTCTCCAATAGGAGGGGGCATAGGTCTTAAGATAGAGGGTTCTCAAATGAGAGAAAGCCACTGTTTGGTACTGGGAAACAGCCACTCACACACGGTGACACAGACACTGACACATGCCTATGCACACATACATGCACACACACAAACATACAATAAGGACTACCAGATGGGGCTAACACACATTCATACACTTGAACAGACAAAGACATGTTCAACCTCTCCTATGTGTTCAAACACAAGGTGCCTTAACCAGACTCACTGCTGATGGTGACAGACTTTCTAATTTGTTTCCTTTTGGGGAAGAGTTGTCAGATCCCTTTGAAGTCCTAGTCATTGACTGACCAAGGGGAGCCCTGGGAAACTGGAACATCTCCAGTTGAGCACTCTCTAGGAGTTCTCTGACTACCACACTCTTCCTCATTCCTTGAGGCTGTGACACCCCTGGTATCTCAAGGTTTGATTGCTGGGGATATTGCTGTGGCCTCAAGAAATGTGATGTGGAAGACCTCTGGGAATGCAGACCGCCGAGCGGTGGGCTACTGCCTGCGCCCAGTTCGTGAGTCCTGTGCCCTGCCGGATGTCAGCAGCTGGCATTTTTGAGCTCAGGCTGATGGGGCAGGCAGCCCCAGGTACCGAGATATCCCAAGTATAAGACCTCTGGGGACTAAGACCACTGAACTGCAGACTGCCACCTGTGCCCAGGTCCTGGGCAGAGCAGCAGTTCATCTGTGAGCCAGCCAGGCATGGAAGTAAGCAGCCGCCATCTCTGTGCACAGATGGACAGAACAGGTGACCCCAGGTACCGAGATATCCCAAGTCTAAGACCTCTGGGGATGCAGACCCACCAAGCTGTGGGACACTGCCTGTGCCCGGTTGACTGTGAGCCAGCCAGGTGTGAGTCCTGTGCCCTGTGGGAAGTAGGCAGTCACCATCTTTGTGCTCAGGCTGAAGGGACAGGTAGCCCCAGGAACCGAGATATCGCAAAGGGAGACAACTTTAGAGACAGAAAACCTTGGGAAGAAATCAGGGTCCATAGATGCAAATATCAAAAACAGAATACAAGAGATAGAAGAAAGATTCTCAGATGCCAAAGATACCATACAAACCATGGTGGACTCAACAGTCAAAGAAAATGCAAAATGTAAAAAGCTTGTAACCCAAAACATCCAGGAAATCCAGGACACAACGAGAAGGCCAAACCTAAGGATTATAGGCATAGATGAGAGTGAAGATTTACAACTTAAAGGGCCAGCAAACATCTTCAATAAAATTATGAAAGAAAACTTCCCTAATCTAAAGAGAGAGATGCCCATGAATATACAAGAAGCCTATAGAACTCCAAACAGACTGCACCAGAACCAAAATACCTCCCGTCACATAATAATCAAAACCCCAAATGTACTAATCAAAGAAAGAATATTAAAGACAGTAAGAAAAAAAGGCCAAGTAACATATAAAGAAAAACCTATCAGAATTACACCAGACTTCTTGCCAGAGACCATGAAAGCTAGAAGATCCTGGGCAGATCTCATGCAGACTCTAAGAGGACACAAATGCCAGCCAAAACTACTATACCCAGCAAAACTCTCAATCACTATAGATGGAGAAATCAAGATATTCCATGACAAAACCAAATTTACACAATATCTTTCCACAAACCCAGCCCTACAAAGGATAATAGGGGAAAAACACCAATACAAGGAGGGAAACTTCACCCTGGAAATAGCAAGATAGTAACCTTCTTTCATCAAACCCAAAAAAGATAACCAATCAAATATAAAAAATAACATCAATAATGACAGGAAGTGATCATCACTATTCCTTAATATCTCTTAACAACAATGGACTCAATTCACCAATAAAAAGACATAGACTAACAGACTGGATTCATAAACAGGACCCTACATTTTGCTGCATACAGGAAACATACCTCAGTGTCAAAGACAAACACTACCTTAGAGTAAAAGACTGGAAGATAACTTTACAAGCAAATGGTCTCAGGAAACAAGCCAGAGTAATCACGCTAATATCAGATAAAATTGACTTTCAACCTAAAGTCATTAAAAGAGACACAGAGGGATACTTCTTGTTGGTCAAAGGAAAAATACACCAAGAAGAACTCTCAATCCTGAACATCTATGCTCCAAATGCAAGGGCACCCTCATTCATAAAAGAAACTTTACTAAAGCTCAAAGCACACATTGCACCTAACACAATAATTGTGGGTGACTTCAACACTTCACTCTCCTCAATGGACCAATCAGGAAAAGAGAAACTAAACAGAGACACAGTAAAACTAATTGAAGCTTTGGATCTTTTAGATTTAATATATATTAAATTAATATATTATATATATAGATAATATAAATTAATATATATAGATAGATAGATAACATTTCATTTCAAAGCAAAAGACTATACTTTCTTCTCAGCGCCTCATGGTACCTTCTCCAAAATCGATCATATAATTGGTCACAAGACAGACCTCAACAAATAAAAGAAAATCAAATAATCACATGCCTCCTATCAGATTACTATGGAGTAAAAGTGGTCTTCAATAGCAACTAAAACAACAGAAAGCCCACATACTCATGGAAACTGAACAACACTCAATGATACCTTGGTCTAGGAAGAAATAAAGAAAGAAATCAAAAACTTTTTAGAATTTAATGAAAACGAAGATATAACATACCCAAATCTATGGACACAATGAAAGCAGTGCTAAGAGGAAAACTCATAGCCCTGAGTGTCTCCAAAAAGAAAATGGAGAGAGCATACACTAACAGCTTAGCAACACACCTGAAAGCCCTGGAACAAAAAGAAGCTAATTCACCCAGGAGGAATAGAAGACAGGAAATCATCAAACTCAGGGCTGAAATCAATCAAGTAGAAACAACATAAAAAGAATCAACAAAACCTGGAGCTGGTTCTTTGAGAAAATCAACAAGATAGATAAACCCTTAGCCAGTCTAACCAAAGGGCACAGAGACAGTATCCAAATTAACAAAATTAGACATGAAAAGGGAGATATAAAACAGAAACTGAGGAAATTCAAAAAAATCATCAGATCCTACTACAAAAGCCTATACTCAACACAACTGGAGAATCTGGAGAAAATGGACAGTTTCCTAGACATATATCAAACACCAAAATTAAATCAGGACCAAATAGATCATCATAAATAGTCCCATAACCCCTAAAGAAATAAAGCAGGTCATAAAAAATCTCCCAACCAAAAAAGCAAGGGAACAGATGGTTTTAGTGCAGAATTCTATCAGACCTTCAAAGAAGACTTAACACCAATACTTTTCAAACTATTCGACAAAATAGAAACAGAAAGAACACTACCCATCTCGTTTGATAAAGCCACAATTACGCTAATACCAAAACCACACAAAGATCCAACAGAGAAAGAGAACTTCAGGCCAATTTCCCTTATGAATATTGATGCAAAAATACTAAATAAAATTCTTGCCAAGTAAATCCAAGAACACATCAAAATATGATCATCCACCACGATCTAGTGGGCTTCATCCCAGGGATGCAGGGATGGTTCAATATAAGGAAGAAAAAAAAACCCCACATGATCATTTCATTAGATGCTAAAAAAGCATTTGACAAAATTCAACATTCCTTCATGCTAAAAGTCTTGGAAAGATCAGGAATTCAAGGCCAATACCTAAACATAGTTAAAGCAATATACAGCAAACCAGTAGCCAACATCAAACTAAATGGAGAGAAACTTAAAGCAATCCCACTAAAATCAGGGACAAGATAAGGCTGTCCTCTCTATATATATCTTTCAATATAGTACTTGAAGTTCTAACTAGAGCAATTAGACAATATAAGGAGGTCAAAGGGATACAAATTGGAAAGGAAGAAGTCAAACTATCACTATTTGCAGATGACATGATAGTCTACTTAAATGACCCAAAAAACTCCACCAGAGAACTCCTACAGCTGATAAACAACTTCAGCAAAGTGGCTGATTATAAAATCAACTCAAGCAAATCAGTTGCCTTCCTATACTCAAAGGATAAGCAGGCTGAGAAAGAAGTTAGGGAAATGACACCCTTCACAATAGCCACAAACAATATAAAGTATCTTGGTTTGACTCTAACCAAACAAGTGAAAGATCTGTATGAGAAGAACTTCAGGTCTCTGAAGAAGGAAATCGAAGAAGACCTCAGAAAATGGAAAAATCTTCCATGCTCGTGTATTGGCAGGATTAATATAGTTAAAATGGCCATCTTGCCAAAAGCAATCTGCAGATTCAATGCAATCTCCATCAAAATCCCAACTCAGTTCTTCATAGAGTTAGAAAAAGCAATTCTCAAAATCATCAGGAATAACAAAAACCAAGGATAGCTAAAACTATTCTCAACAGTAAAAGAACTTCTGGAGGAATCAATATCCCAGACCTTAAGCAATACTACAGACGAACAGTGTTAAAAACTGCATGGTATTGACACAGTGATAGGCAAGTGGACCAATGGAATAGAATTGAAGACCCAGAAATGCATCCACACACCTATAGCCACTTGATCTTCAACAAAGGAGGTGAAAACATCCAGTGGTGAAAAGATAGCCTTTTCAACAAATGGTGCTGGTTGAACTGGAAGTCAGCATGCAGAGGAATGTGAATTGATCCATTCTTATCTCTTTGTACTCAGCTCAACTCCAAGTGGATCAAGGACCTCCACATAAAACCAGACACACTGAAACTAATAGTAAAGAAACCGGGGAAGACCCTGGAGGACATGGGCACAGGGGAAAAGTTCCTGAATAGAACACCAATAGCTTATGCTCTAAGATCAAGAATTGACAAATGGGACCTCACAAAATTACAAAATTTCTGTAAGGCAAAGGACACACTCAAAAGGACAAAACTGCAACCACCAAATTGAGAAAAGATCTTCACCAACCCCACATCAGATAGAGGGGTAATATCTAAAATATATAAAGAACTCAAGAAGTTAGACCCCAAGGAACCAAATAACCCTATTAAAAATGGGGTACAGAACTAAACAAAGAATTTTTGCCTGAAGAAATTTGGTATGGCCGAGAAGCACCCTAAGAAATGCTCAACATTATTAGTAATTAGGGAAATGCAAATCAAAACATCCCTGAGATTTCACCTCACACCAGTCAGAATGGCTAAGGTTAAAAACTGGGAGACAGCAGGTGTTGGCGGGGATGTGGGGAAAGAGGAACACTGTTCCACTGCTGGTGGGATTGTAAGATGGTACAACCACTCTGGAAATCAGTCTGGCGGTTCCTCAGATAACTGGGCATGACACTTCCGAAGGACCCGCTATACTTCTCCTGGGCATATACCCAGTGGATTCCCCTTCATGCAATAAGGACACATGCTCCACTATGTTCATTGCAGCCTTATTTATAATAGCCAGAAGCTGGAAAGAACCTAGATGTCCCTCAATGGAGGAATAGATACAGAAAACGTGGTATTTTTACACAATGGAATACTACTCAATAATTAAAATCAATGAATTCATGAAATTTTTAGGCAAACGGTTGGAACTGGAAAATATCATACTAAGTGAAGTAACCCAATCACAAAAGAATACATACGGAATGCAATCTCTGATAAGTGGATATTAATTAGCCCAGAAGCCCTGGATACCCAAGACACAATTAGCATATCAAATGATTCCCATGAAGAAGTAAGGAGAAGGCCCTGATCCTGGAAAGGCTTGATCCAGCATTATAGGGGACAGAGAAAAGGGAAGGGGGTGATTGGAGAATGGGTGGAGAGAAGAGGGCTTATGGGACATATGGGGAGGGGGGAACCAGGAAAGGGGAAAGCATTTGGAATGTAAAAAAGAATTTAGAAAAAAAAAAAAAACCGAAAGAAATGCGATGTGTTCACCAAAGAACATGGGTCACACATAGGTTTAAACCAATAGAAGGTCTTTATGAGCAGGCTTCTGACTACACTGGTGTTTGGGTTCCCAGTGCAGCCCTGAGCCTTTCTCAGGATGAGCTCTTAAAGAGAAAATCAACATTCTGGGTTGAGACACTTCAGTTAACAAGAACAGTTAGCCAGAAGTAGAACTACACAAACTAAAGAGCAAGGTTAGTATATTAGAGACATTCCCAGAACTGTGGACTTTTGGTACTACCTACATGCTGAGTTTTATGGGCTGAAAAATAATTCCATCATGGAGTCAGTAGTGCTAAGGTCTCCAGGACTACTAACGTCTAGGCACACTGATTATGAAATCACAGATTTGTTCTGAATCTCTGTTATCTGGGTAATAGGTCTCAGTGCTATATTCGTGAAGAAACTGTTCAGTAGGTTTCCCCTTCATGAACTTGAGTCAGGTTAAGTCTTGTAAGAAACCGCACACAGTAAGCCTAGTAATGTGGATATCCCTAAAGTCATTCCAGGAAATGAGCTTAGACTTCCCGAGAGTCCAAACATTTATTCACTTTACTGCTCATGAAGAAGATGACATCATAGGCGAATGATGCTTGCCTGCAGTGCAATGTTAGTTGAGGACCAAACCTAGCTCACAGGACAGGGCATTCTGGGATTGGGAAGGCCTTCTAGCTCTTAGCAAGGAAACTGGGCATTTGTATCCTTATATCTCAGGATGTAAAAGCCGTGATTGGCTGGTGGGCTGGATTGGAGGCAAGCTCCTGGAAAAGAAAGCATCTAGGTTTGGCATAGGAACAAAGTAATAAGTGGATCAAGTCAGAGTCATCAGAAGCTATTAGACCAGACATAGACCAGGCAGGAGAATAGACGTTAGGGTGGTGAGGATCATGATGATGACAATGATACAATGATCACATGGTACAGATCTGCCATGTTGTCAGACTATAATTGCCTTTTTCATAGATGAGGCTGTTTTTATTTACCTTTTGACATTAACAAAGTGAAGCACACTGAGATTTATTAACCAGAGCTAGGTCATTTGCTAATTAAATGGCAAAATGGGAATTTTAAAAGCCTCATATTTTTCTTTTTAATTTTGCGTCTAATTAAAACTACTTTGTGTATGTATGTAAAGGCCAGAGAACAACCTTTCTTGTTTTGCTAGAAAAATTTTCTCTTTAGGATTTGTTTGTACTTGTGTCCCAGATTAGATTAGTCTGGCTGGGTCACAGGGATCTGCCTGTAAAATCCCTCTCACCTTAATATTAGGATAACAAGCATGAGTCACTGTATCTGACTTTAAAAATATGCATTAAGTGTCTTGTTTTCATGTATGCTCGTGCCTTACATGTGTACCTGGTGCCCATGCTGGAATTACAGATGGTTGTGAGCCACTCTGTGGGTGCTAGGCATCAAACCTCTACAGGAGCATCTGGTGCTCTAAAAAGCTGAGCCATCTCTCCAGCCTCTATATCTGGCTTGCTAATATGGGTTCCTGGAATCAAACTTAGGTGTTTGTGCTTGCAGAGCCAAGCCGTTTACAAACGGAATTATCTCGTAGCCCCACAACACTTGCTCTTTTTTTTTTTTTGTATGTTTTTGTAAATTTTGAGAAATGAGACATGGCAATGAAGACACAAGACCACGTCCATTCATCTCAGAACATCCCCCCATTTCTAATCACCCCCAACCTTGGCTTCCAGGTGCAGCAAACACTGACCATTCTTGTTCTGTAATTTTCCTTTCCCCAGAATGTCACATAATGGAATGATGCTGTATGCAGACTTCTGGCTTCAGTTCCTCTAACTTACCCTGCATTGTACAGCAGAGAAACATGTGCAGTTCTAAAGCCCAAGGCCATCAATGTAGTACTGGAATTAGCACTAAGATCTCCACAGCCACTTCCTGACCACTTGGTTGACAAACTCTTATGAGAGAACTAGGTATGCCAGGTAATGACTGGTGTAATACATCTTCTGAGTAAATACAGCTCTCATTTAATTCAATCACTCCCATTAGCAACTCTGTTAGAAAGGCTGGTGTGGTTTGAAAGAAAATGGTCCTCATAGGCCTATAGGGGAGTGGTACTGTTAGGTCATGTGGCCTTTTTGGAGGAAGTGTGTCTCTGGGGATAGGCTTTGTGGTTTCAGATGTTCAAATCCGGCCCAATGTGGCATTGTCTCCTTCTGCTGCCTGTGGATTCAAATGAAAAACTCTCAGATACCTCTCCAGCACTATGTCTGCCTGAATGTCGCCATGCTTTCTGTCTTGATTATAATGGACTAAACCTCTGAACTGTAAGCCAGACCCAATTAAATGTGTCTCTTTATAAGAGTTGCCACGGTCATGGTCTCTCTTCAGAGCAACAAAACCCTAATTAAGACAGCTGGGAGTTATTACTTTTTGACAAAAATTTACAGTCAGAAAAACCATACTACAGGCTTTGACTAAATTCATCAGTCAGAGTGGTGTTTCATTAGGACACTTGGAACAGGGGATTCATTACTGCCTGTGAAGAGATGGTTACTGTGAATTTTCTCAAGGGATTGAGAAAGAAGATAATTTGGATTTATGGCATATCTCTTGGCATGTGATCTGTCTCCTGATAATAATAATAATAATAAAAAGGGTAAGTTTCTTGCCATAAAATCAGGCAGGCTCCTCACAGACCTTCTCACCTCTCCCTGTTCCTGAGACCCAGTTTCTTATCCTCATTCCTATCTGCAACAAAACACCAGCTGCAGTAGGCCCTCACTTTCTCCCCATCTCTCCTGTGGATCCCACAGACCATTCCCTCCTAATCTCCCTTTCCTCCTGCATTACAATATCCCAGCCCCTCAACTCCAGCAGACATGCCCTGCTAACCCAAGGGCAGCTCTTTCCAGGGCAACAAGCGGCTGAAAGAAAAGTCTTGGGACTCCTTTTCTCCTATTGGAACTTCAATGTGACAGTTTTTCTTCATCTTATTATATTTTAGTTTGTTTCTTTGGTTGTTACCTCCTAGAAGCCTGCTCCTCTGGCAATGGGCAAAAAAGCACCTTTTTAGTGGTGTTCTTATATCAGTCAGGGGCAAAATGGGGGGCAGTCCATCCGTTGTTCATTCCTTTTTTCTTTCTTTCTTTTCTTTTCTTTTCTTTTCTTTTTTTTTTTTTTTTTTTTGATTTTTGGATTTGGTTTTTTTTGAGACAGGGTTTCTCTGTGTAGCCCTGGCTGTCCTGGAACTCACTCTGTAGACCAGACTGGCCTCAAACTCAGAAATCTGCCTGCCTCTGCCTCCTCCCAGAGTGCTGGGACTACAGGCATACGCCACCACCTCCCAGCTCCATTGTTCATTCTAACGTGATGCCTTATTTGGTAGCCAAAGATGTCTTATGCCTAGGACTCATAAAAATCCAATTAAAACAAATCAAATCCAGGCAGTACAGTGTGGAGCAGGAGGAGAGGCAGAGACCTGTGGACTGCCATTCTACCCACAGAACGTCATTCCAGTGCACTGCATAAGCAAGCCATAGACACCTGCTTACTGCCTTTGAGGGCCATGTCTGAGTCCGTGGCTATGCAGAAGCAGGGGTGGGTGTCCATGTCTGTGACTCATCTTATCACTAGAGAATATGGGCATGTCCTGGTCAGGGCAGCCACTGGGTACCATGGTGATGTCCAGGGGCTATGCATAACTGGCTCTGTCTCTTACTGGATATAGAACTCTGGAGAACTGGCCCCATTTCTCACCAGAGGCAGCACTTGGGAGAGTGGGCCCTGCACCTTTCCCAGGGAGCACAATGGAGCTAGCCATGTTGGGCAGGGCAGGGAGCTGGTGGGGGCAGAGGGGGAATGCATTTTTCCGGAACAGCACAGTAGAGCTGACCCCAGTGGAAGGACGGGAGGTAAGCCATTCCCGAGGGTGAGAGTGCAAGAGAGCTGACCCTGACATTCCTCTGCTGAGGTGGTCTGGGTAGGGGGAGGTGCCCTCTGTCACCTCACCCCTCACCACCTGAGGTAGATGGGAGAGCTGACCCTGGAGTCATGAGAGCAGGTGATCTGGCCCTGTCCCTCTCTGGCTGCAGCACTGGGGAGAGCAGGCCCTACACCTCGCCTGGGCAGAAGGGTTTGGCTGGCCATGGCTGAAGGGATACAGGTAAGTCAGCCCCAAGGCCAAGAGCATGGGAGATCAGCTCCAACACTTATCTGGTGTGAAGTGACATGCCTGTGGGGGTGATGCTATCCCCACACCCTTGCCACCTGCAGTAGCTGAGAGAGGTAGCCCTGAAGTCATGAGAGTAGGAGACCTAGCCCTGCCCCCTCACTGGTAATAGCACTCAGAAGATGAGGCCCTGTGCCTTCCCTGTGTAAGCCATTGAGGCTGGCCCTGATGGCAAAGTCACAGGTAAGCCAATAGCAAGGGCACAAGGAAGCCTTTTATAGTCTAAAGCACTTGGGACAATGGGTGCCTGCACCCTGATTGGGCAACACAGTGGAACTGGCTCTGGAGGCACTGGTGAAGTTGAGCTCTCTCCTTCTTCAGCCCCAAAGGCATGAGAGCAGGAAAGGTGACCCTGCTTCCTGCTGATGGCAGTATTGAGTGGCCCAGCAGGAGAAATGCTGGAGAGCACCCTGGTAGTGTGGATAAGAGATCCCAGGGCCTGGCCAGCTCAGCTATCACCCAGGACCAGATTGAGGGCTCTGAGTTGGTCCACCCCAAAGTCTGTCACCTGCAAATGGCTGGGATGCATGAAAAGGCCAGTCCTGCTGACCCAAAGCTGCAGAATCCCCATGACAGGACAATAACAGGGTCACCAGGAGGAGTCCCAATGCATATCTAATATTGATGGTATCACAGAAGCCAGATCTCTTGAACCAGACCAATGACTCATTGCAACAAACATTTGCAAGTGCAGATGTGTGGACAGAGGGATATCCTGTGGGTCACACTGAGACATACTAGAGATTTCATGATGCGGTATCTTCTATGCTTTGTTGTTGTTTGTGTTTGTGTGTGTTTTTGTTTTAGTGGGGCAGCTATAAGAGTGAAGTGCGGATATGAGGGGACAAGAGATAAGCAGGGCTGAGGTGCACGATGTAAAACTCACAGAGTCAATGAATAGCTAAAAAAAAAATAAATAAAAGAAGTCTACAGGGGAGACAAGGTGGGACAGGAACTGGGAGGAGTAGAGAGAAAGAGAGGAAACTCCTACATAATCATCAAGATGCATTGTATGAGAAGAGAATCTGTTTCTAATAAAAGGAATGAGAGAGAGAGAGAGAGAGAGAGAGACAGAGACAGAGACAGAGACAGAGAGTTTCATAAGGAATGCTAGCACCACATTTTGGATGTGCAAAACTCGCCCTGATCCTCCCCCCTCCCCCAGACAAGGTTTGTCTGTGTAGCCCTGGCTGTCCTGGAACACTCTGTAGACCTGGCTGGCCTCGAACTCAGAAATCCACCTGCCTCTGCCTCCCAAGTGCTGGGATTAAAGGCGTGTACCACCACCAACACCCCTCCTAGCAACTCTAATCTTAATCCTCCCTCCTCTCCCCTAAAGCCCTATCCTGTCCTCTCTTCTCTCCTCTCCTCCCCTCCCCTCCTCTCCTCCCCTTCCCTTCTCTCCTCTCCTCCCATCCCCTCCCCTCCTCTCTTCCCCCTCATCTCCTCCCTCTCCTCCCCTACACACACACACACACATACACTCGCGCGTGTGTGTGTGTGTGTGTGTGTGTGTGTGTGTGTGTATGTGTGTGTGTGTACACGGCAGAGGTAAATCTCACTACCCATCAGGAATTGTCCACTTTGATTTTTATGACAGGGTCTCTCACTGGCCTGGAACTTCCCATGCAGTTAAGTTTGTCTGACCAATTAGCACCAGTTAAAACTGTGTGACCAGTAAGCAACAAGCATCTTCTGGTGTCTTTCTTCCCAGTAGAAGAATTTCAAATATTGTTACCATGTCAGAATTGTTGGGGGGTTCTGGGGAGTGTACTATGTTCCTTGTATTTTGCAGAAAGAAATTTACTGACTGAACCACCTCCTCAGTTACTCTAATTTGGCTTCTTTTTCTTTTTAAGATTCACTTTATTTTTAATTATAAGTATGCAGCTACATGGATATAAGTATATTTGGAGGTCAGATAAGGGCATCAGCTTCCCTGAAACATATGTTACAGGTGGTTATATGATCCTCAGAACAGGTGCTGAGAGCTTAACTTGGCCTCCTTTAACTACTGTAATAAGACACTATGACCAAGGCAATTTTTAGAAGAAAGTGTTTATCTTGGGGCTGATAGTTTCTGAGGGTGAGTTCATTAACATTATGGAGTGGTGCATTATAGTAGGTCAGCAGAAAAAGTACTGGAGAAGTAACAAAGAGCTTGGTCCAAAAGCACAAGGCTAATTGGGTATTCTATAGACTTTTGAAATTTCAAAGCCCATTCCAATGACATAATGTCTTTCAATAAGGCCACACCTTCTAATCCTTCCCAAGAATTTCTACCAGTTGTGGACAAAGTATTCAAATATTTGAGCCTGTGGGGACTATTCTTATTCAAACCACTACACTGATGTTAGATGCAATAGGACAGGCTATCTCAAGTGTCTGTCATTATAACTTTCTCCCATGATTATCTTCTGTTGCACTATAAGCCCTAATTGGCCCTTCCTCCTACAAGTCACTTCCTGCCAAGTATTTGTAAACAGTGGCAAGAAAGGAAAAAAAAATAACCCACTATAATCTGCAGTCAGAAAGGAGAATAGTTGAGGAGGAATATAAGTGCTACCATTGTCTGAGCAGAGGCAATGCTAAGGTTAACAGTGAAGTTGGGAGAGGGAGGTGGCTCAGTGGAGAAAGGATGATATTATTGGGCTGGAAGAGTTTGGAAAGTCTCATTCTGTGATTCTATTATCAATTTTGCCTCTCCCCAGATCCTCATTGTATGTCAAAAAGCTCTTACGAGTGTTTTTCCTGTGTGGTATACTTTTCAGTGTGCTATCTGATCTCAAGAAGCTGATAGAGAAACTGTACTCCCTATATTTCAGGGTGCTCATTCATACCTTTGGTCCTTGGTTAATACAAGGGATTGATATCTTGCCTACCACTTGGTGTCATTGGGAACATTGCAGGAATGACTGAGGGTGGTGAAATACAAGCTACTGTTGGCTCTGAGAAAAACACTTAGGTCAGGAACACTGAGGAAGTAATGTGATTTGAGAGGAAGCTTGATACTGGGATAGGAAGAGATGGGGACAAAGAGCCTAGTGCAGTGTGTAGTGGTGTGTAGTTTCTAGAATGTGGTGGTCAGACCTTTGCCACCTGCTTTCCTTCAGAGCCTCTCTGCAGTGAGACATGCAGTCCTGATTTCTTGGGACACGGAGCAGAAGAATTCAGGCATGTGTAATGATAATCTATTGTCCAGTGTGACATGAGGCTATATCTAATCATTTTCCTTCCAGGGAGGCTCAGACAGAGGAAATAACTCCAAATAAGTTTCTTCTGTAAGATTTATCTCTACTCTTTGAAACACAGTAATAATTATGGAGTGGAAATTCCAGCCTGGCCAATTTCATATCAGTTCTGTGACACTAAAGAGCATTTGCTACAATATAGTGATAAGGACAGATTCAGAACAAGTTCTTCTAAATTTTATACTACTCTGTACTACACTTTTTTCATTAAAAAAAAGTTATGTTGATGACTGAATCAAGGGTGAGTGTTAGGCCAGTGCTTGGTCATAACTTAGCTTTTCCTCTTCATTTTTCAAACTAGTGTGGAACTGAAACATACCCTTCCAATCCCACATTAGATTTTTAAAGTGACCTTCATAGAAATAAAATGTGTATGCCATGAAATTGTCAGTTGAGAAATAATATAAGGCATAAACTACTGGTCCAAGTCAGATTGCACTAAAAATGAAAAATTGGCCTTATTTTTAAATGTTCTATTTGAGATATTTAAATATGCTTTTTTGGATATTTTGATCATAAACTAAAGCTTTTACTTTTTGATAGCAAAATTGAATACACTAATTATTTTCTTTTTCTTTATGGCTATGTAGAGAAGTGTCTTACTACTACTTGAGATCATTAAAAACTTTAAATATTAACTTGGGGGGTAAGAAAATAGCTTGATTGTATGTGTGTGTGTGTGTGTGTGTGTGTGTGTGTGTGTGTGTGTATGTGTGTGTGTATGTGTGTGTGTGTGTGTGTGTGTGTGTTTCGTTTGTGATCCAGAGCTCTCAGGTGGCAGAGCTATACTCACAATGTCTGGGAACATAGAGCAGACCTTTAACAATTTACTGCTACAATCCACCTCCATTGAGTCAAACTCTTTCATTGGCCCACATCCACCAGTGAACTAATCTGGCTTGATAGTAAGTCCCAGGATTTTCCTGCTATCTCCATCACCATACACTGGGATCAGAAGCATATGTCACAATGCCCAGTATTTTTTCAGTGGTTTTGGAGATTAAACACTGTTGCTGGAAATATTTTTTTAAAAAAAGTAGAACTGACATGTTCCTATGCTTGTGCCTCTAACTCTCTGCCAGGGTGGCCTGGCCAGCCATGCACTGGAGATTTGTGGAGATTCACTGGTCCCGAGCTCCCAAAATGTCTCCACCCAGCTCGATAGGTTCCCAGTGGACGGTCACTACTATGCCAACCCTGTGATTCAAATCCCCCATGGTCTTTGTGGTGCATGTCTGGCAAACCCATGCTTTGCCACTGCACCTTTCTGTCTTGTACACAGAAGAGCCGTAGCATGAAGGAAAATGCAACACAAACTTAGTTCAGAAACAGTGGTAACTCAGTCTCTGGGCACAACAACTAAAACCTAATCTTGTAAGCCTTGTTAAAATCTGATCCTTCCGGTGGTGAAGGAAACTCTAACAGCTACATCTTACTCTTCTGGGGTCCTGGTTCCAAAAGGAAGTAACTCTTTCCTGCTTCCTCCCTTTCTTCATCCAACTCAGAAGTCCTGCCTACTCGCTCAGTGATTGGCTCCTTTATTCATTAGGGGATTGGTTCACAAGAACAGCACTAGGCCCATAAGCAATAAAACTCAGGTCTTCATTCTTAAAGGCATGTACTTTACCAATCAAGCTATTTTCCTCAAAGGGAGTGTGTTAGCCACGTGGGGGTTCAGGAGTGGCCCAGTCATTGAGGTAGCTAACACACTTCCCTCCAATATTCCTGAGATGATATTTGCTAAATCTCCATTTCATCTCTGCTACCCCAGACTCAATCGGGGGGGGGGGGGGGAGGGGAGCGTCCCCTGGTGCTACTTTCCCAGATTCTTACATGTCAGTGGGCCCATAGGGCTAATCTCTCTGCTTCTCCATCTTGGTGATTCTGTTCCTTCTCTCCTTTGCATTTCTTGCAGAGGAATCCTAAATTTGCTGCCTCTGTTCCCTACCTAGCTATTGGCTGCTGGCTCTTTATTGACCCATTAAAAAACAAAACAAACAAACAAGCAAGCAAACAAACAAACAAACAAACAACTATCGGCAAGGACCTGCAGGAGACGTACGAATTTCCATGGAAGCACAAATCAATCCCCAACAGTGAATGATGTTCTTGAGAATGGTACAAAAAGTTGTACTCTGCTCATAGCCCTCCCCACATACACTTAATTATTTTGAACTTTATTCTTGCTGATAAATTGCAGCATTTGGCAAGCTCCTAGGGTCTTCCAGTTTCTGCCTCAGTACTGCTGTGATTTCAAGTATACCTGACACATGGATTTTTGCAAAGGTGCTGGGGCATTGAACTCAGGTCCTCATGCTGATGTGGCAAGCATGTTATAGATCTGATATATCATTGTTCTCTGATCCTAAACTTCTGATTCACCATACAAGAACTAAGGATGCAGTCATGCACCACAGAACCCAGTGTATATGATACTGGGTATGCAACCTAAGGCTTCCTCTGTACTAGGCAAGTGTTCTAGAACCTCATCCCCAGTCATCTGATTAACATTTATAGGTGGACTTTTTAAATTTTGTCTTCCTTGGTCTATGCTTTATGCTTAGTGTTCTGGGAAAAGAGTTTGTGCTAAGCCATTTTACTATAGGAAACCTAGCATTCCTATCCCAGTGACATAGCTTATTCTGTTTTTCAATGCACCACATGGAATTGTATTATCTGAGTTTCATTGTTATGCAATAGCTAGTCCCTACTGTGGTTTCTTCTGCCCCACCTAGTTTTTAATGTGCATGATACAATGACAGAAAGGGAAGGTAAGTTTTGTTTAAATGACTTATATTCTGTTCACAAACACTGGGATAAGAAATTTACCTCTTCTCTCTCTTCCCTTCCTTCCCTTTCATCTATGGCTCTGGTCTCTCAATTTTTTTTATTTTTTTATTTTTAGTTTAGAGCTAAAAGCAAGATGGAACTCTTGTAATTTCATTTATATATTAGAGCTAATTGTTTTTATGATGCTTAGCATTTCTGTGTTCAGTGACTCTTTAATGTGTATTGGGACTTAGTGTTTATGTTCCAGGTTTTTAATCTCTAGTGGAACAGGTCAATAGGGGCTTGCCTTTTAGTAAAGGCTCTCCTTGTTCAGGAGGCTGGCCACAATCATCTCTATGACCCTGAAGTTGGCTTGGAGCATGGGCCACTAAAGAGTTATGTGCTTAGAACAGAGGTGACCCCTGCTGAGGTTTGCAGAGACTCACTTTGGGTGCATAGAAAAAAAGTGAAGTAAATATTAAGCAAACCAGTATTATTTTTGGATAGAAGACCCTGCCTTTTTTGCTTTTGCTCCTTGTGATGCATTCTTGGACTTAGCAACTGAAGGCAGAAACATGAAAAACAAGCTTTATTTTTTTCTTCCAAACTGCATTCCCCACATGGCTGACAGTAGGTTAAAAATACTTGGCTGGTAGGAAAAGTGAGAAATGAGATGACTCAGTCCCTCCACAAAAAGACTCTGCCAAGGCTAGTCAGGCCCAGCACCACCAGACACCATGCCCTACTAGGCCACCTTCAAGATGTGAGAATCTGGCCTGCCTGGGACTAGACAGAAAAAGATTTATGAAGGTGACAAAAATGTCAGCGTGACAATTAAAGAAACACAACTCAACTCTTACTCCTAATTAAAAACAGTAGAGAGAACCTGTAGTCCCTCGTGAGTTTTTGGTACAAGCCCAACTCTTTTGAGCTCAGGACTTGTGTGCTGCAGGCCACATGCTCAGAACCCTGGTGTAGTTTGGCCTATCAGTCCATCAGGATGCTAATTGAACTTGTGACTTCCTTTCAGCAATCCTTACACATTGTTCTTCTTGGTATTTAGACAAGAATTCTGGACTTTCCCAAATGGGCTGAAAGCTAGTTTTAACATTTAGTTTCTAACTCATTTTAAAACTCACTTCTACTAGTCTATCTTTTTTTTCTTTTTCCCTTCCCTGCCCTCTCATTTTCTTTCCTCCCTTCTTTCCCTCCATCTCCATCTTTCTTCTTCAGTTTCTCTTCCTTCTTAATTTCTCTGGCTCTCTTTTCCATCTTTCTTCTTCAGTTTCTCTTCCTTCTTAATTTCTCTGGCTCTCTTTTTTAACTTTCTTTTTCCCTTCAGCTGGTTGTTTAGAAATTTTTTAAACAAAACTTTAATTTCATAGTTTTAGAAAAATACTGAAAAGAGGGAAGATAGTTCGCAGAGCTTCCATGTGCCCCTCACTTACTTTTCCTCATGAAAGGCATCATACATTAGTAAGGATCATACATTAGTAAGTTGTGTTTGTTGCAATATGTGAACAATATTAAGTTTTAAGGAAAACTATAGAAATGACATAGAATTAGTTCATCATAAGAAATGCTTCCATTGCTTTGTGTTGAACTCTGGTTTTGGAAGGCAACCTGTGCTACACTTCAACAGTTTCCTGGCATGGGGTATTGCCTTTCTAGATTATTGTGACTGCTCTGTGATATGGTGGTTGAGTGCTTCTTGCCATGATACACACTTTCTCCTTCAAAGTAAAGTCTTCCAGTTATAGCAGTAGAAGAAGCCCTCAGTGGCACACTTGTAAGCATCTGTCATGCCAATATTTCCACCATGTCTTAGTCACTTAGGGTCACTATTCCTGTGACAACACAACATAGCCAAAGCCACTTGGGGAGGAAAGGGGTTATATAGCTTATGTTTCCATATCACTGTGCATCATCGAAGAAAGTTAGTATAGAAACTGAAACAGGGACTTGGAGGCAGGCGATGACCCAAAGGCTGAGGAAGTTTGCTGCTTACTGCCTTGTTCCCATTGGCTTGCTTAGCTGGCTTTGTTATTGAACCAAGGACCACCACTCCAGTGGTGGCCTCACTTTCAATAAACTGGGCCTTCCCATATCAATCAGTAATTAAGAAAATGCCCTGCAGGCTTGCCTATATCCCAGTCTCTTGGGCATCTTCATTTCTCTCTCTCTTGGGTGACTATACCCTATGTCAGGTTGACAGAAAACTAGCCAGCACACCCAACAAGGCATCATTTTTATTCAAAGTCTGAACTTTTTCTCCATTTCCTTGGTAAACCAGTACCTTAGGCAGGGTTTCATTCCTGCACAAAACATCATGGCCAAGAAGCAAGTTGGGGAGGAAAGGGTTTATTTTATTATTTTTTTTTGTTTATTTATTTATTTATTTATTTATTTGATTCCCCCCCCCCCCCCCCCACACACACACACACAGGGTTTCTCTGTGTAGCCCTGGCTGTCCTGGAACTCACTCTGTAGACCAGACCAGGCTGGCCTCGAACTCAGAAATCCACCTGCCTCTGTCTCCCAAGTGCTGGGATTAAAGGCATGTGCCACCACTGCCTGGCTGAGGAAAGGGTTTATTGAGCTTACACTTCCACATTGCTTTTCATCACTAAAAGAGGTCAGGATTGGAACTCAAACAGGTTAAGAAGCAGGAGCTGATGCAAAGGACATGGAGAGAGATGTTACTTACTGACTTGTTTCCCCAACTTGCTTTCTTATAGAACCCAAGACTACCAGCACAGGGAAGGCCCCACCCACAAGGGGCACTCCCCACTTGATCACTAATTGAGAAAATGCCTTATAGGCAGATCTCATGAAGGCATTTTCTCACCTGAAGGTCCTTTCTCTCTGATAAATCCAGCTTGTGCCAAATTAACACAAATCCAACCAGTACAACCAGTATCTATTTTCTCTTCCAAAATACCAGTTATGGTTCCATATTATATTTGGTACCTATGTCTCTGTGGAATGGCAGTAAGGTCCAACCTTTAGTTAACTGACAGGCTGCATGCACTCTATGATAGCTGAGTTGGGCCTAATAAGTTTGAAAATTGCAGTGTCATGTTTCAATGTCTAATGGATGGATGACCCTGTATAGAGACTCTTCTTATCTAAGAATTTTCCAGAACATCAGTATTTTAAAACTATATTGACAAGTTTAGTGAGTACTAACCAGTGCTCTGAGATTGTTCATCAACTGCTAGGTATCTGGTGCTTCTTATGATTAGGTTCCACCAATGGACTTTGAAAGTCTATAAAATGTTATGTCTAGAGTATTAGATTGGAGCTGCTTCTTACTGTTATTTGCCTTCATAGCCTGATGGGAAGTTTGCACAATACCCTCTGGAAATACAGTGGTATACACAATAGACTTAAAGAATAGATAATTAAACCCTGCCTCCTGGAAGTTGGCAGACCAACATAAATTATTCTGCACAAGCGATTTATCGATTCTGTATTTCTTCGCCCAATGCAATTATTTAAAGGTATCAGTTTGGGGGCTGAGGCTATATGTGAAATTGGTAGAGGGATTTCCTGGCATGCTTGAGGCCCAGGGTTTGATCCTCAGTATACACATCTGTCATCCTAGCACTCAGGAGATATGGACAGACAGATCAGAAGTTCAGGGCCACCTCAGCTATGTAAAGAGTTTGAGATTTCCTCTCTCAAAAAAAATGTAAAAAATATCATTGCAAATGCATGGTTATTAATTTTATGATTTGGATAAAATAATCTAATTTATTTTGCTGCTCAAAGCTACTGTCACATATATTTTTTTCTCCTTTAAATTTTTTATTTTAAAAGGTTATATGCATGAGTGCTTTGGCTGTATGTATGTCTATGTACAACTTATGTGTCTTGTGCCTGAGGAGGCCAGAAGGGACCACAAAATTCCCTGGAACTGCAGTTGCAGATGAATGTGAGCCTCCCCCCACCCTAGCCCCATGGGTCCTTGGAACTGAACCTGGATTCTCTGCATTGGTAGCAAGAGATGCTAACCACTGAACCATCTCTTTAGCTCTGATGCACTCCTCTTCATGTTCTTGATGACTGTAGACTGAATATATTGTCTATATATTTACAGGCACACACATACACACACACACACAGAATCAACTCAAGACACTCGCTATTCTTAGTCAAGAAGATATTGAATAGAAACAAAAGTTATTAGAGTATTGTAAAATTAATAGTGAATTTGTCTTTTCCTTTACAGCAGTTTATTCTAATTTGAACTAGCTTATTTTCATCTTTTCCTTCCCAAATATTGGGATTATAGGTATGCACCACAGTGGCTGGTTTATAGGTTTCTTAGAACTGAACCAAGGGCTTGGTACATGCTAGGTACTCTATCAGGTGAGCTATATCCCTACTCTTCCCAATTTGAACTTCCAAGATGAAAAAGGCATGATATTATATTAATCAAAATATAACAAAAGTATATTTCCAGAAGTTTTTTTTTAAGTCAAAGAAAGATATGTCTCAGCTGCTTATTGTGAGATTTTCTTTATATTTTTCTAAGTTCCTCCACAGCTGTTACTGTCCATGTGACCCCAGGAGATTGAAGGCCATACCACATTTAATCAGTTGTCTTGTTTTGCCAGAGGGAGAAGAGATTGGTTGTACCCTGACTAAAATGCTCCATCTGTTACAGTGGCTTTCATAGTCTAGTCTCTGTCAACTCACCTGCCACACACACCATTCCAGTTATTAGAAAAGAAGTTTAGAAAATCAGCAGTCACTCCCTAGACAGATATCTTTTAAACTGCTGTTCCTAACCTTTCTCTCCCTGAGGAGCCGTAGGCAGTTAAGGCCTCTGAGGGGAGAAGGAGCCATTTTCTCCAGTGCTGCAGCCACTGGTTAGATGCCTTTGCTCCAGTAACTAACATCCCATCTATATTCTTGCATAAAAATCCTGATATACTCAGAGGATCTCACACAAAACATATGATAACTGGAGTGAATCTGATCAAAATATACTGTATGCATCAGGAAATTGTCAAAGGAAACCAATGTTGTCTACCTCGTTGACCTGAATCCAGCACTCTTTCTCACCAGCATCTACTTTGTTGATGACAGTGGGACACTCTCTAGGTCCTCAGCACCCCTACCCTGTTGGGAGCCAGAGAGCTTGGCTCAACGCCCCCAGCTGGGCTGTTTGCACAGGTTTCTTGAGAGCAAAACATCCCATGGCTTAGCTTGATTCCTGCCTTCCTGCCTGGTGTGGTACGGACTTCCCAGGTGCCTGACCTATGACTATAATTGATTTTTCCTGTTCCCTTCCCTGGCCTCTAGTTATCTATTGCTGGTCTCTCAGTAAGGTTGGGGGGGGGGGGCGGCATTCTCCTTGCAGAATGACCTGTGTCTGTATTTTTTAATCCCCCTGGGAATAAACTGCTTGAAGCAGATCTTCCTGCGTTGCGTCATTCCTTGCTGGTAAGGGGGTGGTCGCAACACTACCCCATCCCTACTGTCCTGTGTGGATACCTGTATCCTTACAGAGTGAAACCAGTAGGTGGTTCTTTGTGAATCACTTTTCTGTGTCCTCCTGTCTGTCCTGTGGTGGGTTTCCTTGCTGTGCGTGACCTACTGACCTACTGCTTGCAGATCACTGTACTTGAACACTCCAGGGTGTCCTGCGATGAATGGGGCTCTGGGTAAGAACAAGCTGAGCTGGCCATTTGCCTTGCAGAGACTGTTTGTGAATTTGTGGCTTATTTTCTAAGAGATTAGAAATAACAAGTGTCTGGTTGGAATTTCATTGTGCTGTGTGGAGATGGAGTGTCATCTGATTGTCTACTGAAGTCCAGTGTTAGTGGGAAGCATCAGACTACTCAAGGAGATGGGGATGCCAAAGACTGCAGAAGGAAAGGACCAATAGGAATTGGGTTGAGAGCTGGCCAGGATCTGGGGGAACATGCCTGTAGTACAGCACAGTCCCTGAACTCAGCATCACAGAAGCCTTTGAGTAAGGCTTTAAGGTGGGGTCTGAAAATCTTTAGCTTTGTTCTTGGTATTCCTTACCTCTTTCTAGAAATAAATTCTCCAGACCTCTGTCCAGTCGTTTGTAACCAAATAGATTGGACCAAAATGCTTATAAAGTTCTATGATATGTAAGTTTTTTTGAAAAATCCATAAAAGTGACTCATTAGCTAATACAGAACTGAATTGTGTGGCCACAAAGGGAATCTTTTTGTTTGTGTTTTTGAGGCAGGATTCCATTGCAGACCCCTACCTGGAATTCACTATGTGGATCTCAAGTGAGCTGCAACTTTGTTGCCTTCTGCCTCCCACGCTCAGGGATTCACAGGCGAGATCATTCATGCCTGGGCAAAAATA
Source organism: Apodemus sylvaticus (assembly GCF_947179515.1). Lineage (NCBI taxonomy): Eukaryota > Metazoa > Chordata > Mammalia > Rodentia > Muridae > Apodemus > Apodemus sylvaticus. The sequence continues at coordinate 147,898,784 of NC_067475.1, forward strand.
GATTTAAATCCCCCCTCTCTTTTTTAACCAAAGATAAAAATACATGGAAAGCACAGAGTGGATTTAGACACATCCTTCCCACCCAGGTGTGTTGAGGCTGTAGCTCTGGGTACAGAGGAGTGAATAGGTCAGGGCATTTCCCTTGTGGCATGAAAGGTCTTTGGACAGACAGCCTTCCACTGCTCCCTCCCTCTGTCTCCACTGTTCGTTGTCAGGATCTGAAAGTCAGGCTGGGAGTTTACCTTCCAGGGCTGATTCCTATACCCCATACTCCTTAAAATCAACAGCCCTTACACCCTCAGCCTTGTCAGATCTTTGGACAATTAATTAGTACCTAGCCCATTGAACTGGGAACTCAGATGATGCTTTTCTCAGACAAAGATGCAAGGTTCTAAAAAATCTGCACAAGCGTGAATCTTCCTTGTATCTCTTAGTCCTCTTTCCTTAAGGATGAGGCTGCCACTGCCCCACTGTGCTGCAAGCTCATAGTGTTGTCTGCTCAATTCTTCAGAAACCCTGCACAGCTACCCCCAGCTGCCTTGGCAACAAATAACGAAAGAGGTTCTCAGAACAGTCCGCAGCCAAGAAGGGCTCTCTGGGAGACACTCTTCTGACAGAACCAGGCTGTTAAGACAGAGTCTATTTTCTTCATGCTTAAAATACATTGCTGTGTGTGTGAGCTGCCTCGGGGTTTGGGTGACAAGGACTCCTATTTTTGTCACATTGCCCTGGTTTCACTGCTCTCCCACCACCCAGTGTCCTGAGAAGTCCTTCTGAGTGACAAAATGTCCTCTTTAATAAATCAAACCATCCACGCGGGGATCACACCACTTGAAATAAGACCCAGTGGAATGTGGGAAAGCCGAGCTGTTGCTGGCACTGCAGCAGCTCCTGAGCTGGAATCTCCAGCACACATGCTTTGATTTAATTGGCCTAATGAGTCTGGGCTGGATGTGACCACATGATCAATCAGGGCCTAGTTATGAGATGTTGAAAAATGGGATTACAGCAGAGAAAAGGCTTTTGGCAAATTGACTACAGTCAGGAAGCTGAGAAGGTTTGATTTAACAATCGAATAGTTTTTCCTTTATTTTTGTCCCATCTCTTGCATGGTGATAAATCACAACACAACGGAGGTGGGTGCCTTACTTGTATGTATTATTCATCCTGCAAGTCCCTGCTCTGTTTTGATCTAAAAATGCCTTTGTTTTTCAAACACAATAGGTTTTGCCTTGTGTGACATTAAAAACAAAACAAAACAACAACAAAAACAACCCTTTCCCAAAAAACAATGAATGTTTGTTTGCAGTCTAGAACAGTGAAATGCCCTTCTTAGAATCTCATTGTCCTTTTAATAGACTGGGAAAGGGCAATAAGTGTACCACAAGTGTAGCTACTTATCAACCCTAGCCATTTCATTACTGTTTATATAATGAGGCCCCTGATGGGCTAGCAAGATTCTGGCATGTGGGTCCCCTCCCCCATGTTTTTCTGTGGCTGCTCAAGGGAGGAAGGCCTTGAGTCATTTCAGGACAGCAACAGAGACTCCTTGAGCAGACATTGTTCCACTCTGAGAAATTACGGGAACTTGGGAATCGTGGCTGGTTTTCTGCTTGACTTGCTAGGCCTGAGATAAATGCAGGTACCAGTGGCATAAGACACTCCACCAGTCATCTCTAAAAATCTCTCTTGTTATTTAGCTGATCTTTGGTCAAATTTGTAAGACTGATACAAACTTACTCTTCAACTTTGGGGACTGGTTAGCTTCTTATTGATTAAATATAATCTAATTGTTTAAAGTTTCTTCCTTCATTTCCTTTTTAAGGTGGGGTAGAAGGTTTTATTTTATTTTAGTTCTTGCCCTGGAGCTGCCTTTTAACATTAATGGGAATAGAGAATCTTACTTAAATGTTTAGAATATTCTGAGCAAAGGCACTCTACTGCTGAAAGGATATTTTCATATGCCACACTACACTGTTCATGCACTTCTTGGCTCAGGGAAGTTCTTAATCATTCAGCTGTCAAGGAGCTTATGGTTTAGATCTAGGCTCCACCCCTCATTAGCAGGTTTTCATGAATGAGATGGTAACCTAAGACCACTGCATAAGTCATGATGCAATGTGCCTGGCAGAGCTGAAGATGTCCTAAAGAGATACCCATGGCTCTCCATGACTATCAGACAACTGGAACAGGAACCCTAAGAAATGGGAATTTCCCCACAGTAGGAGAACAAAACATGCTAGCCATACTGGAAACTTAGCTCTCTGAAAGGATGAGACCTTTGAAACTAGGCTGAGACCACACCTTGACAGGACACAGTCTATCCATAGCTATTTGTTTCAATGTTAATCTCATTTCAGGGTGATGAGGGGGAGTGTCACTGGATCTCTGTCCCTCTTTTGCAAGTGGCCAGGTTGAATATACCTTCCTTTTTGCTTTGCTATTATCAATGTTATTGTTATTAATGTTGGGCTCTCTTAATTGGTTGTTGAAGATGGATAGTTGAACTGGATTTCTTGGAGTACAGACTGTGATGGTAAAGTCTAGTATGATGAGTTCTGAGAAACTTCAAGGATTTTCTTATTGAAACTGTCCATCTTCTTTAGAGTAAGTCAAACCTTAGACATCCAAATCACAAATCCTTGCTTTTCCTATGAAAATCCACACAGCTGGGGAAAGCATCTCCCAATTTTCCTCAGTATAACTATGAACATGCTAGAACATGCTAGATTCACTTTTGTGTTTCCTATTATATCCTATTATTATTATTGGCATCACTTTTAGTTTTTAAACTTTTACATTTATGTGTGTGTGTGTGTGTGTGTGTGTGTGTATAAACATGTCATAATGCTATGTAAGGTCAGAGAACAGCTTATGGATGTTGGTTCTCTTCTTTTCCCATGTGAGTACCTGGAATTGAACTTAGGTCATCAGGTTTGGCTTCAAGTACTCTTATTCTTTGAACCATATCAGCTGCTTTTATTATTTCTTCTTATTCTCCTCCTCCTCTCCACTCTCTTCAGCTTCTCTTCAACTATTGAGTAAGTTATGAGACTTTTATTTTTGAGATAGCATCTTGTCATCCAGGTTGGCCTCAAGTTTTCTGCTTAGACAATGGTGGCTTGGGATTTCTGCACCTCCCAAATGCTGGGATCACATGGGCACGACCATGTTCAGCATTCTGAAGTTGTAAAATATGTTTAGGGTCATAGAAGCTGGAATGAATGTCGGCATCTATAATTGTGTTCTTTCCTCCCTCTCCCTCTCCCTCTCTTTCTCTCGCTCCTTCCTCTTTCTTTCCCTGTTTAAAAGAACCTCATTCTTTTCTATATAAAGGCACTAAGCAGTCTTTCCTATGTCTTCTTACTTGTGTACAGGTTTAAAGTTCCTCTGAAGGGCAGCTGTACTCTATATTAGAATTGGTTGTGGCTGACTGTTATAGAGGAGCAGTCTATCTTGGAAGGAAAAGCATTGCTGGGGAAGAGGCTTGGTCCATGGGGCAGGTGGGCGATTGATGCCCCGGCCAACTGGTTTACTTCTTTTACTCTTTATTCCACAATCAATTCCCTAGGATGACATCACCAACATTCAACATGGGAACAGCATCTGTTAATTATCTCTGGAAACACCCTTACAGTTGTGCTCACAAGAGTGCCATCAAGGTGACTCTAATTCTGTCAAGTTGAAAATAAAGACTAGCTCTCAGTAGGCGTTGTGGTTCATAAGTAGCTCAACCGGCCCACTTCTAGAAAGCCTTATTTCACTTTAAGGCTGGCCATAGTAAATGGTCTATTCTGTATTCACATCATACTTTCAGCATATATTTAAAAGACAAGTGTTGAAGCACCCCCACATCTCACTGTGCATGAGGCCAAAGGCAAGGAAGTATTAGAACATAGTCATTTTCGATGGTGAAAATTTCAGCGTAGCAAGAAATGGTAGGAGTGTGGTCTATGAGTGAGTGTCTCTCATCTAGCCTTAACATGTCATGTCTTTTTATTTATGCACTTATTTTTTAATTTGGATTTTTTGAACAATCACAATGCATATCATTATTTAGACACTGAAAACAGCATAGAGATAGCTCAAATAGAATTGTGTCCACCTACCTTCTCTTTCAGCGGACTGCCTTTCTTGGGACTCAGATGATACAAGGAGAGATTCTCAGGCTAGCATCCCTCTTGGGAGGTTCCATTGCACTAAGAAGGCCATCTGGGGAGCAGGATACAACTTTAAGAAAAATAGGTATCATCTATGTTTATCTATAGTTACACCTTAACCTATGTGGCTAAAAGATGCCAACCTATCTGTGCAGCCCATATAGAGTATCTCCCTTGTATAAGTAAGCTTGCTAGCATCCCTGAGTCAGGAAGATGTGCTTTTCAGGCTCCATCACCATGCTGCTACAGTGCCTGGGACTCCAAAGGTTATGGGATATACAGACGGCCCTTAGATTCCTGACCCCTGTTTCTGCTCTATCTTCACTGTGTTTTTAAGTTGTTCCAAAGCAAAGTACCCCTCAGCATTATTGCAATGGTTTTATCCAATGGCCAGAGTTCATGTTGTCTGTACTCTGTGTCTTAAAACTAGCCTTGTGCCTTCCTTTGTAGACTAAATTAATAAATGCAGAGGTATATGGAGGGGTTGCAGAATGATGCTGAAATGAATCTCCTTTCTTTTCTAAGTGTTTGTCTGTTCTCAGTCATAAATAAGCTTGGTCCTTGGAAGATAAGCAGATATAGCAAAGATGGATGAGTAACAAGGGAAATACTCTCTGTACCTCAGATTCTGTGTGAGGTTCTGTGAATCTCGAGGCAGTGAGCTAAGTACTGCTAGGTGCTCTTCAGCCATGTCTGACAAGCTGAGGCCTGAACAAGGTGCTGGGAAGATCGCTCTTTTGGTAAAGTGCTTGCCTCACAAGTGTGAGGGCCTAGGTTTATCCCTAGAACTGGCATTTTAAAAAGCAGATATGGTAGCACAAACTTGTAATTCGATTGCTGGGGAGAGAGAGACAGTTAGATTGCTGGGGCTTGCTGGACAACTGGACTAGGTTTTTGGCGGCCTCCAGGTTCAGGGAAAGATCTGATTCATAAGTGGGGTAGATGACTCCTCCAGAGTGATACCTGAGGCTGATCTGAGTGTTCCACATGCATGTACACACATGTGAATATACAACTGCACATAAAAGAATACATGTTTATAAGCATAGCCAGAACGTTGTGTATAAAAATATAATATAGGAATGGGAAGCATTTCAAGGTTCCAAGGAGAGTTAAAATAATTTAAAATACTATTATTATTGTTGTTGTTGTTATATGAGTACCTGATATATGTATGTGAGATGGGGTGAGGAGACTGTGCATGTGACAGAATGCATTACAAGATCAGAGGAAAACTTGGTAGAGCTGATCACTCTTTCTCTCATTTTGTGACTTCCAGGGTTTGAACTCATGTCATCCCAGTTGTATCCTTTCTACTGAGCCCTTGTGCTGGCCTGTTTTTAAGTGAACACTAATTTGTTTATGGGGATGGGCATGCATGAAGTTCAAGGACGTGAGGTGTTTGGCAGAGGCATGTGTTCTGGGCTTGAGCATCACTGACCTGTCAGCTGGGAGACAGTGCAGGGGACCAGGGGAGAGATGCCAGGCCAGGCTCTTCTTTCTGCTACCCATCTCTGAGGCTGGCACTCTCGCGTGTGCCTGGCTGACTCATTAAATGAAGAGCCCAGAGAAAATGAAAACTGGTGCCCTGAGTTCTGTGCATTCCCTTACGTCTTTCTTTCTCCATCTTGTTTGTAACCTTAAAAGAATATATTTCCTTTCATCATTTAGAAAATTGTACTCTGTGTTGTTTCTTTGTATATTTCCATTTTGATTCTAGCTGGTTAATTCTGACCTCTCCTCTGTATTACATCTATCAGTTTCAAGCTTGCAGAGATGATATGCTTTCTCTGGTTTACACACACTCCCTCTTATTTTTTTATTTATTGTGTGTGCATGGTGTATGCATGTGTGTGTGCATGTGTGTATGTGTGCACATGCATGCACATGTATGTGTGCGTGGGGGGTGTGCATGTGTGTGTGCATGGTGTAGGCATGTGTGTGTGCATGCGTGTATGTGTGCACGCACATGCATGTGTATGTGTGCATGGGGTGTGTGTGCATGTGTGTGTGCATGGTGTATGCATGTGTGCATGCTTGCGAGCGCGCTTACTCATGTGGGTTTCAGGGAACAAACTCATCTTGCCCATCCCGAATTCCATACAAATCACATACCATTCATTGCTTACAGTTTCTTGCTTTGTAATTGTTCCTGGTTCAAGTTACACCAGATGAGAGAAATATGGCTACCATATGCTCCATTAAGCTATAACCATGACAGGGGTCATTCTCTGTGAGAACATCAGGGTCAGACACTGTGGGAGCATCATATGTGTCTTTGAGACAGACAACGCATATTTTGGAATCTGCTCCTCTATTCCATCGCGGTCAGTGCTGTAACTGGAAAAGGGTGAGTGCCTTCCACTGCCATTTAATTTGGTCCAAACACGGCAGGTGAAGTCTGAGGAAAGCAGACTAACTACTGTTCTCTAGAGTCATGGTGACCACAGAGAAGCTGTTCGTTTGTCCCTGCAGTTCATTTGGAGGAGAGAAGATGGGCTGAGACCCAACGCCATGGAAAGTCAGGATTCTGTATGCTTCCACTGTGATCTTGTGCATCGCCTTCTGCTCGTTTCTTCCCAGGGTCAGTGTTCAGAGTGACATTTGGGAGACAGGCTTGACTTCGCCCTCACTCTCAGCAAATGTGGAATCTTCTGCTCACAGGCCTGGAGCAAATGCTGGCACGGCTTTTAGCAAACGCGGGCCAAATTCCAGTCTCATTATAAAATATAAAGTCAGAGCTGGCTTTCGGTTCTGCACTCACATTTCACACAAAACTAATTTGCAGTGCTTCCAGATGGGTTCAGAGTCGATGGCACGCTGCCTGCTACTCTAAAATTCATGAGGCAGAGAGCACGGGGATGGGAGAGGAAATAGAGTTTGTACCCTGTGTGGGAAAATGTGGAGGTTTTTAGGATGTAGGGAAAGAAGAAGTCAGATTTTTTAAAAAATGACACCAGAAACAGCTTTAGTATGACTAAGGCGAAATGGCAGAGACCCAGCATCTTGTTGACTGATCAGCGTGAGCATGACGTATGTTCTGTCGTTCCCTCATTCAGTCATGCCCATGATGTAAGGGGTAGAAATTATTTTATTCTTTCTAATTAGGATAATTATTCATATACCCCTGGGCTCTGGAAATCACATCTTTGTTATAAATCAGGTATACGTGTGTGTGAGTTCATTAGCCACAAGATACTTTGTTGGCAAAGACTCAAAATTACCTTCCAGGGCCTGGGGTGATAGCTCAACTGGTAAAGTGCTTATATCATAAGCAGAAAACCAAACCAAACCAAACTAAACCAGACAAAGAAAAACAACAACAAAAAGATCAAACTCTGGGTTTGATATCCAGAATCCACAGAAAAAAAATTTATGCTGGGCATTATGGCACTTAACTGAAGCCCGAGTGCTCATATGATAAAATGCCCATGTGAGGCAAGGGAATCTGCCGGACAGCTTAGCTGCGGCCTGTGAGAGCCCCTGTCAGAAGAAACATCAGTGACACTTGACAAATTATATCCTACGCTGTCATCTGGCCTCCACATGCGAGTGTGCACATATGAATACCCACACCCACATATATACAAACACACACAAATCATTCTCCCATTAGAGAGACCTAACTTTGTTATGTCTCCAGTTCATGAATGGGAATGTGGCAGACAGTGTTCCTGCTGGTTTCATGAGAGAAATCCTCTAGGATTTCAGGGAGGAATGTCATCAAATCCAACTTCATTCATGATGCTGAAACATTGGATTCTCTTGACTGTGTCTGCCAGGAGAAAGGGCCATCTTCCTTTGTATATTAGTGGGGACTCAGATCTCTTACAACAAATAAGGGACCCCAGAAAAGAGGAGGTAACTGCCCTTCCATCTGGGCAGCTTGGTGTTCATTTCTTCATTTTCTCAAGCATATATATTAGGACTACTCTCCATGGCAGCTCCATCTTCCCTGACTGTTGATAAAAGTCCAGAATGAGACTGGAGACATGGCTGACTTGGAGGAAACTGCCTCTCTCCTGCCACTATTCACTGGGCTTAGAGATGCAGTCATATCTCTTGACTAACTGGATAAATGGTCAAGTTATTTCTCACTTGTAACCTGTGCTCTAAAGTTCTGACCATGCCCACAAAAACATGTCTGTTTTACATCTTAGTTCTGAACTTTGGAAAATAGTTAATGCAGAATGTAATACATCAACTTTTAATTCTTAATTACTTTAAGTGTATAAATAAATGCATTTTAAACACTATAATAAAGAACTAATTGTTATACGTTAATTAATAAATGCTTTTTGGGTGTGTGACAATTTTTTGTCTTTTTAATTTTGGGGAATGGGGTTAGCAATACAAAATGTTTCCTTATGCCTTTTTCTTTTACTCTTTTGATTCAAGATCTCTGAGGCTGGCCTTGACTTTCTCTACTTAGTGATGGATGATCTTAAACTCCTGATTCTTCCTGCCTCTAAGACCTGAGTGCTAGGTCTATAGGTGTGCACCACAATGCTGAAATATATTATGGCGATGTATCAGATTGAGCATTCCATGAGAAGTGAGCCAGGAAGGATCATCTTCCATGGCTTCTACGTCAGCTCTGGCCTCCGGGTTCCTACTCTGCCCTAGTTTCTGTCTTGACTTCCTTCAATAATGGACTACAATGTGGGAGCCAAAATAAACCCTTTCCTCCCCAAATTGTTTGTGGTCACTAAAGTTTGTTATAGCAATAGTAATAGTTTTAAGACAATATAAATCACTAATGTGTCATGTGCAGAGTAGAACATAAGAATTAAAGCACTATAATGGATTTCTCACTTGGTTTTAAATGATATGAAAATTACCAGTATATATATATACTGGTATATATGTGGTATATAATCTAAGTGTTGGGTACCTCAGGTCTCTAGATACCTTCCATCTCTAACTCTCATCTTCTGCCATCTTGCTAAGCTGTCTAATCATTTTTCTGGCTTTCATTTTTCTATCTGTAAGTGAGATTAGACTGTCTGTAATATCTTCCCCAAGGCTGCTGTGTACTTGGAAAGAATCATAGACACGACACATTCTACTTTAATTGGATGAGACCCTGTTATACATCAAAAGATTATGATTAGATAGAAAGCTCTAGAAAATGGTGCTGCTTTTTCTGAAATACATAATTTTTATTTTTTAAAATATGATCCTTGTGAAAATGTGAAGATAACAATATATACATTAAATGAAAAAACCCAACCCCACAGAACTGTATAAATGCAGGGAAATAATCATGATATCACAATTAATATTTTAATATATATGCTGCAGTATTTTATACATCAACATTAATTGGTTATATCTGAAATGTTATTCTATAAATAGTTTTATACTATATTAGCCATTAGAAGTACACATGGACTCTTACCTCAATTCAGATCACTCTGGAGACTGACTGGACATTTGCAGAGTATCACTTTATACTACCCTTTTCACTGGATACTGTAGAGAGTTATTTTTATGTGAGGTCAGAGTGTGTTAATTTTTTCTCTTAAATTTTTAAAAGTTTTTACCTATATATATTTATATTTTCAAATTAAATTCCATATCAGGATTGAGAAATTAAAATAATCTCAAATGAGATATAAAAACAAAATAGATGATGTCAATATTAGCCTTCAAGGCTGCTAAAATCTTGGCTGATTTTCAGAGCTGGTACTCTGTTACCTGGGGAATTGTTGTTTTTCGCAGGGGATGAGGAGTGGAAATTAGCATTTCGAAACCTAGACTCTCTCTGATGTTTTAACTTCTGTTTTAAAGGGCTCATGTATTCCAGGCTGGTCTATGTAGCTGAGAATGATTCGAACTTTCTGCCTCCCTGTCTTTATCTCCCAAGCGCTGAGATTACAGGTGTATGCCACCATGCTTGTTTTCATGTGGTGCTGGGTATAGAGACCAGGGATTTGTGCTGGTAAGCACTCTACTGACTGAGCCACATCCTCAGCTCCTCCCAGTTTTTGAAAGGACACTTTTTTTTAAAAAAAACAAAAACAAAAACTTATTTTTTATATTTATTTGTTTATTTTTGTAAAGGTAAGTGTTTCACCTGCATGAATATATGGTTTGCCACATGTATTCTCATAGAGGTCAGAAGAGGGCTTTGAACCTCTTAGAACTGGAATTATAGTTGGTTTTGAGTTGGCCATGTAAGTGCTGGTATTTAGACAGTCAGTATTCTTGACTACTGAGTCATCTTTCCATCCCCAAGAGCACTTTTCTTAGTTCAAGGCACCAAGGGAGTTTCAAATATAAATATATACCAAACAAAACACCGCAAATCAAAACAACAAAAATCCCTCTAATGTCCCATTGACCCTGGGAACACTTTGTCTCTTTTTGTCATTTGATTCTTAGTGTTTGCTTCATCTAGCCTGGTTAATCATCCTAAGTGCTCATGATTGCATAAATTTGTCTGGGAGATGAAAGATAGTTTCTTAATCTCCACTGAGTGTTAAATGGTAGAAACATTCCTTTTGGACAAACCTTTCTCTTTTAAAAGCTGTACTGTCTTATAAACAAATGGAATGGATGTCATATCCATTTCAAGTAAGATAAGGCTTTATTAATTAGCACATGGAGCCTTTAGGGTTGCTCCTTCCTCCTGATCCAGCCTCCCCTCCACTCTCATTTCTGATTTTCTTTATGTAGGGTTCTAACAAGGAAAAGAAAAAAATCCAGAGAGTACTTCAGGGGTGAGAAGATGTTAAGCTGATCAGAATCCCTTTTGCTCTGTTAATGTGAGTTGCATAACAAATGCAACAGAGTTGGTGGGTTTTACTGCATCTGTTAAATATTAACAGCCCTTGTCCTTTCTGAGCAATTGAAGTGCCTGGATACAGCTCAGCCAATCACAAAGAAACGGGTTTCCATGGTAGCAAGATAGCAGATTCATTTCATTCACAATGAAATCCACACAGCAAGACAAATCTGTAAAAATAACCCGTATAAAATCAAAGCAAAATATTCCTGGGTGTTTGTTCTGTGCCTCTTGGCATGTATCAGCTTTGCATTCTGAAAATCATCTAAAAATATCTGGGCATTCAAAAGCGATTTCAACAGAGCTGGAGATCTCTTCCCTGCATCTCCCTGGTAGTAGGTCTTCATATGCCTCTCTCTGTGTTTAAAGTCTTCAACCTTTGCTTTACTTCTTCAGCACATTTTAGTGCTTGTTTTAGGTTGAACCCAGAATATCTTGACATTGACAAGTCAATAATAAAGATAAATGTGAGTAATATTTATGATCTGTCTCCCTGAAAGGATTTGGTAATCACCTACACTTGTTAGGTAACTACTGTTCTCTAGGTTTTACAGGTGAAACCCCACATGTAAAAGAGGCTAATGAACCCCTTCAAAATCACACAGCCAACAAGAAGCAGGATCTGATCTCCAGCTGTATTTGCCTAATGGTAGACACTAGAACCCCAAATTACTAGATTTCTCCCTCCCTCCCTCTCTCCTTCCCTTCCTTTAGTATTGTTGTGACTGTTGGGCGGCTCCAGAAAGACGACACCAGGCCAAACAGTTTCATGTGAGGTTTATTGAGAGGAAAGGGCAAGGTCGCAGTGGATAGAGAAGTGGGGGAAGAGAGAGAAAGATCAGAGGGCCTTTCTTTATATATGGATGGTGATGTAGTCACAGGTAAAGGTAGGAGGTAAGTCAAGTGGATTCTCAGAATATGGTGGCTGTTGCCTTGGGAACAGGTGTGCAGGTCGCACTGTTGCCTACGTGATGTCACAGGTTTCAAAGGTCCTGATCCCAACATTCCTCCCTTATTATTATTATAAAAAGAAGAAAAAAAGGGGAGGGGGAAGCCAATGGTGAAAGGGAATGAGGGCATCATGCTGTCTCTTAAGCAGTTTCCTGCTGTCTATGGGCATCATCAATTTTGGGGTGTAGCTGACTTTCACCATTGGGACCCACTTGGTAAATGTTCACATCAGGTTTCTCTGTGGACAGTGGCTCTTCTGTGAGCATTGGCTGTAACAGGAACTGATTAGTAATTTGGTTAGAATTTTTTTGTATCGAAGGAATGTAGAAACAAGATTAATGAGGCAGGGAACAAATAATAACACCAGGAGGATTACTAGAAAAGTTGTTACAAAAGGGAGGATCCACTTCCATATAGGTTTTTGAAAATACCAGAACTGGAGGTCTCATGTACCCTGAAATTTTTTTATGTCTGACTGTAGCTCCTGGAATTTATTTCTCTATCCTGGATTTCTCAACATAGAAAAAACATTCTTCTTGGAGGAACAGGCAAAGACCACCTTCTTTCGATGTCAAGGCATCTAGCTCACATTGGTTCTGAAGCACCATGGCTGCCAAAGAATTTTTTCTGTTTCTGGATAGTAAGCACAGTTTCATTCACTTCTTGAAGATCACTTTTAAACTGGGAAGTGGATGTATTTTATTAGGTCATGGAAGTCATTATTCCTGAAACTCTAGTACCAATACTTATAGCTATTCCTGTAGCAACCAAGAGTGGTACTACCTGAACTGCCCTCTTATGTTGGGCATCTATCATATCTATCTACAACTGGGATTGGCAGGGGCTCATTTCCCTGGCTTACTCCCAGTCCAGGGAAAAGGAGTACCATTGTGCAAACTCCTGACCAGCTGGCAGGTAGGCGGTGATATACCTGAGTACCACAGATGTGCTCTAGACTGCAGAGCACTGTGACAGAGATGATATATCAAGAGTTATGGTTCTATTGCAGTCTAGGGAGCTTAGTGTTCCTACAGAACATGTCCCAGAGGTCTTAAAACAGTTTGCCATGCCAAAGAGAGGGACAGAGGTAAGGTACAGAGCCATGGTGACATCGGAGTCAAGGCAGCTGACAAAAGGTGAGGTAAAGTTACTTGGCAGTATCTCAGGAGAGATTGTAAGTGCAATTGTGAGTTAATTTCAGCGCATACGCATAACCAACAACCTTTAAAGCGACCAGGATCGCGTCTCGGCCTTTCGGCTAAGATCAAGTATAAAGAGACCAGGTCTGGTAACAATAAGAAGTTGGTAACCTAGGTCAAGGTCGGAAGCAAAGGCGAAAGAACAAGTTATTGTCATTTATGAGGGTTGATGTCAAAGAGGTAAGGACCTTGGAAAAGTGTTTGATTACCTCTCCAACTATTCTGACATCTAGGGGTTGGGCAATTGAGTCATATTTTCGCTGGATATGGATAGTACTAACTGGGGACCCAGGCTGATTTTTATAGTAGCACTTACCAACAACTCCTGCCTCTCACCTGGAATCCCATGGGTTTTGAATGTAGAAGGATGTCTCATGGTGTTAATATAAGAAATGATTGTCCTGTGATCCTAACATATGTATCTGGGGTTGTAGAGATGGCTTAGTGGTTAAGAACACTGACTGATCTTTCAGAGATCCTGATATCAACAAGTATGTGTGTGTAATTGTGTGCACATGCACATGAAGGCACACATGACTATACAAATATATGGAGGCCAGAGGAAGATGTCCAAAGCCTTGCTCCATCAGTTTCTGCCATATTCTTTTGAGGCAGGTCCACCATTTGATCCTTGTGCAAATAGCAGTCACTGAGGATGTTCCTGTGTCTGCTCTGCATAGTACTGGGAATATGGGCAGGCCTGGCTATGCTCGACTTGTTTTATATGAGTGCTGAGGATCCAAAGTGAGCTCTTCATGTAACAAGTATTCTTACATACTAAACTGTCTCTCCATACCTCATATTTAATATTATTATGGAGAATATCAATGTGTTATTGTCAATGGACACATGTCTCAGGATCTATCTATGGCCCAACTATGGGCTACACCCATTCCTGTACACACACACACACACACACACACACACACACACCATTGTTGTAACTGCTTGTGGATCTTTATCTTCACAGTCTTGGTAGTCATGATGAGTTCCTATCAACACGGACATTTTCTGAGACTAGAATGGTAAGGCACAATCATTACTTTACAATAAACATAGTTCGTCAATAGTAAGGGGCCTTGGAATATGCCTGTAATTCCAGCATTTCAGAGGCTGAAGCTAGCCTATGTTACATAGTAAGTTTCAGGGTAATCTGGACTCTGAAATGAATTTTGTATAAACATCAACCATCCAACAAACCAAATCAAACAAACAAAAAATGAAGTTGAGTTTTTGTTTGTTTTTTGTGTTTGTTTGTTTTTGATTGTTAAAATTGTTTAAATGGTAAGGACCCTTATTTCCAAGCTTCATTATCTAATTTCAATTCCAAAATCAACATATTCAAAAGAGAAGACCAATGCCTTAAAGTTATCATTAACATGCATGCTATTGCATGTGCATACCTGTGAATATCAAATGTAGTTGATATAGCACCTACAAGAGGGTATTTACAGAGACCCTCAGCAAAAGCAAATTTGTGTGATGGCTGAAGAAGTCTATTTGGCTAGATAAGCTCTTGCCACTGTCTTACTGAGAGAGAGGTGTGCCTGATACCTAAACGACTCAACTGTCCATTTGCTTTTCAGAAACTTTTCTTTCCACCCTTAATTTGTGAATTTGATAACATGTTCACACAATTATTGTTTACTTAAAAATGTCTTCTACATGTAAGAGACGTGTGTAGCTAAAATTAGCAGAGGAGTTAAGAAAGGTAGAGAGCAGCCCTGTCGGGCTCTCCCTCTTATTATTCTAAGTTCTTGGCACACTAATATTTCCATTGTTCAACACTTGAGGAATCAATGCTTTCAGCGCGCGCGCGCGCGCGCGCGTGTGTCTGTGTGTGTGTGTGTGTGTGTGTGTGTGCGTGTGCCTTTTTGAGGCACTGGCCTGGAGTTTGCAGATTAAGGTGAGGTAGGCTGGTCAGTGACAGGCATCTACCTGTCTTTGCTTCCTTGTGTGTGGGAAGACGGACACATGCAGCAGCATCTGTCTTTTTGCACGGGTACTGGAATTGACTGCAGGTTCTTATGATTTCATGGTCGGCCATCATTTTATCAAGCCGTCATCTTTTCAGTACTCAGTGTTCGACTCTCAGGTGTATTCTCTGCACCAAGCTTTCTAAAACCACTGTAAAAGTGCAATTTCCCAGCAAGCATTGTTCTTGCTTCATTGTATGTAAAAATCTCTATCAGATGTGACCCAACATTCCTTTCATGCTCAGCATCATTATTTTGACTGTGTTATCTGTAAAATACAAGTCGGGTCACAGAAAGAGATGCCCAGGCGTCTGAGCTTAGAAAGAGTTTGCCTGTCTGCTGAATTTCCCCTCTGACATTGCTCACCTATGGCCTGGTTTCCCCAAATCAGCTTTATGCAGATGCAGATGCAGGGCATCGTATGATGTCTAATTGCATGTCCTTTTTGGCTAAGACTATTGTATATGTGTTGTGGGTTATAAGGAAGCAGACTTGAAGGCTTTATGTAATTTTTTTTTCTTTCTCTACAGAATTTTGACTTAGTTTAAACATTTCTCCACCAATGTAAAAGTCTTTGTGCTGTTATTGTTTTTAAAGCAGGGTTCCTTGTAACCCACATTCCCTTGTAACCCTTCACGTAGCTGAGATTGGTCTTTAACTCCTTATCTTCTTGCCTCTTCTTCCTAAGGGCTGGTATTAAAGGTCTGTGCCACCTGGTCTGGATGCAGTGCTAACCTTTTTTGTTTGCTTTTCAGTGTTGCTGCTCCATTCAAGAGGAGAGAAAAATTCTAAGAACACTGCCTTCTGAATATGTTGAATACTATAATTTGCAATGAAGATTGTAATCCAGTCTTTTTTTTTTTCTTTTTTTCCTGAGGACCTACCATTTTAAGAGGTAGTTTCCTCTGGGAATAGTTCTAGGAAGAGTGATTTTGCATATGTATGAATGTGTGTAAATGCATATATGCATATTTACATATAAATGCATAGCTATGAATTCACTTATAATCTATGTTGTTTCTGGAGGGAGAAAGGCTGCTGGAGTGACCATAACAGCGGGACCCAACAGGTCTCACTCGGTACTAATTAGCAAATTGGGAACTCTGTAGCGCTTTTGGGAAACACCTTGCAACAGTCCCTCTAAAGGCCAAGGTTGCTGGGTGACTGTGCTGAGTGACTGCCAAGGTTGCTCTGCTCCTCTTGCACTTGTAGTCTTGAGAGACTTAGCCTTCTCTTTCACCAGTGATGGTGAATAGGCTTTGAAGGACCCTGTGAAGGACACTGGAAATCAGTTATCTGCTTCCATCCATGTATTCACAAGAACCTCAGAGATAACTGGAAAGAAAAATCTCAGCTTGGTCTTGGGGGGAAAGGCATAAGCATCCTTCAGCAAAGATCTCAATTAAGCAAAGTCTGATCGAGTTGCCTGGCCCTGTGCTGAGGCTTGGCTAGGAAAGGCTTTGCAGGTTAATTCAAGCGGCAGAGTGGCTCTCAAAAGGTTTGAAAGTGCTGTTGCTGAACCCAAAGAAGGAGGGGCGGCCTCCCTGGTGTGACCTAAAGGGCAGTGAAAGTTCAGGCTGCCCTGATCTCCCTCCAAACCACCTGACTACGCTACAAATAACCTTGATTAGAGGTGTTGTGCAAGGACCCCTGTCTTTAGAAGGCCCCAGTAAACAAGCCTATACTTCACCTCAACCTATTACTAATCCTCCTTGTGAATTCAAGCAGAATGAGTCAGGCAGCCCTCATTAACCTCTTACCTGAGATGCTGGAGGAAATCCCAGGTGGAGTCCTGGGAAAGACTGAGCAGTAGGGGTTGGTATTGCTTATTTACACATTGCTCTGGCCAGCTTACCTGACATCCAGCCTAATGGGTAGAAAGATTCCTTTGGCCTAATGATTTCAGATCATTGCAGTCCACCATAGGAGAAAGGCATGGTGAATGTATGAGGCACATACTGTTCACATCATGATAGAGCAAGAATTCAACATTTATGCTACAAGATTTGGGCTTAGTAGATTTTTAGGAAAAATGGAAATTAATTTTAAAACGTTGGTAACATCTCAGAGTGATACTGATAGTCTGCATTTTTTGGGGGTGGGGGCAGGGGTTTCCGTCATTGCCCTTAAAGGATATTAGTGCAAAAGACAGCCATTTTGTGTGTCTTGAAGTCCTGGCCGTCCCTTGATGGAAGTCCTTTACAGACAGCTTCCTGGCTACTCTCCACAGACAGAAATTGAATGAGGAGAGCTGCTGACCACACAAGCATTGGTTTGTGCTGTTTCGATCTCAAGCTTAGTAATTTGGAAACATTTATGAAGAGTTTTCACATTTCATTGCAGCAGTCGGCTGAATGAGTTCCTGTGTATTTTGTATTTTTGATCTGCTTGGTCTTATGTGATTAAGAACATGAAACGTGGCACACACCCATGATCCCAGTACTCAGAAGACAGAAGCATGGAAGATAGAATCAGGAGCCTAAGGTCATCCTCAGCTACTTTAGGATTTGGAACTAGCTTGAGATAGATGAGATCCTGTCTCAAAAGCCTAAAACAAAGGCAAAAGAATAAGGAAGAGAGAAAAGGAAAAAAAATGCTATTTGGAGCAGTGACTAATTCACAGTGTATTTTTCTGGTAGTGCTATGCTTGTTTTTTTTCACTATGACTTGATAACATATTTTGATGTCAAATGTTGTGATACCTATAGTACTGCTCTTTTCCTTTCAGGATTGCTTTGGTCCTTCCCTGTGAACTTTAGGGTTGTTCCTCTATTGCCACACTTGATAGAAGCCAAAAGGTCAAGAAGTGATTTTTTTTTTTAATTTTTATTTCTGATAAATGTTGAAGGATGTTGTGAGGTAAAAAATTTAAAATCAACTTGACTGGATCTAGAATCAGAATGGAAGATGTCACAGTGTCCAGAAATATTTAAATGAGGAGAAAAGACTCACCCTGTGTGGGGATAGTATTAGTCCCTACACTGGGATCTTGGGATGAAGAAAATGAAGAATGTAAGTTGAGTATTAGCATTCACCCTTCTCTGCTTCTTGACTACAGAGATAATGTGACCACCTGACTCATATTTCTGCCCACATTTCATGCCTTCCCACTATGATGGATTGTAGCCTCCGGTTGTACACAGAGATAAAGATTAAGGACAAGAAGAGATTGGTCTCTCAGTTACAGTCTAGATAATGCAACTTACCCCTTAAGAACAATCATATAAATTGTCAAAAAAACTAAGGGTGGGACTCTACTTGTTACACTCGTTAGTGTTACTCGCTGTTTGTTTGCCTTTTGCACATCATAGTCCTAGCCTCTGTGGATGACACAAAGCTGAATAAAACACTATTTTTGCTCTATATGCTGATGTCAAAAAGAAGGAAGATGGACAATTACAATAGAAGACAGATTTCATCATATAGAGGATGAGTAAGATTGAATTGTGACCATAAGGAACACAAATGTCAACATACATTAGTAAGTGCCTAGTGAAAAGGAGCCCTTTTGCACTGCTAAGAGGGTCCTGAGCAGCCTTCATGAACATCAGTATGGAGAAGGCACAAAACAGAAGGCTGGGAGGTGGCTCAGTCATGAACATTGCACAGCAGGTGCTGAGTTTGAAGCCCAGGAATTTACATAAAAAGCTGGCCATACAAGTTCACACCTGTAGTTCTAGTGCTAGGGAGGCATAGGCAAGAAGAACCCTGGGGCTTGGCAACCAGGTTCCACAACAGACCTTTTCTCAAGAAATAAGGTGAGGACTGATTAAAGAAGACATTGAACACTGACCTCTGGACACAAGCATATGCACGATCATAGAAGCATTTCCACCCATGTGAACATGTGAATGCATATAGTACATGCATGTGAAAAAATTCTAAGGGGTCTTAAGTAAAGATAGCATGGAAATACTTGCCTGTTAATATCTGTTTATTGCTGGTTTCTTCATAATAGCCAAGATATGGAACATATCCTACTATGTCTATCAACAGATGGAGAAAGACTGTATGATACATGTATAAAATGGAACTTTATTCAGCCTTACACCATGACATCTAGAGGAAAATGGATGAGCTGACTATCATTATGTCACATAAAATAAACCAGACTCAGAAATATAGATATATGTTTTCTGTCACATGCAAAATCTAAATTAAAAATTATATGTCTGTTTATTTGTGTGGGCATTCATGTATGTGTGCTTATAGATCATAAAACTAGTAAAGATGCTGTAAGAGAGGAGGAAGATATCTTAGGGGATGTGGGGAATACAGGGAGTGATGGGATATTTGTAACAGGAAAGCCGAAAGGGAGCCTAACTGGAAGAAGAACTGGTGGCAGCTGAAGGGAGGAAATGGGGGAGTGATGGCTCCGTGGGGGAGAGAAATGAATGTGAGCGAAGTGCAAAATATAATGACACACACGTGTGAAGATGCTGTGATAAAGCCATTGCTTTGTGTGACAATTTAAGAAGCCAGTGGTAACAAAGCAAAAGCGCCAAGTCTCAAGTGACAGGTGTCCAGTTTGTAGCTTTACCAAAGACGTGGTCCTTAGCCAGGTGCTTCTAATGTTGCTTCCTAGATAGAAACAAAAGCAATGAGTTATTATGCAGGGCTGTCACTGATTCCAGAAAGAAACCTCAGCTATGCAGAACTTCTGGGTTTCTAGGATTTGTCCCTACTGGTCCTCCCATGGCCAGGAAAGCAGGCTTGAAAAGAAAGACCCCAGGACCTCAGGAAAGCCATTCACTACAGTTCCTGTTGAACTAGAGTGTGTGTGGACCAGAAAGACAGAAAATGAAAGGAAGGCTCCTTTATCCTTAGGAGAAAGAAAAAAAAACCTACCAAGTAGGCAAAATGGCCTTCTTCCTCGCAGATGGCGTAGGTACTTTTGCCAGGTCACCTTCCCTCTCTCCTTGGGTTTGTTTAGTGTATCTGGCGTTGCTAAAGTTTCCTGTGTAGATCCTGAAGCGCAAATGTGTTTCATTTGCTCCCTGCCTTTCCTAACCCCTAGCAGTTCTGCATGTGGGATTTGGGCCTAGCAAATGTTTTTCAAAGGATAAGATATGGCAATGTGAGTGGAGAGGTCACCAGGCACCTGTGACTGTCTCAGAACTTGACTTTCTTGCTGTGCCCATCTTCTGTTTATCTGCATAAGGTTTCAGTCCCAGCCAAGTGGCTCTGAACAGGCCTTTGTGAGCGTCTGTGGCTGGTGACTTCCTGGTGTTCTCCCTGATGGCCTCTCTGAGGACACTAGATTCTCCCTACTGAGCAGTCTGATATCTGTCATTCCTGCGTAGTCAGAGCCATAGGTCCTGTGCTGCTGTAAAGCCTTGTTCTGTCACCATGTGTCACACTGGCTTTCTCTACCATCAGCTTATATGTCTATCTAAGTATGTTTTGATAATTTGTCCTTGTATGGTCTCACTTTGCTACATCAGTAACTAAAATCTATTCTAGTCTAATTTTCGGATCCAATCTGATTGTGACCTCTTTGGAGAACAGAAGCCATGCATCATATACTCAGTCTAATGGGCTCTAGCAGGCAGGGCGGGGCTAACATAGCTCGGGCAGAGCTTGTCCTTCCCCCATTCCCTCTTTCTTGCTAAAATCCATTAAATCACATGCCTATAGTGCCTACAGCTAGTCACCAAGGACTAGTCCCTTATTTGGCCCCTTCCTTCTCTTCTGCCTATCAAGTTCCAGCTATCACAACCAACAGCCCCCTTATGGATACCCTAATTAACCCATCCAATCAAAATTAAACACTTTATCCTAACACAGGGCGCCCCCCATACTTTTATAAAGTGCCATTTCCCACATGCCATGTCTGTCTCCTCTCTATCCTGAGCCATTGTTGTGCCCTCCCTCTCTAGGACAAATAGCACTTTTCTCTCTCCCTTGTTCCCTTCCCCTTCTGTTTCTTGCTTTATCCCCTGTCTTTGACTCTTATTCCCTGCCCTTTGTTCCTCTGGGACAAATAAACCTTCTTTGTGCTGAGAACTTGATCTTGTGGTTCTTTGAAGGTCTAAAGAAGCAGCTCAAAGCTAGATTCCCCGAAGTTTTTACGGAGAGAGTCAACTCATTCTTGTCTTCATTTCCAAGACTGTTCATTACTTGCCAGTACTCCACCTCCAACACTTTACATTTGCACTAGCACAGTGCTGCCTTTCTCTCAGTCATTTGGTTTCCTGAGACAGGATCTAACTGTAAGCCTGGAACTCACTAAGTGCCCCAGGCTGGCATTGAACTTGTCGCAATCCCCCGGGCTCAGCCTCCCAAGTGGCTTACACTTGTAAGCCACCACCTCAGCTTGCCTTTTATTTTAAATTAAAGTGATTTGATAAATGGTAAATGGAATATTCCAGATGTGTGTATGTGTGTGTGTGTGTGTACACGTGAGCGCACATGCACACACATGCACTATTTTAAAGGAAGCAACATTGGAGATAATGAAGACTGTATAGTATCTGGTTTCTCACTGAGTGTCAGAGAAGCAGTTACCTTCCAACTGCAAATGGAAGTCATCATTAGCAGGTTTTTCTACACCTCCCTGCAGAGCTGGCTGGTGCGCCTGTAATCTGAACACAGCATTTTGCAAAGCAAAGAATGGATGTCTAAAAGGAGGTGAGAAAAGCTCACGTGGGGGATGGAGCTGCTCAAGTCAGCTTCTGATGAGTCACAGCATGTTAAAGCCTGGACCTGCTTCAGCACTGACGTGTGAAAGCTTTGAAAACAAATTCACCTCTGTTATAGCCTGCTCTGTTCCACACACATGGGCTTCTGAGAGCCTGCTCTGTAACTCAGTTTTTTTAGAATTTTTCCTCTGCCCTCATTGGCTACTTTTTAATACAAATTGTCTTCAATTTGTAAATGACATAGCTAGTTGAGAGTATATTCAGTGGCTCAGAAGGTTACAAAAATGTCTCTTAGTCCAGATAGGCAACTTTTTGTATTTCTAATACCAAAGGTATATTTCTAATATAATTTCTTCAATCATTATAAAGACTGCTTTATTGATTGTTAAAAATAAAATGAAGACTATGATTTTTGAAAATTTTATGGGATAATTCAAATGTTGGGGAAGAAATGGCTCCAGGGCATATCTTCTTCACGTCATATACATATATGTATATGTATTTTAAGAATTATATATACATACATATGTATATATAATTTGAAGAAAGATTAAAATACAGACCATAAAAAATAATAGAGTGTAACAATTATAGTTGATTGTCACTTGACAGAATGTGAGATCACCTAGGATTGTCACTAGAATGGACAGGTTAGGGACTGGGGTGGGGTTGGGGATGCTAAGGAGGGGTGAGTGGGTTGTGGGCCAGGGATGGTGTAGGAATGTGGGTGTGCTGAACCATTTTCTTTCCATGGCTTTGATCCCTATTTATTGTTCACATCCCACTGCTACTTCAGTCAGTAGGTGCTAGCCACCATTTACATTTTGCTGATGTTGAAACTGAGGCTCCAGAAGTGGTTCATCCTAAAGCCAAGAGGCAAGTGTGGGTGGGCTTACTGTAGAGTCCATTCAGGGTTCTACAGTGGAGGTCTGGGTGACTCAGGAATCACTAACTTCCTCTCTGATTTCACACCCAAAACTACACAGAGGAACAGTGCCCAAGGCACTCAAGTACCCACATAGTTGTCTTTTTCTAGAGAATGAATGGAGCCAAAATGATGACTTTGCCTGGCAATTCTACCTGTTTGAGGATGCTATGCTAGTTGCCACGGAGACCAAAAGGTCAATGTAAATTTTTCTTGGTTATTCAGATCAAGATAAGGACAAGAAGGCAGGTGTCATGAATGCTGATGGTGGCTGTCCATTTAAAGTAAGTCCCTAATCTGCTGTCTCTCCAGCAAATGGGTGAACTACAGAAGGACTGAAAATTTCAGACTAAGTAAATTGTCCTGTTATGGCCCCTCATGATCCCAAAGGCTAGTCCTTACACTTTAAGTTGTTTCCTCAAGGTATGCTGTGCCTCAGGGACCTGTGAAGGGTTTTTTTTTTTGGGGGGGGGGAGGGGAAGGTGTTGACTCAGTAGGTTTGGAAGACATATTCTTAGGGTAGTCAGGCAACAGCACTTAGTGGATATAGCCCAGGAGTCTTGAGGACACGAGCACATACACACACACCCCTCATTTAGACATCCATGCTCACAAAGATATTATCTCTGAATGCTGAAAACCATATGTTCCCAGTTGAATCTTCCAACTTGTATGAATGCATTCGTGTGTTACCCTGATTTCACACCTGGACAAGCTTGGATGCTCAGTCCCCAGCTGCTGCAGCGGCACCTGGCCATCAGGTCCCGTATATGGCATGCTCCCAAGGGAGTGGATAGGACACATTATGTACAAGCATGAAGAAAACAAAATAAGGGCTATTGCTGTGGCTCAGTTGGTAGAATGCTCACCTATAACGCACAAAGCCCTGGCTCTACCTAAAGAATGAGACAGAGTGTGCAGACTTGTAACCTCAGCACTTGAGAGACTTAGGCCCAACAGTCATCAGTTCAAAAATACTCTCAAGTATATAAAGCATTTGATGCTACCCTGGGCTACAGAAGAACCCATCTTAATAAACAACAACAATAACAAAAACCAGAATATATTAAAAACAGAAGTAACAACAACTACCCTCCTAAAACAAGAACAAAGTTTGGGGAGCAGAGGAATATAATACTGACACAGGCATGACCATTTAAAGGACCCCCAAACCTCAGACCTGTGGGAAATTAGAAACCTCAAAGGTGAGGCTCAGAGGATGATAAAGCCTCTTCTAGTCTGTGTGCAGAAACTGTCTGCCACAGCTATCACCACTGGGTGTTTATGGCCTGGAGACTGCATCCCTGCAGAGATTGCTCTCTTTGAGATTAGACAGATCTGTCCTCTTGATCAAGCTGTATACCATAAACTCTGCTCTATGGTTTGTATGTAAAAGTGCCTCCTTGTTTAGCTACATACAATAACCCATTCTTTCTTTCTTTTCTTTCTTTCTTTTCTTTCTTTCTTTCTTTCTTTCTTTCTTTCTTTCTTTCTTTCTTTCTTTCTTTCTTTCTTTCTTTCTTTCCTTCTTTCTTTTCTTTCTTTCTTTCCTTCCTTCTTTCTTTATTTTATTGAATATCGTCTTCATTTCCATTGCCAATGGTAGAACCTTTCCCGATTTCCCCCCTCCCCAAAGACCCCCAACCCCTTCTTCCACCCCCTGCCTCCATGCATATGCCCTTCCACCTGACCCACTCCCACTTCCCCCTCGATTTTACTTTGTTGGAACATCTATTGAGCCTTTACCTGACCAAAGACCATACCTCCCACTGATGCCCAACAAGGCCTTCCTCTGCCACATTTTTGGCTGGAACCATGTGTACCCTTTGGTTGATGGTTTAGTCCTTGGGATTCCTGGGACGTCTCTAATCCAGCCTTTCTGTTTAACTGGTTATAATACAAACACTGAGCTCCAGGGTGCTATGACTTCTCCATCAGAGAGCCTAATCCACCAGATCTTAGCATCTGTGTGTGTCCCCAGAGCTGATGTCTTCTATACATTATCTTAATTAGCTTGTGTTTGGGTAATTAGGACACCTGCGTCCTTCAGTCTGGCCAGGCACCTCTGTTGCTTCCATTGGGCCCAAAGAACACAGGTTTGAAGGAGGTACTGTTGCTACCAGGTTAGAGTTAGCCTAGGTGAAGCAGTAATCAGAGTGACTACCCTCTCCTTTCCTTCAAAGTCCAGTCCAGATGGAAATTGCTGAAACCCTGATGGGTGTATGCCTTGTTTTATTCTGCCATTTGCCTGCTGAAGTAGAGACTGTTAAAATCCTAATTATAGACAAGGAAGTGGTAGAACCCAGATTTCATTTCAACTGGTCAAAGAGAAAGGTAATTTAGAGACACCTGTATTCCATGTGTTCTCAGAGACTACTTACTTCACTCACACACTTCATGGGGCAGGGTGCAGGACCTAGGGTGTCTTCTTCCCATCCAGTGTACCATAACTTCAAGGGATTCCTCTACCCACAAACACAGTAAAGGCATCCAATCTTTGAGGCTACTCTAGCCAGGCCCCAATTCAAATTGGAAATTGGCTGTTTCTGAAAGAGAGGATATAGGCATAGAGGAAGCTGCCTTCTTTCTTCATTAAGCAGATACAACACAGCACCTGGAAGAACTCTGGAAGAGTTTTCTTTCTTCTGGTCCCATAAGGGAGGAGAACTGTCTGTAGGCAGTTACCTATGAACATGGGCTCCTATCCTAAAGAGATTTTAGTTTGAGCATCATTCTGGGGTCTGTTTCTAAAAGACCATGCCAACACCTTTTTTATCTTTCTGACATTTTCCTAGGGGTGCAGTGACTCTCAGCATGTCAGGTTTATCCTGACAGACAAGTGTGCCTTGCAATGGGCAGTTTGTCCTAAGAAAGCTTGGAATGTGAGCCTTGCAATTACTGTGTACACACTTGTGGCCTCCCTCCTCTGTCTCTGTCTCTGTCTCTGTCTCTGTCTCTGTCTTGCTGTCTCTCTCCTGTGTGCACAGATACATGTGTGTTTGTGTGTGTGTGTGTGTGTGTATGTGTCTGTGTCTGTGTGTCTGTGTGTGCAGAATAGCAAGCACTGGTCTGCCACCAGAATATTATCAGAATATTTGAATTTACATCTGTCTTAGTCTAAGGAGAAAAAACTCTTTGATATACCATGTTCAAAGCTAGGAGGAGCTGGGAATGAAGCCAAGTTGATAAGTAAGTGCTTGCCTAGTCAGGGTTTGATCCCCAGCGTTGCATGAAATAAGCCAGGCACGATGGCACATGCCTGTAATCCCTGTCTTCTGGAGGTAGGATCAGAAGTTGAAAATCGACCATCTCCAACTACATAGCAAGTTCTAGATCAGACTTGATTGCCTATGCCTATTCCTAGAAGAACAAAACAGGGTCAATGAGACAGCTCAGTGGGTGAAGGTGTTCACTGATCTGAAACCCATGAAGTGAAAGGTGTCCTCTGACCTCTACGTGCATGCTGATGCGTGACACAAATACTCCACCTAACACAAATAAATAAATGAAAAGCAAAATCCCAAAAGAATGTTCCAAACCAGTGGCTGTTTTCTTCAGAATTCATTGTCAGTTGGCTTTAGTAGAAAGCTCAGCATGTATGTCTAGAAGATCATGTGTGACATGAGATCTTGTCTCATTCCTAGGTGGAGCCTCCCATTGCAAAGCCCGATCCTATGTCTCAGGATGAACCCGAGGATCTCTGCACCCCTGGGTTAATGACATAATTGTAAAAAGGTGCTGAAGTAGAGGGAAAGGAGAAGCAAACTGTAATGTTTGGTAGAGCAACCCTGCCTCTCACCATCAGAATCAGAGACAGATTGAGTTGAAGCCAATTCTCAGATTCCCTATGTCATGGCAACTAGAGCCTGCAGGTTCTGATAACAAACCTATAAGCCCACCTTCATTTGCATAGAGGCAAATCAAGTTCCAATCTGGGTTCTGCCGGTTCCTCACTCTGTCCCATTGCAAGTTTCCTTGTTCACAATTAGGATTGTAACGGTCTCTACTTCAGTGGGCAATTACCAGAATTCATTAGGGCACACACCTATCTGGGTTTTAGCCATTTCTGCCTATTTGTAAAGTGTGTGTTTGCACTGTTCTATACAGAGACACTGAAAACAGATATCTGGAGGAACTAGTTTCCATGTTTATGCAAAGAGTAATAAGACGGGTGACAGGTATTTTCTCTTTTAAATGGATCGTGAGAAGAAAAACGACTTAATGAAAATAATGAAAGAGCCAGGAATAATGTTTTCAATTTCCTAGGTAGAAAAGTCATTTTCCCAGATTAAATTGTTGGTTAGTATCTTTCTGCCTGGCCTATCTCAGCTTAAAATTCTTGGAGTACTTTAGAATTTGTTTCTGTCTCAGACATTTTACCAAGGTATATGTCTGGCTGACAGTCATTTTATTTCTAGAATTTGGTAAGTGTGATCCAATGAATGCCTTCCCCCTCTTTTCTCTCCCTGGCCCTCCTCCCTCAGGACTCCTCTTTCTCCCCACCTTGGCCCCAGAGACAAGGACACTTATTGCTTTGTTTTATGACTGCCCTGAAAATAGGCACCAGCTCCTGCATAGTGTAGCACACAGAATTTTAATGAGCTCAACGTGAGTGTCTTGGTCCTTTTCTCTGGCAGGAGCGGGTGAAGTAAGCCTAGCCAGGAAACACTGGATTGATTTTAAGATTGCTTTGAGAGGGAGTAGCTTGCTGGTGTGGGTTAGCAGGAGGCTGCCCACAGTCTCTCTCTCTCTCTCTCTCTCTCTCTCTCTCTCTCTCTCTCTGAACAACATCTCTTGGTGGACTCCCATACAAGGAGAGACAGAAACCTGAAGAGAATCCTCAGAAAACAGATGCACTTCAAAATAAGAGTCAAGAGGGCAAGGGGCATTGCTGTTTTTTAATGCTTGAAACTTAAATGTAGACAGCATAACCCTAGAGTTTAAATGAAAATAGCGACTTAGTGTCCAATTCTAGCATTTTCTTTCTATTTTTAGGCTTTGGTTCATTTGATTAAAACAGAGAATAGCTGTTTTGCATCACCCTTCTGTCCCTCTGTCATCCCATCTCCCTCCTACACATTTCTTAAGAATGAAAGGCACTATATTAGGCTTTAAGAAACCCTAGAATCTAGTGTGTAAAAGGCTAGTGTGATGATTTGGCAGGCAAAAGAGGTGATATTCAGCTGGGCAGTGGTGGCAGGCAAAAGAGGTGATATTCAGCTGGGCAGTGGTGGCGCACGCCTTTAATCCCAGCACTTGGGAGGCAGAGGCAGGTGGATTTCTGAGTTCTGAGGCCAGCCTGGTCTACAGAGTGAGTTCCAGGACAGCCAGGGCTATCCAGAGAAATCCTGTCTTGAAAAACAAACAAACAAACAAACAAATAAATAAAGAGAGAGAGAGACAGAGAGAGAGGTGATATTCAAGATACACCAAGATATACTATCTAATATCAAAGCTGTGTAGGCACTCTCTACACCAGAAATCAGACAACAAACGAACAGTGAAAATGCATCTACAGTGTGCAACCCCCTGGATCCAGCTCATTCCTCTCTTACCTGTTCACAACACAGATGCGCATGTTGCTTTCACATCGCTGCCTCCACAGTCATTTGATTTCCTGCTTTGTATGCTTCTATTTCAGCTTGCCAGTTTAGCTAGTGATTAATGAGTTAATTAATTAGCAAAAATTTTTAAAGCCTGGTGAACAATATGCATACTATTTACTGCAAGGCTGAAATGTATAAATACGAGCTCATTCAACTCTTTAACGCTCTTGTAAAAAAGCAAACCAAAGCACCCAGTGACTTCAGACATTGTGTTGACTATTTTAGCCACTGACCTACTGACCTTAGTCGTATGAGTTTCCATTTTGTTTTAGGTTTTGAGACTGGGTTGCTTTGATGGCCTGTAACTCACAGTGTAGCTCTAATTAGTCTTGAACTCAAGATCCTCTGAATTTCTCCCATCACACTCATCTCAACGTTTTTATTCTTCGATTTATTAGTTGATTTTAGTTGAACAATTTTCTGCTGGAGACAATTTCCAAAAAATGTTTTATAGTAATGATGACCATTACAACACTTAATCTTAGCCAAAAGGCCAAGAAGC
This sequence comes from Apodemus sylvaticus, assembly GCF_947179515.1. NCBI lineage: Eukaryota > Metazoa > Chordata > Mammalia > Rodentia > Muridae > Apodemus > Apodemus sylvaticus. The sequence continues at coordinate 147,927,534 of NC_067475.1, forward strand.
TATGATGACCATTACAATCAAAATCCCTGTGATTACTCTGAACTTCACTAAAGGAAGCTTAATACTGTTTAAACTCCATGATAGACTCGAACATATGCCCTTCTTTTAATCATATAATGTATGCCCTGTAATTTATCCTCAAAGACTTTATAGTGGACAGAACCTTGTGATTCATAATGCCAGAAAGAACTTCAGATGTGTCAAATAAGTGTTTCAGAAATTACTGTATCTGGGATGTGAAGAGAAAGGTATCGATATGGGTTCCCATAGGCCATAAATCCCAATAAAAGAGTTTCAACTTTAAGGTGATTTTCAAGGGAGTCACATCCTTTGTGGAGCCAGCCCGTCCTGGACTGAAGGAAGGCAGCCCCATATAGAAGTAGGTTTCTTTGCCACATTCTTCAGTTAGTAGCAACTGTGTAGGCTGTACGTGGATGTCAGTGCCTATGAAAAAAACTGTAAACCTGGAACAAACATCTCAAATACCAGGCTTAGGAAAAACTGTGTTTAATTTATAAAGAAATAGAATATTTCATAATATCCAGAGTTTTCAAAACCAAAGATCACTGAAGCATTTATTTCACCACTCTGAATGGTGAGAAGAATGATCTGATTTTGTAAAATGATTAATCAGGGCCCAGGGATTACACCAGGGCCAAATGAAAGGTCAAACAGGACTCAACATGTGTTGAGGTTGAAACACCATGAACTTTCACCTTTCTATTTCCAATAATTAGACAACGAAGAAGGAAAATTCCATCAGTCAACAATGCATTCCATGTAACAGCATTAGAGATATTCTAATCTAGATGGAAATATGAATAAATAACCACTTGGTTGATGACCCAATAAAGTGAACAGGGGCTCTTGTATAAAGCCTAGAAGGAGATTGACTCGATATAATTCACTTTCTGCTTCATTAAAGATTAACTCGTTTTTATCTATCTTTTTACTCTACATTTGAAAGACAAATGAAGGTTGCAAAGAACAGACAGAAGGAAAAAGAGAAAAGAAAAGAAAAAAGAAAGTCAGAAACCTGGATCTCCTACATGTTACAAGCAAAAATAATGTACTGTTGATTGGCTGTCCTGTGCTGGTGAGAGTAAATAAACAACCTCTTAAGGGCATTTAAATGTTTTCTAGGTAGTTTTACTCTGTCAGAACCTATTATTTTAAAAGGGGTTAGAGATTTACAGACTGCAAATATCTAACTGATAAGAAGCCATACTTGAGTTATCTCCAAGTATTCTAAGAATCATGGAATAGCTAAATGCATATCTGTTTAGGAGTCATTTTCAATCAATAGTAGTTGTTGCTTGAGCTGTCATTTACCCATAGTCAGAAAAGAACTGGAATTTGTGTCAAACTTCTCTAAACTTAAACAAGAGAACAAGAGACAAGAATTTAGTCAGGATTGTCCCCATGATGGTTTGCCTTTTCTTGTCACAGGACAATATGGTAGTAATGAATTATGGACTAATGATTCAAGAGTCAAAATTAACTTTCCTTTTGGCTGATTTGGCACGTTTGAGTATACCTTTAACCAGAATTTTATTCTTGTCACTGATACTAAGATGCTAGTTTGTATATTGCATTTGTAGGGTGTACAGTAAATGCATAGAGTATCATTGTACTTCAATATTAACCATTACCCATCTTTACCATGAGAGCTCTTTCCAAAAGAAAGTACCATTGTGGTTACAAGTTATCTATAAAATAGTAGGTCAAACGGAATGATCTTTAAGGCTTAGCCTAATAGTATTTATGAACCCATCTGCCAGTGAACCCTATATGCCCAAACTTAAAAGATAGCCATGTGCTTGTTGTGTTTCAAATCCACTGAAATATGCATACTTTAACACAACAGGGCCTATTTGTAGTTACACCCCCTGACTTCTCATCCACAACCATTTGTCTTCCTTGGTTCCAGTTGTAAGTTCTCAGTTTAACACTATGAATCTCTTGGGGACTTGTTAGGCAGATGTCAGGGCTGGTCCCAGATGCAGGAAAACAAAAACTCTCAGCGGGAGTGAGATTTGGCTCTGGCCTATAGCAAACCCTCATGATGTAGTGATGCACCCATTTAATTCCAGCGCCTGGGAACTTGAAGCTAGAGGATGGTAAATTCTAGTTAGATGTATTGAGATGCTGCCTAGAACCAAATCCAAACCAAACAAAAACAAACAAACAAACAAACAAACAAAAAATGAAAACTAAACAGAAAAAGGAATGCCCAAGGGATGAAAGTGACAAGTTTAACTTCTGAAGTAGATACTGATTCAGTTGTCTGCCCTGACGGTAGCTGAATATATTACAGACAGCATGCAGTTTATCAGGGGGATTGGTAGATACCAAGACGCCAGATTAGCTCTATTGCAACTTGCAATTTCCAAGCTATTCACTTGAAGTTAAAAGGTATTCAGGAAGCCTTCAAAGTACCTCTCGATTTTATCCCACATAAATGAAGCCTTTCCCCTCATCCTTTGGTCAGCTCTGTTTTTTTTTTTTTTTTTTTTTTTTTTTTTCCCACACTCTGTTCTCTGATCTTTCCCCTACCTTCTTGTTTGGTTTCAGGCCTCAGGAAAAGGGACTGAGGTGCTTATTTTATATACTAAAGCAGAGTTGGCCTCCAAGTTCTCCCAGCATCCCTCAGTCCCTGGCATACACCATCCTGAACCCTGAACTTTCCAGCACAGGCGCTGGGCTGCTCTTCCCCAAGAGGCTCCTCCCTATATAGACAGACACTTTGGTCTCTCTTCTACTCTTTTCTCTCTGCATGCGTGCCGTTTTCTCTCTTTCTCTGCTCCCAACTTCACCCCTCCCCCCACCCCACCCTTTTCTCCATGATGACTTCCCTGGAGCCAATGAACTTCCTCACCCCAAAGCACCTTCCCAGTAAACGTGCCTTTAATATAATCTAATTGGGTTTAAATTGGCTCATTTATTGGTAGCAGAGAAAAAGCTTATCGGATGGTGCCGAACCCAGGAGAAGTTGAGTCCCTAGGCCGATGGCCCCAACTTGTCTGGTCACATGGGGACCACTTCTGTCTCTCTATCTTTCTCCACTGGATACATCATTTCTTCGGACTCCACGAATGCCCATCTCCACTTACTGCCTATCGAGTGCCCAGGACCCTCTGGGATCCCTCTTCTGAGTTGAGGCTGCGCCAGAGTTAGCCCCTTCTGAACAAAGACCAAATCTTTGTTTTAGGGGAACCTCCGATACAAAAACGTCTTATTTGAGGTTACCACCCCCGCATGAACCATTCTGTATCAGACTATAAATTGGGATGCCAATTCAATAGCGTTGGGATCTCTGGAGAACGCTGGGAAGATGGGTGCCACGGGGATCTAAAACACACATATATTCAAATTGTTGTGAATTCCCTGTGTCCAGTTTTCTGGAAGCTGTGCTTCTTGCTCTCCCACTCACCGTTTACCACACTGAGCACAAGGCTTCCGGTGCCGCTTAGCCCCGCCGTCCCCACCTGACCCCCCCCCCCCCACCTTTCTTTCGTGGTCCCAGCATTAGCAAAAGCAGCAGTTCCAGCTACATGTAAAGTTTAGAACAGATAACTAGAGATGGGCAGATTGTCTAGCCCAAGATATGCTTGGTAGGTACTGGTTTCAAACCTGTCAGAGACCTGCTGAATATGGCACTTAAAATCTTAAATTTAAGATGCTTAAAATGACAGAGACTCCCAAATCCTAGCAGTGACAAGCCCCAGGTCTCCAATAAGATACATACACAACAAGAAAGGACTCCACCTGGATTGTGATATGATAGCCCGTGAGTAAGCCACTGCCTTGCCTGCTGCTGAGGCCTGGCCTAACTGTAGATAGCATACATGCCTTGGGTTGCTTAAGTCAAAACAGGGTCAGTCTCCCAAGTTTCTCCTCCACAAGAAGTTCGTGTAGATTTGTTGGGCTTGGCAGCCAAAGATTAATCCTGCTCTGGGACCTGTGTCCCTAACAAAGGCATCGTCATAACAGGAACCTAGTAGAATGACTGTCTGGGTGGTAATGGGTAAGTCTATCATTTTAATTGACACATAGGACATTTAGATATATCTTTCTCAGGTCTCTGAGGGTTTAAATTCAGTGATCAACTATCTATGTCTCGTGGTAAATAATTAAATAGGAAAAGTTTATGTCAAGTCTGAGGATATAAAAGCTTCTAAGAAACTGTTTGAAGGTCTAGGAAGGTGTTTTGAAGTTGGTAAATGAAATTATGGTGGATTTGTCTTTTAGATAGTAAGTTTCAGGGAATCCATTCAAATTTGCCTCCCACAGTCTAATGGTCTCAAGATAAGTACTGTTGATTAATAGCCTGTTCCCCCTCCCCATCTGCCCATTCTGGAGAGTGGTATCTATTTCCCTTTCCTTGGTCCTGGGACCCCTCACCCCTCATCCAACTACCAAGACCATAAGCCTAAGAGTTTCAAATGTACTCCTCACAAAGACATTTTTCTCCCTAAACTGTATCTTCTACCCCAAACATCCATGGGGTTCTCTCAGAATCTGCATCCAAGAAAGCTCCAAAACAGTTATCCACAGGTGCTCTGACCTACCCTGACAGACTGCTTCAACCACTTCAACTGATGTATACTCCTACCCCAAGATGGTCCCACAACCTGGACAGCCGTGAAACAACCAGTTCTCCCAGACTTAGAACATTCCAGTCTTGCGCCCACACTTCAAAACTGCACCGCAATGCCAGCAGGAAGTAGTCAGATGGTTACACTACCCTCATTCATTTACAATCAACAAAAAGCTGATTTCAGGCCTTAAGATAAAGGGACTGCAAGGTGTTTTACATACCAAAGCAGACCTGGCCTCCAGGACATTTTGGTCTCTCTTCTTCCTCTTCCTCTTGCTCTTCCTCCTCTTCCTCCTCTTCTTCCTCTTCCTCCTTTCCTTCTCTTCCTCTTCTTTTCCTCCTCCTCCTCCCCCTCTTCTCTCTCTGCATGCACACTCCTTTCTCTTTCTCTCTTTCCCCCTTCCCCCTGCTTCTTCCATGGTGACTTCCCTGGCCTTGGTCTTTGAGACCAGTGAACTCACCCACTCAAGAGCAGCTTTCCAATAAACCTGCCTTTAATACAATCTAATCTGGCTTAAATTGGCTCATTCACTATCGGCAGAGAAATAACTTATCACCGTTCACCTTGTTTTCTCTATTATCTGGAGTGGATCCTAGATGTGCCACTCAGTCCAAACCCTCTGAGTCTTAGTGATAGCTACCAACTCCAAACTCTTCCCCTACCATCCCCCGATAGGGATGGCTCTGGTAATGGCCTTCACACTCAAGACTGCACCAGGCTTTGTCCACTGCACTTGTTCCACTCGCTTATATGGAAGAGGGTTTTTAAATTCCATGTCTCATCCTCTCTTCCAAATCATGACTGAAACAGAACCTCTGGGGACAGGGCTATGCCTTCCCCCAGGTTCGTGGAGGACTCCCATGCTTCTAGATAAGATGCTAACTTTGAGTCAGAGCAAAGATTGGCCAACTCATTTCATAAAACCACACAACATAAATATTTTGGGCTGAATGTCCTCAGTTCACAACTACCCTGCAGAGTTTCCATTTCAGCTTTGCTATTAACTACCAAAGCACCCACTAGATGACAGAAAAAAATATACACACATGTATGTAAATGAGAGTATCTGTGTCCAATAAAGCTTGGCTCATAGCAGATGATGGTGGCAAGCGGTCACTGACCTCTAAGGCAGGTAATTATTTAGCTTGGTAAAAGTGAGCAGTGTCCAAAAGGTTATCCTGTGTGTGCTTGTGGAACAAACTAATCCATAAAAGAACCCACTGAAGTGTTCTTGTAGCATCACATTTTAAAAGAGAAGGTCACACTGTGGGATTACGGGAAGCTCTTGAATAAAGTCACACCGGCAGGTAGAAATTCTTTTAAAATTCTTTTCTAATACTAATTAATTTATTTATTTATTCGTCGTTTTTATCGCAATATTAGCTTGCCCTCTCCTCCTGGTACCCCCCCCCCCCACATTCACACAGATCCTCGGCACATTCCCCCCTTCTATTCTGAGAAGAGGGAGCCTACCCTGTGTAGTCAAGTCGCCCAACATCAAGTCACTGCTGGACTAGACGCATCCTCTTCCACTGAGGCCAGATGAGGTGGTGCAGCTAGGGAAACAGGATGTGTGGGAATTCTCGGTGGTCTGGATAAATGAATAATAGAAAGCCAGGGCTCCTTTCTGAATTTAGATGTAGCTTGCACATTTTTTTGGTTTTCTGTCTACAAATTATACTTGATTTAATTGGCTCCCGAACAAAAGGGTTGCTTGAGGAATAATTTGTGAATTTTGAAAACTTACTGAAAAGAGAGAGAGGGAGAAAAAAAAAAGCTGTTTCTGAAGGAGGAGAAGAACCAGGAGTCAGCCACACTGAGGTTGCATTGAGTCCCAAGCTCAAACTTAAGCTACAAACCCCTTAGATAGTGGCACTTTGCCTCCTAACTGAACTGTCTCTGCTTTCCCCATTTACTGGGCTGGGTGGGTGAGACTGTCGGCAGGATCAAAGTACTTGTGAAGTCCTTGAGAGGAAGCAGCTGTTCTTCTGAGTCCTGCTAAAGAGCCTCAGAATTCCTAGGGAAATATAAACTTCCTGAAGGCCCCATGGGATCTCGCCTTAAAAGGCTAAGGTTTTGTTTATACCTCTAGTAAGCACAATGGTGCTGAAGATGGGTGGTTCTGAGAGAGTCAGAGGCAAGCTACAGACAATAAAGAACTTTCCAAAAAGAATTGAAATGGATGGTACTGGGTTGGGGGGTGGGGCAGTGCAAAGGTTGCAATAGTCATTTCCCTCAATTCTTTGATTTGTGCCTTCAAATATTCAAGTCTGCACAAGCCTCTTGGCTGGATTAGCAAATCAATTTGCTTTTTCATTAAGACCTGCGTCCATGTTTTTTCAAGGAGATTTTTCTTAACTGTTCTATTGAGTTGTAATATTTTCATATGACAACTAATCTAAAAATAATTATTTTAAAAAGAACAAAAGTGGGTTTTTTGTTTGTTTTTTGCTTCTGAAATCAAATTAGGGAACAAATGATTTGAACAGTGACCTGAATGTTCACAATTACATTTCCAGCTAGAAAAACTATGTCCTGAGTCTTGTGTTGTTCTAAGTAGAGTGACCCTGAGTTCTTGGTCCTATGGAAAAATGTTAAGCAAATGTCTTGTTTTCTGCATATAATTGTCTTAAAAGTTAAGGAGAATGTAAGTCCATGGTAGCAAGGGCAAGCATGCTTAAGATAAGCGTCTTCCATGGCTCCAGAGGTGTTGGAAGATTCATGCAGAATAGAGGTCTTGATTTGATTCATTTTCTCTGCCAGTTAAGGAATTAGGTGGCAGAAAAATCTGGAGTACAAAAGGTAGCAGCAGAGAGATCTCAAGCACAACAGACAGAATCTGCAGTTGAAGAAAGGTATTTCTGTTTATTTGGGATAGGGAACACATGTACAGCAGACACATAGAGAAAAATTCCCTCTGCAATGTAGATGAGTTGAGGTAGGACTTGGAAACCCTAGTCTCTTCGCAAGGGCTGGTGGTTAAGTCCTCTGAAGAGTCTTCCTCCCTAAATTGGGGTTGAAGGAATTGAGGATGATTAATTGTCCCACAACAGCTGTGTGATTTGTTCTGAGCAGGCATTGAACTTTTAGAGCCAGTCCATCAATGGGACATGCTGATGGAAAACAAACTCTACAAAACCATTGATTTAAGATGTCAGCTTTTGTCTCAAGATAGGAGGGTAAGGATGAAGCTGACTATTCTCTAAATTTACTATCTTTATTCCCTAGTCCTGGGCTCCTTCCTTATCTTTCTCCCTACTAGGGAGTCTGTCTAATTTCTAGTCTTTCTTCATGACTTCCCTGTTGACATCACAGGCTCTAGTATCTAAGGCAAGCTTGTTCTTTCTGGCTACCCATTCTGGACAGATCAATGAGGGATTGATGAACTGGTCAAACAGGAAACACAGTTACAGTGGCATGGTTATTTGAACAATCAGTGAATTAAGTTTCTAAAGTATTTTTAAATTGATTTATTAATTTAGGAAGACATCTCAGTATCATCATCAATTGTGAAGGCAAATATCAATAGGTTCAGGGAGAGGGCAGACCTAGGAAGTCATGTAGCATTCATCCAAGGATATGGAAAGGCTGTTAGCTGGCTTGTATTTTGCAGGAGAGGAACGTTTACCTAAGACGCTCAATGCATTGTTTTAACTAAGAAATACCAGAGTGTCTTAGGCAGTAAGCAATTCATCTTGCGAATCAGTGTCCAATCATCTGATGTAGACAGAAAGGTAAGTCGCCATTGATTTTAAAAAGTTGGTATCTACCTGTCATACCTGAGGTCACAGGGTAAAATGAATGACTCAATTTTAAAACAGAAGTGACTAGTTTCTGACTTGTATTTCTAGACATTTCAAGGATTTGCATTAGTCAGGATTCTCTAGAATCACAGAACTTATAGAATATCTCTCTATATGAGGAAATTTATTGTGATGACAAAGTCTTTAGTCCAACTAACCCAACAATGGTCAGCTGTGAATGGGAAGTCAAAGAATCTAGTAGTTGATCAGTCCCATGAGGCTAGTTGTCTCAGTTGATCTTCTGTAGAACTAGGTTCCAACAGATCTGTTGGCAAATAAATGCAAGCAGGCAAAAAAGAGTGAATCTTCCTTCTTTCGATGTCCTTATGCAGAAGGCCTCCAGCAAAGGTGTGGTCCAGATTAAAGGTGTGTCCCACCAGGCCTGGATCTGGGACTTGCTTTGTCCCAGGTTGTCCTTGACCTTGGCGATCTCCTAGCCTCAGTCTCCTTTGCCAAGATCCAGGTCAGAAACTTGTGTCTTCCAGCCCCAAGATCCGGATCACAGCTCTCCAGTTCTGAATTGTAGTTCATTCTATAGTCAAGTTGAGAATCAGGAAGAGCCATTTCAGTTAACTTATATATTTCCATTTTAATTATGTTGTATGAATGTGCATGAAAGCATGGGTGTGGCTTCCTGTGGTGTTAGATCTTCTGGAACTGGAGTTACAGGTGGTTGTGAGCCACCTGGTAAGAGTGCTGGAAACTGAACTTGGATTTAATGGAAATGAAGTACATACTATTAACCATTTAAGTATCTCTCTAGCCTTGAGTTTACAGCTTTGATTTACTTTTTTAATCATTTGGTTTGTATTTTTTTCCTATCAGAAAAACTTTGATTTTCACCTCCAAAGTTTTAGCCAGCTATACTAGTGTTTAATGGTCAGCTTTTGATATTACTGTCAGACTGAAACCCTTTGAGGATGAGTTATTGTTCAGGACTGGCCACCGGAGTTTAATGAGCACACTGTTATACCTGAACATCAGCCTGGGCCCTCTCAATTTCTTAGTAACACTGTTGTCAGCTAGGACAATTATAGGAGAGGCAGATATAAAAAAAATCTGCACAAAGCCCAAAGAAAATCTTCAGATACTCTATTCAGACATTCTCATGAGAAAGAGTCCTTCTGTGATCCTGGAGCTAGGCTGGTAGCCAGTAAGTCCCAAAGATCCTTCTGTCCATCCACTCCCTACAGAGCACCAAGGTTTCCATAAATCTGGAATCATGCTTTGAACTCACAATTGATGTATATTGAGTGTTTATGATGATACCAATTATTGGAATGTACAGTGTAATTTGGTTGTGGATTAGTAGCTGCACTGAGCTGTGCCTACTTCTTATCTTGTGTAATCAGGTCATAATAGAACTCTGTTGAGAACAAAGCAGTGTTTCACTAGAATTAGCATCTCTGCCACTGCCTCAGCTCATATTGTATGTTCATAGACTTAGCTCTAACACTCATCATTCTTGTACCTGCTGTTTAACTTGTAATCTGTTCCCCACCTATATTGGGCTCAGAATGGCTATATAAGCCACATGCCCACATCAATTGGTAACAAAGGAAATGCCCCATAGGCTTGACAATCTGATGAGGACATTTTCTCAATTGAAATCTTTTCTTTCCAGATGACCCTAGCTTGTGTCAAGTTGACCAGACCCCTATCCAGGAAGCAAAATAAAACATAGTGATAGGATTTCAAGATATTTGAAATTTAGACAAACGCGGGCATTTCCATGGTGAGTGTTGAAGACTATGGTGAAAGAGAAGCCAGAATATTGCAGTGACTAGAGACACTGGCCCCACTGTAGCTCTGTGAGGGGGATGTGGAGTCATCCTTGTGAAGGAAAAAGTGGGATGAAGATAGAGGTTCCATAGGCTCCTGAAACTCCTCAAAGAGTCCTGATCAGCAGTACACAGCATTAGATCTAAGATGGCTCCCAGAACAATGGTGAGACAGCATATGGGTCTACGTCCAGGGTGATGATTACTTCTCCATCCTCACAAATGTCCTAACAGGTGACAGCAATGCTGAACTGACTGTACAGCCAGCCCCAGGATCCTATTTTCTCTACTTCCAGAACAATGGAATTGGTTGTCAATCTATGGTTGAACTCTTGTCCTCAGGCTTACACGCAAGCACTTTACTGAGCCCTACCCTCCTGTCCAGAGTTACCTCATCAGGAAGGGCTTTCACTGAGGCAAATAGCTTATTCACTGGACAATAAACTCAGATCTGCTCTCTGATGTTGGTCTTCTGAATCTAATGTCCTGGGATTCATCATGTGACTCCATTGCCTCTCATTTCCATCCTTGGTCCTGTACCCACAGAACTGGGGACTGCTGGGGAAACAAAGCATCCAAAGATAGAAGAGCCCAGTATACAATAGTGCCCTTACTTTCTTGGTTTCATTTCTTACTTTGCTCTGAACTTCATCATCAACTTCTCTCTGCATCTGGACTAATAGGATTAGCATACTCAGGCTACTCAAGATCTCCTGGTCTTCTCCTTAGAATGAGAAGCCAGTGACAATGTGTTAAAATAAATTTAGGTATGCCAAAATAATTCCAGCTTGAATTAACTACTTGTCTTCAGAAGTTAGAAAAAAGTCAACACCTAAATTCTTCTGATAGGAGGGCATGGAAAGGTGGAGGGTGTGGGCAGATGGCAGAAGATGCACTGCAGGGCCCTGAGTTGCCAAGGAGACTAAAACAGTGTTCAGATTATGCAGAAAAAAAAGGTGTACTTATCTTTTGGCATTCTGTTGCTTAGTGTTGTCATAGATAACTCTCAAAGTACCTTGCCCATGGCATTATTTGAACATAGCGTGAAACTGAACTTGTTGTCTATAAATTTCCTTAATGAAGAATTCATATTCATCTAATGGAAAGATGATAGAGCTGTGGAGCTGTTTCCTTGGGTCCTGGACTATGGTGTCTGAAGGAACCAAAGTCTCCTGTGCTGAGAACTGACTATCTATGTGAGCCAGATTTTTAGCTACTAGGAACAATTTAAATTCATTAAAGTTAAACAATTTAGTAAAACTATGTTTGTTCACCATACAGGCTTCTTGTCAAATGTCTGGAAGAAACCTTCAGGTGCTCATAGAGGCCATGTTGGGCAGTGCAGATGAGTGAAAACTCTACTGCAAAGCAGTCATAGAGAGGAGCTAGTTGTCACTGGGTTCAAGAGCAAATACAAATTTTATACCCTGAAAGATACTGTTAAACATAAGATCAGGAACAGAGGTGGGATGAAATGTGTTTCCACAGGGGATCTTGGGTATGAGAAAAATAAAAATCTACTTCTGAGGATTAAGGGTCTGGATGTTTGAGCCTGTAAAATGTAAGGCTCTCCTCATTTCATTTTTTGAGATTAGCAGTCCAAATTAACTCCATACTCTGCTGAATCTCTCTGAGAATCTTTCTCTTTAGTCAGGAGTGGCTAGAATTGACCTACTGGTCAACCAGGATGTGTCTTCATTAATGCAATGGAGACTTGTTACATAAGGTTGTTCTAGTGATGAGTTGGGCTTTTACATTTGTGTTAGAAATGCTAAATCCCTCTAGAAGCCCATGGAATGTGACTGCATCCCAAGAAGACAGAGGGAGCCAGGTGCTTATTTCATTCAGAGAATTTGAACACAGAAGCCAAATGCTGATGCTCTGAGTCTGGCTGAGTGAGCCAAACCCACCAACTGAAGGGAATAAAAAATCCCACAGCAGCTGGGATCAGCCAGGATTCTCACAGTGATGGTGTATCCAAAAAGCAGTGGAAGAAACACAAGCCAGCCAGTCAGATTTTTTTTTTTTCTTGGAGAAAACAGCTCTCTTTGTGTTCAGAGTCTCCTTTCTCCCAGGGCCTCTGATATGATAATATCTGAATGAAGCAGGATGGGGGGGGGGGGCAAGCCCCAAAGAATCAAAGCCAGCCTTCCCACCAGATAATGGAGTCCTTTTCTTCCTGGGCCAAGCTTCTCTGACAGTCTCATTCTGAATTCTTTCCCAGGAGGCTCCTCAGTTCCTGAAGCAGTCTCCTGGCAGACCCACCCTGCCAGGCAGCCAGATACATCTGAATACCAGTAGCAAGCAAGACAGCTGCATACTTGTTAGAACAGGAGTCGCTGCAGCCTACCATGTGTCAGAATGCTTCAGGGCTTTGCTTAGTTGAGTCCTCAAAATAAAGCAACAAGAGAGTACCTGCTACATCCACTGGACCAAGAATTGAACTGTAATCCTAATGTAGAAGCAGGGGATGGGTGAATACTTGATTTACTGACCAACCAGCCTAACCAATTGGGTAACTGTGGCCCAGTAACAGGACTTTTTCTATAAAACAAAGTGAACAGTTCTTGAGAAAAGACATCAGATGTTGACTTTTGGCATCTACACAAATGTGCACATGCACTCACAAATATTTACCCTCATCCTCACATAAACATGAACATACCTGTTGAACACAGAGGTATACACACAAACACATTTGCTTGAATCCTTGAGGCATACTTCATGATAAAGAATCTCAATCCAGATAGCCATAATGTTGAATCTCTGTCATTGCTATGACTGCATTCTCAATCCAGTTTAACAGTTTTGAAACTCGATACCTGTTTTTCTGCTGTAGGATTTTTGTGCTTGAAAGAATCATGAGTGGTAAGGAATGAGAGAGTTTAGCTTGTTGATATTGACAAGATCCTAGAATCTGGGTCTCAATAAGCCTTTCTACCTTGTTGGTTTAGTCACAAAACTTTCTCCGCAAATTGCTTAGAATTACAAACTTGGGGATTAGAGAAACAGCTTGGTGGTTAAGAGTGCTGGCTGTTCTTTCAGAGAAACCAAGTTCAGGTCCCATCACACACATTAGGAAGCTCACAATGACCTGTAACTCATGTCATAGGAGCTTTTGTTTATCTTCTGTGGGCACTTATGTACATATCTAACACATATACAAAAATTTGAAATTTAGAGAAGTATACACTAATAGAAATGAGCAGAGGTAATTCACATGGACACCAGCTTTGTGTTTCTCCCTTGAGTGTGTGTTTTTGACAATATGAGATGTATAGAATTTCCTGTGGCTGACTTAAATTTATGCAGACAAAATCCACAATTATCAATCAAGTCCAAGACCTTGTTGGGTGGGGGGGTCATATAAAAATTTGGTAAAATTCAACAGATGAGATGCAAGTATGAGTCCAATGTCTACTTGGGGTAGCTTCAAAAGAACCACGTACTTCACATAAAAGTTGATACAGCATTGAATAAGAATCAGGGCTGATTGAAAATGGAAGAAATTTTATTTTTTCCTTTTTGATTTTAAAATATAGTCAATGATTGTATGCATAATTGCCTGTGTAGGCCAGAAGAGAGTAGGATGCCACAGAACTGAAATGACAGGAGGTTGTGTGCTGCTTGATATGAGGGACAGGAACAAAACTCCATTCTTCTAGAGCGAAGATCAGCTATTACTTTTTGCCATCTCCTCAGTATGGAAAGTTTGTTCCAAGCTGTTTTCCTGAAGTTGGGTTATTGTTATGACTATCAGAAACTTTCTGCCTCCTGTGGCTGTTCTATATGCTCCTACTGGTGGAGGTGGGATTATCTAGGCAATTGACATCAATCTACAAAACCAGCAGAGGAGAAAGCTTCAGACAAATTCTCAGAAGAAATTCATAGGCTCATAAGAACCTTTGTTTGTGCACTGTATGTTTAGGACACTTATAAGGACTGGCAACTCAATGATCTTATAATAGTCTCAAAACAAGATGCAAAATAAATTTACAACTCAAAATTTCTATATACTTTTGTTAGATCAGGAGTATGGTGAACTCTATTCTTATTGCTATTTGTTGCTTTTGGAAATAATTCTTTTAGATCACTACTACCCAACTGTTTTTAAGTTTAATGAATTCATAGCTTGGACTTAAGAACATTACTTAAGTGCCTCGGGCTACACACTGACCTGGGTTAGCAGACCCCATTTCATAATTATTCAAGTCAACCTTATAAAACACATTGAAGAAAGCCACAAAAGATTTTGAAGAGAACTAATGAAATGAAATGCATTCTAAGTCTGTCATGAAAAGAGAGGGTAAATATAAAGGTGTTAAACAGCAGTGGTTGATCCAAAAGGAGGCTAATACATACTTCTTCTCAATGAGATTCACTAAAGTGAAAAGACCAGAAGGCTGTGCTGGGTTTATAATGGGAAGCAGGATATTAGAAAAAGCAGTGCAATATATGGAGGTAAAAACATGATGGGAAGGAGCTGCCTCTTTTAAAACCTGGGGAGAACTTAATCAAGAATGAGAATAAAAGAAAAGAAACAAGAAGAGAGAAGAAAGAGGCAGTAGGTGTGGGGAGAGTCATAGAAGAAAATTTTCCTAACCTAATGAAAGAGGTGGGTTATAAATGTAAAAGAAGCTTACAGAACACCAAAGAGATTGGACCAGAAAAAATCCTCCTGCAACATAATATTCAAAACACTAAATGTATTGAACAAAGAAAGAATCTTAAAAACTGCAAGGGGAAAAGGCCAAGTAACATACAAAGCCAGACCTATCAGAATTATGTCTGACTTCTCAACAGAGACTCTAAAATCCAGAAGGTTCTGGACAGATGTCTTCTAGACCCTAAAAGACTAGATATCAGCCCAGACTACTATACCCAGTCAAACTGTAAATCACCAAAAATAAAAAAACCCAAAATATTTCATGACAAAATGAAATTTAAACAATAGCTTTCTACTAATCTAGCCCTACACAGGATACTGGAAGGAAAGGTCCAACACTAGGAGGGTAACTACATCTGAGAAAACACAAGAAATTCATCATCTCACAGCAAAACTAAAACAAAAACAAACAAACAAACAAAAACAAACCTACACTCAGCTCTACCACCATTATCAAAATAATAGGAACTAACAAGCATTAATCATTAATATCTCTCATGATCAATGGACTCAACTATCCAATAAAAAGACACAGGTAAACAGACTGTATATATAACCAGGATCTATCATTATGCTGCATTCAAGAAACACACCTCAGAAACAAAGATAAATACTACTTCAGAGTGCAAACCACGTGTGTTCTTTTGTGACTGGGTTACCTCACTCAGGATATTTTCTAGTTCCATCCATTTGCCTAAGAATTTCATGAATTCATTGTTTTTAATAGATGAGTAGTACTCCATTGTGTGAATGTACCACATTTTCTGTATCCATTCATCTGCTAAAGGACATCTGGGCTTTTTTCAGCTTCTGGCTATTATAAATAAAGATGCTAGGAACATAGTAGAGCCTGTGTCCTTGTTATATCTTGGAGCATCTTTGGGGTATATGCCCAGAAGATGTAAAGCTGGGTCCTCAGGTAATACTATGTCCAATATTCTTAGGAACCATCAGACTGATTTTGATAGAGGTTATACCGGCTTGCAATCCCACCAATAGGAGTTTTTCTCTTTCTCCACATCCTTGCCAGCATCTGCTGCCCCTGAGTTTTTGGATTTTTTTTTTTTTTTTTTTTTTTTTTTTTTTTTTTTTTTTTTTTTTTTTTTTTGAGACAGGGTTTCTCTGTATAGCCCTGGCTGTCCTGGAACTCATTCTGTAGACCAGGCTGACCTCAAACTCAGAAATCCATTTGCCTCTGCCTCCCAGAGTGCTGGGATTACAGGCGTGCACACCACTGCCCAACGCCCCCTGAGTTTTTGATCTTAGCCATTCTCACTGGTGTGAGGTGGAATCTCAGGGTTGTTTAGATTTGCATTTCCTTGATGACTAAGTATGCTGAACATTTCTTTAGTTGCTTCTCAGCCATTTCATATTCCCCAGTTGAGAATTCATTGTTTAGCTCTGTACTCCATTTTTAATAGGTTATTGGGTTCTCTGGAGTCTAACTTCTTGAGTTCTTTGTATATATTGCATATATACAAAGCCTTCTATCAAATGTAGGGTTGGTAAAGATCTTTTCCCAATCTATTGGTTGCTGTTTTGTCCTATTGACTGTGTGCTTTGCCTTATGGAAGCGCTGCAATTTTATTAGGTTCCATTTGTCTATTTTTGGTCTTAGAGCATAAGCCACTTGTGTTCTTTTCAGTATATTAGCCCAAAAACTTGGAATACCCAAAATACAATTCACAGACCACATGAAGCTCAAGAATAATGAAGACCAAAGTGTGGAGGCTTCTCTCCTTTTTAGAAGGTGTAACAAAATACTCATGGGAGGAAATATAGAGACAAAATATGGAGTAGAGACTGAAGGAAAAGCCATCCAGAGACTGCCCCATCTAGGGATCCATCCCATATACAGTCACCAAACCCAGACACTATTGTGGATGTCACAAGTGTTTGCTGACAGGAGTCTATTATAGCTGTCTCTTGAGAAGCTTTGCCAGAGTCTGACAAGTATAGAGGCAGATGCTTATAGCAATCCATTGGACTGAGCACAGGATCCCCAATGGAGGAGTTAGAGAAAGGGTTGAAGAAGTTGAAGGGGTTTGCAACCCCATAGGGAGAACAACAATATCAGCTAACCAGGATCCCCAGAACTCCCAGGGACTAAACCACCAACCAAAGTGTACATGTGGAGGGACCCATGGCTCCAGCTGATATGTAGCAGAGGATGGCCTTGTTGGGCATCAATGGAGGTAGAGGCCCTTGGTCCTATGAAGGCTCAATGCCCCACTGTAGGGGAGTGTGAGGGTGGGGAGGTGGGAGTGGGTGGGTACATGGGGGAACACCATTGTAGAAGCAGGGGGAGGATTGTATAGGCGGTTTCAGGGGGATGGGGACAGGGAAAAGGGATAACATTTAAAATGTAAATAAAGAAACTATCCAAAAAAGAAATACTATTTCAAAGTAAAAGGGTTCAAAAAGGATTTTTAAGCAAACAGAACCAAGAAACAAGTGAAAGTAGCAATTTTAAAAGATAATAAAATAGACTTTTGATCAAAAGTAATTAAAAGAGATGAGGAAGGACACTTCATAAGAATTAGAGGGAAAATATACCAAGAGGACATCTCAGTTCTGAACATCTATGCCCCAAATGTAGGGACATACACATTTGTAAAAGAAATATTACTATGTACAAAGCCATATTGGGGCAGTCATGCACTTGGTTGGAGTTTGACTTAGGTCAAGGACAATCCCTGGCTTCGGGCAGGAATCTGCCTATTAGGACATAATAGAGAAGTAGGTTAAAGCAGGAATTTTTATCCTTGGGTAGAGTGCTAAGAGTGTACTTGACTATGGTCAAGGTTAACTTCTCCCAGATAGCCAGGATCCTGCGCCCCCTAGGGTGGAGTGCTCGAAGTAAAGGTTAGGTTCATTGTTCCTCCAGGTCTAGGAATTCCTGAATTAAGCAGGTGACCCACCCAGCTGCCAGAGCAGTCAAGATGAGGACCTCCAAGAGAAGCTAGACAACTTCCACCGGAACCCAGCCTGGAGTCTGGGGGAAAGGGTTTGCCCAAACTGTTAAAAGGTCTGGCACCATTAAAGTTTCCGGCCTTGATCAGTGAAACATTGTCCTATCCTTTCTTTCTTTTCGCCCCTTCCCTATCCATCCCTAAGGGGTTTTCCAGTCCCATACCCTCCTTAAAGATTCCCGCTCCTTCCTGGGGTCAAGGTTAGGCCAAGTTCCATTCTCCACCCATAGGAACATTCTTGAGTTAAAAAATTTCAGAAAGTACTGGCTGATAGTTAACTGACCCTCTGGAAAATCCCAGGTAGAGTTCAAAGGCATGTCATGTTTGCTAGACAATAGATTCAAAGGTCAATTGTGGGAAATACTTAAAAAAATTCACAATTTTCTTACTTACCACCAGTAACTCTGTCCCTATGACCTGGTCAACCACACACTAGTGGGCAATGACTGACCTGTTTTTGGCTTATGGAGACTCTGACCCAGAACTCCACAAGATTTCCACCCAGCTTGTTAGGTTCTCACTGGCGGGTCATTACCACACCAACCCAATGCTTCAAATCCTCCAAGGCTTTTGTGGTACACCTCAGGCAAACCCATACTTTGCCACCGTACCTTTCTCTCTTGAACCCAGATAAGGTGCCCCGTGAAGGAAAATACTATACAAACTTTCCTCAGAAACAATAGTAACTCCTTTGGGGGGCACAACAGCTAAACTAATCTTGTAAGCTTTATTAAATCTAAATCCTCCAGTGGCAAATCCTGACAGATCCACCACCTCTCTCCTGCTTCCTCTCTTCCTCCACGCAACCTGGAAGTCCCTCCTACTCTCCCAGTGATTGACTCCTTTATTCATTAGGGGATTGGTTCACAAGAAGTCACCTGAGTATGACTCACTCCTTGTCTGCAGCCTCCCCAGGAGATTAGAGTTAGCATCAAAATACAAACAGCACCAGGCCCATCCATAACACTCACTATGTTTAGCCAATAAGTTTGAACTGTAACCTTGCTGATATAACTTGTGCCACTAAAATGTGTAAAAACTGCTTGTAACAGCATTTGGGGTCACCTTCTCATCACTTGCCTAGAGGGAGTGATTGAAGGTTGACCCCAATGCTCTGGAAAATAAACCTCTTGCTTTTGCATCAATCTACATCTCTATGTCTCAATCGGGGGTATCTCAAAGTAAGTACCACTGATTGATGGTCAGAACCTTACATTTGGGGGCTAATCCCAGATTTAAGTAGAACCCTGAGTGACTACCAACTAGGCTGATCTGAGAGAAAAAGACTGAGCTTGGAAATGGCAACAGGCACCTAAGTAAGTGTTTATATCTCTGTCTGCTGCTTTCTCTTTTGGCTTGTGAGCACAGTGTCACCTGGAAAGCTTCTTCTCTAGTGTGGTCAATTGTGGAGGGCAGATGTGCCTTAATGCTGTGACCCTGGTGAGTCTGGAGGATACTTCAGGCCCCCAGGAAGGAGTCAAGAGAATTCCACTCCTTTTGGAAATGGCAAGACACTGTAGCAGCAGGAGCCAAGTCTTGCTATAACCTGGTTTCTGCGCCCATGGCGGGAGCAAGCAGTCTGTGTGTTGTCTTTTTCTATGTTTGTTGGTGTTGGTTATCTCCTGTGTTCTTGAACTTGTCCTGATGACATTTTTGGACATAGAGCAGACTGAATCTACCCTGTTAAACATCCTAATTAATCACTGGAGGGAAGTTAGAGAAAGACAAGAAAACTTGTCAGTAGTAGTAGTAAAGAAGGGCAAGTTAGTTACTCTCTGCTTCTCAGAAGGGCCCACCTTCCTAGTAAGGTGGCCACCCATACAGACCTTCAACATTCAGGTGATCAAAGAAGTAGAGGAAAGAGTCTTTAGACCAGGATCCCATGGGCAACTGTCTTCTATGCAGTTACCTTGAAGAATCTAGTGGAGAACCTCCCCCCACCCCCACCCTGCACCAACCTATGGACCTACGTTATGGGTTCTGGCCATCAGGAAAAAGGGAACACGGAAGGAGGGATCTGGACCTGAGAAGTACCTCCAAGACCCTTCAACAGTGGACCTGTTGATCCAAGACTCTCCTTTTCCATATCCCCTACCTTTGTCCCCTTGGCTCTGCCAACACCAGCACTGGCTCCAGAACCCTTAGCCCATATGGATCCAAGGCTATTGTACTCCATTTTACCAGAGGGAGGAGCCAGAGGAAATCCCCAACTTCCCAGTCGCACCATGGGGATCCAAAATCTGAGATCTACCTCCCCTGATGCTGTGTTGGCTCTCCTGCTGAGGGCATATGGGCCTCTAGATGATAAGGAAATCAGGCTATACAATATTGGCTCTTCTCTTTGGTTAACTTGTACAACTGGAAGGCCCAAGAATCCCTTTTTAAATAACCCTAAGGGGCTTATTAATCTCTTTGTGACTGTTTTATTTATTCATCAGCCTACCTGGGATGATGCCATCCAACAATTCATGAGAGTGTTCTTCACAACAGAAGAGTGAGAAAAGATAATGCAGGAATCCAGAAAGGATATCCCCTCAGACACAGGGACACCATCTATTGACCAGGCTGTCATTGACAGCAGGTTTCCCCTAACTAGACCTGACTGTGACTTTAATATGGCAGAAGGTAAGAGGCACCTGAATGTCTAGTACCAGTTTCCATTGGCAGGTCTAAAGAGGGTTGAATAATGATTCACCAATTTGGCCAAGGTATATGAGGTTAGACAGGGATTAGATGAGCTGTCTGTTGCCTTCTAGAGTGACTCGTGGAAGCATTCCATCAGTATACACATTATGCCCGCAGCGAGGTACACAAAGCTACTGTAACTATGGCTTTTATAGACCAGGCTAGTAGAGAAGTAGGAGCATGAAAGGCAGTCTGTGTTCTGGTTGAGGGAGCCTTAACTTCCAGACACCCTGCAGACAGTCTACTAGGGACGGACCCACTGGCCATGCTCCCAGAGATTAGGCTTCTGACACGAGCCCTCAACTCTCCATAATTCTGTGGCCACTAGTTACATAGAGCAATGCCCCAAGCCCCTGGTGTTCTGTCTAGACTTCACCCCCACAGTCACCTGGCAATAGACAGGTATGCTCCTCCCCACAATTACCTGGCAACAGCCACGTAGGCCCAGCCCACTATAAAGGGGATGCTTTCCCCCCCCCTCCCCCTTACTCTCTTACTCTTTTCCCCTTCTCCTTGCTCCCCCTCTCTCCATGTAGAGGCCATAGCCAGCCTCTACTTCTCTATGTTCTCTCTCTCTCTCTCTCTCTCTCTCTCTCTCTCTCTCTCTCTCTCTCTCTCTCTCTCTCCCCTTCTCTACAATAAACTTTCTAAAACCATAGACTGCCTCTCCTCTCATCTGGACCTACTGTGCTGGAGCAACAGGACAGGTCTTCCATCCAAGAGTCACCTCTAATCTCTCGTTTAGGCCTCCAAGTGTTCCTAGCTACAGTGGCCACCAACCCAAGCCAAGCTGCCAGCAGTCGCCAGAACAGACCAAGAACTTGTCCCCTAGGAACCAGCCAGCACCCTCCTCCCTGCCCCTTTTCCCTTTGGCCCTGGCCAGGTCCTGGTTCCCAGGGCCCTGCCCTGTTCTCAGCTCTTTCTCAACACCTAGCAAGGTCTGGTCTGGTATGTCCCGGACTGAGGACCCCAAGACTGTGCCTTCCCTACCCCCAGAACAAGGTCACAAGGCCTCCTACAGCCTGATGCTCACCCGGCTGGTCCGTGGGGTCTGGTGGCATTGGAACTCCCTGCATCTACTCACCTAGTGGCCCTAACCCTGGCTGAACGTGGTTCCCTACACTTTAACCCACATAGAGATATCAGGGAAAAGCTTCAGATGCTAGAGGGACTACAGGAGAAGTTGTTGAGGGATTTTGTGTGGATTGCTGAGAAAGTCTACCATAATATGGAGACAGAGGAGGAGATGGAACAAAGAACGGTAAAGGAAGGGGACAAATAAAGATGAAAAAGAGAAAAGCAGCAGGAAAGGAGTTTACAGAGAGTCTTGGCTACAGTAGTTAGGAAAAGCAGAGGAGAGAGACTCCAACCAACGAGAGCCAGAGATCCCCTTGAAAAGGATGGTGCAAGGTATATTACACTCTCAGGCCCTGTGGCCCCTCGCCTTACAATATGTGTAATATTATCTGCATCTCAGTGTCTCACTGGGGGGGGGGGGTGTATCTCGAAGTGAGTACCACCGACTGAGGGTCAGGATCTTACAACAGCACATTCTGTCAAGAGTGTGGAGAAAGGGAACTCTCCTCCAGTGCTGGCACAGCGAAATGCAACTACTCTACTAGTACAACTACTCTGGAAATCAATCTGTAGTTTCTCAGAAAATTGGAAATAGTTGAAGACCAGCTATACCACTACTGGGCATATACCCAACAGATGCTCTACCATACCACAAGGACACATGCTACAGCATAATCATAGCAACCTTATTCCTAATAGGTAGAAACTGGAAATAGCCCAGATGTCTGTCAACCAAAGGATAAATACAGAAAATGTGGGTCATGTACACAATGGAATACTATTCAGCTATTAAAAACAAAGACACCATGAACTTTTCAGTCAACTAGCTGGAATTTGAGAATATCATCCTGAGTGAGATAACCTAGAACCAAAATCACATGTATGCTATGTACTCACTTATAAGTAGATATTAGCCATACAGTACAGAATGTTCTCGACAAACTCCACAGACCCAAAGAAGCTAAATAAGAAGGAAGGCCCAAGGGAGGATGCTTCAATCTCATTTAGAAAGAGAAATAAAATAGTCATAGGAAGCAGAGGTTTGGAACTGGGTGGAAGAGGGGACGGGGAGAAGGGGATGGAAATTGGGGTGTGGTGGGTGTCAAGATCAGGTGTAGGGAGACAGGAGAGAGGGCCAGAGGGCCAGGAGAATGAATGGAAACCTGCTGCTGCTGGGTGTGGAGGTTTGGGGGAAAATCTGTGGGAAGTGCGAAAAAGCTGGGATGGGGAGGCTTTCAGGAGCCAATGCAGGTGACTAGCTGAAATGCATAGCAGTGGGGCTATGGAACCTGAAGAGGCCATCTCCTATAGCCATGCAGGACTCCCAGTTGAGGGATAAGACACCAACCTACCCACAAAACTGTGACCCAAAATTTTTCCTATCTAACAGGAATGTAGGGACAAAGATAGATCAGAGAGTGAAGTAATGGTCAAGCAGTATCTGGTCCAGCTTGAGATACTTCCCATCAGCAAGTACCAATCTTTGACACAGTTAATGATTCTCTGTTATACTTGCACACAGGAACCTAGCATAAGTCTTCTGCCAGCTTCCACCCAGCAGCTGACTGAAACAGATGCAGATATCCATAGCCAAACACTGGATGGTGTTTGGGACTCTTTAATGGAAGGGTTAGGGGAAGGATTGAAGAGCCTGAAAAGAATAGGAACTCCATAGGAAGATAGAGTCAACTAACATGGACTCTTACGGGCTCTCAGAGACTGAGTGACCTACCAAAGGACATACATGGGTTAAGCCTAAACCCAGGGCACATCCATAGCAGATGTGCAGCTCAGTCTCCATGTGTGTCCCCCAACAACTGCAGTGGGGGCCAGCTCTAAAGCTGCAGCCTCTCTGGAATTCATTTCCCAACAGGCCTGCCTTGTCTGGCCTCAGTGGGAGAGAATATGCCTCATCTTGCAGAGACTTAATAGGCCAGGGTTGGGCGTGTGTGTGTCTGTTTGTGTGTGTGTGTGGGGGGGTCTGTGTGTGTGTGTGGGGGGGTCTGTCTTGATACCCAGAAGCTCTCTACCCTCTCAGAGAACAATGTGAGGGAGGAGGAGGAAGAATTCTGGGAGAGGCAGAGTAGGAGGGGAACACCAATTGGGATGTATAAAGAATTAGTGAAAATAAGAGAATGATACAAGGAGAGGGGGGAAGAGGAAGAAAAAGAGAGAGGGGAGGGGAGGGGAGAGGAAAAGGGAGGGCAGGGGAGGATGGAATAACTGCAAAGTCGATATTTTATTGCCTTTTAGGGGTGCTGGGGAGTTTCACAGCACATGATAGAGCATACCATAGATGACAAAGTGTACTGAGGAGCTAGATCCTGGTTCGAATCACACATTAGGGTCTTCTCTTAGGACAATGCACAGGCAGCTTGGCTGTCAGAGAGAGCTGTAGGGAGGTATGCACTGATTCCGGCTGTGGGATGTGGCCTAAAGGTACAGTCCCTGTTCCGACAAAATGCCACAGTTCAGCTCCTAAATTTTAGTTGTAAATGATGTTGAGGGACTGTATGTGAGGAAGCAGTGTGCATCTTCAAGCACTAGACCTGTCAATGCTTTCAGAACATTTCCCTACATCGCTTCTAGGAGAGTTTATATTAAAATCTGAATTGCGTATGCATAGTCCACCAATGTTTTTCTGTGATATGTATTCAATGCACCTCTTCAAAAAGCCCCACATCTTTTCTATAAATATTCACATAAATTCTCATGGCTCAAGTGCTTAATATATCTCTCTTTTAATTTTAAACTGTTTTTTTTTTTTAGGTGTAATGTCTAATTACTATTGTATATCCTTATCTAATCTATAAACCCATGTCTTAGTCAGGGTTTCTTCTTTTTTTAATTATTTATTAATAATTAAAAATAATTAATAATTTTTATTTAATTATTATTTTTAAGTACACTGTAGCCGTCTTCAGACATCCCAGAAGAGGGAGTCAGATCTTTGTTATGGATGGTTGTGAGCCACCATGTGGTTGCTGGGATTTGAACTCAGGACCTTCAGAAGAGCAGTCAGTGCTCTTAACCACTAAGCCATCTATCTCTCCAGTCCCTTAGTTAGGGTTTTTATTTCTGCACAAACATCATGACCAAGAAGCAAGTTGGAGAGGAAAGGGTTCAGTCAGCTTAGAGTTCCAAATTGCTGTTCATCACCAAAGGAGGTCAGGACTGGAACTCAAGCAGGTCAGGAAGCAGGAACTGATGCGAAGGCCATGGCGGGATGTTTCTTACTGGCTTGCTTCCCCAGGCTTGCTCAGCCTGCTCTCTTATAGAACCCAAGAATACCAGCCCAGAGATGGCACCACCCACAAGGGGCCCTACCCCCTTGATCACTAATTGAGAAAATGCCCCACAGCTGGATCTCATGGAGGCACTTCCCCAACTGAAGCTCCTTTCTCTGTGATTACTCCAGCTTGTGTCAAGCTGACACACAAAACCAGCCAGTACAACCCGGTACATTGACATTTATTCATTTATTTGTTATTATTTTCATGGGTGTGTATGATGGGTCTTTCCCCCATTACTGTACACCATTGTTTTTAAGACACTGAGCCTGAAGCACATTAGTTTGACTCTGCTAGCTAGCCAGTGAGCTTCTTGGATCTGTCTGTCTCTGCTGCTTGAGTGCTGGAATTACAGTTTTATGCCTTCACACTGGAATTTTACCTTGGTTCTGGGGTCCTCCAGGCTGAGTGTCACTCTTCACTGAGCCATCTCAGCTTCTACGTGTGTGCTTAAATACAGTAGAGGAAAAGCTATGTTAAGCTCTGACCGGTCCTTAGGTGGTAACACTATTTTTGACCTCTGTATCTGTTTGATACATTTACATTTGCTGCAGATTTTGGATCTGGGAGAGCAATCCCAACATCTCGTCTTTACATGATCTTACAGTGCAGATGTGACACTGTAATGAATAACATTTTAGTCACTGGTCTCTCATATTGCTTTGACTAAAAAAAGAAATTTGAGCAGCGGTGTGTGTTTCAATACTAAAGTTGCATTCCCAGTGTGGGCTTAGGGTGCTTTGGTTCCGTTGCAGTTTTGAACTGGAATAGTTTCTGTGTGCATTTTACTGATGACCCAACTTAGGGTCTGAATGGAAAGCTTTTTGGATTTGGAGGCAGATTAATAATGGCATTTGGGGATTACGGGAGGACCATGAGGCACTGTATTTAAAGAGGTAAATATATCTCAGCTGTTCTCTGTTTCTCTGGCCCACGGAAGCAAAACCAAAATAGAATTCACTACTTCTTTTGAAACTGAATAAATGATGTGACTGTGATTTTGAAGGGCTGGAATGAGCAATCACTAATAGATGTCTCATAAGTCACTAAGATGATTTTAACTCACTGGACTAAAACATTTGGATGTGTCTTTGCCCAAATCTGTTACTGACAGGGCAGATTGCAAGAATATCAATTTATTTTATTTCCTCACAGGTTTTCTTGAACTGTTTAAGCAGAAATGAAGGCCAGCTCACGAGCTCGAGTATTCAAAGCCCGAGTTCTAATGAGGTGATGCTCAGTTTGCAAGTACAAAGAACTAGCTCTGGCGTATTTTAGGATGCATTTTTAAAACATGAAGTAGGATAAGCAACAGAGCTTTACAGAGCAGCTGGAGAAGCCACTGAATTTAAACTATGTCAAAGTCAATTAAGAAAGAACCACGGAAGAACATGCCCCTGATGTGTCCTCATGGAAAAAAATACAACCATGGAAATCCGCAGCCTTGAATTGTGAGTCTGGCTCCATCCTAATGACTAGCTGCTAAAACTTGAAGTAATAAAAGTTTTCTGAGGTCTAGTTTGCTCTATTGTCAATTGAAGATGATTCCAGAGACCTCATAGGCACTTTATAATTAATAGAGAACATGGGTAAAAATTCCTTTTTATAATTGACATTTTTACTTTTTTTTAAGATTTGTTTTTTAGATCTTTAATTGATACTTTGTGAGTTTTACATCGAGCATCCAAATCCTGTTCATCTCCCCACCCCACCCCCTGTTGTCTACCCTTTACCAATGCAACCTCCCCAATAAAACAAATACAACAAAAACAACAACAACAAATAAAACATAGGAAACATATCATCATGGAAGCTTTAGTGTGTCACAGTGTGTCCCATAGTATTTTCCTCTGTCCATACATCTTCACTTGCAAATGTTCATTGCAATGAGTCATTGGTCTGGCTCGATGTCTCTGGCTTCTGTGATTCCATCAATATTGGGTCTTCATAGGGACTCCTCCCTTTTACCCTGTTGTTGCCCAATGTCATGGCAATCCTGCAGCTTTGGAACAGCAGGACTGGCCCTTTCACGAATCTCAACTGTTCACAGATGATATAGATTTGGAGGCGGACCAATTCAGAGCCCTGGACCTGGGCTTAGGTGGTCACTGAGCGTTGATTCTACCTTATCTGTACCAACAGGGTGAATTCTCCAATACTGCTTTTGGTAGGGCACACAATGGCACATTCAGTAGAGGCCAGGGTTATCTATACAGCTTTCAAGCCCTGCCTACCAGCACCCATGCCCCAGAGCTAGCTCCACTGTCTTGCCCAGTCAAGGTGCAGGGACCCACTCTTCCAAATGCTGTAGCCTGTGAGGAGCTGTCTCTCTCTTTCCCTCAGAGCTGGCTAACTATGCTTTCACCATCAGGGCCAGCTCCACGGTGCAGGTGTAGGGCCTGATATCAACAGTGCTATAGCCAGTGAGGGAGCAAGGCTAACTCTCCCACATTCATGACCCTACAGCTACCTTTCTGGGCTACTGCAGGTGGGGGTCAGGGAGGGTTTCACCTCTGCACCCACCGCATCTCACACCAGACTATTGGCTGATCCAGCTCACCTGCTCTGTCACTCCTGGGGCTGGCTCACCTGCACCCCCTTCATCAGGGCCAGCTCTACTGGCGTGTCAAGACCAGATGCAGGATCTTCTCTCCTGAATGCTGCAGCCGGTAGAGGACAAGGCCAGCAGCTCACCTACTGCCATGACCTTGGGGCAGCTCTTCTGACTGCAGCAGGTTGTGAAAGGGGGTGGGAGTATGTGAGTGTGAGTGTGCGCGTGCACCTGCATGTGTGTGTGTGGGGGGGCGCGCATCATGAGTGGCAGGACCAGTTTTCCCCAAATCTTAGGGCTGTCTCACCTGCCCTATTAGTGCTAACTCTACTGTGCTACTCAGACAATGTGCTGGACCTGCTCTTCAACACATTGTGTTGTAGCCAGCCAGGAGCTGGGTCAGCTCTCTTGCTCTCATGACCCTAGGGCACGCTCCCCTGACTGCTGCAGGTGGTGAGGGTCAAAGGGGGCTGGTGTCCCCAGCACCCACACCATCTCACCACAGATGTGGTGGGACCAGCTCTCCCATGTTCTCATCCTCCCGGCTGGTTCACCTCTGCCCCTACCACTAGGGTTAGCTCTTCCATGCTGTCCAGGGCAGGGGCAGAGCCTGCTCTCCCGAGTGCTGAAGCTCCTATGCATCATGGATCGCATTCCCAAGCTCAAGACCCAGGGGCAGCTTTCCCGACTGACAGAGGTGACAAGGAGTAGTGGAGGGGGAATCATCTCTGTGTCATCTTCCATCCCACAGGACACCGATAGCAGGTGCAGATCTCCCACACTCATGCCCTCAGGGCTGGTTCACCTACACCCCCGCCACTAGGGTGTAGCCCTACTGTGCTGCTGCCAGGGAGAAATGGGGCCAGCTTTCCAGAGTACCAGCACTTCATCCAGTGAGTGGTGGTCCAGTGGCCGCCCTAACCAGCAACATCCTCATGCTCTGTAGTGATAATATTAATCACGGACACCCGTGCCACTCCATAGGTGCAGACTCAGACATGGCCCTAGCAGCAGCAGCAGCTCTAGCACCTCACCATGGCCACAGGTGACAGGGCTGGCCACATATAGCAAGCTACTCCTCTCCACCCCGGGTCTCCAGTTCCATTTCTCTTCATAATGCTCAAGCTGCTCCACTTTTCCTTCCTCTGCCGTCTGACCACCACATACATGCACATTGTGGGGGCTTCCACTACATGCTTACCGTGCTGCTGGCAGACCCCTTGGTGACATCCTTTATCTGTGCTGTGCTATTCAGTGTGACAGCAGTTGGGTGTCTATAGCACACTTGTGCCATGGGCTGGAGGGTAGGTCTGTGGGTGACATAACAGGGTACATGTCTTTGTCTGCCTTTCTCTAGCCACGCTGTGCTTCCTGGATTTGATTTAATTTTCATGAGTCCAGTTCTTGCCACAGAGTCAGGTATAATGCTAGGATGAACAAAGGACAGCCGTCTGCTCTGCCCTGAACTGATGATGTAAGAACAGCACCAAGAAAGTGTCTTGTTGCCCATTGCCGAGGTGATATGGGTGAAAATTCTTATCAAAAAGAATCACAGAGAAAGAAATGAAGTAGGAAAAAAGAATGAAGCAGAGGAGGGACAGAGAACATCTGCTCAAAGGCAGAGCTCAGATGTGATTCAGCTCCCTCTCTTTTCCCTGACTTCCAGCTCCCCTCAAATTGTCTCAGGTCCAGGCTACTTGTGCTTCCCCACTCCTGGATTCCTTTTATTTTTCATAGACTTTGCTCCCCCACTCCCCTGTTAGTAGTTGCCTTCATTTTCTAGTGCAGATCAATGGGCATTTCCATTTCTTTAGTTCTTGGCTTAAGTCTAACTGAAGTCTTTAGACTAAAGCCTTCCAAGCCTCAAGAAAAACTAGAACTAAGAGGCTTCAGGTGTCAGTGGGAGTTCCAGTCTTAGAATGGACAGAAACTTGTTCCCTCTCCTTCCTTCTTTTTCTCATAGACCAGACCAGAAGGACTTACTTTACCTGTTCCAAGTGGATAGCTATTTATTTATCATTACTCACTCCTCCATCCCTTTTTTCTCCCTTCCTCCCCTATCTGTGTGTGTGTGTGTGTGTGTGTGTACATTTATGTGTGTCTGGGCCAGGTATAGGACTATGTACATATGTGCTCTGCATACAGAGATCAGGGGACAGCCTTGCTGGTCAGTTCTGTAGTTCCATCCATCTACTTGGTTTTATGTTCAGAATACCTAGACCAGGCTGCTTCATCTCTGAGCCTCAGGATCTACCTGAGTACCTCTGCAGTACTCAGGGATTGAACTCAGGTCCTCATGTGTTACGTTGACCAAGCTATCTCCCTGAGCTCAGCAGGTTTTACCAAGTTAGTAAATAAGAGGTTATTGCAGTGCTGTCTGGGAAAAATGTAATGTGACTCACAGATGTGAACTCATGTATAATTTAGAAGTTTTAATTTATATGCAAGTATAATTAAAGATTTTCTAGTAGCCTCATGGAAGTAAAGGGGGTGAACGTAATTTTAATAAGGTACTTAATCCAATATTTCCAAAGTACCTCTCTCTTATTATTTTCCCTCTGAAAGCTTTCTGATGAGGAAAAAAAGGATCCAGAGAGACAAGGAAGATTGTCCAACAGCACTGTGCTTCTGTCTCCTCAGTCCTCACTCTCAGTTGGCCACCCCACTGCCATCACTGTTCTCTAGAGTAGACCCCGGAGTTCAGACAGCACAGCACACTGGGAGGAAGAGACATTGCTACAGGAATAAAATGCCTAATAAGACTGTGGTGCAGTGTAGTCTCATTGACCTAGTAAAACCTTGCCTTCTGAATCTTATGAAAAAAAAAAAAAGAAAGAAAACTGAAATTTTGGCTTGTAGTTGAAAGATCTTGCAAAAATCTCTTACTGTTTCAACCTACTGCCGGTGTCTGTCTCTTGCAGGACACAACATACAGAGTCAATAAATATTTGCCAAGTGAATATAAGCATTCAATAAATGGAAGACACAAACTAAGACTGGTGAAAATATTGGTGAGCATTTAGTGAGGTAATTCTGGTATAGTACTTGCTCACTTTTCTCTCTCAGTCCTTTACTTCCACAGAAGCAGGAGCAGAAACTCTCCATGACTCACACACCTCCTAATCTTGCAGAGCCCAGAACCTTCTGCAATCCAGGGACTCTTTTTCTTTTAACATTTTTTTTTTTATTTCTGTGCTTAAAATAAATTAAATCGATGGGGCTGGGGTGGCAGGGAATGTCTCAGCAAGTAAGGTGCTTGTTGTGTGAAGACCTGAGTTCAATTCACAGTATCCAAGTGTAAACCTGGGCATTTACTCCTTTCTCTGGGGAGGAGAGGTGGGCATCTCCATGGATCTTGTTAGCCAGTGTCTTAGTCAGGGTTTCTATTCCTGCACAAACATGCAAGTTGGGAGGAAAAGGTTTATTGAGCTTACACTTCCATGTTGCAGTTCATCACAAAAGGAAGTCAGGACTGGAACTCAAGCAGGTCAGGAAGCAGGAGCTGATGCAGAGGCCATGGAGGGATGTTTCTTACTGGCTTGCTTTCCCTGGCTTGCTCAGCCTGCTCTCTTATAGAACCCAAGAGCACCAGCCCAAAGGTGCTACCACCCACAAGGGGCCCTCCCCACTTGATCACTAATTGAGAAAATGTCCCACAACTGGATCTCATGGAGGCACTTCCCCAACTGAAGCTCCTTTCTCTGTGATAACTCCAGCCTGTGTCAAGTTGACACACAAAACCAGCCAGTACAGCCAGGAGTTGCTTAACCTCAAGCAGAGTGAGAGACTCAAAAAATAAGGTGGAGTAAGATGCAAGAATATATTTGGCACTGACCTCTGGCCTCTACGTGCATGTGACCGTGAGGCAGAACATCTTCCCAGTGCTGACCTTGGACAATCTGCAGTACAGTTACTTGCTGCTGGGCTGCAGACTGCTAGAGGTTCAATGGTAAACAAGGTTCATGTTTATGGGTACGTTGTAGGGATGGCTCTGCCAGGGCTGTGGAGAGACAGCTCTGTTGTGAAATATGATGAAATTAGGACCATGTTACTTAGTCCGGTACAGGGATGTTGCTCTGAGAAGTGAGGTGGTAGAAAATATCCCCAGGATATGAGAGAACAGGATTTATGTACCAACACACACACACACACACACACACACACACACACGGGGGTAAGGGGAGGCAGAAAGAAGGAGAAATGTGTGGATAGGTACACACACAGACACAAACAAGAAAGAGAGCTGGAACTGAATCTATTGCTAAGCTATGTCTTGTGGATTGAAGGAATTTGGTACCTCAAGATATGACATCTAATTTGGAAATGTGGGGAAGAAATTTTCTGCTACTGAAAGAACTGTGTGTTTCTTGAGAGTGCCGTTATAAAGAGACAGAAATGCAATTATTTTGGATTGTTTTTGTGCTCTGTTATTTTTAGATCTTCCTATAAACACCTCCCTGGAGGAGCACACTGCACTTGGCATGCCGGGGTAAATCAGCCTGTTCACGGCAAATGCAGCTGACAACTTGACGAGGTGTCTGGGCTTGTAGATGTCAGAAAGAGCCCAGTCGCTGAGACAAGATGTTCGTGTATTTTGCGTCTTCGGTGGGACAGTTTCTTCCTCCATCCCTCTCACCTGAGGCTGAATGTCTTTCCAGCACTGACCCTGGACAACCCACAGCACAGTTACTCGTATCCTTAACTCATTGCTGGGCTCCAGGCTGCTGGAGTTCAACAGTGAACAGGGTTCATGTTTGTGAGTACATCTGTAGAAGTGGGGATGGCTCGGCCAGGGCTGTGAAGAGACAGCGCTGTTGTGAAATATGATGAAATCAGGACCATGTAACTTAGTCTAGTGCAGTGATGTTGCTCTGAGAAATGAGATGGAAGAAAAAGATACCCCCAGGATAAGAGAGAAAAGAATAAAATACCTCAATTAAAAAAAAAAGGTGTGGATTTTTCCAGACAGATTGTTAAATAGGCTTTTTGTTGTTGTTGTTGTTCAATAGAGGCTGATAATGAAATATCAGGCAATTAAGGTTATTTCAGGTTCCTGTGTCTCCCAGGGTCACATAAGTCTTCTGATGCTTGTGTTAATCCATTTTAGCCTTCCTGCCAGTGGCTGCCTAAGTAGGGCAATCGGTTTAGTGTGCACCCTTCCCCCACCTCACAGTTTAGTTATGAGGCAAAAGCTACTAATTGCTAGAATGTGCACTGAAGATCAATCCGTGCTTTTGTATTTCACAGACACAGCACCGAAATTAATGATTAATAAATGATTCATCTGGTGGCTGATCCCTCAGAAACAGAAAGCACCAAGTAAAAGCACAAAGGTGGCATCCCCTCCTCTTCCATTGTCCTTGTGTGGCTTGCCCTGGCACACCCACATATGAGCTCATGGGGTGCGTGGAACTGCATGGCGGATTTGCATCACAGACTGGAAACAAGTTCTGTCTCACACCCAGTTCTGCTTACGGTCTCTTTTTAAGGATCATAGCTGCCTTATCTGCAAATATATCCTAAAGAAAATCCTGAGGACATGATTAAATCTCGGAAAACAGAAAACTGTACAATGAGATTTTAGAATGAATCCCGAGTGTCTCCTCCTCAGGAAGTTGTAGGGAGCCTGTTCTGGTTGCTGTGATCTCAACCTGGACTATTCTGTACACAACAACAGCAACAGGGTGGTAACACTTGAACTATTGGGCTGGAATCTGAGCTCTCCCACTTATTAAACCTTGGACCAACAGCAACTTACTTGACACTTTCGGGCCTCAGTTTCTTCTTATATTACACGGAATAATTTTATGTTTATGAAAGTAATCTTTAATGTTATTGTTGATCAAGTTATTCATTTGTTTTATCGAGGAATAGGGTCTTGCTGTGTACCCCAGATTGGCCTCAGCCTCCCATACGCTGGGATTACAGGTCTGTATCACCATGCCCAGACTGGTGTGATTCTTATAAAGACTAGATGAGGCAGCCCATGCTTAACAATCACTATGGTAACAGTTAAAATAAAAGAAAATTTCATACATATTTCAGTGAACTCTAACCACCTTCAGTCTACTATTTTATGCCAGTGTTGGATACTTAATCCTAATGGTCGGTACCAAAGGGAGAAAGATTCGCTGGCAAACAAGCCTCGGTCTAGCCACATTTGTTGTTGAGCAAAGCTGTAAAGGTACACTCTATTCTCTTCTCTTTTGATAAAAGCGAAGCGTGTTCACTGTAAGTGGCTATTAGAGAGCGAGTCTCTGTAGAGCCCATTCCATGTAATAGGTACTCAAAACTCATTCACACTATAATGGCTTAATATTTTCTGTGGTAAGGAGTGGTGGTAGAGGCCCTAATAAAACATCACATCGGCTTTGGAACCTCTGAATTTTGAAGCAGATGTTTTCTTAACATCCCGTAAATACTCCAATCATCTCAAACTGCTAGGCTTTCACCTTTGTGCAGATTTTAGAAATGTGCCCATTGAGTAATGGTCCTGTCTAATCTGCTTGACATTTATTGGTACTCAAAGAGAAGCAGGGTTAGAAGATGTAGTGGAGCACATTCTAAATAAATCAGCGAGAGAAAGCACGCGGAATCGCAGGGGGAAATTACAGTGTCCAAATCATTTATACACCGGTGATTACCGTCTCACCTGGGTCCCTTGGATGCCACACAAGAGCCTGTGAAACTAGAGGAGCCATTCATCAACCCCAAGCCCAAGCCCACACAGCTATGCAGTGAGATGCACTTCTGAGGGGAGGACTGGCAGTGATATGGGGCAGGAGTGGGTCAAGAAGGGATATGTAGGCCTGGAGGGCTTCTGGGACCATTTCTGTACTGAATTAATTGAAGGAGCTCTGGGAAATTACATCTATAGCTGCCCAATAGAAATCTCTCTCTCTCTCTCTCTCTCTCTCTCTCTCTCTCTCTCTCTCTCTCTCTCTTTCTCTCTCTCTCTCTCTGTGTGTGTGTGTGTGTGTGTACAAGTCCATGCAGCTGCTTGAGGACCGGAAGTAGGTGTCAGACACCCTGATGCTGCCTCACACAGATAATGGGAAACTCATGTCTCTAGGAAGAGCAGCATGTGTGCTCTTAACTGCTAATTCATATCCATAACACCGTCCCTCACCCCTACACCCACCCTCAGTCACTCACACGTACTCACATACCAAAAATCCTTTTTAAAAATTCCCCTATAAAGTAGAATTGATGCTTGGGGAACACAGCCCAGAGTTAAGACTAGACATTTATTCATATTCTGTGGAAGCCCTCAATAGATTTAGAGATATGTTCTTGGGACTTTGTGTTGGAACTTTTGCTGAATCAACCCTAATCATAGTTGGGTGTTGGAAACTTCTCCCTATGCCAAAATGTTAAACTTATGCAACAATATAAAAATTGTTATGCAAATAATTTATGCAACAACTAATTTCAGAAGCTTGGTGTCAGTTTCCATGAATCTGTGTTGATGATTATCTTTACGCTGTGTATTAGATATACTATTAGTTGTTTTATATTATTTACTTACGATGTTAAGTTGATACAGGACAAGATATATTGTGATTTGTTCATTACAGATATATGTGATATATCTATTTTGTTCTGAATCAAAACATTCTGTTCTATAGGGAAGGAGAAGTAAACTGGTAGAATTTCCAAGGCTGAGGAAGCTCAGAAAGTTACAGGTTTGACAAAGAGCCTCCCCAAGGATACAAAGGCAAGAGGAGACATCTGCTGGAGAAGAGCCCTCATCTACTGCAGAGCTTGCATGTTGGGCAAGGAAAGAGCACAGGACCATAGCTTGATGGAGTCATCTCCCTAGCCAATGTGGGCTCTTTTGTGATAGGGTTGCCAGAGAGTCACCCATGGTCCTGTAAGGAACACCATAGAAATCACTGGTTCAGTAAGGAAGACTTCAGAAGACTTGCTTCTTTGTCCTGTTATCAGTTCCCTATCTAGGAGGAATGGATATGTGCTCACGTTAATAAGAAGCATTCTACACACAATTTATTAATATCCTTGGATATCATAAACTATCATATATTATATTTTTAAAACTATTTTTGGCCATGCTGGAGATTGAGCATAGTGCCTCATATATGCCAGGCACACATGGTACCAACAAGCTACCTCTCCATCCTGAGCTTATATTTTTGGAAGCCAAATATGAAATTTGAACACAGTTCCTCCTATGTTTCGCCTACTGCCTTCATTGTCATTATAACAAATGGGCATGCTGTGCTGCAAGGCTCATTTGAGGACACAAGTTTCTTGGAACATCTGCTTCCAGTTGAGATGGAGAATGTTCCCCTAAGACAGAGGCTGCCATCCTAACAGCAAAAATAAATAGCATATCTACAAAAATAATTTTTTTAATCCACCAGAGGTTTGAGGGACTCAAAGAAACCTAAGTGAATCAAATTCCAAGACAGACAGTAGGGAATGCCAGACATGTTCCTTCCCTCCTAGAGGAGCAGTAAATCTGACACTGATTGAGGCAAGCCAGACAAATTCCATTGCTGAGCATTCTGAGAGCAGAACGAGTTCTCAGTAGATTACAGTCAGAGGCTAGACCAGGGAACATTGAGGATAAGGGCCTCCCATGTTCTCACAGCTCATGACTGGGCAAAGGGATTGAGTGTCTCCAGCCCTAGCCCGATTAGATGAACACACCTGCTACACAGAGAGGGAGATGCTCAACTGAGTTTACTGTGAACCAATGCTATACACTGTCAGAATGACAAGGAAGACAGAAGTCTGCCATGGTGGCCATGGTGTATACAGGACTTCTAGTCTCCATTATGTTTTACATATCTAGTAAGTAATAATTACATAATAAAAATAACTATAAAAAGATAATATAGTCTTACTTGACAGTAATTAAGTGCATGGATACTTCTAGGTAGTATGGAAACATAAATCATGACCAAGAGAAAGAGGAGCAGATGCAGATCAGCCCACAGCTTAGATGTTATAATTCTCTGAGCAAATGGACCCAATGAAGGATGTTACCATCACATCGTGGTGGAGCTATACCCAGATATCAATGGCAAATATGGACAAGATGCATGAATCAGTGGAGTGAGCTAGCAGAAAAAGAAAACCATAAAACAAACAAAAACAAACGAACAAACAACAACAACAACAAAAACTGAGCCAGAGAGATGGCTCAGTAGTTAAGAGCATTTGGACTCTTCAAAGAGATGGAGGTTTGGTTCCCAGCACCTATATCAGACAGCTCACAACTGCCTATAACTCCAGCTCCAGTGGGTTGGATACTCTCTTCAGGCTTCTGCAGGAACCAGCGCATTCACACACACACACACACACACACACACACACACACACACACACACACACAAACACACACATTGAGTTAAAAAAAATCTTAAAACACTAAAAGTCCTTGGCTAGTAGTTTTGTCACATATTTTGAGTTGTTTGATTGTAAACGTCTTCCTTGACTTAACAGACTGTATTCCTCTTCTTTGTGTCCAGAATAACATTTAAAAAAATTGGCACACTTATGGTATTGTATGCTTATGTTCATAAGTAGGAGCGGAGGCCTGAATTTGCCACCGCATGTGTGTAGATGGTGGAGGATAACCTTATATGTAGGTCCGAACCTTTGAGATGAGGGTCTGTAATGATTTCTTTGATGTTTGCCAGGATAGCTGGCCTTCAAACTTCCTGCGATTCTGTTGAGTCCATCTCCCATCCTGCCATAGCAGTGTTGGGAACACATATGCAAGCAACCCTAGTTTGTGACTTTTCTGAGTTTTAGAGATACAAACTCAGGTCCTTAGGTTTATATGGCAAGTATTTTACTCCTGAGCCAACTTCCCAGCACGCAGAATAACTTTTGATTCAGTACCATACACTGTGGTGTTTGCATTGTCTGGCACTAAATGTTAAAGCAATTGTTTTAAGATTTATTTTTTTAATTTCATATGTGTACATTGGTATTTTTATAATAGACATCCTTATGTTTTACTTTGGATCATAATGAAGCTTCTTGTAAATAATTTGGTCATCTCAGATTTGGTTTAAACCATGCTTTATTTGATGGGGGGGGTAAAGGAAACATTTAATCTTAAACCATGCTTTATTGGGGGGGGGTAAAGGAAACATTTAATCTTAAACCATGCTTTATTTGGGGGGGGGAGGAAACATTTAATCTAGAGTTAGGTTTACTGAGGAGAGGCACTTCCTAGTACTTTAAAATAGGGATGAGTAGGCTTTTTTTTTTTTTTTTAATTCTCAGTAGAGCCAAACTGCAAGCATTTTTAGCACAGTGGATTATGTGATCTCAGTCTTACCTGTCAGTTTTGTCACTGGGGCACAAAAGCAGCCACATAAAAATAAATGGATACAGCTGTGTTCCATCACATTTCTAAAAGTTGTCGGTAGGCTCAGTCTGGCTAGTTGCCATGGTCTGCTTGCCCATGCTTTAAGGTAGAGACTGTGAGCTAGGAGATGTTTCTCCCTGGCTGTCGAGAACAGACACTATCACAGGCTCTGGGTGGGTCTTGAGCTATGTTCCTTCAAATTCTTTCATTCACTTTTTCATTTATGTACTCACTAGTACTTAACTGAATAGTTAGGGAGGATCATCTGTAAATCTTGAAGATATCTGTTCTGTGTGTCTGTCTCTGTCTTTTTCTCTGTGCCACCCCTCTGTCTAACTCTCTTTGTCTCTCTGCTTCTGCCTCTGCCTCTGTTGTCTCTCTCTTCCTCGAAAAGGAGAAACCATAACCTTTCTGAACTCCTACCTTGTATGGGCTAATTTTTTTGATACTGTGACAAAATGCTAGAGAACAGCAACTTAATGAGAGAAAGGTTTATTTGGCTCACAGTTTGAAGAAACTCAGCCCATCACATCAGGTGTTTGAGGGGCTGTTCTCACTAGATCCACAATCAGGAGTCAGACAGAAATGGGTGCTGGTACGCAGCTTGCTTTCTCCATTTCTCAGTCCAGCACCCAGCCCAGGGGATCATGTTGTCAACCTTCAGGATTCGCCTTTCATCCCATCAACAGCAGGCCTAAAGGTGTGTCTCTTAGATGATTCCAAATTCTTCCAAGTTAATGATAAAGATTAATCCTCACTCACCTCCCTTTCTATGCTTCGATGTCGGCATGGGATGCCGAGTCCCTTTCTCTGTGCCACAACCCAGAATACTCGCCTGGAAATAAGCAGGGGATTCCAGGTCTCAACAATTGCATTTCCACATCTTAGGAGTCAGTATCTTTTTCTGAGAGCTGTTTGTTCAGTTTCTTCATTGTATTAGGTAGGAAGAACAATCCAGTCCTTCTCTTCACTGGAATACATATCATTAATGTAATATATTCTATTTATACATAGATACTGTCTTGGTTTCTTTTCTTGTTGCTGTGATAAAATACCCCAAGAAAATAACTCAAGAGAGAAAGGTTTTTTATGACTCACAGTTCACGGTGCCAGGACATCTGAGGTAGGGCTTTGTAGCAGCTGTCTCACTACCTGCACAATTAGAAAATAGTGAGGGATGCTTGTGTGCTGGCACTCAGCTTGCTTTTCCTGTTTTGTACTCTCCAGAAGCCTTTGGTAAGGGGTGGTTTTGTCAACAATTATGAAGGATTTTTCCCACATCTCTAGAAGTTTAAAGTATCAAGATAATCCCTGACAGGTACACTCAGAGGCCCATTTTCAAGGCAACATTAACTTGTTGTCAAGTTGACAACTAATACCATCACAGTCAGCCCTGCTTTTCACATATGTTCTCTTAAAAAAGACTTTCTCCATATGCAGAATTAATTTGAATTGATACACAGCAGGTGAATTTAAATACCTGCAAGAAATAACCTGTGTTAGAGGGTTCTGGGTAAAAAAAAAAGCCTATTGGAGAAAACTTGGGAAATACTGGGTCTTATCAAGGTTAGCATGGTGCAGTCTCAGAAAGTAGTGGCAAAAGCTAAAATTAATTAAAAGCTAAAATATAGCACCTAAGATTTAACAGGTCTGTTGGAAGCTATTCAGAAGCTCAGTTTTTCACTACAATTTGTGACATTTGTCTTTAGTCCTAGATTCCTGACCTCTTGAATGCAAAAGTATTGCCTGCCCCTCCTTCTTTCAATGCAGACGTCTAATACCAGTCATGGGGCTGGTTTGACAACTCCCCAAGTTAATTTAATATATGTGCAAGTGATTCTATATTCATATGCTGACTGTAATAATTGAGGTAACATCTCATACCAGAGACACTCTAGCTCAGAACTAGTCCTTCAAAAATTATTTACAGATTGTCTTTCCATGTTTCCAACACCAAAAGGGTTCCATAAGTGTACAGAATACATATAATGTATAGCCACAGTCAAAAAGTTTACTTTCTAGTTGGGGAAAGAAACTCATATAAAACAATTAAGAAAAAACTCACGTTAAATGTAATTAACACCATACTAATTATATGTGAGATTAAAAACTGTAAGCAAAAAATTAGTTTAGGCTTGAGCAGTCACAGCAAGTTTTCTCTGAAGAACTACTGTTTATCTTTGGTCAAATAAAATATTTCAAATATAAGAAAAGCCTTGTTAACTAGGTTCAGGTCCCCTTCTACTCACTGTTTTAAAATAAATCCCTGGCAAACATGAGCACCTGCTTTCTACAGAACAATTGTGAAAGGCCCTTAAAGGTGCTTCTTTTCAAGATTCACTTTATTTTTGATTTATGTGTATGTGCATGTCTCTGTGTGGATATAGGCTTGTGAGTACAGGCATGGGAAGAGGCCAGAAACCCTCATCTGATTCCCTAGAGTTGACTGACGTGAATGTTTGTGAGATTCCCAAGATAGGTGCTAGGAGCTGAGCTGCAGATATATTTTCCTGTCTTTTCAGTGTTTGAAAATTCTCTTACCAATAGAGTTTCTTTGTCTCAAAGAGAGCATCTGATACCATGATTATTATATTTATTTTACTAGAGCAAAAGAAACAGGAGGGTTATATGTAAAACTAATTTTTTTGAGTGTTCTTTGAAGCTAAAGAGAGATTGCCATGATCAGGTCTTTATGTTTTCAATATGGGTGAGTGTTTATTAAGGAGAATTACTTAGCTGTATGCTGTTGATCGTTTTATACTTGAGAAGGCCTTCTTAAATCTTTCCCACTTGAAATGTCTTGCAATAACCTCAAATTTTCTCAAGTCTAAGCTTATATACACACAAAATGGGTGTAGATTTAACATTTCCAGGTTAAAAAAAATATGATAGGTTTGTTTTAAAATAGTTCTTTTGTATGCTTATAGTTTTTCCACTTATAAGAGAATGAAGTAAATTTACATACCACTGGGAGATATATATTTACTTTTACATAAAGAATGAGATTCTCATTAAATTTTTGAGACTCTAGGACAAGAGCATCTTCAATGGTTTTCAGAGTTGATGCATCTTTTGATTTTATTGTTAAAATGTTACATGTTTTAAGGGTGTTTTAGGCTTTGTTGGGAATCAAGCCAAAATTCACAGAAAGTGAATATTGTTTGTTTCTCTCTTTCTTTTGTTTGTTTATTTGTATATTTCTCCTTTTGTGAAACTCATGTCAGCAACTCAAACAGCAATTTGTAAAGCCAAACAATCTTATACAATTCAATATAGTGATATATTTATTTGAAGGCCAACAATGAGAAAATATTAATGGTCTTATTTTCTGTGATAGCAGATACAACTGGCTTCAAATGAATAGTATACAACAGTCACTGTTTTGAGGCAGGGGATTTGTGCAACATTCACTGTTGTTGTGTGCTCTATTGGCATGCATCCTGTGAGGTGAGTGCCTTGTGTGTCCAGAACCAAGACTACAGTGAAGTCACAGGACACTGCATGGGTCACATTGCCAGAAACAAGTGGAAGTTTGAACACAGTTGATTTTGAACTAATTTTTGGTAATGTGGCTACAGACCCTTCACATATCTCAAGTCCTTTATGATCCCTCTGCATTAAATTACACTGAACCTCTCTATGGGGTTATGCACAGTTTAAGAAACTATGTCTATTTGGGCCTGGTGATGCATATCTTTAATCCCAAGACTTAAGAGACAGAGGTAGGCAAATCTCTGTAAGTTTGAAGTCTGCTTGCTCTACACAGTGAGCTCCAGGATAACTAGAGCTATATAGTGAGACCCTGTCTCAAAAAAAAATAAATAAAGAAATAAATAAAAATAATAAAATAAAAAACCCTGTGATGAAAAAAGAAACTAAGCCCTAGAAAACAGCTTAAAATTAGAGCAAAATGTGAAAGCAAATTAATAAAGAAAGTCCTGTCTTACCATGGAGGAGTAACCTTTCTTACTTGGACTTTGGCATGTACTATAAGCCAAGCCTTGTGGAGTCCATCTCTTCTTCTTTTGCTGAGTTTCTAGAATTGACAACCAGGGCCTTCTCCCTTTCTACCTCTCCATCCTTCAGTTTCCCTAGTGGTTGAAGCAGGGGAAAATCTGCTCTACAAATCCTTCTGAGAGTTGTGGAAAACAAAGAACTCCTAGCACAGAAATGAATGCTCTTGGAGAATCTTGCACCTCATAAATCCTCAATACCTCTGTTGCTTGGCAGCCCCCACCCCATCTTTCCAGCCTAGACTTTTATGTAACTGGCTGCCCACTAGCTGGTTTCAGTAGAGACAGCAGGTTGTAGGACCTCATGGGAGACAGAGATAACAAGTCCTAGAAAGCACCATAAAAACCTCATTTGGGGGACACTTGTAAGTATTCAGTGGCCATTTTGCTTGGAGTAGAGGCATTTCAGACTAAATTGGCCTCCAGATCAGAAATGTGTACAGAGGCATCCTTATTCTCCAAGTTTCACTTTTTTAATTGAAGGTCCTTTGGATTTGTTTTGACTCTGTATCTCAGCCTGGCCTGAAACTTACTGTATAGCCCGGGTTGGCCTTGAACTCCCCAAGAAGCTGACCTTAACTTCATGGTGATCTTAACTCCTTCAGCCCCTCAAATGTTGGCATTACACACAAGCACCACCTGCCCAGCTCCTCATTAGTCCTACACATTGTTCCAGGGCCCCAGCCTTCTCTCACTGCAGACTGGGAAGCCCTGTGAAAATAAAAGTACTGGTGAAGGATGCCTTGTCCAAAGAGAAACAGCACCTGCACTTAGTGCTATCTATCCCAAAAAATTGTTTGGGACACTTGTCCCCAGGCTGCCTTAGAATAGACAGAAACAAACAGACTCAGGACATGTTTTCAGCCGACCTCTGAGGCCATCTATTTTAAACGGGTTGAAATTTTGCAAAAGTCATGTCCTTGTTCCAAGAATTCAGTTAATGCTGAATGGTCTCCAGTTGGCTGGGTGGCCCACTCTTTTAATGGTGTTGAAGATACCAATAATAGATGTTCCTCTTCAGGCAAACTGACTCATCTTGCCAGGTGCCAGACTGAAACTTCACTTCCAGAAGAGCCAGCAAATGAGTCTGGCTATCTGGCAGCTGAGTTTGGTGGCAACTTCTGTCCTCTCTTTCAGACCCTGGCTGGAAAAC
Organism: Apodemus sylvaticus; assembly: GCF_947179515.1. NCBI lineage: Eukaryota > Metazoa > Chordata > Mammalia > Rodentia > Muridae > Apodemus > Apodemus sylvaticus. The sequence goes on from NC_067475.1 coordinate 147,970,474, forward strand.
TGGAGCACTGAGGAACATCTCTACAGCCTTCTGTGCTTCCATCTTGTTGTTGTTGTTGTTGTCATAGCTACAGACATGGACCATGAGTGTGACTTTTAATAATGGTGTTTTCTGTTCTTACACCTACCAGAAGAGATGTGTGTTAGATTTCTTTTACAGATGAGGAGTCTGCAGTTCCAAGAACTCCAACTGGAAAAATGAAGATTCCAGAAATTATCTTCATCTTATTGTATTGTATGAGACATACGTAATCAGAGTCCTACTGGAAGCGGTACCAAGAGTGTTCCTGTAATATAGCAGTCCTTATTTCCATCCATTTGTCCCTGGCATGACTTTAGTCTCAAGGGTGTGACAAATCATACTCTTTTCTGAAGGGTCTTATTCAGCACTCACTGTGTGACTCACCGTCTATTTTTTCCTTGTCACTTGAAGTGATAGAATGTACCACTGAGAGATGAGTGGACAAGACACAACTAACATCTGTCTCCAGTGATTTCCAACCTACAAACTCTGGTAGATGAAAATCACACGGTCCTTTCCAATGAGTTACATGTAAACTTTTTTTTTCTTTTTTTCAAAGTTCAGTTTCCTTTAATGACCCCCATGTCCCTTGAAGGGTAGGTACAGATAGCTAGGTGACTGGCAAGACATATTCACTTGAAGATCTTGCCTTGATTGATGGCTTTGCCCACCTGCTGGAAGGCCCCCTCCTGGGAAAAGTACTCTCCAACCAGGGTCTGGGTCTCTTCGCTATCAGGATCCAGTTTCTGCCATGTATACAACTCGTATAGTCCACCTGCCTATCTGGATTCAACAGAATGGCAAACTCTTGGCCTCGGAAGACCCAAACGCCAGAAATGGGGCTGTGTAAGGTTGGTTCCAAAGAGGGTAACACTAGCACAATCATCCTTCCTCAGTTTGTTCAGTCGCTGAAACATTTCAGTGATGAGGTTACAACCCAAGAAGGTCTGGGTGAGCTCTTCAGGAAAGCAATACTCAGCATACCACAGGGGCTGAGTCAAAGCCATCCTTGTCAAAGTGCTCCCAAAAGTATGGCAGTGCCACAGAGAGAGTGTCCTCATTGGAGTATTTACACTTAAATTCATCCAACACAAAGGTAGTCTTGGGCAGGTGAGCAAAAGGACCCTTGGCCTTGGGCTCAGTGGCCAATGCCTTCTTATACTCTACTCATTCATCTCTTCTTCAGGAGCTGGGGCAGCTGCCTCCTCCCCCCCCACACACCCCCACCCCCGGTTCAGCCTGGGGCTTCTGTTTCTATTCTGGTGAAGCCTGTTGTTTCCTTTTTAATCTTTTTAAGCTGGCTCTCTGAAAACTTCTTAGCATCAAACTGTGCCATCTTCTCACACAGCTTCACCTCCCCCAAGATAACTCTGATCTGGGGTTAGCTGATGCAGTAAGCAACCATTGGTTGGTATTGGGGAAGGCCTGGCTAAGAGAAGGCTCTCAGACCTGTTTATTCAGCCACAACAGGGTACAGACAACTGTGATATCAGCCAGTATCACTAGCTCACCCACAAGAAAAGTGTGTGTCTTCAAGTGAGTGTCCAGCAGCCCCAGGATTGGCTTCACCTCCTCTTTGGCATTTTCAGTGGCCTGTTTGTCATGGCGCATAGTGCCCAAGGTGGGGAACACCCAGGTGCTAGCTGGAGGAACAGATGTCATTGTCAGCACAGCTCACCCACTGTACCATCTGAGTTGCCACCGTTGGTTTCTGTGCAAATGTCCTGTCTGCTTGCCGCGTTCACCGCCGCTGCGGGGATGCAGTGGAGCCGTGGGCCACAATGAGATACACCAGGCCGAACAGTTCCACGTGGGGCTTTATTTAAGATAGGGAATGGATAGCAGAGCGGAAGGAAGGAGAAAAAGAGAGAAGAGAAAAAGAGAACGGGAAGAAGCGCTATCCGGTTATATACTGGTGGTGACATAATTACAGGTAAAGGTAGGCTATGGAATTCTGGGTGAACGGCAGCTGTTGCCTTGGCAACAGACCTATACATTATCTTAATTGTTGCTTGTATGGAGTCACAAGCTTTGCAGGCCTCGGGTACCTATAGCCACCTCTGGTGCACTTCTTGGAAACTCCTCATTGTTTAAATAATGGGCAATGGCATTGCTCTCAAACACACAGAATCAAACTTCCCATGTAATGTTGAACTTCTGATCCTCCAGCCTTTCCCTTCTGAGTTCTGAGATTGCTGACTTTGGCCACAGCACTGTGTGTGGTGCTGAGGATGGAATCCAGGGATTTGTGTGTGCTAATCAAGTGCTCTACCAACTAATCCCTTAAGGCTAGCCTTTGTGTTTGAAACAATTGTTCCTTTAATAAGTTATACAACCCTTGAATTACCCTTAGCCATTTCTTATTCTTCTTTTCTTCCTCTTTGTTTCTTTTTAATTTTTTTCTTTCCTCTATTTTTTAAAGACAGTTAACAGTTAGTTGTCATCATGTGAGTGCAGGTCAACTCCTAAATTGAGATTAGCTTGTTGAATTAGTGCTGGGACTGAGCTTTTAAATAAAATGTTGCTTAATGGGATACCAGGAACAAACTAAAAAAGATACAAGCTTTTCTTACTGATCTCAGTTTTATCCCCTAGTGTCTCCCACTAAAAGAAGGTCATGAGGCCACATTACCCCGCACTGTGGGGCCAGAATTGGGTTGTGCTGTTCCAGATTGTTCCCCTGAGTAAACTGAGTTACATGCAAGCCAGTCTCATCACTGAAGGCTGCACTAGAGCTTCGTGTACCTTTTTAAAAGGCAGTAGGTGCCACATAGCCTTTCAAAGTGCTAACAGCCTGCTTCCTACAGCCATATGGGATGGCAGGCCACGTGGAACAGAGCAGACCAGATCCAGGTGGAGCAGGGCAGACCGGGGGTGTGTGGGAACCGGTGAAGGCAAGTTCTGTTCATGTGGAAGACAAACCCAGCCCAAAGAGATTCCCATCACATGTTTTCTTTCCTTTGCCTGTGTTGATACATTGCTTTCTGAAAGCAGCCGGAGATTTAATGGGCGTTTTCATAGAGTGAGTTCCTGACCCCTCCCAGCTCAACACTAGGGAGCTTTAAGCAGCATGGAAAATGAACACAAACAGGAATGTGTTGGGAAGATACAGTAGGGAAGCCTTCTGTGGCTTCCTGTGCCAGTACAAATGCCTGCTTAATTAGAAAAATCAATCTTGGCTGTCCAGGTGACAGATAGGAAGCCTCTGTTGGAGGTGAGAAAGAGAGTCCAGTCATGGGGAGATAATTTTTTCCCATTACTAAAAGGCGGCCTAATGTACGTCTCTAAGCAGTTTGGCATGAAGAACTTGTTAAAAACCCACCACATTCCTCCTCTCATTAATTGAATCTTGGTGAAGTGGGGGAGGGAGAATAGTGGAGCTTGCAGTTAAAAAAACAAAACAAAACAAAAAAAATTCTCTAAAGATACCCAAGTTCTGAGAGATGATTTAATAACGGTTATCAAAGGAATGGCAGTGTTTTGATAAGGAACAGAATGGAAGCTTTCTGTCCACATTTAGAGAACCCTAGCTTGAGTGGTTTTGCCTTGCTAGAGAAAATGATTGAGGATGCTGACGCATCTGCTCTCTGTGACAGTCTGAAGGGCTAGGATTCTCTCTGGATGGATAAGAAAGCAGCAGCTCACAGGGCTGGTGCACGGCTGGCTCTCTCTTTCTCCCGCCTCTTCCTCCCACCCCCACTTCCCCCATGAGGGGTTTGTGAGGACAACCTTGGATGTCCTTCCTCAGGTGCCTTCCACGTTTGCTTGCAATAGATAGGAGCGCTAATTTGTCTAATACTTTTCCAAGGTTCAATGAGCTGGGTCTCCACCTTCTGCTGTCTCTCCTTTCACCTTTCACTGCTGAGGTTAAAAATGAACGGACGGACGCCCTACACCATTTTTATACGGTTTTCTTTTTTCTTTTTCTTGCTTTTTTTTTGTTGTTGTTTTGTTTTTGTTTTTGTTTTTTGTTTTGTTTTGTTTTTGAGACAAGGTTTCTCTGTGTAGCCCTAGCTGTCCTGGAACTCACTCTGTAGACCAAGCTGGCCTCGAACTCAGAAATCCGCCTGCCTCTGCCTCCCAAGTGCTGGGATTACAGGCATGCGCCACCACCGCCCGGCTATACGGTTTTCTTATAAGGGTTCTGGGGATTTGATTTGTCTATTGAATTTGGGATTTCCGAGCTGATCACAGCTGTACGTATTGGAGTAAAGTTGTCTCTCCCCCAAGACTCTCCATGTCCCAGTCACCTCATGGCTTCTTTAAAGGAAGCTATGGTGCAGCTGCACCAGCTGTGTTCTTTCCTATTACAATGTGGGTTTCTGTAGCAGCCTTGGATCCCTCGAGGTTCCCAGCTCACAGCAGTGTGGAGCCGCACTTTCTGCTTCCGGTCTGTTTCGCCTCCTCCAGTGGGAAAGGTAAAGCATCTGTTTTAGCTGCAGCTCCACCTCTGTTCTCTTGGTTCTATTTTTATTTATTTATTTATTTATTTATTTATTTGACCTCTATAATCCTGCCTTTGTAGCTTTTTCTCTCAGGGTGGTTTCTACTGAGGTTTCTTTCTGGGAGAAAATGCCCCTAATAAAATGCCTAACGCAAAACGATACTTTGAAGGAATTTAGGAGACAGGCAGACCAGTGGTTCCTAAAAGTCTGCCCTCATTGCTTAGAAGGTCTTTGCTTGGATTTTTTCTTTTTTCTTTCCCCTCAGTATCTCAGTTATTCATTGTGATTCCAGACCTTCCCCAACCTACACTAGCCCAATATCCTTGAGCTAACAAAAAGTTCTCTGGTTTCAGTGAAATCTTGCTAGCTAGTCATCACATGGATATTCACATGTGGATTCTGTCTGTGGTACTGAATCATTTCCGAAGAGCCCATAGCTGAGGTGGAGCTCATTCATGAAGTGAAGCCTGTGTTCCTTATCCTTGATTTTAGGAGGCCAACAGAGTACAGTCAGGAGAGGTAGCTGGATACTGGGGAATGGTTGGCTAGATTACGAAGAGAGTCTTAAGGTGGCCCTTTTCTCAATTTTTTCAGCTTAAGGCATTTATTTATTTATTTATTTATTTATTTATTTGATGAAACAGGTTTTAAAACAAATTGTTGAAGCCAGACCCAGAGAAGACAGCAGCCTTTGAATATATCCATCAAGGGGAGGTAGAGGTATAGAAAATGTCTGGCTCTCAAAGGATCCATGCATTGTATAGGGGCCCCTTTTCCAGGACACCCTTGTGCTACCTGTGATCTTCTGGACGAGGGCTAAAGGTCAGTGAGATGGTTTAAATGGAAAAGACAGAATGACAAAGAATGACCAGTCATGGAGATTGTCTAGGAAACACTGTGTGTGTTTAAAAGGTAAAATTCCAAGAAGAACACAACTCTGTGTGAGCACTCTGACTTTTATCATTGCTTTTGTGGATGGAGGCAAGGGTTTGGGGAAAGTATGATGTTTCCTAAGCCAATATCAAAACTATATTTCCTTAGGATCCCTGAGTAATCACTTGATGGCTCTTTCTGATGAAAGAAAATCCGACACTAATCCTGTATAGGAAATATTTGCTAATATCTTTGAAGCTGGCACGTGATCCTTTTGTTAAACTGGAATTCTCTCTATCTGTGTCTCTCACACTTCTGTGTGTGTACCATATATTGCAATCATGTACTACACACACACATACACACACACACACACACACACACACACACGCAAGACAGATAAGTACTTCCAGATAATATTCATCAGTTTTCTGTTTACACCTTAGTTGTAGCTTAACAATAGACTTTTGTTGAATTAAGTAATTCCAGGTAACAATTGTAAATTTAAAGATTCAGACAACTTTTGAGAATTTTGTGTCTTGAAACTTTGGTTGATATCACACTGAAGAATGTAGGTTAATCCTGAATAAGAAAATGAGGGTTAAATAGTCCACAGCATCACCCATCTACCCAAACCATAGTCCTTCCCGTCACCAAGTCAGTTTATACTTCTTTTGTGTCTGATTTGTAAGATCACAAGAATGGCTCACGAGCATGTCGTAGGCTAAGTAGAGTTATAGATGACATATAATTTTATGTTTATTTCTTCAGTTACTCTATCCTTAACACCAATAAATGTAATAGCCCAGATGACTCTGCACCGTCTTATAGATAAGCAGATATATTAGTAATCTATCATCTATTTGTCTGCCTGTCTATCTGTCTAGATATAATTATAAGCAGAGGAGTATTAGTGACATATTCAATGCCATACAGCAATATTGGTAGGGTTTGATTTACCATTACTGGGTTTGGAAGCCCCCTTTTCATTTATACTATGCCACACCAAGTTTCTTAGTTACCTACTCTTTTGGCAAATTGAGTATAAGAAATACAGTCACTCATAGGGTCCAATAGATTCATAAATAGCTACAGCTGACAGATTTCACTGTGGATAGATGGAAGTTTGGACTAGGGTGAGCTCCATTTTCAGTGTCTCTTTTGTCCATATTTGGGTATGCTTAGCATGGGTGAGATGGGAGGACTCATTTGGTTTCATTTGAATCTTAATTATTCTTTTGCTTCATTTTAAAATTTGTTTTTATTTGTGTGTGTGTGTGTGTGTGTGTATATACACTTGAGTGTATGAATACATAGAGGTCCACAAAGGTCATCAGCTTAACATAGGTACTTGGAACTGTATGTGTGTCCTCTAGAAGACCAAGGCATGATCTTAACCTCTGATCTGTCTCTCTAAGCCCCAGTCCTTAATATTTTATAGTAGTTTACTGAAATAAAATATAAAGTATGCTTATTAATCTTTTCCGTAAAAAATATTGCCACAAAGGGGTTGGAATGTAGGTTGAAGAGAAAGGTGCTTTGAATCTTTACCAACTCTCAGGATTTATGCCATGGCCAGTACAACTTAACTTATCTGGGGATCAGATAAAGGGCTGATGAATGAGTTATGTTTTAGGCTTGAACTAAATTTATTTTCCCTAATGCTCTTATATCTACTCAGTTAATCACTTTTTATTTCATATTCTTATTTGTTTTGAGGAAATGTGACACATATTTTTCACTTTTATTCATACTTAACTCATCAAAATACTTTTTGGCAGTCTGAACGTCTACCCCAGAAGATTGTTAGACTGTTGAGGTGCTTTTGATAAACTTTAGTTCTATATCTGGGAAATAATGCTATGTTTAGAGAAAGACATAGCTCTCAAAAAATTCCAGGTCAGTTCATAGCTCCACTTATGAAGGCTACAAGTGTCTGAGTTCAGAAGGCTTGTGGATAAGTCAGCTTACCAAACGTTCCAGAGAGAGATTGGTAGAGAGAGGCTGCTGGACTCCCTGAACAGCAGGCTTTAATGTCTGCTATATAGCCATACTGAGCTTCTTGCAGACAATTCTGATCAGTAAAATCTATAGTGATATGAAAAAAACAAAAAACCTTCTGCTAGCTCTAAAACATAACAGAACTCTCAAGAGTAGACTACAAAAAATTAATAGTAAAAAATAATTGATCGTATTGAAAATATGTCAAGAATTATATGTATGTAAATATGTAAAATATTGACATATGAAATATATTTTAAGTATATTTCATATAAACAAATATTTTTGTCAGCAAAAGAAATATGAGAAACATGAGGAAACATGATACATATAGATATACACAAGTATGGGATATAAAACATCAAGCTTTGAGAACATTCATATGTAAAATGAGATATAATTTTTAGGTTAGCAACTTGGAAAATGCATTTACGATAAGAAATTATACCAAAGAGTTTTGTATAACCTCTTAGGTAATATATAAGCTTGAATGATTTAAATGCAATTTATAATGATAGTCAACATTAAGACTTTTGACATAATAATTTCATTTCTAGGAATGCATCCAAAGTTGTGAATAGAGCGCTGTGTGCAAAGGTATTTATTACATTACTCTTTTAAACAGTGAATATAAAAAAATAAATTAGGGTATAATCCATGGAATGTTGTCCAGTAACATTATTTACCAAGTTTGATGTAATAGGAAATGATACTGATATAAATGAGGGGGAAAAGAAAAAAAAACCCAAAGATTATATTATGATTACAAGTTTTCAAAAAAGATTTATTTATTTATTTTAATGTATATGAGTACACTGTCACTCTCTTCAGACACTTTGGAAAATGGCATTGGATTGCATTACTGATGGTTGTGATCTACCATGTGGTTGCTGGGAATTGAAATTAGGACCTCTGGAAGAACAGTTAGTGTTCTTAACCACTGAGCCATCTCTGCAGCTCCTGTAAATTTTTAAGAATGATGCAAAACATGAAAATGCACAAAGAAAAAAAATTATGAGAAATAAGTTTTTACTGCTTTCTGACACAAATGTATATAATTTTGAGTTTCTTATTTATGTTTCTGTATTTAAAAATATTATAATCATAAAGCAATAGCTTTTGTATAGTAATAGAAATCTTTGAATATGGAGTAGGCAGAACTAATACAGTCCTTACAAACAGAACTAGGGCTATTGTAGACCAAATATAACTAAACTTTCTGGCAGTATATAATTCAGCCATCTTTGAAAATAGTCTGATATGGAATTTACCAGCCTGGCTGAGCATGAAAGTGTTAACCAGACATAAGGTGACTCACTCTGTTTTGTAAATTTACTAATGCTGATACATAATATCAGAAAACTTTTCTGATGGCTAACTGTGATCTGGTTAGGACCTGTTCAGATACTTCAGATACTTGGAAGTTAAAAGGACTTTTTGAGCAGCCAGTTATCATCAACGAAACAACTTTTCAAAAAGGACTCTGCCTGAGAGGTTAGTCTTGATTGTTTTTTTTTTCTTTTATTTTTTATTCGATATATTTATTTACATTTCAAATGATTTCCCCTTTGCTAGTCCCCCACTCCCCGAAAGTCCCAGAAGCCCCGTTCCCTCCCCCTGTTCGCTCACCCACCCCTTCCCACTTCCCTGTTCTGGTTTTTTCCTATACTGCTTCACTGAGTCTTTCCAGAACCAGGGGCCACTCCTCCGTTCTTGTACCTCATTTGATATGTGGATTATGTTTTGGGTATTCTAGTTTTCCAGGCTAATATCCACTTATTAGTGAGTGCATACCATGACTGATCTTTTGAGACTGGGTTACCTCACTTAGTATGATGTTCTCTAGCTCCATCCATTTGCCTAAGAATTTCATGAATTCATTGTTTCTAATGGCTGAATAGCACTCCATTGTGTAGATATACCACATTTTTTGCATCCACTCTTCTGTTGAGGGATACCTGGGTTCTTTCCAGCATCTGGCAATTATAAATAGGGCTGCTATGAACATAGTAGAGCATGTATCCTTATTACATGGTGGGGAGTCCTCTGGGTATATGCCCAGGAGTGGTATAGCAGGATCTTCTGGAAGTGAGGTGCCCAGTTTTCAGAGGAACCGCCAGACTGATTTCCAGAGTGGTTGTACCAATTTGCAACCCCACCAGCAGTGGAGGAGTGTTCCTCTTTCTCCACACCCTCTCCAACACCTGCTGTCTCCTGAATTTTTAATCTTAGCCATTCTGACTGGTGTAAGGTGAAATCTCAGGGTTGTTTTGATTTGCATTTCCCTAATGACTAATGAAGTTGAGCATTTTTTAAGATGCTTCTCCACCATCCGAATTTCTTCAGGTGAGAATTCTTTGTTTAACCCTGTACCCCATTTTTTAGTAGGGTTATTTGGTTTTCTGGGGTCTAACTTCTTGATTTCTTTGTATATATTATATATTAGCCCTCTATCTGATGTAGGGGCGGTGAAGATCTTTTCTCAATTTGTTGGTTGCCGATTTGTCCTTTTGATGGTGTCCTTTGCCTTACAGAAACTGTAATTTTATGAGGTCCCATTTGTCAATTCTTGATCTTAGAGCTTACACTATTGCTGATCTGTTCAGAAACTTTCCCCCTGTACCGATGTCCTCAAGGGTCTTCCCCAGTTTCTTTTCTATTAGCTTTAGAGTGTCTGGCTTTATGTGGAGGTCCTTGATCCATTTGGAGTTGAGCTTAGTACAAGGAGACAAGGATGGATCAATTTGCATTCTTCTGCATGCTGACCTCCAGTTGAACCAGCACCATTTGTTGAAAAGGCTATCTTTTTTCCATTGGATGTTTTCAGCCCCTTTGTCAAGGATCAAGTGGCCATAGGTGTGTGGGTTCATTTCTGGATCTTCAATCCTGTTCCATTGATCCGCCTGCCTGTCACTGTACCAATACCATGCAGTTTTTAACACTATTGCTCTGTAGTATTGCTTGTGGTCAGGATTGTTTTAACTTACCTGCCTCCTTGGGAAGAAGCAGGTGGATGTACTGCATCAACTGTGGTTGGGAAGTTGGAGGTCTATTACAAAATAGTCTTAATGGAAGAGGCAGCCTTATGTGTAGGTTGAATTTTAACTCTTCCTTTAGTGTCAGGCACAGAGTAGAGCTAGCTAAGATGAAGATGTGTGCTGTAGGCTAAGGGAAAGGACAACTCAGAAGGAGTCAGAACTGTGAGGTTTGGTGTAGGCTCTCCTGAGCTGAGGTCTGATCTTCTCTTCTTATATTACTGCTCCTGATTTTTAGAATAGGAATATTGATTCTGTGTTGATATATATTGGAAGCAGATAACTTGATTTTTTTTTAAAAACAGGGCTCCATAGTTATGATATTGTCTTGAGTTTCAGAGGAAAAGTACAATGATAGTCAAAAGAACTTAATATCTCAAGGTAGAAGGAAGAACTCTGAGAATAAAGGAACCGTGAAGACAGAGAGTGTCTTCAAATGGACCCAGAGAAGTATGAAGACCTTGATCTTCAAAACAATAATTACTGCAGAACAATAAATCATTGAGTAAATACAAATTGCTTGCTAGTTCATAAAGATGGAAGGAATAGTTACATTAGAAAAATCAGTCATCTCCATCTGAAGCAAGGGTGGTAATAACTAAACTGAGAAATATCTATGGATGAATATTAAGTGGGTGAAGATGTGAGTAGATATTTACATAATATGAGAGAAGTAATTCTCAAAACGTATTTGTGTGTTAAGAACAAAATGAGCTCAACATCTGGAAAGGTCTGTCAGGTACTATCTTATCCCAATTGCAAACCTAACTCCAAGGAAACCAGACAAAAAGCAGCTGTCAGGGCTGGGAAGATTCAAAAACCTTCCTGAAAAGATGGCAGTTCAATCCCAATGTAACTCAGTCTGGGGACAGACTGCAGATAAATGGCCCCTTAGTTTCAAAATGTCAAGGTCATGATGGTTAAAAAAGATCAGAGGAAGCATTTCGGGAGACTAAGACACTGTTGGCCAACATATTTTCTGTGAAGTAATTGGTGCAGCCCCAATGCAGTCTGAGGGCAAGTGGTGATGATGTGCCAGTGTTAATATTCTGTTTTGATAGTTTCATTGTGGCTGTGCAAAATGATATTCCTGTTCAAAAGAAATTCACACTAAACTGTCAGAGGAGTTGTAAGACAGCACATACATAAATTACTCTGAAATTGCTAGGAATGATTTGATTCTACATCACACTTTCAATTTTTCCTCTAAGCTTGAAATTTCTAACTGAAAATTAGTTAGGGGCTGAAGACATGGTTAAGTGGTTACTTGAGAGGACTTGATATTGACTGGATGTATGTTAGATGGCTCATATCCACTCATAACTTTACACATGAGTGCTTGCATGCACACATGCACACACACACACACACACATCATCATCATCATCATCATTATCATCATCAGTTCTTCCAATCACCTTAGAGATCTATGATCATCACTCTAGCCCCTGCGCAATGCCTTGCACAGTAGAAGCTGAATAATATCTTTGAAATAAGTGGATGGATAAGAGGATTATTTCTCAGTAACATATACCACTATGCCTAATAATTATTATACATTTTTCTTAAATAATTTAATCTCTGGTATAGATATTATGCTAAAGCAACAGAGAGTGATCTTGTTAGAATAGATGAAAGCTAATCAATATTTAGTGTGAATTGTTAGTCAGCAACCAGGCTGCTATCACACACACACACACACACACACACACACACACACACACGAAACACACACATTAAATCTTAAAAATGATCTATGTATTTTTTATTAATTTTTTCTCTCATATATTATTCCTGACTGCAGTTTCCCCTCCCTCCTCTTCCAATTCCCACTCTGAGCAACTCCTTCCCATCCATTCCCTCCCCTTTATCCTTCAGAAGATGGCAGGTTTCCTAGGAATATCAACCAAACATGGCATTCCAAATTGCAATATGACTAGGTACCTCTCTCATTTTAAATATGAAAATGTAATGTAGAAAAATATAGATAAGAATTAACCTGCCCACCAAAATTCTATCATAGATATGGGAGGTGCTTAAAAGGCTCCCCTACTCCCGGCAGCTCTGGACATGTAATGAATGCTGAGAGAGGGGAGTTATAGTCCTCTGTAGTGTATCCACTGCACGTTCTAGTCATAAATGCTTGTGCCAACAAAAGACTTGGACATAGGAAGGGAGGTTTCCTAGAATAATAACGGTTGAGTGGGAGGGGGAAGGGTCATGATAGAGGAGGGCAGTGTGATCAACATATGTTATATATGTATGACATTGTGACAAGGTAGAGATTAAAAAAGAAAAGAGCTGGTTCATGCTTTCAAAAGGTTAGGAGCAGGATAGAAGGCTTTCTAGTTAAGAACACACATTGGTATTGCAAAGTACCTAGGTTGGCATCCCAGAACCCACCTGATGGCTTACAGCTTTCTATAAGTCCAGTTCAAGGGTACTTGATGCTCTAATCTGGCCTCAATGGGCCTCTTACATGTATACTTACATACATGTAAGCACAATACTCATAGTCATCCAATAAATACAAATATTTTTAAGGGCTAGAGTAGAAAGGCTAAGACATTGAAGATGATGTAATCAGAAGAACGGGGGATGGGGGCAGGGAGGAGGCATGTGGCTCAGGTTACTCACAGGGGTTCTGGAGCGAAATGTCCATGTACCAATGGTGGTTCTTCTGTCAGTGTCAGCAAGGAGGTTTCAGAGTGGTGGTGAACATCTTACTGTAGTCGCTCTCATTCTTGCAAGGGAATATAGTCAAAGTTTGAACTGCAAGCTTTGCAGAACAAATGGGTAGGGGTAGATGACTCTAGTTATTATCAGCTATTGGTTATTTTAGTGAGACAGCTACATCTAAATTGTGGCTTTGGTAGTTATTTGACCTTGAAAGAATTTTAATTTGTTTTCCTGAGAGCCAGGTTTTCCATTTAAACTAGAAAAATCAAAAAACTGTCTTAGTAGCCATTGACTAATGCGATGGTTGTGAGAAGTAGCTGAGGTGATAAAAAATGCTTGGCAGTGTGTGTGTGTGTGTATGTGTGTGTGTGTGAGCTTCAGCAGTGGAGCTTGTCAGCTGGGCATATCATGCCATCTACTCACAAGCCTGGCATGGAGTGACTCCATGTTGAAGGCCTGCCTGAGCTGTACAGAATGAATTTAGATAGATTCTAATCAATCTAGTGAGACTCTATCTCAAAACAAAAATTTAAAAGATATTTGAGATAGAACTCAATGGTAAGGTACTTATCTTTCTTATGAAGGCCTAGGTTGAACTCATTATATAAAAAAAAAATGTTAGTTACAACTACATACATACAAGTCAAACATAATGCAAGCTACAGAGAAAATAAAAAGCATAGGGTAATTCTGAGGAAAAGCAAAAAGTTCTCAAATGGAAGTGGGGGCATGTACCAGGCTGAACAATTTTCCAGAATGGATAGGAGGTTGTTACTCCCACATAAGGATTGGGAGGCAGATTTATCACAAAGCAGCCGGCTTCACTCTTGCTCCTGACTCCTAGATGCTTTTAGACCATTCTTAGGCCCTAAGTCATACCCTGTAAAGCCTTCATATGTTTACACCAACTTTAAAACTTCTCTGTGTATGGTATTTGATTGGCAGGCAAAAGGAGGTTTTTTTAACTCAGGCTCGCATTTGTAAAAGGTCAAATTCTTGCTTGGCTTCCAAACTCCAGCCTAGAGTTAGAGATTTAAGAAAATATTATTTGCACATGATTAACAAATAGTTGCGCGTTATTCCCGCTACCCACTGGCCAACTTACCCAGCATTGACACTAATGTCCGTATGTGTTTTGAAACCCAGAGTCTGAGTTTCTTTTCTTGCAACTGTGATAAAATACTCTAAAAAAAGCAACTTAAGGGAGAAAGGATTTCTTTTGGTTTATAGTTCAAGATGTACTGTCCATCATGATAGAAAAATCAAGGCAGCAGGAGCTTGAAGCTGCTGGCAATATATTCACAAGAGAAGAATGAGTGCATGTTGCTGCTGACACCTCTTTCTATAGCCTAGATTCCACTCAGGAAATGGTCTTACTCACAACTATGATGGGTTTTCTTACATTAATTAACACAATCAAGATAAACTTCACAGGCATGAGACTTCCATCTCAGGTAATTATAGATTTTATCACGTTTGATAATTAACACACCCAGTATTTGGAATATTCTAAATATTAAAGCAGAAAATGTTTGAAATATGTAGTCAGGGTCCAGTATGGGGAAAGTCCTTCAGATTATGAGAAATGTAAAACTACAAGTAGCTAATATGCTTTGAGTCAGTCTTCATAGTCAGCTTGCAAATTCTCTCGTTGATAAGAACATAAAACTATCAAGGTACCTCTGTGAGAAGCCAGGCAGTGGCTAGCTACTCAATGATGTCTGACAGTATAAAGATGAACTAAGATTATTTAACTTGAAAGGTTCTGAATTCTTTCAATCTGGATAGGAAAAAACCAAAATAAAAGCTTTTCAACAGTGACAAACAAAAATTCTACCAACATTTTCAATCATGAAGTCTGTAATTATAATTTTTTAGACTAGAAATATGCAGAATTGTAAAAAGAAACTGGATAAAAAACTAAGAACATCTAGGTAAATGTAGAAGAAATTGTGTAAGATCCAGCAGTTGTCAAATAAAACATTCTTGTATATTTTATGATGTTTGTAGTATTTATTTCTGAGAAGTAGCTGGTTTATTGAAATTTTCCTATTTATAAATAAATATTTACTTTTGCATCTTGTATTTAATTAACTTCATCATTGTTTTGAGCAAATATATAACAAGAAACAAATTAAGGAATAAGGATTTATTTTGCAGCATGGTTTGAGGATATAGTTCAATGGTGGATGAGATCACGGGTGCTAGGCTGGCCCTACTGCATCTGTGGCTAGAAAGTAGGAAGAAAGTTGAATTCTGGCTTTCTTCTTCTTCTTCTTCTTCTTCTTCTTCTTCTTCTTCTTCTTCTTCTTCTTCTTCTTCTTCTTCTTCTTCTTCTTCTTCTTCTTCTTCTTTTTCTTCTTCTTCTTCTGTGTAGAGAGATCTCAGCCTACAGAATGATGCTTCCCACAGCACCACCTTAGTTCCTCCTTAGTTCAAACATTTTGGAAACACCCTCACAGACATTCCCAGAAGCCTGTCTCCTAGGTGATTCCAAACACCATCAGTTTGAATAACTGATGTACATCTCATTTATTAGTCTACATCTTTGAACTCTTTATTTTAAAAACTGCCAAAAGAAATCAACAACAATAAAAATCAGCCTCAAGCCCACAAAATGTGGACCCTCTCTGATGTTGCTAAAGTCGTAGTACCTCTTGCTAATGGTTGACCTGGGCCTGAAGAGAAACAGCTAAAATACCATGTTTGTGCAAGGAAACATATGGAATAGTTCATGATCAATGACTTTTAGGATAGAGGTCTATGAATTTTAGATCTGGGTTAAATGCTAAAGAAAACATTTGTTGTAATGGGCAGAGAGATACTGTGTGTTAGATAAGGGTGAGAATGGAGAAGAGACAGTGATTGACTTCCAAAGAAAGCAGTGGGGAAGGGGGGCATTAAGAGTGGGTCTTAGGTTAACATGTATATGTATGTGGAGGGGATTATTTCTGTGACTTTCCTGCTCTTGTTCACAAAAAAAGGTCAAAGTGTAACCTCAAGATTGGAGGTTTCAAAGTCTAAGCTGGTTACTAATGACTCCTTTCCTAAGCAGAACTGTTGAGACCGTGATGTATCTGCTTTCATGAGAACCCAGTCTTTCTACTGGCCTTAGTCTCTGTATGCAGGAGCTCTGCTGCAAACTTGTCTGTAAGTATGGTGGGATTTGGTTAGAAATAGAAAGAGAAATAGACTCTTACTACAGTGTCTTGAATAAGTAGTCAGTTAATCTACTCTAAACTCTCAGGCAGGTACGCTTATGCTTCTTGTCACCCACCAAAATGGTCTAGATTCCAGAAACACACACACACACACACACACACACAGAGAGAGAGAGAGAGAGAGAGAGAGAGAGAGAGAGAGAGAGAGAGAGAGAGAAGAGAGACAGAGACAGAGACAGAGACTTCTATGTTAATATGCCTAAAACAGCAAATGGCTGAGCACTTCTCAACCTCTGCATTGCAAGCATTTCCCCTCTGATATTCCTGAATTATTACTTTCTAAAATCTACATTTTATCTCTGCTACATGAGACCCAGTCAAGGTAAAGGGAGTGGCCCCTGGGGCCACTCTTCCCTGATTTTCCATTTTTGTATGTTTTCTCTCCTGTAACATTCGGACTTGATGTTTCTGCCCCTGTGGCAGGGCAATTCTAAAAGCTCGTTCTTGTTGTCCCTTGCCCAGGAAATTGAAAGTCCTGCCTCTGTCTCCCTGCCTAATGTTTAGAGCCAACGGGGAGAGTAGACACTCAGTGTCTTACAGGCAGATGTGAAGATTCCTGTGGGATTTTTGGAGCTGAATTAACACAAACAGCATCAGATCCAATCCAGAACATTGCCTGAGAACGCTACAAGACTAATAATGTATGTCGATGAGGAGATCAGTGAGATGGGAACTTAAGCTATTGCTTAAGAAAAGAAACTAAGATTCTGTTTCATGGATTTATTCTACCCAAGAGTTAAGGTGCCATACAAGAAGGCATGCACTAATAAAGTGAGATGTAGTACATTAGTAGAAACACCAAGACTATAAATACAGTCATATGCAAAGGAGAAGAATTTCAGGGTGACCTGTTAGTAAATGTGAGTAAATGAAGGGTTAATATGTGAAAAACATCTGGTGTTATTTGGTATGTGAGTTCAAGGACAGGGAAGCTGTTAATATGTTTGGTATGCTATAACAAGAGCTACAAGCTTGCCATAAATTGTAGGACAATCTGTTTCTCTCACATATGAGAGACTGAAAAGTCTAGGATCAAGGCCTGGGAAGATTCAGTGTCAATTTCAGGGACACCTGCTTCAGAGAGAGACCTTCTAACTGGGATCTCATATGGCAGGGAGGAATAAGGTGGCTTTCTAAGGTCACTTCAAAGTGACAGACTTGCACTCTTTATCCAAACATCACTAAAAGCTCTTACTTTCTAAAACTATCATTTCAGGGATAGGATTTCAAAATTTAAATTTGGGGGACATAAATACTCAGAAAGTAATAGAAGGGGTTGTAGTCAGCTAGTATCACCACATAAAGCAAAACTCTGTGTGGATATTTGTGTGTACGCTTATGTGTGTGTGTTTGCATGTATATAGGCCAGAAGCCAACTCCATGTATAGTTTCTTAGGTGCCATCTACCTTGTTTTTGGAGACAGGGTCTCTCACTGCCTGGGATTTGCTAAGTGGGATAGGCTGGCTGGCTAATGAGTTCCAGGGATCTTCCCTGGTCTCTGCCTTCTCAATGCTGAGATTATAAGTCTACAAACTTTTTGAGCATTTAGATTTGATTTGCTTTATTTGATATGTATGTGTGTGCCTGAGGGTATTTACGTTTATTATGTGTATGTGTGCAGTGAACTTGGGTGGTGGTGTTGGGGACAAAATTGGGCATTGGGTCACCTGGAATTGGAGGTAAAGATAAGTGAATGTATAGGGAATGGGACCAGGGTGCTTCACAAAAGCAGTGAGCAC
Source organism: Apodemus sylvaticus (assembly GCF_947179515.1). Taxonomy (NCBI): domain Eukaryota; kingdom Metazoa; phylum Chordata; class Mammalia; order Rodentia; family Muridae; genus Apodemus; species Apodemus sylvaticus. The sequence goes on from NC_067475.1 coordinate 147,988,489, forward strand.
TCTTGACCACTTTTTCTAGTCCCCATTCTGGACTTTTTCTTACTTGCATTCTGGGGATCAAACTCAGGTCCTCATGCTTGTGCAGTATGCTTGTTAATTTTTGTCAACTTGATACCAACGAATCACCTGGAAAATGATTCTCAATAGAAGAATTGTCTCTGTCAGATGGGTTTTTCTTCATGTCTGTGCGACAATTTTTGATTAATGATTGGTGGACTGGAGCCGAAATCCAACTGTGGACAGAGCCATCCTTTGGCAAATGGGCTTGGGCTATATAGCAAAGCAAACTGAGCAAGTCATAAAAAGCATTTCAGTAAGCCGAATTCCCCCATGGCCTCTGTTTTAGTTCCCACTTCCTGGTTACTTCCTGACCTCTCTCCATGGTGGACAAAATGAAATAAACCCTTTCCTCCCGTAAGTTGCTTTTGATCAGCTTGTCACAGCTACAGAAAAACAGATTGGGAACACACAGAGAGCACTTTACAGTACACGGAGTCATCTCTCCAGCCCACAGCAAAGCTTCTTAAAGTATTGAGCCTCTTCACAAGATGATTGCTATGCATTCCTCTTCAGAGTTGACACTTAGAGCCAGCCAGGGAACCTCCTTGAGCTGACTGATGAGATGGATTTGGACTGGCCTCTGCTGTGCCCAGAGGGACATCATTCCAATGTTTACATGAGAGTGTCTGTTCCAAACCTTGTTGTTTATACCACGAAATGTTCCAAACATACCTCACAATAATAAAAGCTTGTCAAAAGTTTTTCTCTGTTTCTCTGTTGCTTCCACCTTTGAAGTGTTACTGCAAATCAGAAACTCCAAATTTCTGAGGCAGAAATGGATCATCTGCAAATGGAGAGAGAGGTGGCAATGGAGTCAGCCACGTGACTATTTTTATCTAAGATGGTGCTGAAGCAATCATTCTGCCTGTAAAGGAAAGTCACGTGTTATATTGTAGAATGGCATGGCAGAAGTGTTGGCATGTATCAGCAGAGACAAATAGACAAGTTTTGTCTGACAGACAGGTCTCTCTCCGTCACTGCAGGCAGCCTCTGTCCCTGTGCTCTAAGCAGTGGGTCTGAGCTGTGCACAGGGTGGCTCAGCTGCTCCATGTTGTACTTAGGGATCCCTTCTACTGCTAAACCCAGTTTAGAGCTGGTGTGGGCCAGAACTGAAGGAAATCAGAGATTAGAAATAAAAGTTTCTCAGAGAGTAAAAATTTAAGAGTGCCCACTAGAGCAAATAGGTGGCAGCAGTGGAGGTGGGTGGGGCCTCCAGTGTGTGAGGGTATAGGGGTGTGGAGGCAGAGAGAACTAACTCTGAAGTGAGGTCTAGAGAGGACTGTTAAAAGTCAAAAGGGCAGGGAGCCAGGGACTGAGAACAAAGGAATAAAATGGTTGGGAGTGAAGGTAGGGAAAAGCCTACATAGAAATCTTTCCATTTTTCAGATTGCTGGTATAAGACCCTCAGTCAGTGGTACTTGCTTGGAGATTCCTGCAATGAGACACGGAGATGCAGAGCAATGCAAAAGCAAGAGGGTTATTTTTTGGCATGTGGGGGTCAACTTCAGTCAGTCCCCTCTAGGCAAGAGATGAGAAGGCAACCCCAGATGGCCATTGCAAGCAGTTTTTATACTTTTCAGGGGCACAGGTTACATCAACAACATTACAGTTCAAACTTATTGGCTAAGCATACTGAACTTTAAATCTATTGACTTGCAAGGACGACACACATTGAAACTCTACCTGGAACTTTCCAGAGGGAGATGGAAGGAGGGGGAGGGGAAAGGGGAGAGAAAGGGAAGGGAGCCAGAGAGTCAGAGAGAGAAAAGGGTCAGAGAAAGCAAGGAGGGGCCAAATAGTCCCTCTTATAGCAAGCTAGGCCTACCTGGCTGTTGCCAGGTAACTGTTGAGTGGAGCCTAGAAGGAATGCCAACAGTGATATCAAGGATGCCATCCAGTAATGATGCAGTTGATGCCTACTCCATTCATGGAGAAGTTAGCGTAAGACAGGGCTAGTTTGAGACAATGCAATGGGGAAACATAGAAATCTTGCCTTTCCTGTCTGGGTTAGAGAAGTTGCCCATTTAATTCAGCTGAGTGGACTTGAACCCAATGTTCTCCTGCATAGCTAAGTGTGTCTTATTGATCAAGTAAGGTGTTGGGTGCCACCTCGACGAGTATTAAAAGTTTCCAGGGAGCCACAGTCCTATATCAGGTAAGTGTTCAGATAACTAAAGCTCTTGGTGAATATGAGAAGTGTCTACAGGGAACAATGAGACATCACTAACTAGAATGTAGTTCTTCTCACGACCCAGACTGCCTTGCAAACAAATGGACTGCCTTTACCTTACAATTGACATAAGAATCTCCAGGGCAACCCTGGAGATTAATTATGAGTTCAATGGGAAGCTTGTGATGCAAATATGGGGTGACCTAGTAACATTCCTGCTCAGGTCTATGAATACCACGTTCTGGACAAGAGCGTATAGATTTGTTTGTTTCCAGATCCCTCTCAGACTCCTGGGCACCTCCTATAAGATCTTGTGTTGATGTCTTCATCTCTACAGATAATAATTTACTCTCTAATTATCACATCTGTATCTTAGAAGAGCTAATTAGAAAGATTTTGATAGCTTGGGAATTTCCTGTCAGAAGCAGTACAGAGCACACAGCCCGGGTATGTGGCTGTGGGGGATGATGGATCTAGCCACATGCTCATCCCTCTGTCCCGAGTAATGACAGGTCTCATGGCTCTTCACAGTGGCCCCACACACACTGCACTTCCCTAACCACCTTAACCACCACTCTTCCACACACACTCAGCATTTCCATGTAAATGACATTGTCTAGATACAAAACCTCTGAGGGAAAGGCTGTGCTTTTAGCTAATTCCTCACTTCCATAATATTAGTTCAGCCTGACACACATCATTCCTCTGCCCAATTGTGCCTCTCACTTAACACTTGCATAGCATTATAATGCTTAGTTCAGGACCGGAGCTTCCTGCCTAAGAGCTCTGCATGGGGCCTGAGCTAGGCAGGGGTGCTGGTGGGGGTATTTCCAACTAAATAAAAGACATTCACTTCATAGACCCTGGGACATCTGTAGCTTGCTATTCTCACAACTGATGAGAATAGGTAGGTTTTTTCATTCCCACTGTTCTCTTAGAGTTAAATTGCAGACTCAGTCAGAAGGAGGGTGGAGCAGATTTTTCCCTAGTATTCCTTGAAGTCTTAAAACAGAAGCTGCTGCCAGTTTCTCTTCACTTACTGTCTGTCCAGGTATCCGCCTAGAAACTGGAGCAGAGGAGCAAAGGAGGTGGAGGGAATAGGATGTGAATAAATGAGTCTCCTAGTTGTTACACGTGGCTTTGAAGAAGAGGTCAGTTACAAAATGGCACTATGTAGAACATGTAGTTTCTGAAACAATAAAAAAAAAAAAAAAAACAGTTTGGAGCTCAGCACATCCTGTGTATTTCCAACATAATAAATGACACTCACTTCAAAGACCCTGGGACATCTGTAACTTGCTATTCTCACAAACGGTGAAAAGCTGTCAGTCGTACCTGAGTGGCAACACATTTTTCAAGCAGGAATTCCAGTAAGCATGAGACAGGCTCTGAGAAACAGGCTGGGTCAGTCTTCCAAGAACTCCGTAGTCTTTAGCACTGTTCTGGCTTTCAACTGTGGACAATATTTTTATGAAGCTAACTTATAAAAAAAACATTTGCTGATCTCTCTCCTGGCAGGAGTACAGAAATATGATAATTGTTATGAATGGTGTCTCAGAGCTGGGCTTATCAAAGATTCCACTCTGAGATCCGCAGAGAATTTCCCACGTGACTGTTGTTTTTCTTTCGCTTCTACAGAATTTATCAATGTCTTGGGTCATTATTTGCCTTATCACAACAGCATGCACTCATGAATATGCATCAGCTAAAATCCTGCAATTTTACGTGTTAATTTGCTCATGTCTTTAGGTATTTATAGCAATTAAATAAGACCTTGATAAATTTAGAGGAAATTGAAAAGGCTTTGATACTATAACTGCCTTTGCTTTTGGATGGCAGAATCTGAGATAAATTATGTTTTACATAACTTAATTTGTTGATTGGTTTATCACATTACATATTTCCCCCTTTTGTTATAGTTCTTCTTCAACAGTGAATAGTCTCCTGTTTGTTTCTTTGGTGACCTTCTGCTGTTCATTTTAGCTTTTGAATAAAACTAATAGTTTTCTTGGCTAATGTGAAGTTGTCTGTTCTGTTGCTTTATTTTTTTATTTACTTATACTTATTTTTACTTTTAATTTTTTTTGTGTGTTTTTGTGTGTGTTTGTATGTGTGTGGGGGTCTGTGTGTATGTGTATATATAGATAGGTATGTGTATATGAGTATAGTTTCCCAGAGAAGCCAGAGGAGAGTATGTTATCACCCTGGAGCTGGAATTATGGGCACAGGTGAATCACCTGACCTGTACTGGGAACTAAATTCACATCTTCTGTAAGATCAGTGCATGTGCCAAACTACTGCTGAGCCATACTGTGTGTGTGTTGTCCATGTTCCTGCATTTCACATGTGAAGTTATGTATACATGTGGAGTCCAGCTGTTCAATGTTGAAGTCAGACATCTTCCTCAATGTTAACCTAATGTTAATGTGTTCCCCCCAACTCCTGAGACAGTGTCTTTCACTGAGTCTGGATATAACTGATTCAAAAAGGCTGGCCAGCAGGACCCAGGGATGCTCTACTATGTCTGCAGTGCTGGGATTACAGAAGGACTGCACTATGCTGAGGTTGGTTTTTTTTTTTTGTTTTTTTTTTAATCTTGGCACTGAGGCTTGGAACACAGGTCCTCATGCATTCCTGACAATCATTTATTGCCCGAGCCTCTGTAAGCGTACCTGCTGTGAGCTAAGGTGGATCAAGTCCTGTCTTAGCCCTACCAGGTTAGAGATTCCCAGGTAGGGAGTGACTGTCAAGCTTTCTGAGGGTATCAGTGCATGGTCTCTCTGACAGCCTTCCAGAGCACAGTGGGAGTGATTCCAACAGGCACTGTTCTACAGGTACAGAGTGCTAAGACTGTGACGAAGAGAAGAGTTTAAAGAACATGTGTCATCCTGAGAGTTGGCATGTCCCAGGGTGAATACAAAACCAAACGGGCCAACAGAAAATAGGGCACAAAAAGTGGGGGCAGCATGGTCACAATTACATGTGGAAGAATAAGCAATCCAAAATGTAGATCTGCAGCAGCATGGCCACCTCAACTCAAAAATCTAGTGAACAAAGAGTAATTTACACATTTAGTAAATATGTGTACTACACTATCTGGGCCATCTTGAGCTAAGTATCTATCTGTCAATCTACCTACTTCCCTATTAACTAATTAATATGAAATTTCCATTTAACATGGAAACCTGTATTCTATTTTGAAACTCTCAGTGTATATATATTGTAGGAAGACAGTGGTTAGTGCCTCTTGATGAAAAGAAACTGCTATATGACAATAAAACTGATTGAGGATCCACTCTAGAGAGGCAGGCACAAAGCAGGCTGGTGGTGGTGGTGGTAGTGGTGGTGGTGGTGGTGGTGGTGGTGGTGGTGTGTGTATGTGTGTGTTTTGGAGGAGGATAGGGAGGAAAGAAAGAGAGAGTTTGAGTGTTGTTTACTTATTCTCATGATCTCTCATTACTTTGCACCTGGGAGGGCTTTACTGTTTTGATTTTCAAGAAGATATTACAGTTACTCTATATCAGAGATTATCTGCTGATATGTCACCCAAACTATTAAAAGTGAATGTGCCTGAGAGATGCTAACCTAATCACAAGGAATATTTGGCGCTCTGATGACTTGACCCATGAGCATGTTGGGAGCATTTAGATGGCTGTTATCTCCTCTGCATAGAAACCCACACGGCTGACATCACTTTCTTCCTTCATTCAGACACTTGGGATAGTGAAGATACCCAACAAAGCTCATGCTTGGGAGAGAATGAATCACCATCTTGAGGGCTAGGTTTATAAATCTCTTTTCTATTTGATAGATCTTCAGTTCTCCCAATCACCTTAGAGATCTATGATCGTCTCTCTAGCCTCTGTTCAATGCCTTGCACAGAGCCTAGTATACAGTAGAAATTGAATAAGATCTTTGAAATAAGTGGATGGATAAGTGAATTATTTCTCAGTAATATATACTACTATGCCTAATAATTATTATACATTTTTCTTAAATAATTTAATCTCTGGTGTAGATATTATGCTAAAGCAGCAGAGAGCTATCTTGTTAGAATAGATGGAAGCTAATTAGTATTTAGTGTGAATTGTTAGTCAGCAACCAGGCTGACTATATATATGACACACACACACACACACACACACACACATATACATACACATGTGTATATGTGTGTGTGTGTATATATATATATATATATATGATATATATAACAAATATGTTATATTGTATGCATATACCTATATCAGCACTCATAAGTTCACATATGCATTCAGGAATTGAGCAATATAATATATGCATTATGTTGCACTCATATACACATACGCATATACACACATGTATCATTATAGCGACCTCGTGAGGAAGTGTTTGTAACCTGATTACTTAAATAAGCTGAGAAAACTCTTATGTGCTATGGGGCCAGGTTGGGACATGAGCTGGATTTGTCTAGGCTGCTGTGAGCTCTCCTTGGATGGGCGTGTAGTAGTCTCTGAATGACTGCGCAGTGCTCTATTATGGATTTCTTCTTGTTTGGCCATTCTGAATGCAGACCAGATTCAGTACTCTACTTGGCAGACCCCTACAGGAATCGTCTCTCATGAGAACAAGAAGCAGAGGGTCAGCTTTCTGACTAAATCTCCTAGACCCTTAGAAAGCCTGTGTGCCTTTCATTCATGGGGAGGTCACATCATGCTACATGTAAATGCATACTGCTATAAGAGTTAAAATGTATAGGTCTCACAATTCACACCTTGCCCTAGTCAGTGATTAGAGAATTCATAATCAACAGGCAACTAATAATATTGCATGCCACGGGCCAGAGTATTGAAACAGTGAACTATGTTTTGGAAGATTCTCCATGAAACTGAACAACCTTGTGCTTCAGACCTGATACTGAGAGAGTCCTTTAAGAAAGTCATCCTTTCAGCTGGGATGTGTCTCAGTTGGTTGAGGATTTGTTTAGAAAGCATAAAGCTTTGATCTTTGTCATCACATAAATGCTGGCATACACCTACACAAACAGCACTCAGGAGCTGGAGGCAGAATAATCAGAAATCCAAGTTTATTTTTATCTATACTGTGAATTTTAGGCTACTCTGAGCTACATAAAACCCCCAAAAGAAAGAAAAATAAATGAACACTGTAGTCCTATGTTCTTTGTTAAACTATATAAAATCTGATATTTTACATTAATTTTTACATTAATTTTCTTAAAGAACTTCCTGACCCACTTTGAAGCTGCAGGTACCCAGACTTATATGTGTCTCTGTAACCATCCTCTTGGGCCTTGGAGCACAGTCAGAAAGATTACTACCAACTAAGAAAGGGCATCCAGAGGTCAGGGCAGCTACAGCCACAGGAGCTTCTGGTACATGGGGGTGAGTAGGCTGGGCCCTTAGGGATGTGGGTGTTGAAGTCTAGCTTTTGGTAAGGAAGGAACAACCTTGCTTCACAGCAGTGGGAACTGTATGTCTAGGCTTGGGCTTGGAGCAGACAGGCTGGTGTGTCCAGAGGAGAGGGGACATAGGGAGAATAATTAGTGACTCTGGAAATTGGGTGTAAGGATGTGTCTATGTTCCTGTGTGTGGGAACATGTATGTACATGCATGTGGAGTTCAGAGAATGACGGTGGGCATGTTCTTCAAGCACTGTCTGCCTTTCTTTGACAACAGGGTCTCTCATTGATCTGATGAAGCTATCTGGCTTTTTGCAAGCTCCAGGCATCAGCCTGTCATCGTTCTAGTGCTGGGATTACAAATAGTCCCCACAGTTCCTGACGGTTTTGGAAGTTTTGGAGGTGGAATTAGATCCTTGATCGCGGATGGGAAACTGTTTGCTAATTAAGTTACTCCCAGACCCCACCCCACCCACCGTGACCTCTTGCTGAACTTTATTCCAAGGGCGGGGTTGTGTGGCGGAAGTATGGTACACAAGCAGCTTCACATTTTGTTTTCTCACCACACTCTGGCTCTAGGTGTGGAGAATGGATGCTGTTTTGCTTTGCATTTTTCTCTAGCATCACCCCCTGGAGGACAGCTACAGCTGGGTAAACAAGGGTTATGTTGTTTGGTACAGGGAAGGGAGGCAATTCTCTCAATATCCTGAACGGAGGAATCTGGTAGCTCCTGTCAGAAGTGCAGGTGACATCCCACCTCTGATTTAAGCAGGAGCTGTCTGGATGGCTGGGAAAGCATGAACATGCGAGAGTGATTTTATGGCATCTGACATATGTCTTTGTCACAGCAGACATCGGATTAGAAGCACTAATCCGATGCAAAAGGGTTCAAGCATCACCATTTTCCTTGTTGAGGAAGAGGACAAGAGCAATACCAGTGGCAGGGCAAAGTACCCTGTGCCCATGAAGGTCTCTAAACTTCTGCTGACAGTTGGTCTTTGTCTCCCTCACTGTGACCATTAGTCTAGATTGTTAACTTGATTGCACGTACTGTCACCATAGGCACAATCCTATAGGTATATCTGTGATGAGGAGGAAACACTCATCCTAATGTTGTTATGTCTAAGTCACAGGGACCCCCCCAAAGACCACCAAAGAACCATTCCCAGTGCAAACTCATAAGGGTCATTAGAGCAAGGTCTCTCACCATCCCAGTTGCAGAGTGAGAGCCTCAAGTCTAGGGGTAGAGGGTAATTATTGTAGTTACAGCAAGCTTGGGGAATTTCCATATGGGCCAGAAAGTTAATATTTTGAAAACTGCATTTCTGGTGTAAGCTTCAGGAACTGAACACAGGGGCAAAACCACCTGATAAGCGGGATGGCTACGTTGTCCATTCTCTGCAGGATGTCTTCAGTTATCCGCATGTCTACCTTGACCCTGATATTGTACCTGACTGGCTACCGCTAAGGGGTTGTGGTGGGGTTGTCATGGAATGTTTGTTCAGGGGGATTTTGTTGTTTTCTTCCTGGAATTGGAGTTTAGCTCCTACTTTCACACAAAATGGAGTTTCTTTGAATATGGGGTTGGTTGGGCTTTCCAATGTGGGCAGCGCCATGGCATAGGCTGGAGTTTGAACAGAATAAAAGGAGAAAGTGAACTGGGTATTCATTACCCTGTTTCTGTAGATCCAAGGTGACCATCTGCTTTTCTTTTCCTGATGACACATGATGCACTGTATCTCCTGGAACTCGCAGCAGAGGTAAAATAAACCATTCTTCTTCGACCGCTTTTGTCAGACGTCCTGGTTGTTTCTTTTTGTTTTGACAGAATGACCCCACCATACTGACCTATGGATAGGTCATTTTCTTGATTGACTATTGTGGCGGGAGAGCCAGTCCATTGTGGTTGATGAGGCCCCTGAGTAATGTAAGAAAGTAGTCTGAGCAAGCTGTGAGGAGAACCGCTTTACATCCTGCCAGAGGTTCCTGCTCTGCCTTCCTTTGCTGAGGAATGTGATATGGAACTGTAAGCTGAAATAAACCCTTTCCTCCCCAAGCTTTTACTCACAGCCTGTTACCAGAGCAACAGAATCTCTAACTAAAACTAGAGGTATTTTGTCCCAGAAATAAGAAAAGTTACCCAGTCACTAGACAATTCCATCCCTTGTCTTCTGCAGAGTCATCTGCAGACTGTGGCTCTCATCTGCCCCCTCCAGGCCGCTTCCTAGACCAACTGCCCTCACTGACTCTGGCTCTTCCCACAGATACGGTTCTGATGTTTGTTACTGTCCAGTGAAACCCCGACATTGGCTTGATCCAGTGGCACCTGTATCTATAACTCTGCTACCTGGAAGGTGAGAGACAGGTATCCCATCAAGTGGACTTCATTAAGGGTTTATAAACAAGATGGGGGCCTCCTGAATCAGGCCAACTTGAACACACAAAGATGTTTAGTACTATTTAGCCACCAGGTTTCAAAACAGTGACCCTGGAAAATGAAGAAGCACGAGAACAGTTCTGGATGTATCATCTATTAATAGAGGAAATTGAGATATATTTGAGATAAAAATTTGTGCTTATAAGAGAAAGATTTATCTATAAAAAGATAAAGTATATCCACAAAAGAAGTAAATGATTTACAACATTTGGACTTGATGAAGGTAGAAAAGGGGCTAAGTTTTCATAATTACACCATCCCTAACCCCTAGTGAGCATGCACACCAGAACAAACCTCCGCTGCCTACTGCATGAAAGCAAACTCAAACAACAGCTAGCCTCACACCACCCGGAGACATCCCGGAATCTGGGTAGCTAAGGTTAAAGAAATTAAATTCTGGAGAAATCCATAGTAAGGCTTTTAACAATCTCACGGATTCTTCACCTGGCAAGTTATCTCAGTTGGGAAGGCATTTTGCTTTGTGTGTTCCTGTCAAGATGAAGGAGGGATGGGAAAATCAAAGAAAGGAAGCGACAAACAGGAGGAAAGGGAGGAGGAGGTGGGGGGAGGGGCAGCGGGCAAGTAGCTGCAGCTGTAGGCTGTGACCTAGTTCTGCAAGAGAGATCCCTGCCCTGCTCTTGGCAACTATGACACTACCTTTAGGCATATCCCTAGCCAAGCCTCACGAGGTGGGTGAGAGCTGTCCTTGCCACTTTCACAAATGTCAACAGCAAAAGAGACAGTTCTACTTTCCCAAAGTGTACCTGCTTCACCTGTGGAAAAGTAGATAGTTTTATTTTCATAGTATCCATAAATGGGAGATGGAATCAGAGAGAAACATTCTGTTTTGTTTTATTTCCTTTTGTTTAATATGTTGGTCTCTGTATGGCAGTGAGATGACTTTCGTGACATCAGGAGATAGATCCACATGCTCTGAATTATCTTTAAAGCTATGAAGACAGATAGTTAAAAGACTGCATGGGCTTAATAGTTTATCTCCGCATCACAGAGAGTCAGAGCTTTCCCCCTTTCTCTGCAGTGACATCTACGTTCTTGGATGAGAATACACACACACTGCTGAACACCAAGCATAGGAGGACACAAGGGTAGGATGTGGGAGTGTGACACTTGGTCCTTATGGCTGAAGTTAACAGTAAAGTGGGACAGGCTGACAATTCCCACTCCACTAGATGCTAGTTGGTTCCTTATACCCAACATGCTTGGTACTCTGACTACGCTTGGCCATTTTTCTCCCCCTGAGCTAATGGATTTGACACCACTGTGAAACTATTGGAGCCTAGAGTGACTGCCATGCCCTTCCAGAGACCCCACTACTTTCTTTATTTTTTTTCTTTTGCTTCTGAGAATCAGGTACATCAGAAGGGCCTTCCCCTCTTCGAGGATTCTCCAGGGCAGTGTGTCAGTAGCTTTGTTTTATACTGAGCTCTGCCCTAGGTGTGGGTAAGAGTATTTTCCATTTGCAAAGAAAGAAAATGTGATCCAGACAAGTTGTACACTTTCCCAGAGCCACGGACAAACTAGCCGCTGAGTTCAGACTATTTTCCAATTATCTAACTTGCTTCCCAGGGTCTGTGACAGCCTTTGCTGTGCATGCCATGGTGTATTTTGGTGTATGTGTGGGTGTGCATGCATGCACGTGGGCACATTCATTTGCCTAGCCTCTACTAGACTAAGGTTCTTGGACAGCAGATATCATATTTCTCTGTATTCGCTATCTGCCTGTGTGATCTTAATCTAGAATTTGTTAGGATACAGAACAGTGTGCTCAGTAAATTCCAAAATTGATGAGTGTTTATTCTGTGCAACTATTTACCTCATTTGTTTGAGTTCACTATAGGTATAACCAGTAAACTTCCACAAAGAAGTTAACTTCCAGTAGGTTAGTGAACCCACGCAGATTCTTCTAGACTAGTGAACCTACATAGAGAGTAGATCCTTAGGCTACTGAACCCCACTCCCCAAAGAGTAGACTCCTGTAGGCTAGTGAACCCACAGAGTAGACTACTGTAGGCTAGTGAACCCCTAGAGAGGAAACCCCACTAGTCTAGTGAACCCACACAAAGAATGGACTCTTAGACTTTAGTGACTTCAAAGAAGAACTAGAGTTTTGTTATAACTTCAGCTATCACCTTGACAAAAGCCTAGAGTTACTTGGGGAAAGGGCACTTCAACTGAAGAACTGTCCAGATGAGACTGGACATACCTGGGAGCATTTTCTTCATTTCTAGTTGATGCAGAAGAGACAAGCCCACTGCGGGTTGGTGCCATCTTTAGGCAGGTTGACCTAGTAGCTGAGCAGCCTTTCTCTGTAGCCCTGCTGCCAATTTTATGCCTTGATTTTCTGTTCTAGCTTTCCTCAGTAATGGGTTATAACCTATAAGGTAAACAAATTATTTTTCCCTACAAGTTATTCTTGGTCATGGTGTTTGTCACTGCAGTTGAAACCCAACTAGAACAACCTTGAAGTTTACTGACCTCACACAGGAGCCCTGTAGGCTAGCATTCACAGAAAGCATTCCTCTGTTCACCCACATATAAATAGGCCTTGTCAATAGTCTCACTTCTAACTCTGTCACCTGCAGTTCACAGTGTGCTGTGAGAATGAACATCCGTCAATGAGGAGACAATATCTCAGAAAGCCTCTTCTCTTTCTGCAGACCTGCCAGTAACCACCAGGCCTGAGTTTTCAAGTTTACAACACCCTGGTGGCTTATCCAGGATCATAGACACAGGGCTCAGCCCAGTTTTGTTAAGACAAATCATTTGGAGCTTGTGATGATTGGTCCCAATATTTAGTATCAACCTCTGAGATAGGGCTCAGTGGGGAGGCCTCCTCTAAGTGGGCAGTTCATCTCATGGAGTGTGGTGCTGGACTGGATACAAAGGACAGTCTGAGCATCCACATTCACCTTTTTGCTTCCTGGTTATAGATATACTGAGAATAGTCACCATGTTTCCATGCTGTTCCCACTATGATGTACATATCAGCTTCAACTGGAGCCCACAGCAAACTCTTTCTTCCTTAAGCTGCATTTGCCAAGTAATTCTGTTACAACAGTGAGAAAAGTAGCCAAATTCAGGCCTTTACTTTTTTGCTTGTGGACTCCCAAGTCATGCTGCAAGACGGAGTCTCCTTTCCCTATTTGTTTAATTATCAGAGTACCTAAGATTAGCTTTCTGTCTGGGAGAATTGATAACTACTCTATCAGTTCCCTCTCCTATCTACAACAACACAAAAATTAGTGTGGTGATGATACCTACTGTGTCCTCAGGCTGCATCTGAAAGATATAAACCAGTAATACAAGCCCCAAAATGCTTAATTTAAAGTAGGAAAAAGTAGTTTACATTAAATTCTACTGTGATATGGAAGAAGTGACATGATGAGGATGTAGAGACATTCTAGGACAATGTGAATGCATTGCTGACAGTTCCTGGCAATCCCAGGTGCTGGTTATCAGTTAGACAGGTGGGGGTGGGGTGGGGTGGGCGGTGGGGGAGTGGGTTGTCCTAAAGGCAGGAGCGGTGCCTTCAATTGGACGGACTTCTGGGAGTCGGTATGGTGTCATCACTGATTTCTCCTTGTCTCTCCTCCTAGCGCCTGCTTTGTTCTGCAGACTATTCACAGTCAAGGCCCTCCCCTTGGATTACAGGACAGCTGCACAGAACTGTCAGTCTCTGAGGTGGTTATCTCCCATCTCATCTGAAGAAACAAATGTTAGTACAGGAACTTCTCCAAAGACACACACTAGCAATTAACAGAATGTGGAGTTAATCTGCAGTCTGGTTTTAAATTTATCTCTTAAAATAGTATGCATGAGATTTTCTGCAAAAATGGTAAGTAAGTCAGTGAGGTACTTTGAATGAAATGTTCCTTGTAAGTCTTGAATACTAGTCCCCAGTTTGTGATGTTTGGCAAGCCATACTGGAGGAATTGTAGCACTGGGAGTGGACTTAAATGTAAAGGTTCCCAAAGATCCTCCTGTTTTGAGTATGCTCTCTCTGTTTCCTGCTTATGATATGAGCTCCAAGCTGCTGCTCCAGCTGCCAAACTGCTGCCTCCACTCTGCCATCACAGACTCTAACCCTCAGAACTAAAAGCCCAAAATAAACCCTTTCTTCTGTAAGTTGCCTTTGTCATGATGTTTTATAAGAGCAATAGAAAGCAACTAACATGGTCCGTACAGAATTTCTGATCTCACCAGTAAGCGTGTGCAGCTTGGTGGCATTCCTACATGATACTTATGTGTAAATCACAAATCAAGAGAAGAAAATAACCGTTAAGAATGCCAGAAAACAGCCTCACTATGAATAATTAGGTTTTGAAAATGTTATCTTCCTGAATGTGAAGACCCAAACTTTAAAACTTCTCGTAAGATGGATAAGCTCTGGGGAGAGGGCTACTCAGGGGTTAAAGTACTTGCCGTGAAATATGGAGATTGGAGTTTGGATCCGAAGAACCCATGTAAATGAAGGGTGCACATGAGAGCATGACTATTATTCCAGGCTTGGAAGATGGAGACAGATGGAGCTGGATAGCAAGGCCAGTCTTTTTGGAGAGATCTGGGTTTTACTGAGAGACTTTGCCTCAATGAATAAGATGGGAATTTTATCAAGGATCATTGTGCCTCCAAATACATACACACAAATGTGTGCCTACCACCCCACACAGGAGCCCACACATACAAAAACATAGACACAGGTACAAATAAACACATGAAGGCAGAAAAAGGAAAAAAAAAAGAGATAAATTACTTCTTAATGATAGTGTTTTCCTGAAAACATACATTTATGGTCTTGTTTATTTGCCTGGAGACTGAAATTCAGAGTCACACTGACAGGTCCATGGTTTATTTGAGCTCCAAGCTTTCTAAGTTATAATGTGTATTATCTTTTGGGGATTCTATCATAGATTACCTGAAAAACAACTTTCTAAGTCTAAGCATACAAAATCATATAAGCACCAGGATTCAATGACTTCTTTCATTTCAAACAGCTCTTAACATTTTGATAGGTTAAGCACAAATGAATCATAAATACACAGATTAAATTTCCCTTGGAATACAAATGGGTTTCAATTGCAGCAATAAAATGTGGTTGACCAAATTCATCCCCATTTTGCTGAGTGAAGAACTTTTGGAACCTGTTTGCAAAATTTAAACAGACCCCAAAACCAAAAATGTGTCTGTTTCCATTCTCTGGTGTTCTACTTCCATCTCAGAGTCAAAATGGTTTAACAAGAATGTTTGAAAAGAAATTCTCTCTCTTCCCTAAATAAATGGTTTGGTTTTTCTTTTCAGGCATCCCTTAGCATATTACTTCAATTTCTCTGCTTCATGTTTTGTAGTTAAATGGAAACATTCACTGACTGTGTGATAAAGACTTTGTTCTCCCATGATAGTACAGGCTTCTTGGCTTGTCAACGCTACTGCACAACAGAGACTTGTGTCCGGGGTCCTGAAGGAAAACTCTAAGGAAGAATGCTTCAAAATTACAAGAAAAATAAATTAGAGCTTCATCTTAGATTCTTTAGAAATGTGGTTTGCCTTCACCAAAATACTTTGAAATGGCAGTTAGGAGGATTTGATATAAAATTAAAGTAACTCATATGTAGTCAAGTCAGGTATTCTGGCAAACAAATGAGCAGCTGTTCAGTCATGGAGGCCTGATTCCAGAAATAGAAATTGCTGCCCTTAGGTCTCTCCTTACAAGAGGAAAGAGAAGACTACAAGTTTCTAGGCAATGAACTAAAGTAAATTTGGCCTTGAGTAAAGATGAGAGTTAACAAGGATCCCATATTTTCTGGACAAGCCTAGTGAGAGCCAGGGAATTGGATGGACAGAGAATGGAGATGCTTAGTGAACAGACTCATCAACAGAGAATCACATGAAAAGTCCTCTTTGCCTGTCAATGGTAGAGCATAATCTCTCTGGATATGGTGAACCCTTAATTTCGGTTGTGAACTATAAGGTCTGATTTCATCTCAATCCAGCAGAAAGCTGAAAGGAAAGTTGAGAGCAGGCACCTGTTTGACAACAGTAATGGCGCAGGTTCATGTTGAGTGACTTTGAACTACTGTTCAGTGTCGGGAGACTTCCTGGGTCTTTCCAAATATGGGACTGGCTTTTCTTTAGCTTTGCTATGTAGTGGTTGACACTGAATCTTGTGATCTTTGCAGGTATTTTCTTTCTGCTTTTCTGTCCTTAGAATAAGGAGCTGAAGGATGGCAAATCTATACTGATAACATTGAACTGTGTCTCCTCAACCCTCAAGGAGCCATCTTTCTCTGTTTTTTGGATTGCTTGAAGATGCTTTTAGCTTTCTTCTGACCATCTGATGTTAAGTTCTTCTGATCAGAAATATAAGCTACACTATGCACCTATCCTTGCTGGTTTCTTCTTCACAGCTCAGAAGTTTAAGGACGAATCTAGACATCATCATTAGACAGCTTTCACAAAAATGGCACTGTTCTGTGAGAGGAAGGAAACACTGCTCAGTATGTTTCCAGTCAGTAAACAGCCAAACAGAATAAAAGTATAACCCCCTAGTTTTTTTTTAAATTTCTGAACAGACTGTGTTGAAGATTCCCCTTAGAGGAATGTCTGTCTTGACCACATACCTCAAGAAATGCTTTTCTACTTAGTCTTTTAAATATAGCTAAAAGGAAATAATTTGATATAAATAAAACCTTGGCCATGAATGGGGACAGGTGGACCTGGGTTTAATTGTTATTTTGTTACTCACTATACTAGTTAATTTTTATTGTCAACTTGATAAAACCTAGAGTCATCTGAGAAGAAGGAGCTCAATGAACAAACTGCCCAGATCAGGTTGGTCTGTGCTCAAGTCTGTTAGATATCATCTTAATTGATAATTGATCTGGGAGGGCTTGCTATATATAGGCGGTCCTACTGTGGTTGGCAGTGTAAAAAAGATAGCTGAGCGTGAATGAGAGAAGGTGCTGACAGGCAACTTTGCTTCATGACTCCTATTTCAGTTTGTGATGGTTTGTATGATTGGTTCAGGGAGTAACCCTATTAGGAGGTGTGGCCTTGTTGGAGTAGGTGTGCCACTGTGAGTGTGGGCTTAAGACCTTTACCCTAGTTACCTGGAAGTCAGTCTTCTACTAGCAGCCTTCTGATGAAGATGCAAAATTCTCAGCTCCTCCTGCACCATATCTGCCTGGATGCTGCCAATTTCTGCCTTGATGACAATGGACTGAGCCTGTGGGTACAAGGACAGCAATACTGGGGTATTGCTGTGATAGGCATGACCATGCTTTTGTTTGGAAGAATGTGGATTTTGGGACTTTGGATTTAGAAAGCCATGGAATGCTTTAAGTGGGGCTTAATGGGCCAGCCTAGTAGGAATATGGAAGTCAGTGATGGTGAGAATCATTTGACCTGTGTAGGCCTGATGGACCAAGAGGTTTCAGTGGAGAAGTACTTTAATATGTGGCTGAGAGACAGTTTTTGATGTTTTGGTGAAGAACATGTCTGCTTTTTGCCATTACCTGAAGAGACTGCCTAGGACTAAGGTAAAGAGATTTATATTAACTGCATCTGTAAAGGAAGTCTCAAAAAAGCCCAACAAAGACTTTGTTCTCTGGTTAAGTCTGATGAAAAGAATTTTGAACAAACATAGCAAGCTCAGAAAATAAAAGTATAAAATATATAGTTTGAGTATGAAAGGGACTCCAGGAAGTGAAATGGAGCTGAATTCAAGGATATTAAATTGAATTAAGTGAGTGGTGACTTGGGGGCAAGAGTCCACCCAGATAAATTTAGGGCCAGGCTTGGTAGTACAAGCCTTTAATCCCAGGAGGCAAAGATAAGCAGATCTCTGAGTTCAAGGCCAGCCTAGAAAAGCGCAAATTCTAGGTGAAGAAAAATTTAAATCCAGGCTTGGTGGACCACACCTTTAATCCCAGTACTTAAGAGACAGGCATGCAGATCTCTTGAGTTCAAAGTCAGTCTACGGAGCAAGATTCAGGACAGCCAATTTAGGCGGTGAAGGAGCTGGAAAAAAAGGGAAGCTAGTGATAATATAACAAGGGGGCCAAGGTTCCTGCTCCTGCAAGCAGCAGAACTCAGCAGCTTCGGCCATGTGTCTCTGGCTTTGTATTCAAGAGGAGAAGGAGACTACTGGGACAATTGATGCTGGTTAGCTGAAGCTAAGAAATAAGTGGCGATTAAGAAAAGACCAGCATCACTTAGGTGAAATCTTCTGGTAAGTGTTTTCTGAGAGCACAAAGAAGCTGTATTCCAGAGATAGCCAAGGTTGTACCTCATGCTGCAGCTGTACTTGGTAATGTGTAAGAATCATCCAGGTGGTACTGGTTTTGGAGGCATGAAGGGATCATGAAGAACAGCTGAGGTTTGGCACTGTGAGAGGCCATGGAAGGACACTGGTGAAAGTGCAGCCTCAGTTGTAGTTGACAGTCCAGGACTAAAGGGTCATGCAAAGGAGTTGAGGCTTGGCATCATGAAGAGAGCCTATGAGAGGCTTTGGTGAAACATAGTTGCAGTGGAAGACTCTAGCATATTGGAGATGCCAGTACCATGGGATGACCACCAAGAACAGCAGTGGCAGCGGAGTCGATCAATCTGAACTTAGAGTGCTACAAAGGGCAGAGCAGGAGAAGGGACACCAGATCTTTGGAGATGCACGGAGGATCATGTGTGGGTCTCAGACACTGCAACAAGAAGCTGTGAAGCTGAAGTTGACTTGCGGACCCCAAGATGTTAAAGATGCCAGAGCCACAGGATGCCTGCCAAGGAAAGCTGCTAACAGGGAGTGGAACAAGCCCAGGAGACAGAACCTTGGTGCAGTCAACAAAGATGAAACAGGAGTTGGAGATCTGAAGACTGCTTTGCCATCAGACATGGAGACACAGAGTTTGGACTTTGCCCAGCTGGTGTCCTGTCTTGCTTGGGGAATTACAGTTAAGTGATTGGATGAATCTCAAAAGAGACCTTGAACTTTGGACTTTTAACACTGTTGCGACTGCTATAGACTACAGGGATTTTTGAAGTTGGACTAAATGTATTTTGCATTATGCTATGTTTAAGTATGGCCCCCATAGACTCATGTTTGAACAAGACTAAGAGGGCCAGGGAGTGGAATGTGATGGTTTGTATGATTGGTTCAAGGAGTAACCCTATTAGGAGGTGTGGCCTTATTGGATTAGGTGTGCCACTGTGAGTGTGGGCTTAAGACCCTCACCCTAGTTACCTGGAAGTCAGTCTTCTACTAGCAGCCTTCGGATAAAGATGTAAAACTATCAGCTCCTCCTGCACCATATCTGCCTGGATGCTGCCAATTTATGCCTTGATGACAATGGACTGAGCCTCTGAGCCTGTAAGTCAACCCCAATTAAATGTTGTCTTTTATAAAACTTGATTGGTCATGGTGTCTGTTCACAGCAGTAAAACACTAACTAGGACACAGTTCCTACTCTTACTTCCTTTCATGATAGACTGTGACCTGGAAGAATAAGTTAAATGAACTCTTTCCTCTCTGAGTAGCTTTTTGCTCAGTGTGCTTTATCCCAACAATGGAATGAAACTAGAACACTCAAATGAAGCTAGAATACTCAGCAACTTTGGTTCATCAGGCTCATCACTTTTAAGCTACTAGAGACTCAGATGGTTAAACTGAAAACTGGGCATTAACTACTTTGGGACACCAGTATCAAAAGAGATGTTGTAAGGCAATGATACTAATGCAAAGAGAGGATATCTTTCCAAATTTCTTACTTCAAGTTTCCCAAAATGAAAGAAATATTTTTGGCTGACCAACAGCCTTCTGTCACTGTGACAAAACATCTAAGAGAATCAAAGAGGAAAGCTTTCTTGTGGTCCTTGATTTCAGACTCTTGTCACTATTGCTTTGAGTCTGTGGCTACATAGTGGTTCATGGTAGAAGGAGGCTGGTTTACCTCATATAGACTAAGAGGAAAAGAGAAGAGAGACTGGGATGGTAGTATGCCCTTCCAGGACACACCTCCATGAACTTCCTTATGGAAGGCCCTATCTCCTACTGTCTCTACCACTTCTCAAAGATACCACACACTGGAGATTTAGCATTTAACACCTAGCCCACAGGGAGCATTTATGATCCAACCATAGTGGCCTGTGTTTTTCAATACACTCAACAGTTCCCTCAAAGTTTGTGATAATAAAAGAAGGACCTCACTGAATGAACCTTTAACAAGCTGCCCATAAAAGCTTCTAGAGTGGGTTTTGTTTCTTTTAAAGAGCACAGGAATTCCACAAGAGAAAAATTACAACATGGCATGTTTTCAAGCAATGGCTTTCTTGTGGCTAAGAGGTCAAGTAACAAATAATCTACAGTCTTTTCCAGCTCTAAAATTCTATGGTTCCTTGAAATTGAGGTGGTAGTGGCCACCTAAGGCAGACTTTATAACTCAGAAAAGAACACACAGGCTTGGCTGGCTGCTCAGCACATTGAGAATTCGATTAAAAGCTCATAGCACTCAAATGTTAGCTTGGGGATTAGCAGAGCAAATAGATGCACGGTTCTACATTGTTACACACTTAAAAGTAGAAGTCATTCTAGTCTGCTAGTGTATTTGAGTGGAGAGACTCCTTAGCATATAAATGCAAAGGCCAACCAAGAGCCTATAGAGATGAGAATGGGGGCTCCCCAACCCTTCCCTACCCTCTCCTCACCATTGGCTGAGGGAATTTAGCTGTATTCAAATTTAGATGTCTCAGCAAAAACCTTCGAAAGCTATTCAATTCTGAAACCAATCACCCAAGAGAAATTCAAATACAGATACTGGGGAATTTTTTTTTTTTAATTTTCTTCAAAAATTGTCTTAATTTCCACTTAGGTACAATTTTAGAAATTGAATTACAGATAATTTTGGGGAGGGAGGGTGGGTATTCTTTGAAATAGTGTATTTTCCATGCCTATTTCAACATAGTAATGAAATGTAAACACTGGGATGGGATGAAGATCCCCTACAAGGAGCATTTGTGAGGGAAAAGGAGTGTGTTTGAGTGTGAAATGGCTTAGCAGGTAAGGGGCTTGCTGCTAACTTGAGTTTGCTAACTAGACTTGAGTTTGATTCCTGGGATCCAAACAATGAAAAGAGAGAACCAGCTCCTACAAGTTGTACTCTGACCTTGACACTTGCACTGTGACACCCACCCCACCCCTCACCCTTCAAAGAGTAAAAAAAAAATGTTTCAAATATTCTTTTATTTAGTAAAAATATGGATTCAATAATATTTTTCCTTTTACATTCCTATGGATGAAAGCTGCATAATTTAATAACTAAGCATAGATGCTTCAAGAAACTTAAACATCTTGGTATTCTTGTTTAGGTGAGTAACAGCCAGACTGGCACAGGTAAGTGTGCTTCAGTTGCCAGTTGAGTCCCAGGTTCTGGCTTGATACTTATGAACCTGGCTCTTGAGTTGTGGACATCTCTTTAGTTGATATTATACCTTAAAGAAAAAAACAATACCTAAATCAGAATAAAGGGAATATCCTATTTTAATCCTGCAAGTTAGGGTCTATATCCAGAAATAACATTAGTGGTCTCAGTTAGGAAGGAAGACTTTCAGAATATGCAACTTGTACTTGGTAAGTTGTTGAGCAGCAACTCAGTTAAAAGAACAGTGGGGTTTCTCATAGTAGCTGGATTAGTTTACACTCCTACCAGTGCAGTGTGAAACTTTTCTCCTTACCTTCTTACCAACATATTTTTTTTTTTTTTTGACAACAACCATTCTAACTAGGATGAGGTGAAATCTCAATGTAGTTTTCATTTGCATCTTCCTGATAGTTAAAAGCACTGAAAATCTTTTTATGTGTTTATTGACCATTTGTAGTTTACTTTTTGAGAATGGGCTGTTCAGCTCTTCTTCTTCTTCTTCTTCTTCTTCTTCTTCTTCTTCTTCTTCTTCTTCTTCTTCTTCTTCTTCTTCCTCTTCCTCTTCCTCTTCCTCTTCCTCTTCCTCTTCCTCTTCCTCCTCCTCCTCCTCCTCCTCCTCCTCCTCCTCCTCCTCCTCTTCCTCTTCCTCTTCCTCTTCCTCTTCCTCTTCCTCTTCTTCTTCTTCTTCTTCTTCTTCTTCTTCTTCTTCTTCTTCTTCTTCTTCTCCTTCTTCTGTGATTGTTGCTATTTTTTTATGTTTGTTTTTGAGTCAAAGTCTCAAGTAGCCTAAGACAGCTTCAAATTTTCCCTGAGGCTGGCTGACTACTCCTGATACTTCTGCCTCTTCCTCTAGAGAATTGTCAATTTATTTCAGTAACCGGATTACTGATGGGCTTGTTTGTTTCTCATATTTGTTACGGTGCTGTTCATAATAGGCAATGTATCAGTCAGTCAGCTTAGGTGTCCATCAATAGATGAATGTATATAGAAAATGTGATACCCACACACACACACACACACACACACAGAGTGACAGAGAGAGAGAGAAAGAGAGAGAGGGTGAGGGAGAGAGAGAACACATACATACACACAGACAGACAGAGAGACAGAGACATGTACAGTCACACTAAAGTATTGAAAACTATGACATTTGCTGGAAAATGGAAGCAACTGGAGATCCATCATCATATTAAATAGCATAAGTCACACTTAGAAAAATGAGTATTGTATTTTTTCTTTCATTTGTGAAATCTAGATTAGATGTAGATATATAACGCTATATAAACAGAAGAGGAAGTAAGGAGAGTAAGGACTATCAGGAATAGGAAAGAAGATCTGAGAGGAGAAAAAGCATGGGGAATGAATATTGTTAAAGCACATAATACTTTAAAAAATTGCTTATGATATCCAGCACTGTGTGATATTAATATTCACATGCAACTAGAAAGGAGCGCTAAAAACAACAAACTAGTGAAGTGTTTCTGCCTTTCATTGCAGCCTAGAAAAAGAGAAGTGGTATCTTGTCTTAAGTAAATAAATCTTAATTATATAATTTTTGCAACTGAATTTTCCCAAGAAAACTTCTTGATTTTATGTAAAGAAATTATTCATACAAAAATAAATACAAACATTAGAACTTAAAATTTAGCTACTAAATGCAACTCCAAGATAGAAAAACAAAACCCAAAACAAAACAAAAAACTTTTATTTAAAGGTTTATTTATGTATTTATTTTATGTATGTGAGTACACTGCTATTGTCTTCAGACACACCAGAGGGCATCGGATGCTGTTATAGATGGTCGTGTGCCAACATGTGGTTGCTGGGAATTGAACTCACGACCTCTGGAGGAGCAGGCAGTGCTCTTAACTGCTGAGCCATTTCTCCAGGCCCCAAAAACCTGTAATACAGATAAGAAGAAAGCTGTTGGGTAAGAATAAATCCAAACACCGTCCTTTTTTTTTCTCATTGCTGTTTATTTTGTGGTTCATGAATCATGAATGTTTGGTAATTTCATTCTCTCCTTAAATACTTTTTAGACTAAGCCAACCTTTCTTGTATATCTTCAATATGTAAAATATTTATTTAAAAAGAAAATGAAGAAAAAAAGGAAGAATGAAGATAAGAGGAGAAAGTAAGAAAGAGAGAACTGGGAGATGAGAGGGCAACATGAACGACACTCTTCTCTTGCCTGTTGGCTTTATATGAACCATGGTAGTGGAGGATGAGACCTGCTGTGGCTTGGTTTGAATCTACACAGCCACTGGTGAAGCCAGATTACTGTGCTGCGAAAGTGGACAGATGATGCCTAGCATAAGGCCCTCCAGGAAAAAGAGCATCAAAGTTCACAGATGTTTCAAGGAATAACGCAGAGACAAGTTAGAGTCCAAGAAAGAGGAGGGTCAGAGCCAGAAAGAGAAGAGTATCAAGGGTGGAGACACAGAGTCATGGAGAGAGTCTGGCAGCTGCATTGTGGAAGGGGAGGCAGAAGAACGGCAGAAGTTGTGTGTGTTTCAGATATGTGTTTGTGTGTATGTGTGTGTTTGCATATGATCTGCGAGAAGGACCTCAGTGTTCTTGGGATGTAATTGATGACTTCCTGTCAATGAATTTTTAAGTGGAGCCTCAAGGGAAATTGACTTGGGTTTTCATCTCTAAGAAGAGTGTGCTTTGGTAGAAGCTCAAGTTTGCCAGTCTGGATTCTGCTCTGAGGTTTCTGTGTCTCTGGGTCCTTCACAGTTCCAGAAACAAACGATAGCCCTATACCTATGACCACTGTAGGTGCTGCTTCTCACATCTACCCTCACGTTTCCTTTGGGCTAAGAGGCAGTAAAATATGTTGGGCTAAAACTGTGGTTAATATTGTCAATTTCATTGGATCTAGAATCAACTAAGAGACATGCTTTTGGGTGGATCTGGAATTATTAAACAACAGGGGGAGACTGTCTCTCACAATGAATGGCACTATCTATCTATCTATGGTCCAGAGATAAGGTCCAAAGAAAAAGGTGCTGCCTTTTTTCCACCATCCCATGGTGGTTATTGTCTCTTCTCCTGGAGCCATGGTCCAGTGATGTTACCAGGCAGGTTCTTATGGATCTTCAAGAATCTTCTAGACTTTCAGCTTTCTGTTGGGGTTGCTGAGGCTTCCAGCACTGCGGACTGGGCAGCTCCCAGGCTCCCAGCCTCTTTCTCATATACGCAGCTATTGTGGGACTACCTGGACTATATTGTGAATGTCATCCAGATAAATCCTCTCTGTAATATATGTTCTATCTGTTCTGTTTCTGTAGAGAACCCTTACCAGTACAGAAGCCAGGTCAGTTTCCAGGATGCAGGTGTCTAATGCAATACAGTTTATGAAAATCAGCATAGTTCACAGAAAAACAGAGTTCTTTTTTTTCTTGCAAAGTGACAATAAAACAGAGATGAACGACATTCATGTGCCTTGAATTGGCGGAGGGGTTGTCATGGTGACTGGCAGGGAAAGTACACTTGGAAAAAGAGTTTATCTTTTTGTTGCATATAGCTTGTTTGCGTATGTTTATTGAGCTAAGAAAACAGTGAGTTAAGTGTAGGTTACCAGTCTGAGAAAGTCAAAGGACTGGTTCCGGGGACGAGGAGTCACAGCTATTGTATCTTCATGCATCTTGCTCAGCACAGCAGTGCATTTGCTAATTCTAAGTTGCATTTTGCTTTCTCAGTTCAACATCTCTCAGTGTATATTCTTTGGTGACCATGTCTTACAAGTATTGTTGGCTAAGGGTGGTCCTGACCTAACTGCCATTGCCTGTGTATGGTGTCAGTGTGATTGTTACATCTGTGATGTGATGACTAAATCCCCTTTGTATCTCAGTCAACATCTGAGGATCTCTAATTGACATTGTCTGAATTGATCTGAAGGCACCGCCATCAAATCTTGTGCAAGTTTCAATCCTTAAAATGATTCCTAAAACCTGGGCATGGTAGCTCACTCCTCAATCTACACAATTCAGAAGATAGACAAAGGAAAATCAGGAGTTCAGGGTCATCCCTGACTACATACTGACTTTGACATCATCACTGGCTATATGAGACCCTGTAACAAAAAACAAATAAATGAAAATGCACCCAGGAGTTGAGACTACAGAACAACTATACAGTGAGAAATATGATTATTATAGCTCTGGATTTAAAAATTGACTCTAAAGATTTGGTTATGAACATGTTTTGGTAATAGTAAGCAATCTGGCTAATGGCGATGGTAGATAGAAATTAATATGTAATACTTACACTATAAATACATAAGTAAGTTACACAGTTCTCCAATAGATGCAAAGTTTGTTCTCATCAGAGAATATTGTGTTAATTTAATTGGCAATGTTCTTTTTTTTTTTTCCTATGTGGTTAATAAAAATAATGGGCTATGTTTTACATTTGATGAAACGGAATGAATTCCTCATTGTGCAAGTTCAGACTCAGTTTCTGGCCATCAAAGCACATGCAATGCTGTGACTCAGACTTTATGAATATTTTATAGCTTATATGTTTTTCTTTTCTTATGCTTTTAGATCTATAAAGGGGAAAAGGTAGTTTTAGTAGAATGAATGCTGGCAGCATCATTAGAGGAAAGGCCACCAAACCATCACTAGACCTTGAGGTTGGGAGAGGTCTAAAAAAGAATTACAATATATCAAAAACAGGGTATCTGAGACTTATAAGGAAGGATGGCTTCCCTTTAGAACCTGGGGAGGAACCTCATACCACTTGAAGCAAGAGTCAGAAAGAGAACCATCAAAGACTGACAGGGTAGATCCAGAAGAGAATCTTCAGAGACGTCCCTTCAACACAGAAAACATCAGGCTTTTGTAGGTTTTTGAGGGACAGGAATGAGGTTAATTAACTATTTAAAAAAAATTTATTTATGTCTATGTGTATGTGTGAACATATGCCACGAGTGTGCTGGTGTCCATGGAGTCTTGAAGAGGGTGTCAGATTGCCCTGAAACCGAGTTCCAGATCATTGTAAGATACCATGTGGGTGCAGGGAAAATAACGTGGATCAACTGGAGGAGAAATATACTCTCAACTACTGAGCTATCTCTTCGGATCCTGGAGGGATGCCTTATGTACCTAGATTTAGTTCACCATAGCAGATGAGACAAAGAGCCTGGAAAAGCCAAGTATTTGTTAGGACAATAAGTCAGGAGCTGCAAAACCACAGCACAGAACAGCTTCTCAACTCTTTCCTAGGGGAGAGATTCAGGGGGCATGGCCTGATTTCTTCAGACTGTGGGATCTGGCTTCTTAAGTGACCGTCATCTGGATAGAGCAGGGCATGTTCTGTCAAGTAGAGCAGGTAAACCAGATGAAGTAGGCAAATTCATCTGCTGAGTACATAGAGCTCATTTGGATACAAGGGGCTCAGAAATGCTATTTTCATAGTTTAGCAGTGCGGTGGGTGAATAGAACAAGGGTCAACTTGTCTATGTTAGATCTGAGAATATGTGAG
The DNA here is from genome assembly GCF_947179515.1 of Apodemus sylvaticus. Lineage (NCBI taxonomy): Eukaryota > Metazoa > Chordata > Mammalia > Rodentia > Muridae > Apodemus > Apodemus sylvaticus. The sequence goes on from NC_067475.1 coordinate 148,015,470, forward strand.
TGCATTCTCTCTTCTGGAAAGCATGTCTAGTTACAATAATACGGTAAGGAACAGTTATCTCCCACAGTGAAAATGTGCTTACCTCTTGGCTAACACACCAACTTAATTGGCTGTTGTTGTCCTTTAGTGGTGCCTTACTCAGACGCTTTAGTTCTGCATGCATCTCTTTACTCGCTCTGATTATTGTGGGTTCAGGATACCCTTTGATTAGTCTGTGGCAATTTTCTCACATAAGCAGTAATCGGAGAAACCGCCCATGGCACAGAGTTTCATTGCTTTAACTTGGCTGCTGCCTCTTTCATCCTTTAGCATCTAAGTTCCTTCTAAACAATAGCCTTAATTACACCAGTCATTTCTTCAATAGCTCTTGCTCCTCTCTTGCTGTGTGTCTCATTTTTCCCCCTTCTGATTAAACACCATGATGAAAAGCAAGTAGGGGCAGAAAGGGATTATTTCCTTTTAGTGTCATAGTTCACCAACCGGGAAAGCCAAGCAGGAAATCATGGTAGGTGCTTGAACAAGAAACCACTACCTTACTGGCTTGGTACCCTGGCTTGCTCAACTACTTTTTAAAATTTAACCCAAGCTTACCTGTGGAAGGATAAACTTCCCATAGTGGGCTGAGCCTTACCACATCAATTAGCAATTAAAAGAAATGCCTTTCAGACAGATTTTGCCAAAGGCCAGTCAGGTGGAGACAGGTTTTTTAACATGAGCTGCCTTCTTCCTTGGTATGGCGACAAATGAAGGAATGCTGTATTTCTTCCTCATATATAAAATGTGTGACTTTTATTCAGAGAACATTCCCTATACTTCATTCTTGCTGGGAGCAGTCATTTCTTCCTTTTTTTTCCCCCCAGCTCTGACTAGTGAACCCTCCAGCCACCCAGATAGGAGCGATGAGCATTCAGAATAGGCCAGGCCTCTTCCAGGAAGAATTTGGAGGGCAGGGACTTTCGTCCCTATGAGTAAATGCCCACTTCTTATTAAATGGAATTTCTTTTGAAAAGGTTGAATAGAATATTCTTTTCACAAAAAGAAATTCAATTGGTTAAATTTAGTAGCAAGTGGTTGGGGGGGAAGCTTATTTTAAAAGGAAAAACAACCCAAGAATAGTTTCTGGCTTTGATCCCACAGTCTGCCTTTTTCTGTGTGAACTGCATGTGTTTTCATTCACTGTTTGCCACTGTAGTCATCCATCTGCAAGCCTGGAGTTGACAGCTTTGAGGGTCCCAAGAATGCTTGTCACTAAAGCCACATAGTTGGCTTGTTTTATTGTCAGAGAAGAACCTTACCTTCGTGCTTAACGTTTAAGTTACTTCTGCTTTTTTAAAAACCTTTTCTGTCATAAATGTGGACACCATTTTTCCTGTGTCTGTGTTCATCTCTTAGTAGTAGAAGGTATGTTTGCTTCTCCTCCTAGGACCCCCAAAAGAGATAGTCTTGAAATTAAAAACTCCTGTTTTCCTAATTATTTGTTGAAATTTGAAGACCACCCATGTCTTGGTAGTCCTGGGCAAGCACAAGGTTTCTTTCTTTTTACAGCTGTTCAATTCTCCCATGGAAGTTTGGAGAAAGAAATTTGTATTGATTGAATCTGTGTTTTATGTTTCTTGGTCCTGCTTTAAGTGTTTTATAGACATAATCCTGCTTAATCCTTCCAACTACCTTAAAGATAACTATTATTATCCTTGTTTTCAGTGTGAGGAAACCAAAGACAAAAAGTAATTAAGCATATAGCCTGGGGTTATCAAGGCAATTAGTGGTGAAGTGAAAATCCACAACTGCCTTTGCCAGAATCTGAACAACTCCCTCCTGTTATGAAAGTCAACTTCACAGCCTTGGACAGAATGTGTTCTGTTTCTCAATTTTAAAAATGTCCTCCATATTGCATCAGGGTGGTTTTTTTTTTTTTAGAATTATGCCAGAGTGCTGGGATTTCATGGCAGGCTGTTTCATAATCTGACTGAAAGTTTAGGCTGGAGGTCAGGTTTTCTTAGGACAAGGTAAAGAAGATAAGGAGCATCCTAGAGTGGAGTGTGGGGCAGGACACAGTCGTTCAGGCTTCAGCCTGCAGTTCCACATCAAACACCATTTATACAGAGCACAATGAGTTCATATAGAACTGCTAACAGGTCAATCTGATTGGTTTGTTCCATGTGTATGAGCACACATGCGTGTGTGCGTGTGCATGTGTGTGTGTGTGTGTGTGTGTTTAGGTATGGGTATAGGCGGTGAATGTCCAGCTTCTTTTTCAAACTTTTAAGACAGCAAAGTATCAAGAAGCTTGAATTAAAGAGATAGAATAGGATCAAACGCTATAGAGTAAATAGCAGGTCATTGAGCTAGAGTGCCTAAGAGCCTTATTTATTGTTTAGGGCTTCCTTTCATGAGGTCCCATAGGAGAAAATTTGTGTTTCAGGGGCATGGTGTACGTGATTCTTTGTTTTGATTGGCAGGCTTGAGTAATATAAGGCTTTCTCTACCATACTTGTCCTCTCCAAGTTGCATTTGATTTAACTCATAGGTATTCCTAATTATGCACAGGCATGAAATGGTAAATAGTGGATTTTCCATAAAGTCCACTCAGATGACAGTTGACCTTACTGTAAATATATTCAAAACCAGTCCAGGTTGGGTTGATATATTGCCTGGAACATATTTTAGCATATGCTTGACTAGAAAGGAGGAAGGCTGGATAAAGGAGGGTCCCAGGACTTGGGTGCAGTTTTGGTTCAGTTGCGGGTCAAATTCTCAGGATCTTTTTCTTTTAAGATGGAGGCTGGTCACAAGATGGAGTAGGTTTGTCCTCTCAGGTCTTGCTTCCTCTGTGAAAAGAGTTCAAAATATTCAGGAGAATATCTTACCCTCTAATAGACTGTTCCAGGAATAAGTTGGCTTCTCAATTTTTTCCCATCTTGGAGCAGAAATTTATCATCTAAATCCCAGACACCCAGCAGAAGTGTGAATGTGAGGAGTCCCAGGAGGAACCGACAGCAGGCCTTTCTGTGTGGTGCAGTGATAGTTCAGGTTTAATGAATCCTGGCGATGTACCTTGCTTTTGTTAGTTTCAAAGTATTTCTGATAAAGCTCATGAAGTCTGGCAGGTGACTGTGGGTCTAATTTAACCAACCTTTGACTCTGTTTGGCTTGAGCTATGCACACACATGCCCTTCCTAACAATGCATCTAATAGTCAGGGATCCTCCACCTACCTCATATTGTATATGTACATACGGCTCCAGGCAATGAAATAGGTGGCCACAGGACCCCATGGCTTGTCCTTGGCCTGTATCTCAGAGTTGCTTCTTTGCTACTCAAGGCACAGTTAATCAAAGAGTAGTTTGATGGTTTCCTGTGTACTTTCCAGACCATTTGTTAGTGTTTATGGTCTAGCTTCAGAGCACCCACCTGACAGCTTACAATAGTCACTCAATTACATGCTTGCCAAGATAGACCACCCCTCACTTGTTCCCATTTCCTATAAAACCTTGTCCTGATGAGAATTCGGGGCTATGTCCACTTCAGTCAGGGTTGATGAAGGGCCAAAGCTTGAGCTTGTGGCACTGATGGATGCAAACACATTGTAGTTGGCTCTTTGCTGGTCTTTTGGGGTTAATGAACACTTCCTGGCACAACAGACCAAGTTATAATCCCGAAGATTTCAGGAAAAAGGACACAGACACAGGTCATCACCACCAAATTAATTATAGCAAGTTCTTTTTATTCATGTACATGGACTACCCTTCCCTAAGTCAAGGTTCAAGAGGTCGTCAGCCTTGGACATGGGAAACATAGGCTTTTATAGTTCAGGGGTAGGAGATTTCCCATTTGAGGGATTTTGCAGGCACATAGGTGGGATCATAGAAGCAGAACATAATAAGGTGGTCATAACAGTGTAGTCATATTAACCCTCTGAAACAGAGGTAGATTTTTCGAAATGATCCTGAAGCAAAGGCATGGTTGCAAAGTGGTTGTAACAACGTTTTGAAACAAATATAGGGTTGCTGATTCCTGGAAGAGGCAGTACAGAACCATTTATAGTAAAAATTACAGGTGAGGCATAGCCTGGTCTTTGAGATACAGAGATTTTGTCATAAATAGGAATGAACCTAGTCTTTTTCATAAGATGGTTTTCAAGGCCAAGATGGAGGTAGTCTGGCTCATCACAAGAAACTCCAGAACTCTAAGGAACAAACCAACTAAAACATTTAGAAAAGGAATAAGGAGGGTTATATGCAGCTTTTGACAAATATGTTCATTATTGCTTTAATGCTTTCTGGGTTGTGAACAGTGATTAGTATTCCAGATTAGTTCCTTGGATGTGTTGCTTGACTGAGTTAGAAAACATCGATGAAGATTAACCCAAGGTTCACACTATCTAATGGGAGCAGGTGTTTTGCACCCACACCGATTTCTGCTCCTCTAGAATTAGACAAACTAGAATCTTGGCCCTGTGTGGATCTAAGAGCACCTTAAACCCAGATTTTAAGACATTAGATGCTTCTCAAATGTTGTATAGTTATCAGCATTCGGATCTGAGTCTGGTTTCAAGCGATGCAACTAGCTGTGCTCAGCCCCTGTCCCTAAAAAGGAAACTAAGAGTTAATTTACAGTGAAAAACAGATATTTGTTCAATGTAATCACACTGCAAAGAGAAAAAAAGAAAGTCATTAGAACCCTAGCACAACAATTAAGTAATGGGAAGAAATATGTATAAGGCATTGGGCCTTGTCAAAGTGTGGCTCCCCCATCATTGACTCACCATTGTTTGGGCTCTACCAGGTATCATGGGTTGCAATACTTTTTGAAGAGGCAAGTTCCTCCACTTGTTGCCCTGAGAGTGCCATCCTTTCCACTTCAGTAGGAGAGTCTTGAAGAAATTTCCATGTCCTGGGGGATAGAACAAGTATGTCTTTAAAATAGTTTCAGTTCTTCCAAAAAGTTAAATGGCATTCTATTTTCAATAAGATACTAAGCTCAGACTGTCTTCTGTATGGTCAAAATGCATCAGCCATCAACTGGGAATGCCGCCCTCTGCCTGACATGGCAATACTGGGGTGGTTATTGCAATTTGGAATTTGTATTTTTTATTTGTATTTTTTTTACTTGTATAAAATTTTCCCCCTTGTTTTGCAAGTACATCTTCCCTCAGGGTGTTTGGGGATCTGGTGGCTTTTCTTTCTTATACTAATCCCTGAATTTGTGCAGATGTGCAGGTAGTTCCCATCCTGCATGTCAGTCTGTCACATTTGCCAGCCACTCTGAATGATTCGCAGCTTGCACCATCTATTTGAATTGCTTTGGAGAAACTGAATGGCTCACACTCTGACACATTCTGCTGAGTTCAAAAATGAAACTGACTCAGGCCACTAAAATAACACTGCAAGTTCGTTCATTAGTAAACCTCAGAAACCCACAATAAATCAGCCCATTAGGATGCAGCAGCATGTGCAAATTGGCGTCTCAGCTAATGTAGATAAAGATTTTGGTGAGCACTGCATATATCAAAAAATTAACACATGCTGCTTGCAGAGTTTTAATGAAGGCAGAAAGCTCAATGGCTGAAAACCCACACAACAGGGGCATTATTTCATTTGGCTGTCAATAAAATTGTTGCTTATTTTATTTTCTAATGGTTTATCAATACTGGTAATTTGCTGTAGGTGGGTTATAAAAAACGAGGAGAGAGGAGCAGAAGGAATTTAAATAAATTCTGCTAACTAGGGAAGAGGGAAGTGAGACAACTGGACTCTTCTGCGTCATCTGCAGATCAGCTGGCTGTGAGAAGTGGTCCTTTGATCTGGAAATTAAGGTCATCTTTGGATCACTGACATTAAGACACCTTTTAACTAAGAAAAAATGGTCTTGTTCATCTTTTTTCTTTTCTTTTCTTTTTTCATTCTTCCCCTGCTGTCTAGTTAACCAGTTGGTACCAAATCCAAGATCTCTGCCTTCACACATTGTTGGAGGATGCAGAGTAAACTTACAGCCTTTTCCGGGGGAGAGAGCAAAGGAAGAAATACTACCATTAGAGGAGAAGTAGCAAGTCTGTTTTGTTTTTAGTTCAATAGTAGCTGTTTCTAAGCACTGCTTTCAACTCCACAGTTATGTAGATATTTGGAGAACACCTTTACCTGGATCACATGAACACAGTTCTGACTAAATAGATTCATGATAATGAACTAATCACAACAAGAACTCATTCACTGATTGATTCATTCAGTAACTATGTATGGCAATTTAATGGTAACTAACTCCCTTATTTTATTATTATTATTTTCTTGCTGAGCAGCTTTATTTGAAAGACTCAAAGTTTTATTCATACAAGGAAAACCAGACTTCAATGGCCTTTTGTTTCTGAAGGTTTTTTTTTTTTTTCTCTTCATAAGATAGCCTTTCTGTTCCATCTCTCCCTTCCTTCCTCTTGACTCCTGAATAAAAATTATAGCAAATGTTGTTTTGGACTGAGCTCCATCTTCCAAGCCTTAAAAGACATAGGGTGTCAAATCAGAATGCTCACTCACCATGAATGTATCTACCACCAAAGTGGAGCTGAGCAGCTTGTCTGGCTTTCTGAGAACACAGGATTGTAGAGAAAAGATCTAGCTCTCTAGGATGGGCCAGTTTTTAACTAGAAGGATAATGCTCTCTTCCTCACACAAGAAAAAGGAGCTCAAGGTACCATGGTGCTGACCTTCTATTTCTGTCCTTCTGACTCCTTGTCCTGACTGTACAGGAAAACTGAATTTGACATGACTGGCCTATTTTTACTTTCTGGATCTGCGTTCTTCAGCCCTTTCTGGTCTATAATCCACCTTCCTGGGCCAGGCTTGTGAAAACATTTATCCTGCTCCATAAGATGAAATGTTGCCCAATTATAGAATTGAAAGAAAAACAAGGAAGATCATGAAAGGCAATTTGTAATCTTCTTCTCTGACTCTTCCTTTTTTCCTTAAAAAAATATTTTTCTCTCCTTCTCTCTTATTTTTTTTTCTCCTTTTTTGAGACTCATTTAATGGGGACACATGAACTCAGTGTTCTTTATTTAGACCTCTTGAGGAAATGTCTGGTCCACTGAAGGAAATTAATCAAAACTACAAGTTAACACAGACCTGTTTCTGCTCTTATCTTACTTCATAAGGGTGCTGGTAATGTTCAGACTCCTAAATAGTTCTACATTGCTCAATAGCCCCAGCCTTGAGCTGCTGTCTTGAAAGCCAGAGAGGGAGGACCTGGGGTCAGGCAAAGGAGTCTGGAGAGACCTACAGCTCCTCTGATTGCCATGGAGAGTGGAGAAACCAAAGCAGAGTAAAGTCTGATTTAGAAAGATGAAGAATCCTGTAGCTGCCTTTTTTTTTTTTTTTTTTTAACTTTTGCTTGTGGCATTAAACTTTGTCTGTTTTAGCAGTCTTATGCAGGTGGAAAGATCTTTGTCTTTCCTTGGGGACATCTGAGACCAGTTGAAGAAACCGAAAAATGAGCAGAGTTGTGAGCAAAAAGGGGACTGTATGGGAAGCGACAGAATTCCAAAGGTATCTATAGGGAAGGAAGGACAGTTCATAATGAGGAAATTACAAGTTGGTTGGGTGAGTAAAGGTATAGTTTCAGGGTACAGAGAGAGTCATAGAGTAGGCACACTCTTATGGCCCTGACTCATGGGTGCCATCCACTTTAAAGGCCATTTATGATTGGTCAGGAGTACATAGAGGTTATAGAGGTAAGAAAAGGACCATGTTTTTAAATTCCCTGTTGTATCTTTACAGCAAAGAAGGAACACTGAATTAGATCAGAGGCACAGGTAAACTGGCCACATTCTTTGCCTAAGGGAATGTGAATATAGGAAAACTCATAATTCACACACAAAGACATGAGAAATTTCACGAAATTTTTTACCACCACAAAAAAAAAATGCTCATGACACTATTAAAAGTGAGGTAGGGACTAAAACTTAGTTAATCATCATTAATAATAAATTTTGATTAATCATCTTCCTGTAAAATCTGAATTATCTTTTTATTCTATTAAAGAGGGTATTACAGAATTTTGGCATATGAAGACACAGTTATGAAGTACATAGCACACAACATAGAATATAAGCATATATGGAGATGCTTGTCAGATAATTAGTATATAAATCAACATGATTGTACTTTTGTAATATTTCCAGTAATTGTTTACAATAGAAGTTGATATTTTAGGAATTGTTTTCTCATTTTACTATTGGCTTGCATAATTTTCATGAAATTTTTGTGGCCCCAAAATTTAGGTGAGCAGAGAGGCAGGGCCTTCAGGGACAGAGTTGGGTTAGTCTAGAGTCCAAGATCCAAGGGATGTTAGTGAACCTGCATATCAGCTAGAGACAGTATGTCTTCATCCTCCGAGAGGAAATTGGGCCCAGAGAAGTCAGCCATTAACAGGGGTCTTAGACCAACAACTGGCACCCAATGTTTGGCCTTCCTGCTATGTCTTCCTTCTATGTTAAGGTCAGCAAAGGGTGAGTATTGATCCTGTGCTTTGGCTAGTACAAAGTTAAAAAATAATCTAAAATTAATATCTTTAGATTTGTTTACCACTGCTCACATATTCTCTTCTACTCCCATCCCATTATACTTGGGTGACAGATGTCCTTGTCCTGGAAGGACAAAGCTTCTGGATGGGAGTAGTCATGCTTGCAGAACAGGGAGATTTGCAGGCTGAAGCTCATGCCACTCACAACTCACTTCCTGGGCTGCATTGCAAGGGGAAATTGTGCTTTGATATTCATCTGCCATAACGCCATATATCAGTAGCTCTGGTGTGTCAAACCCAGGTAGAGCAAGAACAAAGCCGTATTTCACCTGTCAGTCACTCCTAGTTGGGGAGCAGGCCCTGCTGGTCCCAGAAGTCTAGAAGAATACAGCCTCTGAGAGAGTCACCATAGGTGGAATGGCAGCAGACAGCTCAGAGAACACCTCTGTTAGAAGCTGTTCATGTTTAGTTTCGGCCTCTGGCTGCACGCTAACTGAGAATTTAAGTTCTAAGAAAAACACAATGCCGCAAATGTTTTCAGGATAACAACAGAACATGTCTTCAGAAGGAAAGCAACTAAAAATTCAATAACAAAGGACAAGAATCAAAATCATTATATTACTGTAAAACTTGGCTGAGACACACGTGCAGCAGGCTCCATAGTGGCTAGGCAGTGAACATGGAGAGGAGCTAAAAATACTGGTTGTGTATTGGCAGGGCCTTGTTTTCTCTTGATACCAGACTGCAAGCCCTTTTATAAGGCACCTCCGGCCATTTTGTTCAAGGACATTCCTAAAGATTTAACATAAACAAGGGTTAGGACCACTCAGAGTGTTCCCAGTAAAGTCTACACTTATCTAAGACCCCAGTGGATACTGCAGGCTTTATATTTACTCTACAAAATCCACCACAACCTTGTACACTTTTCTTATTATAATTGAAGTATTTCAGGCTCACCAATGCTGTCATGGTTGAGACCACATACTTAGCTGAGCAGTGACAAGATTGTTAGTTCTAAAGTCATCACAGGTTGGCACCCTCCCACATGTATCAAAAGGGACAGCTAACACCATCCATCCTAGAGGACAGGGCTATCTTTAGGACTCCTTTTTGGTATCATTTGAAGTTTTAAATTAATACTCATTAGATATTAAAGATATTTTCTCACATGTTCCATATATTGCCCTAGACAATTTCTCTTCTGCTTCCATGTCACACTCGCGGCACACACACACACACACACACACACACACACACACACACACACGATTTTATGAATCTGTATGAAATCTAGGATTGATGTGTAAGGGAAAGAACATGGTATTTGTCTTTCTGAGATTGGTTTAATTTACTTAATATAATTATCTTCAGTGTGTTTATGTTTATGCAAGAGATGATTTTGCTCCATTTAATGGCTGAAGAACATTCTTCTATGTAGAATATGCCACATGTTCATTGCCCTTGCCCTATCATTGGATACTGATCTTTGGATAACTTACAGGTTGTGAGTAATGCTGCAGTAGACATTATTGATTCTCTGTGATGCGTTGACTTGGAAATCTTTGGGTAAATATCTGATCAGGTGGTAGCAGGGCCATGGAAGCTCTTTTGTTAGTTTTTATTTTATTTATTTATTTATTTTATTTATTTTTTATTTTTTGAGAAGTCTTTATATTGACTTCTGTAGTGGCTGGGAAAGTTGACACTCCAAGCCATGTGTTTTTCTTTTTTTTCTTTTTTTTTTTCTTGTGACTACCAATCTTTTTGGAGTATAATAGAATTTCAAAATTGTTTTGGTATACATTTCTCTGATGATTAGTAAGGCTGAACTACCCCCCCCCCCCAATGCCTATTGGTCTTTTTATTCTCGTTTTTAGAGAATTTTCTATTTCTTTCATTAGTACATTGATTGATTTAGTGTGATTTGTTGTTGTTCTTGTCTTGGTCACTAAAAGCTATAGATACTCCTAGATATAGTCTTGGGACTGAGGCATCACCCTCAAGGCTGCTCTGTGGCACAGCCTACATGATTCTGATGCTGGTATTCTATAGACTGGATGCTATGAAGACGATGTCCACTTAATCTTAATCAGAGGAATGTCTTGCCAGGGAGGTCTGCAGCACCAAGGGCTATCTTCCCCACCCTCTAGGGAGGTCTGCAGCACTGAGGTCTATCTTCTGCACTCTCCAGCACAGAGAATTTGGAGCATTTCATCCTCCTTTTCCTGAAAGGGCTTTGCCTGTAACATCATAAACTTCATAGGCTTCTGCCTAAACAGACGGTGTCATTGATATCTTGTGATCTGAGATATTGCACATGAATTCCTTTAAAATATTATAAACAGTACTGAATCACAATCTTGACATGTTAGGAGAAAGTCATTTTCTCAAGCCCTCCTCCACTAACTTACAAAAAAAGATTTCAGATATAGATCTTAGACAAAATCAAATCTTCAAAGGCACAGATCATCTCCCCAAGAATAGCGGGTGAAGTCTTAAGTAGAAAATGAGAATGGATCATAATCAGAGACAATGATGAAATAATGCTCTGGACAGCACTCAGGATTCTGTTTTGCTCCAATTTCAGCCATTGTGGAAATGCAAACTGGTCAGTGGTTATGAGAGAGTGTTCTAAATGGGAGATACTTCTGTGAACTACTTATCTGAAAGTACTTATATATGTATATGCATGTAGGTATGTTCATGTGAATATGTGTATGTGTGTGTGTATATGTGTATATATGTCATTTTTTTAAGTCATTGTAACTCCAATCCATAGCCAAACAGGTTCGAGACAAAGTATCAATGTGAGGGACATTTTGATAGTTCTATTTCCTGTTATAATGTTAAAATATCCTGAAATTAAAACAAACAAACAAACAAAAAACACTAAGTGGAGAAAAGACTTATTGAAGTTATATTTCCAGGTTATAGTCCATAATAGTAAAGAAGTCAAGAGTGGCAGTAGCTTAACACAGAAAATCACAGCATATACATAGACAAGAGCCATGAAATAAATGGATGCATATCTGCTTGTTTGCTTGCTAGTGCTCTGCTAACTTTCTCCTCTCTTACATGGGCTGGGTCTTTCTACATGAACCAATAAAGTTAATTAGACAGTTCTCCACAGACATGCCCATAGCTCAACCCAATGGAGACCACCACCCATTGAGACTCTTTCCTTTGGAAATCCTAAGTTATATTAAGTTGCCAATAAGCTAGCCATTAAAAATCATGATGCTTCCATGCTCTTAATATGAGGATCACACATTGTTCATTTTCCTGGCTAGTTTGTTTATTCCACTTTACTCAAGTTAGAGTCACCTGGTAAGAAGGAACCTCAACCAAGGAACTAGTTAGGCCAGATTTCCCTGTAGTTAGATCTATGAGAACACTGTCTTGATTGCTAATTTATGTAAAATAGGCCATTCATTGTGGACAATATCATCACTAGGTAACTGGTCCTGGGCTGAGTAAGAATGCTAGGGGCAAACCACTGAGAAAGCCAGCAAGGAGTTCAATGGCTCTGTCCTCTAGGTTTCTTTCCTAACTTTTCCCTTAATGATACATTATGACTTGAAGATAAAAGACCACTGAGAAAGCCAGCAAGGAGTTCAATGGCTCTGTCCTCTAGGCCCCTTTCCTAAGTTTTCTCTTAATGATACATTATGACCTGACCTGAAAATAAAAGCCAAATGAACCCCTTCCTCCACAAGATCCTTTTAGTCAGAGTATTTTATCACAGGAACAAAAAATTAACTATTATGTTCAAGGAAAGAAATATAACATAGACATCAGACATCTTGGTTAGGTAAATAAGAAAAATTACCAGAGAAAACAAAATATACATTGTTAGCATCCAAATGAGGCTACTGTGAAAAACCATCACTTATGGAGTATTCTGATACATTATTCTCAGTTTACATATACTCACACAGAGATGAGGAATTTCCTATTAAAAGAATTATAGACAGATTAATATTTTATATTATGTTATGTTATTATGATATTATGATGTTATATGATAATATGATGCTAGTCATCTAATGAGCTGAGTAACTGTGCTGTGTTTATGTAAGAAATTTCCTCTTAAATAATGCACATTGAGTTATTTAGAGGCAAAGGTGTGCTATGCATTGAACACACATATAGTTTAGGAGAAACTCATATACATATGTATAATGTATAAAACAGGTATGTATAGCTAGAGCTCAGAGTATATACAAATGATAAGCAAATAAGATAAGCTTAGTTAGATCATAATCTAGAAAATTCTAATCATCCTTGTATTTATTCTATTATTAATAATTCTTTGTGAAATTAAAATTATTTTCAAATTAAAAATGAAAAGAGTAAGACCATCAAGCAGAGAGTGTTAGTAATTACAGCGTTAAAGATCTGAATGTGTGATCTATCTGATGTGTGATCTTCCACAGAACATGTGCTTGCTAATGTGCCTCAACTTCTTTCACTGGACAATTAAGATTTTATTACCTGATACCTAGGGGGTTTGCAAGAAAGAATAGAAAAGTGTTTGGTTTTATTTTCTTCAACATTTGTCATTAAGGTGATGCTTCTATTTTGGCAAGTAAATTAAGAGAGGTAAATGCTGAACTGAGTTAATAGCTCTTTTTCATAAAGTCTTTGAGATGTCCCTGGACAAATACTCATCCTTACCTTTCACATCCTTGTCCGAATCAAAGATGTGAATGACAGCAAAAATGGCAGTCAAGAAAACATGCCTACATAAACACTGTGGAAGCAGCAGAATTTCAGGTTTCAGAACTCATCAAGCAGTATTCAAGAGCTTCTAGCTCTTTCTAGAAAGTGGTTGAGAGATAAAACTATTCCCCAACAACAAAACAGGAATGTAAAATGCCCAAGCTGATGCTTGGAAATAGTGCAATTATAAATAAACTTGGTATAAGTTCTTCAAAAGCAGAAATTGCCTTGTGAAAAATCCACCAGCTAATGAGACACTGCTGAAGAGACAGTGTCAGGCTAGAGTTGAAGAAGGTTGACAGTGTGTGGGAAAGTCTGAAGGCCAACTCTGTGGTACTTTCGTCACTTTTCTAATTTGGCTGTTTTCCTCCAACACGTTCCTTATTTGAATACAGCTTGGCAGTGCTATTATTAGAAGCATGCTCTAATCTGCATGTACCTAGAATCCAGAGCAACAAAAATCATAAGGATTTTAGGGATGACTGCCAAGGTCATCCCTGTAAAGCCTCCATCCTGTGATCCAGGATCAAGCCATATTAACCTTGATAGTATCACATAGCAACTGTAGTAGGTGGTTAGAAAAGGTCTTGCCAGTCTCAATGTTTCCGTCTCTGTTCTTGCCTTCATTGGGACTATAAGAGACAGAATTTCCCATGTGCTTCTCAGGATAGGAAAGTAGATTTGTGTCCTGTTTCTTTTACCAATGGCCTTTCAGTCCACATGCTCTACTTCACAGCAGAAACATTATTCAACTGGGAATCCCAGCCTAATCTTGATACTTAGCATCTTGAGACATCATGGGAAAGCTTCACCTTTGAACTTCAATTTTCAAAGCTATAGAATATCACAATTTCTGTCAAGGCTGTTGTAAGGGTGAGTGAGGTAATGTGTATCAGATATCTAGGCTCAGAAGTATAATCATCAATATATAGCATAGTGTATAGTCATCAGTATCATTAATTTTAGTGCTTCAAGAGAGGTATGTCCATTTTTTTAAAATTTGAGATCATAATTTAATTACAGTATCTCTCTCTTTCCATTTTCTCTCTCCAGATCTTCCCATATCCCATTTCTTACTCTCCTCTTAACTCAAGGTCTCCTTTCCTGATAATTGTCATGGTATGTATATATCTATGTGAATATTTATGTATTTCTAAATATAGCCATTTAGTCTTTATAGTGTGACTTGTACATATGTTTTCAAACCTGGTCATTTGGCACTGAACTATTAATTGGTATCCTCTTCTTTCCTGGGGAAGACCATCTATTTCACTCCCAGCTTTTCTCAGTTGCTTATGATTTTTTTTTTTAAATTAGGTTGCAGCCTCTTGGACCTTTGTCTATCCAGTTTCATTTATGACATCCTTGGTCAGCTCACATTTGGGCAATTATAAATTCTTCCTTCAATCACCACACTTTCACTGGCACTGATTAGTTAGATAAGTTTTTAGTATCAGGCATAGTTCCCTTCTTCTTGAGGAGATCTTAAGTCCAATTAAAAAACTGTTGGTTTCTGCCAAGGTATGCATACCACTGCTACACCCATAGATCTGTTATTGTGAAATGGTTGTTGTTGGCATAGTTCATAAGCATCATAACTGAGTGGGACTGTCGCTCATCGGCCTACTTTGGAAGCATTCATGTCAATTTCTGGTATCATGAAAGGTAGTCCTTAGGGATGGGGTATTCAGGACTTATTTTAAGGGTTTCTGTTTTTGAAGTATCTTCTGAGACTAACCTTCTATCTCTGGAGGTAGAATAACCAAGAGCATTATCAATAGGCTGTGTGTTTTGAGAGTTTCTTAGACAACTCTAGGGAGCAATTCCAAAGACTATGTCTTATGTCTGATAATGGGACTTTTGTCAGTTTGTCTTTGGCTCTTAGAGGGAGCACTGTCAGTCCAGATGAGAAAACTTTATCAGAACTATACATGCAAACATGCCAGATCCTTTAACTTCTTGGACTAGTAATGTAAGTTAAACCTGCTTATTCCTAACATAACTAATGTTTAACATTTAGATGCTTAGTCTCTGCTTCAATTGTGTTCCAGCTAAGCCATATTCACACCTAACTTGTGTGTTTAGCCTTAGAAAGAGCCTTAGTTCTTTTCCTTGAAGCCAATGTGATCACTTCTATATTGATAAAATTCAGAGATGGAGATGCATATGTGACTTCATTGGTAGAATGCTCACCTGGCATGTACGAAGCCCTGGGTTTGATCCCTATCATTACATACATGGACTGTCATGATTAGTGCAATTCTAACACTAAGAAGTAGTAGGAGGATCTAAGGTCATTTTTAACTATGGCAAATTTCAAACCAGCCTGGATTGAATGATACACTGTTTCATAAGCAAACTAAACCAAACCAAACCAAACCAAACCAAGCCAAACCAAACCAAACCAAAAATGTCAAGATCTATTAAATCTGATGATGTAATATAGATAAATATTTAATTTCAGATAAGACCTCATCTTTTTTTAGGGTAGCTATCCTTATATTTTCCAGCTGAGCCTTAAGTTTTAATGGTTTGAATCGATTCTTTTCCATCTTCTTCCATACAAGAGAAGACATGATTTGTTTCTGTCTAGTCAGAAATGTAGATAAAATGTACAGTTAGTTATAAACTTTTGGTAAGAAGTTTATCAGCAACAGATTTAGAATCAGAAGAGCTTGATGTGAGCTGTTTCCTCACCATTTCTTAGAACTACCAATCCAGTTTTGTTAGTTCACCTCCATAGTTTCAAGTTTATATAGAAAATAAAGATAACAGTATTCTTGCACAAAGTGACACAGAGGGTTAGGAATGGTAATTTAGAGGAAGTTGTGGTCAGCTGTGGCATGCTGACAGTAGTTTAACTTGTTGTATTTATTGATTTTCCATGGTACAGTTGAGGACTTCAAAAGCTGGGCAGGACAGGATTTCTGTCTTTTGCAGATGGCGGTTTGCAAGTTAGGTACCAGGCACTTTAAAAACAAGAAGAAGAAGAAGAAGAAGAAGAAGAAGAAGAAGAAGAAGAAGAAGAAGAAGAAGAAGAAGAAGAAGAAGAAGAAGAACAACAACAACAACAACAACAACAACAACCAAACCAACCAAACAAACAAACAAAAAACCATGGACCTGTCCTATGTTGATGAAACTTTAATGCCTCTCCACTAACTCAAAAACTGTGGCAGTGTCTGTCTCTTTGAAAGGACATCTGAGCCAATGACTAAGAGAACATTTTGTGCCCAGGGAGCAAATGCAGCAGGAACTTTTACAGCAGATCTCTCATTGTTCCTGTTACCTACCGGGTCAGTTTTGTGCTGATTCAGTTACATCAGCACCATCCAAAGTGGAAACAAGGTGAATTATTGATGATTTTGCGTATGCTTGCTGGATTCCAGGAAATGTTTGTGAATAGTAAGGACTCACATCAAGCTCTCTAAAGGGACAGTGAAAGGTGACTGGAATCCAGGGAGAAAGGAGACCTGAGGGGATCAGTTTCCAGACATATTGTGGCCAAATGAATAATTTAATAATATTGTTTTGGGTATCCTTTTCAGCATCTTAAAAAGAAAAACCCTTCTCTGTCATAGTGAGATAGCACAGCCATTCAGTAGCATATCAAGGTTTCTGTCTTTCCTGTATATATGACTTGATTCTGTCTAGTAATATAGTGAAGAATATATTTCATGTAGATTATATTCCCATTAGATCAAAATGTTTATTACCATCTTAATAACTGAACATTGGAGTGGCTTGTTTTAGTTACAGCAATATAGTATTTTACACAACCGATTTCCAATTTTGTTTGTAAACATTAGGATAAGTTCAGAAAAATGGGAATTGTTTGGGATACAGCTACTTACTCGATAATCTTGCCTATATTAAATTTGGTCTACATTTTGAGGGGCAAGCATTTTAATTCTGTAGCCTTGATGGCCTTGCTTAGGAAGTCTCACTAAACTTATTCAGGACTTGCTTAAAAAAATTCCAATGTCTGAATTATGAAAGATACTCATAGCAGGTTAATAACATGTATGTATACAAGAAGACAGGAGGGGGCTTTCCAGTCTTTCTCTTTGTAGCAACTGTCTTTATAGCACATTGACAGCCTTCCCAGTGTAATGTGAGAACTCCTAACACATGCTTAAATAAACAAAGGGGATCCTTCTATTGTCAGACACAGACTAAGAAGAGTGTGAGGTTGGGGGTTCAAAGGCACTGATGTAGGAGAATTAGAGCCCTGCATGATTTGGGTGCCAGGCTTGGCTTTACCTGACTAGTATCCTACAGCCATCTCCAGGTTTATGTTCTTCTACAATTTACTCTTGTGTGTGCTTTGGGTAGCGACCATGGGGGAAAAGTAGCTTGGGAGATGAATGATTGAAGAACACAAGACAGAGAAGTTAGAGATTTCACTTGAGGTCTGGTTTCAGAGATGGAGAAAAGGAAATGTAGCTCAAGGAAACCAGGTAGGAAGTTACACCTTCTACCATTGTTGCTGAAAGGAGCAGACACCATGCACATTCTGCCTTGGAAATCCCCCTGCAGTCACAGAAGGAAGTAGCATTGTTCCAGAGCTGTTTTCCTCAGAAGGGAAGAGAAAGTGAGCAAGACCCTAAGAGATTTCAACAATTTTTAGCTCTAATTATGAAAAGGGTTTTGTTATTAGTTATTATGCAAGATTTTCATGAAAGATTCCAAATGAGGTAGGAAAGGAAAACCTTAGAAACAGGTAAGTGTTGGTGATGAGGTGTCAGAATTCCTCCTACACGTGTGTAAGTTTGTCATGGCAAAACCCACTGTTTATGCTAATGATTAAAAGGAGTTTGGTCAATGCGGAGGCAGATATTTGTGTGTTTGTATGTGTGTGTATTTGTGTACATGTGTGTTTGTGTGCATTTGTGTTTGTGTATGTGCTTGTGTGTGTTTGTATAGTCTTTGAACCTCCTTTCACTGAAGTCCAGGGTACACTCTAGATAGAGCACAGAGAAAGGAAAAGCACTTCTTTTTTTTATGTTTTTTTTTTTAATTTATTGATATATTTATTTACATTTGAAATGATTTCCCCTTTTCTGGATCCCTACTCCCTGAAAGTCCCATCAGTCCCCTTCCCTCCCTCTGTTTTCCCACCCAACCCTTCCCACTTCTCTGTTCTGATTTTGCCCTATACTGCTTCACTGAGTCTTTCCAGAACCAGGGACCACTCCTTCATTCTTCTTGTACCTCATTTGATGTGTGGATTATGTTTTGGGTATTCCAGATTTCTAGGTTAATATCCACTTATTAGTGAGTGCATACCATGATTCATCTTTTGAGTCTAGGTTACCTCACTTAGTATGATGTTCTCCAGCTCCATCCATTTGCCTAAGAATTTCATGAATTCATTATTTCTAATGGCTGAATAGTACTCCATTGTGTAGATATACCACATTTTTTGCATCCACTCTTCTGTTGAGGGATACCTGGGTTCTTTCCAACTTCTGGCTATTATAAATAGGGCTGCTATGAACATAGTGGAACATGTATCCTTATTACATGCTGGGGAATCTTTTGGGTATATGAACAGGAGTGGTATAGCAGGATCTTCTGGAAGTGAGATGCCCAGTTTTCAGAGGAACCGCCAGACTGATTTCCAGAGTAGTTGTACCAATTTGCAACCCCACCAGCAGTGGAGGAGTGTTCCTCTTTCTCCACACCCTCTCCAACACCTGCTGTCTCCTGAATTTTTAATCTTAGCCATTCTGACTGGTGTAAGGTGAAATCTCAGGGTTGTTTTGATTTGCATTTCCCTAATGACTAATGAAGTTGAGCATTTTTTAAGATGCTTCTCCGCCATCCGAATTTCTTCAGGTGAGAATTCTTTGTTTAACTCTGTACCCCATTTTTAATAGGGTTGTTTGGTTTTCTGGAGTCTAACTTCTTGAGTTCTTTATATATATTGGATATTAGCCTTCTATCTGATGTAGGATTGGTGAAGATCTGGAAAAGCACTTCTTTATATGTGGCGAAGGAATGTGGTCTGTGGGTGACACAGTGTACAGAGCATGCTGGTGGCTCATATGTTGGCAGCATGCTGTCTGACTGATCACTTGAGACCATGTGAAGTAGGTCCGTTGTTTGTGCTCAAGTCATTCATTCAGGAATGATCATGTGTCCTTATCTTATTCTTTGAAAGTTGACTTCATTTCAAGTAAGAAACAAAATAGGGGAGTATCTTTTCCTGCCATGGGCCTTGACTGTCATTGTCTATCACTCACTGCCAGGAAACTAACATTGGGGGAGATGAGGGAGAGGGCAGGGCTCTTTTGAGCTCCTGACTCAGTCACCCTCAGAGGCATTCTTATCCTATACCAGCCAAAGTATTTCCTAGTTATTTAAGTCGGTGTGACAGGGAAATTGTGATACCTGCAGACAAAAGTATCTTGAGTGATGTATCTTATAATAGTCTATTTTTATCTACATACTGAAAAAATAGAAGTCATTTTAGGTAACAGAGGCAAGAGAGTATGTTGGGCGTGGCCCCTGGGCTTGCCTTGCCAATCTCTCCCATCTGTCTTTTTAACTCCTACACTTTTTGTGCTCTAGGAATACTAAGTCTGCTTTCTCTTGACATAACCTTTTTGTATAGACTGTACTTTTCCTAGGAAGATTCAAGTCTCTTGAAAGAAGTTGCCTAAACACACACACACACACACACACACACACACACACACATCAATATGCACACTTTGATCATAAGGCAACTGCTTCTTCACTTTTTGAATTTGGTTTACATTCTATCTCCTCTGAGGTGGAGGTAGAATAGTTCCTTTGTCAGCCCTCCTCAACCCCTTCTACTTAGTAATTCTATGGTAGACCGTTGTGTGTTGATCTCAATGATTGTTACATCTCAGTGTGACCTCCTTGTACTACCTTCTCTCTTTGGTGTGATTAGGACCAAGAGTCACACGGACTGACTACATTGAAAATGATGTGAATGTTTATCATATTAGGAATTCGGTTCAGGTCTCCAGCATTCTTTCTCACTTTTTATCGCTATCAGATTACCAAGTGTTAAAGCACCGTCAAATATTTATAGAGATGATCAGGAGGTGATCATGCTAGAAACAAGCATGTCGGTGGATTTGGAAGCAAATATTTTCCAGGTCTTCACAAAGTTCTTTAATTGAGCAGGGAAACCAAGATGACTTGTGACCAACTGAGTCCTTGGCAGAAGCCATGGTCACAACTTCCTGAAGTCTTCAGATAGATTCCAAAGGCTAAATCACAACTGAGATTTTGACTCAAAGACACTGAGATAAGTATTGCTTTGTATTTTGGTCCTCTAAGTTTTGGAGTAGTCTATTGCACAGCACAGCAAAAAATTCATTTCCCACAGAAATGTCTAGTTTCCTCAAGACAGTACCCTCACTCTATGTTATAATTAGTAAGGGGTTTGCTTGCCTGCCCTACTAGATTATAAATCCTGTGCACACAAGGCATTGCTTGTCTTGCATACTACTGTATTTTTAGTAAATTATTGCATTATTATATATAAAAATATGCACACTTGAAACTCTTCAGTATGTAGTACAAATAGTGTTGTATAACTATGGAGTTGGCCAAAAGAGGTAAGACTCACAGTGGAATAAAATGAATTGAATGTCAAATTATAAGTGCTTATCAGTCTAACTAATGTGAAAAGATTGGTATTAATAGACAAAATATTTTGAATGTCATATTCTGGAAATTGGCACTGAGGTGGAAGTGATGTCATTCATGAGGAGAGAAGGAATTCCTACAGCATGGTGTGGTGTAGGGAGGGAAGGCTGGCCAGGGTGGGAGAGAATCATTCAGCTGGGTCCTTGCAGCCCTGGACCTGGGAGGACTGCTTCCTCTATAGGCATTCTGTTTCTCCGAGATAAAGCAGGAGGTACTTCACCTTTTTAAGTCTTTTTCTGGTCTAATCTCTTTGCAGATCTATGCCCTATCATCTCTCAGTTGAGATTATTTCTGAAAGGATGTTTCCATATGATTTGTGTTTGTCAGCATTCTCTAGAGGAACAGAATTAACAGAATGAAATGACTGTGATGGCTTTTTTTTTTTTTTTTTTAATTTTCAGCTTGGTACAATCTATACTCACCTGGGAAGAGAGTCTCAATGAAAGGTCATCTACATCTAGACCTGGGCACATCAGTGAGGGATTATATTAACTGAAATAGGAAGGCACCATTCTGGGCAGCACAGTTCTCAGGTCAGGGTAATCCTGAAGTGTTTATAGAGTGGAGAAGTGTGCTGTGTATAATATATACACATCCAGTGTTCTCTGCTTCTTAGATGTAGATGCAGAATGGCTAGCTGTCCTGGAGCTCCTAACACCATGGCTTCCTAACAATGATGGTATGGCTAGTTAAAATAAACTGTTCATTTTCTATTTGAGGTGACATGTATTCTTGTGCAACAGGGAGAAGAGGATTTCAGCAGGCTGGCTGAAACTTCTGAATAATTTGTGAACTGTGCAAAGATGTCCTGGGTACCTCTGATATGCTATATATTGCTATGCACTTCTGTAAATGTTCTAGCATGAGACTAAATGACAGACCAGTAACTAGTGATCAGCAGCCCAGCCATCCTGCAGTTTGACAGAGTGAGGAGAGCAGAACTAACTGCAACTTCAATAGCTTATAAAACAGTCACGAACAGAGGGGATGCTGCTGAGATGATATGGGGTCCACGCTCTGATGTTAACAAAGGAGGACGGTCATAGGAACCTGGGAGGTTGAAGGCATTGACAAAATCTGAGGACAGAGTAGATAAACTTTCTTAACGTACACATGTATCATTCAGCAGACAAATGTCAGTGAGCACCCAGGAATTTGTTTAAAACATATGAGTCATGAAAAAAGTGGGCATGGACACACACACTCAGAGAGGCTCCGTGGAGGTAGGTATACAGGTCCACACTCAACACACACAGGCAGAGATGTGAAGGCAAAGGTTTAGACTAGTGCCTTGGCCCCTAAGACTATAGATAGACACAAAAGCCAGGGATGGTTATATAATAGATTACATCACTGTTTGCGGTTCCCTTGATATGTGATGTCAGCTTATTTTGTGCTGACTAATAGCTACTGGTTGACCAGGCTTAGCTGTTTTGGCTCATGCCAGACATTCCTGTCAGCACTATGTTCTCTAAACATCACTGTGCCCTCATCGCCCTCTGTTCTGATAGATAGCTCAGAGGGTAAAAGCCCTCACCTGACAGCTTGAGTTCATTTACTAGAGCTTGCTAAAGGAGGGCACAACCAACTCCCACAGGTTGCTCTCACCTTCACAAACTGTGAAGGTCCCACCCCTCACCCCACTCACACTAGGGTTAGGGTTAGGGTTAGGGTTAAGGTTAGGGTTAGGGTTAGCGTTAGGGTTAGGGTGTAATAAATGGTATAATGTATTTTGTTTGTTTTAATTAAGAATAAAGGTTTTTATCTAATTGATTCAAATCATGATTTCCTCCTCTCTTGTATCCTCTCCAGTCCTCCCTGCTCCTCACTCCTCTAACCATGCCTTCTTTTATCTTTCTTTGTAAAAAATAAACACATCAAACAAACAACAAACCAAACCAACCAGCATTTTAAAAAAAGAAGGGAAAGAAAAACCATGAGAAACACACATGCACACCCCCACAAAGTTGAAAACTCTTATACACATGCAAAAGATCATTAAAAATATTAAAAACAATGCCCAAAAAAATAGGAGACAAAAAAAATCTCCAAAAATATTATTGAGCTCAATTTGAGTTGAACATTTATTTACTGCTGGGTATAGGGCCTGCCCTCAAGTGTAGTGTTTTGTTGTTTTGTTCTGTTTTATACCCAGTGAGACTCCATTGAAGAAAAATAATTTTTCCTTTGCAAACAGCTTTCAAATAGAGATAGTTTTTCAGCTATCTCTATTGGATGGGGGTATGTACACTTACCCTTCTTAGGGTTGGGACCCTCTCAGGTTTGGACTTGTCTTGAGCAGGATGCACAGTCTCTGTGAGCTCGTATGTGCATGAGTCTGGTTGTGTCTGGAAGACACTGCTCCCTTGATATTGTCTGTTCTCTCTGGCTCTTACACTCTTTCTTTTTTTTTATTATATATTTTTATTTTCTATATTCTTTGTTTACATTCCAAATGATTTCCCCTTTCCCAGTTCCCCCCTACCCATATGTCCCATAAACCTTCTCTCCACCCATTCTCCAATCACCTCTCTCCTTTTTCTCTGTCCTTATATTCCCCTCCAGTGCTAGATCAATTCTTTCCACGATCAGGACCCTCTCCTTACTTCTTCATGGGGGTCATTTGTTATGTTAATTGTGCCTTGGGTATTCAGAGCGTCTGGGCTAATTAATATCCACTTATCAGATATTATCTTACACTCTTTCTGCATAGCACCCTGAGCCCTGGGGAGCACTTTGATGAGGACATCCCATGGAGGACCGAATGCTCCTAGTTCTCTTACTCTCTGTGAAATTTCCAGCTGTATGTCTCTGTAATTAAATAAGGTAATAATTGAAAAAAAATAGATACCAAGAGAAGGATTAACAAGGATGTCAGTGTGTGCATATAGTATTGCTGCCAGAATCTGGGTCTTAGGAACCCCTTCACAAAGTTTCTGTTTTGTAGCAGTGGTAGGGACCCATTATACACATGCATTTTTAAAACTGATAATCTATCCTGTTTCAGCAATAATTGAGAAGGTAGTACTTCAAGGTATGTGTTGCATCACAAGGACCTTCATTATCTGCAAGGGTTAAGTCTCAGTCTTCTCATGTAGAGAATATTTGCATTGTTCTTGACAGTTTAATAGAGTCCCTGACATAGTGTAATAATGTGACCAGTAATAATACCACCCAGCTTTTGAGGAATCCCTCCATTTCTCAAAATTCTTTCTATTTTATTAGCTTTATTGCACTTTTATTATGTGGGTGGCATGCCCTAAAAGCAATGTTTCCCTGGAAGTTTATTAATTTCTTCATTCAACAAACACATTATTCAGACCACACTGTGAGTGGGAGCCCAATGAGTAGAGATGGTTGCTACCATTGGGGCTCTAATTCTGGGTTAGGCAGATACACTGCAGAGAACTCCAGTGTTATGAGGCACTGGCTTTCCCTACCCATAGGACATCTGCCTCTATCCCTCACCCAGACCATAAACCCTTGGAGGAGTGGTGCCATTTAGTACTTTGGACATCAGCTGTGACAATCATAATTATGCCTTGAGGGAGAACACTAAGGGAAGCCACTATCTGCAAAGACATGAGACCATGACCCCTTACTTTTTATAGGTTTTAATGGCAGCTTTGCCTGTAATTGGGTTTGTCTCTTAGTACAAGCTTTTATGTTTAGAAAGCCGTAAGGTATGGTAAGTTTTAACCTATGAAGGAAGCCAGTGGTACTGGAATTGGTGCACACTGGCTCCTGAGAGTCTGATGTGCTCACCTCTTTCCAGTTTGGCCCCTATCACTCCCAGCTAGTGGGGGAATTTTCCCTTAAGAATTTGGCAAAGCTTATAGATCAGATTTTCTCACCACAGAGAGTGGCTTGCCCAGTGTTTACCAGCATATTACCACTGTAGCTTGCCGCCTTTCACTTGAGACTTGATTAAGTTAAGGGATTTGCTAAACTACTCTGCATATGATATTCATAAAAGCCTCTTAATTTTAGCTGGAATATAATTATACAGAGCGTATTAATTACTTTTTCCTTCTCCCACACACAGGGGTTAAAACTTCCTTAATTTGGTATGTAAATATATGCAAAATAGCAAACAATTCAGGTCTGTGCAGAGAACTCTGGAGTATTAACAAGGCAATCTTGATTACCCAGCTGCCAAGGAAAGCTCATTCAGAACCTCCCTCCTGCTTCACCACCTACCTCTAGGAACATCCTGATGAAAGGAGCCTTCTCTGATTGACAAAGACCTGTCTTCTCTTTAGAGCAAAGGAAAAGCAAAGCAAAGCAAAAGCAAATTGAAACAGAAAAATGCAGATGTCTTCATCAGGAAGTTTTTTTTTTTTTTTTTTTTTTTTTAAGAATTTCAGTTTCAACCCCCAATTCTGTTTCAGCAATGCATGCTCAACACATAGCAGAACTTTGTTAGAGAGAGATGTGTGTGTTTCTTGTCAATGGTCTTTATACAGTTTTCCCAATTCCCACACTGGACATTTCAGCATTTGTAGTACTTGCTACAGAGGATTGTGATAGAAGAATGTGTTAATGACTTCCTTTGTATCTGGAACAAAATGCCTAACAACAGCAGCTTAAGAAAGTGAGCATTTATTGGTTCACAGTTCACATTTATTTTGGTTCAGTATATCATCATGGTGGGGTGTGGAGGGTGTGGCTTTGAGAGGGGGAGAAAGTGGTAACATTGCATCTAAAGCCAGAAAGCAGGCAGAGGCGACTGCTGGCACACCACTAGCTTTCTTCTTTCCTTCAGCCCAGAGCCCTAGCATGTGGGATTATGCCATTCACGTTTAGAGTGGGTGTTTTCACCTCACTTAAACTCTGAAAATACTTTCACAGACACACTCAGACAAGTTTGTCCTGTGTGATTCTAAGGCCTGTCCCACTAACAATGAAAGTAAACCATCACAAAGAAATTCAATAAATAAAATATATGTTGAATCAATTATTTAAATGCCTCAATTTTCCCTTGTAAGAAATTAACAAGTCCACATATTTGTGTGTCAAAACAATCACTTCTCTTTCTTTGCCTAGACAAACATATGGCCCTATTACTACAACGATTTCTAGCTGACCATCTCATACTTGTCTCTACTTTGCAACAGGCACACTTTAGGGGCTGTGTTTGGGTAGGGGTAGGTGTGCCCTGGGCTCAGCACCAGCATGAGAGAGATCTTATGTCATCAAAGCAGGAAAGACACAGAAAGATTTGTAATAATTTCCACAGCGTCACCAGGGCTGTAACCACAGCAAATACAGTAGAGCAGAGGGGTCTGGATTATTTTAAGTATTAGACTCCTGAGCTGAGCTTGACATTGATACCTAGAGCTTTGGCAGAAAATCAAGTATAGGAGCATATTGCCTTACTGAACACCATATTTGGTTTGAAGCAAAGGCAGAAATATAGAGATCTCAGGCTTTGCCAGGCTTGAGTGACTGCAGGTGAATGCACCAAGCTCACTGATAATCATCTGGTGTGTGTGTGTGTGTGGGGGGGAGCATAGCTTACAAGGTTATGAGGTAAATGGATGTGGATTTTGAGGCTCTAGAGGCCATCACAACTAAGGGCTTTTGGAAAATTATATAGGTGAGCTAGCTCTAAGTCAATCTGCTTTTAGAAAGGCCAGCAGGAGAGACTTATCATTTGTTCAAGGAGAAGCACAGACTCCCATTTAAAGGTATTTACAGACTGATGTTAAAAGGAAACACGTTGATCATTGGCGGCGGCGGCGGCGGCGGCGGTAGCAGTGGCTGCTCCAGCTGAAGGGCCATCAGCGGTGGAACCAAGGTGACACAGGGTCCAGTTAGGCCCTGCGCCCACGACCACTGACCTTCGCTGACCAGCCGGGCGGCAAGCAACTGCGGTTCTGCGGAGCCTTTCGCTGCACGGAAGCCACTTCAGAACTCGGCTTCCCGCCAGTCAGGAGAGACTCACCCCCATCTTGGTCCCGGGCTCCAGAGATCGGTCAGACTGAGGTACACAAACATAATCCTAGGCCCAACACCGCAGGGGTCTGAGCCAGACGGGCGTTGGCCTGCACCCAGGCCCTGGGCTGTTCGAGTGGCCATCGGGGCACCAACCCAGCCAGGAGTTTTTTTTTTTTTTTGCCCCGGCCGGCGCACAAGCCGCCATTTTGCCTACAGGAGCCAGAGTGCTCGGGAGGGCAGAGACTGCTAACAAGCGTAGCCTGAGGCTAACAAAACGGGGGTCTAGGCCCCAAAAGGCACAGGACTGACCCCAAGAACTGGGCGGCTTGGTGGGCCATCTGTGTGTCAACCCGCCCAGGAGGTTATTAGCACAACAGACTCTCCCGGTGCTTTCGGGGAGCGCGGACGCGCACGCCCGCCATCCGGGTCACCTGGCGGACCCAAATAACAGACATAGCCCTAGGGGAACTTTGCTCGGACCTTGGCCTCCCAGGCGTTTGCCTGGACTCAGGGCCCGGGCGACAAGGCTAACCTAGTGTGCGCCAGCCCGGTTGGAGAAATCGGCTGCCCAGCGGAGTGAGCGGAGCACAGGGGAGGTCACAGCAACATTCACCTTCGGAGCTCCCTGGGGGTGCACACGGGTTCCACCTGGTCCACAGACACAATCTGGGGCAAGGCCTCAGGCAGAAGCCCCCAGCTCAACTCTCTCCGCTTCAGATCAGCCTGGGTGGCCGCCACATCTCCAGGTCCCTCAAGAGGCTAGTGGGGGCTTCCGGGCGGCCAGCTGGGAGAAGTCGGTGTGCTCCAATAAATCCTGCGGGCCCCAGCGGGAGCCTTCAGGTGCCTGCTTCGGGATCTGAACAGCCTGGACAACAGCACCCTGTCTACAGGCAGTGCAGAGTGTAAGCTGTGCACCAGAGGCCAACGGGGAAGGGGCAGCTTGCACTGGTGAGTCCAGCACTGACAAGACCAAGTAACACCAGTGAGAGCTAGATGGCAAAAGGCAAACGCAGGAACGTCACTAACAGAAATCAAGGCAATATGGCAACATCTGAACCAAATTCTCCTCTACCAGCAAGTCCTGGATACCCCATCACACCAGTAAAACAAGATTTGGATTTAAAATCACTGGTCATGATGCTGGTACAGGAACACATGAAGGACATTCAGGAGAAAATGGATCAAAAGTTAGAAGCCCTTGCAAGGGAAACACAAAAATCATTGAAAGAAATCCAGGAGAATACAAAAGCCAACAAGGAGGAAATGCAAAAAACACTTAAAGAAATACAGGAGAACTTTGGTCAACAGGCTGAGGTCATGAAAGACGAAACACAAAAATCTCTTAAAGAAATACAGGAGAACTTTGGTCAACAGGCTGAGGTCATGAAAGAAAAAACACAAAAATCTCTTAAAGAATTACAGGAAAGCACAAACAAGCAAGTGAAGGAGCTAAGCAAAACCATCCAGGATCTAAAAACAGAAGTAGAAACAACTAAGAAAACTCAAAAGGAGACAACTTTGGAGATAGAAAGCCTTGGGAAGAAATCAGGGCACAGAGATGCAAATATCAACAACAGAATACAAGAAATAGAAGAAAGAATCTCAGATGCTGAAGATTCCTTAGAAACCATGGACTCAACAGTTAAAGAAAATGCAAAATGCAAAAAGCTTGTAACCCAAAATATCCAGGAAATCCAGGACACAATGAGAAGACCAAACCTAAGGATTATAGGCATAGATGAGAGTGAAGATTTACAACTTAAAGGGCCAGCAAATATCTTCAATAAAATTATGGAAGAAAACTTCCCTAACCTAAAGAAAGAGATGCCCATGAATATACAAGAAGCCTACAGAACTCCAAACAGACTGGACCAGAACAGAAATACTTCCCGTCACATAATAATCAAAACACCAAATGCTCTAAACAAAGAAAGAATATTAAAGGCAGTAAGAGAAAAAGGCCAAGTAACATATAAAGGAAGACCTATCAGAATCACAGCAGACTTTTCACCTGAGACTATGAAGGCTAGAAGGTCCTGGGCAGATCTCATGCAGACTCTAAGAGAACACAAATGCCAACCAAAACTACTATATCCAGCAAAACTCTCAATCACCATAGATGGAGAAACTAAGATATTTCACGATAAAACCAAGTTCACCCAATATCTATCCACAAACCCAGCCCTAAAAAGGATAATAGGAGGACAACACCAATACAAGGAGGGAAACTTCACCCTGAAAAAAGCAAGATAGTAACCTTTCATCAAACCCAAAAGAAGTTAAGCAATCAAATTTAAAAAATAACGTCAAAAATGATAGGAAGTAACAATCACTATTCCTTAATATCTCTTAACATCAATGGACTCAATGCCCCAATAAAAAGACACAGACTAACTGACTGGATACGTAAACAGGACCCTACATTTTGCTGCTTACAGGAAACACACCTCAGGGTCAAAGACAAACACTACCTTAGAGTAAAAGGCTGGAAGACAATTTTACAAGCAAATGGTCTCAGGAAACAAGCTGGAGTAGCCATTTTAATATCAGATAAAATTGACTTTCAACCCAAAGTCATCAAAAGAGACTCTGAGGGACACTTCTTGCTGGTCAAAGGAAAAATACAACAAGAAGAACTCTCAATCCTGAACATCTATGCTCCAAATGCAAGGGCACCCTCTTTCATAAAAGAAACTTTATTAAAACTCAAAGCACACATTGCACCTAACACAATAATTGTGGGTGACTTCAACACTGCACTTTCCTCAATGGACCGATCAGGAAAACAGAAACTAAACATGGACACAATGAAACTAATTGAAGCTTTGGACCAATTAGATTTAACTGATATATATAGAACATTCTATCCTAAAACAAAAGAATATACCTTTTTTTCAGCACCTCATGGTACCTTCTCCAAAATCGACCATATAATTGGTCACAAGACAGACCTCAACAAATATAAGAAGATAGAACTAATCCCATGCCTCCTATCTGATCACTATGGAATAAAAGTGGTCTTCAATAGCAACAGAAACAACAGAAAACCCACATACACGTGGAAATTGAACAATACTCTACTCAATGACACCTTGGTCAAGGAAGAAATAAAGAAAGAAATTAAAGACTTTTTAGAACACAATGAAAATGAAAACACAACATACCCAAATCTATGGGACACAATGAAAGCAGTGCTAAGAGGAAAACTCATAGCCCTGAGTGCCTCCAAAAAGAAAATGGAGAGAGCATACATTACCAACTTAATGACACACCTGAAAGCCCTAGAACAAAAAGAAGCTATTTCACCCAGGAGGAGTAGAAGGCAGGAAATCATCAAACTCAGGGCCGAAATCAATCAAGTAGAAACAAAGAGAACCATACAAAAAATCAACAAAACCAGGAGCTGGTTCTTTGAGAAAATCAACAAGATAGATAAACCCTTAGCCAGACTGACCAAAGGGCACAGAGAAAGTATCCAAATTAACAAACTTAGAAATGAAAAGGGAGACATAACAACGGAAACTGAGGAAATCCAAAAAATCATCAGATCCTACTACAAGAGCCTGTACTCAACACAACTGGAGAATCTGGAGGAAATGGACAATTTCCTTGACAGATACCAAATACCAAAATTAAATCAGGACCAACTAGACCATCTAAACAGTCCCATAAAGCCTAAAGAAATAGAAGGAGTCATAGAAAGTCTTCCAACCAAAAAAAAGCACAGGACCAGATGGTTTCAGTGCAGAATTCTACCAGACCTTCAAAGAAGAGTTAACACCAATACTCTTCAAACTATTCCACAAAATAGAAACAGAAGGAACACTACCCAATTCCTTCTACGAAGCCACAATTACGCTGATACCAAAGCCACACAAAGATCCAACAAAGAAAGAGAACTTCAGACCAATTTCCCTTATGAACATCGATGCAAAAATACTCAATAAAATTCTTGCCAACCGAATCCAAGAACACATCAAAATGATCATCCACCATGATCAAGTAGGCTTTATCCCGGGAATGCAGGGTTGGTTCAATATACGGAAATCCATCAATACAATCCACTACATAAACAAACTCAAAGAACAAAACCACATGGTCATTTCATTGGATGCTGAAAAAGCATTTGACAAAATTCAGCATCCTTTCATGCTTAAAGTCTTGGAGAGAACAGGAATTCAAGGCCCATACCTAAACATAGTAAAAGCAATATACAGCAAACCGGTAGCCAGCATCAAACTAAACGGAGAGAAACTTGAAGCAATCCCACTGAAATCAGGGACCAGACAAGGCTGCCCCCTTTCTCCTTATCTTTTCAATATTGTACTTGAGGTACTAGCTCGGGCAATTCGACAACATAAGGAGGTCAAAGGGATACAAATTGGAAAGGAGGAAGTCAAACTATCATTATTTGCAGACGACATGATCGTCTACCTAAGTGACCCAAAGAACTCCACTAGAGAGCTCCTACAGCTGATAAACAACTTCAGCAAAGTGGCAGGTTACAAAATCAACTCAAGCAAATCAGTGGCCTTCCTATACTCAAAGGATAAGCAGGCTGAGAAAGAAATTAGGGAAATGACCCCCTTCACAATAGCCACAAACAGTATAAAGTATCTTGGGGTGACTCTTACCAAACATGCGAAAGATCTGTATGACAAGAACTTCAAGACTCTGAAGAAGCAAATGGAAGAAGACCTCAAAAAATGGGAAAACCTCCCATGCTCATGGATCGGTAGAATCAATATAGTTAAAATGGCCATTTTGCCTAAAGCACTATACAGATTCAATGCAATACCCATCAAAATCCCAACTCAATTCTTCACAGAGTTAGAAAGAGCAATTATCAAATTCATCTGGAACAACAAAAAACCCAGGATAGCTAAAACTATTCTCAGCAACAAAAGAAAATCTGGGGGAATCAGTATCCCTGACCTCAAGCAATACTACAGAGCAATAGTGTTAAAAACTGCATGGTATTGGTACAGT
Organism: Apodemus sylvaticus; assembly: GCF_947179515.1. Taxonomy (NCBI): domain Eukaryota; kingdom Metazoa; phylum Chordata; class Mammalia; order Rodentia; family Muridae; genus Apodemus; species Apodemus sylvaticus. Next base: position 148,047,323 of record NC_067475.1, read on the forward strand.
GACAGGCAGGAGGATCAATGGAACAGGATTGAAGATCCAGAAATGAACCCACACACCTATGGCCACTTGATCCTCGACAAAGAGGCTGAAAACATCCAATGGAAAAAAGATAGCCTTTTCAACAAATGGTGCTGGTTCAACTGGAGGTCAGCATGCAGAAGAATGCGAATTGATCCATCCTTGTCTCCTTGTACTAAGCTCAAATCCAAATGGATCAAGGACCTCCACATAAAGCCAGACACTCTGAAGCTAATAGAAAAGAAACTGGGGAAGACCCTTGAGGACATCGGTACAGGGAGAAAGTTTCTGAACAGAACACCAATAGCGTATGCTCTAAGAGCAAGAATTGACAAATGGGACCTCATAAGGTTACAGAGTTTCTGTAAGGCAAAGGACACCATCAAGAGGACAGATCGGCAACCAACAAATTGGGAAAAGATCTTCACCAATCCTACATCAGATAGAGGGCTAATATCCAATATATATAAAGAACTCAAGAAGTTAGACTCCAGAAAACCGAACAACCCTATTAAAAAATGGGGTACAGAGTTAAACAAAGAATTCTCACCTGAAGAACTTCGGATGGCGGAGAAGCATCTTAAAAAATGCTCAACTTCATTAGTCATTAGGGAAATGCAAATCAAAACAACCCTAAGATTTCATCTTACACCAGTCAGAATGGCTAAGATTAAAAATTCAGGAGACAGCAGGTGTTGGAGAGGGTGCGGAGAAAGAGGAACACTCCTCCACTGCTGGTGGGGTTGCAAATTGGTACAACCACTCTGGAAAGCAGTCTGGCGGTTCCTCCGAAAACTGGGCACCTCACTTCCAGAAGATCCTGCTATACCACTCCTGGGCATATACCCAGAGGATTCCCCACCATGTAATAAGGATACATGCTCTACTATGTTCATAGCAGCCCTATTTATAATTGCCAGATGCTGGAAAGAACCCAGGTATCCCTCAACAGAAGAGTGGATACAAAAAATGTGGTATATCTACACAATGGAGTACTATTCAGCCATTAGAAACAATGAATTCATGAAATTCTTAGGCAAATGGATGGAGCTAGAGAACATCATACTAAGTGAGGTAACCCAGACTCAAAAGGTGAATCATGGTATGCACTCACTAATAAGTGATTATTAACCTAGAAAACTGGAATACCCAAAACATAATCCACACATCAAATGAGATACAAGAAGAAAGCAGGAGTGGTCCCTGGTTCTGGAAAGACTCAGTGAAACAGTATTTGGCAAAACCAGAACGGGGAACTGGGAAGGGGTGGGAGGGAGGACAGGGGAAGAGTAGGGGGCTTACGGGACTTTCGGGGAGTGGGGGGGGGCTAGAAAAGGGGAAATCATTTGAAATGTAAATAAATTATATCGAATAAAAAAAAAGTTCAAAAAAAAAAAAAAAAAAAAAAAAAAAGGAAACACGTTGAAGTGCCCTGTGGTGTCCATAACTGAAGCCCCTGTGTTTGGCAATATGCTTTTATATAAGTCAAGCCCGTTCTTTCACTTAGGGTAGTGAACAGGGCCACTGTTCCCCATGGGGACTGTATCTCAAATAGTGCATCCTCCAGAAAACGCATCCTTCAGAAAGACTAACACTGGTATTTTGTGGAAAATATGTTACAAGGTGACATAGGAAGAGTTCTAAATACACATGTTCTAAAGTAACTGATTCAAGAGAGGAATAGCAAAAGTGATCCCAGTCCGTCACAGGTGATGCAAGCTTCTGGCAGTAAGCACTACATAGGAACTGTACCATCCTGAGGACACAGCCCTGAACTCACAGAAGCCATTCCAGAGTTTAAGCCTGCAATGGGCTGATGGTATAGATATATCACTGGTCTTCATAATCTGCCTTCTCATAAGCTGATGTTAAAGTCTTGTTAAGGGGAGAATTCAGAGGTGCCTGACTGAAGGTTCATGAAAGAGAAGCTTTGTGAAGGCATTTTCTTTTGATGTCTATGGCTCCTTGGTTAAATTTCTGGAGTGTTGTAATCCAGTCCTATACGTATCTTATATAAGGAGAATCTTGTCTTTGTATTTTATAAGATCATTTCACATGTGCTGTCAGTGGAGCAGGGCTAAGATTAACTGACCTCAGAAGTCAGCGCTTACTGGAAATCCTCCATGCCCAAGGTGGCAACAAGTGGCCACATGGTAGAAGTAGATTACACATCTGAAGGGATAGTTGATTCAGTAAAGAATTTGTCTGGAAAGCATGACAGTTTGCATTTATACAGTCAGTTCATACATAAAAAGCTAGCATGGTATATGTGCATAAAGTCCCAGTACTGAACAGCAGGGACAAAGAGAATCGCTGGTTCTTATTGAGAAGCCATCCCAGCCGAATTGGTAAGGCCCAGGTTGCAGTGAGAATTTCTGTCCAAGTAAGATGAACAGCTCACAATGAATAACTTCTGAGAGTGAACCATGTCCTTAACATGTATGCATATACTTTTTTACCCCTCCCACTCCTTTAAACATGTATCCTCTGCAACCACAGTCACAAACATGCTCATACAAACTCACAAATATACTCATACAAACATAAGAGAAAACAAGGAGCAGTTCTGGGATAAAGCTGTACTGTGCCTTTGTTCCTATTTGTCCAAAGGATTTTGTAAACAGCAACAGCAGTACCTGTCTCCTAAGGTTAGTTCAGAGGCAAGTACAATCACCAGACTAAAGGCCTGGGGCCCAAGTAATGATCTAGTGATACTTATCTCTCCTAACTTTAAATGTACTTGGCATGTAGACCTTTCAGATATCACTGAATACCACAGATATCATGACCAGGAAATGCCATTCTGTCTTTAGGTATCCAACCTGTTGGCAGATACTGCTTATGAGTGTGGCTCAAGAAAAATAAACCCTCAAACCCATGGTTCTCCAGCATCAACTTTGCTGATGATGCAATGGTAAAGGTCACATCTATTGGATTTTCTCTCATCTTTCCCTAACATCAATGACAGCAAAACACAGACAAATAAACATAAAAAACCTATAAGGAGCTTAAGACATGGAAGCTAGAATTCCATCCTTTTGGAAATGGACTGGACCCCTGTTTGCTGCTTCGTTCCTTCTCTGCTACCTCATTCTCTTTCTTCTGATTTTCTGTCCAGCTTCTGTTTTTTTTCTCTGGGTCAGTTTGACAATCAGATTAGATTTTACTCAAATTATTTAATTTGCAATTGTAGCTTAGAAGAAAATAAATCTTCTTCCATCTGAAAATCGTTGGTTCCTGCAGCTTAGCTGTCTACTTAAATGTTAGTATGTAGATAGGATTTCTTCATTCACAAATTATGCCTATACTCCCCCCCCCAGCTTTTTTGTACAAAGGGGCATTGTTCTTATCTGTTTCATGGAACTAAAAGAAACTAAGATACCAAAGAGCTGGCGGTGGTGTTCTAATGGGGTGGCTGCATCCAGGACAGTTCCAGAGAAGCTGCCCACAGATGTCCCAGTCTATATTCATAGACTCTGCAACGGAGCCAGCATTTTCCTAGCTAGAGATGGTCCTACAGATGCTGAAGAAACAGCCAGTTCTCCCAGAATTTGACCAGCATTACAATTTTCTTAGGTTCCCCAAAGACTGAATAGTGCACCAAAGTCATCTGGAACTCATTTAAAGAACACGACTAACTCATTCCTGTCCCACTATTACGCCTTTCTAGTTTCTCATTTTTAGTTAAACAAAGGAGAGAAATGACAGTTAAGAAAGCATTCTGCTAGACTCTTCCCTAGGAGGATGTGTGTCAGAGAAAGCTTATAAAGCAGAATGTTCCTTACCGTTACGTTACCCCAGTCCCCTCTCCACTCATCTCTCCCTCCCCACTCTTCCCAAGTGTTCCTGGCCAGCCAATCTCTTTCCTTTTCTATCCTCACTTTCCCTGCCCTTGTCGTTCTGTCTGCCTCTACCTTTCTCCAGATCCATGCTCCCTTTCCTTTCCCCACAATAAATTTTCCTTAAACCAGGTCTGTCACATGGCATTATTTCTCAGGGGGACACCTTAGCAGGGGCCCAGAAGATATCTCCTTACCCTTGTGGCATCTGCACTATATTTTGTAACAGAGAGGAACACATTTTCTCCTTCATCTTATGAATCTTGAGTCAGTTTTGAGCCTGAGCATGTGGAATCCTCCTTCCAGAACACTCATGAACTAAAAACTCTTGCTGTAGAATCTTTATGTGTATGTGTATGTTTATGCATATGTGTAGGTGTATGTGTGTGTGTGTGCCGCTTTATCACACTTGCTCCCATTATTTTTTAATTATTATTATTATTGTTATTATTATTACTATTGTGCCCTTCTCCCAGCCTTGAGTGGGCTAAACAGATCCACAATGGTTGTATGACCTTGTTGGAGTCATCTGGCCTCAAGGAATTTGCAAATCCTACAGGAGCTTTGAGGAGAGGACTGCCTCTTAAGCTTGCTTTGTAACATAATACAGTTGAAACAAAGGATGGGGGTCTGTGGGCTTTCCCTAAATAAACACAGTGATGAATATTGAACTTTGAGACTTGATCAGAAACTTTGTCTTGCCTTCATCCTTCTCTCGCTGCACCCATCCTTTTTCATTTCCAGCCCCCCTTTCAGGTAGACCCAGTTAATCCATGGCCGCTGAACATTTACAGCTATTATTATTACTATTATTATTATTTTCAACCTGCTGACTCAGATACTGTTTCTCAATGTGGACTATGTAGAAACAGAAGAGGACAACCTTTGTATGACTATTCTGCCTAAAATGTAATTTCTTAAGATTGCCTTGAAAAATAGAAGGGCTGACGAAATTGTTAAGCAGGTAAAGATTATCAGGGGCAAAGGTGATAACCTGCATGTTATTTCTTACACACCCACATGTCAGGAGAGAATGGATTCCTATAAGTTGTCTTCTGGTTGCCAAAAATGAACTATTGTACACACACACACACACACACACAAGTCAAGGAGAGAAGGAAGGAAGGAAGGAAGCAAAGGAAGGAAGAAAAAGTAGAATCTGGAAATGGATCTAATATCAAACCACAATAATCACTCACTGAACACACCAGTGTTTTGGCCTATTGAACAGGACAAAGGAAAAAGATTTCATAGGGGAAAACAAGAATAATAAATGCTTGAAAGTTCAAAAAGCCCATCTAATCTCTAACATATCTGAGAAACTTCTTAATTTTACCATGAACATGCATGGTTTGAGATACTTTCCCATCTTCAGTGATATCTGAATCTTTCAGCAACATGGTCTTTGTGGCTCAGCCTTGGAGTGACACCTCTTGGTTTGACTCAAGTCCATTGGTGTGATTCTGACTACAGGTCCAAATGCTGTAATTTTCCTGCATTCCTTTCCCCAAGGTTTCAGCTAAAACTCGCCTTCTTTGCTCTGTCTATGGACCTTCGCAGCTCTTATGCTGTGAAGAGAAGGGCAGGCTGAAGGGGAGGTCTTTATACCATCTGTTTTGTGAATGGGAAGCCTCTTAGGGATGCTTCTTTGCTTTTTGTGCTTTGTTCTAAATTCCAGATTTATTCTAAATCTGGATTTACTTCCACCAAGCCTTCTTCTTTAGTTGGAAAAGGGAAAGTTCTTTGCTCTGGAATTCAGCAGAATCCCCCAGGGCCTTTGTAGTATCTCTCCAGACAGATTTTATTCTGATGTGCTTATTTTTCAGTTTTTGGCTTTTAAGTCAAGGTCACATGTTTCAAGAACCTTTCAAGAATTAAAAAAAAAAATAACAGACCTTCTACCATTGACAATAAGATCCAGTAGCATGGGTTGTGACTGCCAGCACTTAGATCAGAAATTAATCTTGGAGCTTTATCCACATATTAACCCAAGAGCTAACAACAGGTCCAGCACTTCAAGCTCTCAACGACTTTACACCATTTGAATTTGATCCCTGCTTAATTTGTCTTAGTCTTTTTGGAAAAAAAATATAGCTAATGAGTAGCCTTCCTTATCTTGACAGGAAAGTATAGTTTTCTCTCCTCAGGCTTTCATGAGTCCAGTTGAGAAAAGAAGAAAGAAAAGTATGCCAAAGGCACAGAAAGATACAAAGGACACTTTGAAGATGTTAAACACTCTTTTTTCCAGACCCTAATTTTTCTAAACAGAACATCAGTTTTTAGTAGATTAGGAAGAAAACATGGAGTGGTAAAGAAGTCGCCTCCAATTGGACCTGCTCCCTTTCATGCAGTAGCTGCAGGGCTCGTCCATACTTCCCTTCGTATTTTCCTTCCCCATTCCAAGTCATCTGACTATTATACCAGAAATACTTGGGTAACCATCTGCTCTTCTTTCCTCTCCTCTATGTCTTATAAGGCAGGTTTTCTATGCACAAAGAGTGGATCTCTTACACCAATTTGACAGTACAAAGCATGTTACAACTTAAAATTGTTTAATATATTAAGCACAACAAAGAGAAAAGGAAGCAGAAAAATTAGCACTGCCACAAGTGGAGATTAATAGAATTTTGCTTATGCTGGGGTTAGCCAACTGATTCCAAGGGTGCTATGATTATTTTTGAGTTTCCTGCTTAATGTACTTGTAGTAAGAGTTTTCTCAGAGTAATTTATAGTGCCAAAACATAGCTGTATGGTTTTTCTCAGTGACATTGGAGGCTGTATAGAATGGAATTATTCTTTAGAAATGTATCTTTTTGTCTTATGAGCCATATATGCTATACCAGAGAGAACAAATTCCTGTCCTTTCTGTCCAGGATCTTAGTATGATCATGAAAAACATACAAAGAGGAAGCAGGTCATCAAGTAAAATTTTATGTAAAAGAAAACAGTCAAATTCTACAGTCAAGAGTACAGTGTCACAGATTCTGAGAGAGGACCATGCTGGGGAAGATGACTTGATACTTTTAAGGGTTAGGAGAGGAGTTCTTGGGTGAAATCCTTTGGTTATCACCTTAGATATGGATTAGGTCTTTAAGACTCATGGAAGTCTAATGGGGCAAAAGGTTTCATAGCTGGTTTCTGAAGCCAGGAACCATTATGATTTCCTTTATTCTTATCCCAAGGAATCTGATATCACTGTGGTAGTGAAAACTTTATGCACTGTAAAGATGTGTTTGTTTGTAAATTTTTATTAGGGAAAAGAAAATGGCTTCTACCCAGTTTGAAGATAATTCCAAAGATTGTGGTTTAATGCTTAGATGTGCTGTATTAATAAGGTCTCATTTTAAACATAAAGTCACCTTCCATGTATTTATATCTTCTTTACTTCTATTTTGAACCAGCATTGCCTTTGCTTCAAGTTCTCTCTCTCTCTCTCTCTCTCTCTCTCTCTCTCTCTCTCTCTCTCTCTCTCTCTCTCTCTCTCATACACACATACAGAGAAAATATATAAGTGTATATATATATATATGTATATTTATATATGGTATGCTTTTTGACTCCTTGAGAACTAGACTTTGTGCCACCCCTCCCTCTCGTTCTTCCTCTCCTCCCTTCCCTCCCCTCCTCCTCTCTTTTACACACACACACACACACACACACACACACACACACGTAATCAATCAGGGAAACAATCACCAATTCATTCAAAGAAACAAAACTTTAATATAAATCTATTTTAGTAGCCAGCAGTATTTCAAGGGCACAGCAAGTCTCATTATTTAAAATATTGACATTTCTAACAAATTTGTTGAGAAATTGCCTTGAGTTCAATGCAAAAGATGGAGGTTCCTCAAGGCAGGACACCCTTGGAAGTGCAATTATCAGAACTGGCCAAGCAGCCACCTTTATACAATTAGATTTTGAAGGATTTTGATTACCAGGATTGGAGTGAGAAAATGCAGTGCTATTCAATGTAAGACTCTGGTGAGCTTTAACTTACTGGAGATACCCCCTGCCCCCACCCTTGTACTAAGTGAACAATGGGGAGCCAGGAATCGATGCAAAAGCATGAGGAATTTTATTGTTCCTGCATGCTGGGTTGCCCTACACATGAGGGAGAGTGAAAACGACTCTGTACAGTCCATTTGGAGAGTTCTTGTTTTTTTGAGACAGGGTTCCTCTGTGTAGCCCTGGCTGTCCTGGAACTTACTCTGTAGACCAGGCTGGCCTCGAACTCAAAAATCATCTGCCTGCCTCTGCCTTCCAAGTGCTGGGATAAAAGGTGTGCTCCACTACTGCCTGGCCATTTGGAGAGTTCTTATACAGTTTTTCGAGTAGCAGCCATTAGGCACAATGTGATTGGCAGAACAGTATGACTTTTAAACTGATTGGTCTTTAGGGAATGAGGTGGCAAGACCTTCCCTTGTCTGTAGGTGGCCAATGGTCCTGGAATGTGTCTACTTGCTCTGGGTCTCCTTACTCACAGGTGGCCTTTGGTCAGTTCCTCGGCCCCCTCCCCCACTCCTGGGTCTGAGGAATGTAATTAGCCTCTGCTTTCTGGAGGGGAGGGGTGCCTATGTGCTCTATGACCTTTCTCTCCCAGGAGGTGAGGGGTCTGCTTGAATTTTCCAAAGTTCCTGAGCTGAGCTCTTCATTCCCTATCTTTTCTTTGTGCATGCTTCAATCCTGAAGCTATTGCTGGTATTCTGATAGCTCACACTCCTGGTCTTCTGTGTCTCTGCTTTAAGATCATTAGCTGTACTGCACCTATGTGTTCCTTAAGAAAAGCAACCAAGTAGTTCAAAATGTAGGGGCCAGAAGTCAACAATAGCAAAAGAACAATTAGGGTCCTAACAGGGTGGATATGAGGGTGGATTACCAAGCAGGGGAGGAGTAAAACCAGCTCTAACTCTGTTCTATCTGTTCTGCTTGGCAAGCCCTTCTCTCACCTTGGTTATTGACTCTTTAACAACCCTGGTATAGAAGCAATACTCCTCAGCTAAGACAGCACATAGCCCTCCTATTCTGTAGTACTACTTCTGATAATGAAGTCAGTGATTCTGGAAGGTGATTGATGGAAGTTTCTATTTTCTCTACATCTAAATCTATGGCTGCCCTCAGACTATCATAATTTTCTCTTTGAAGACCGAAGTGGAGGTCTTGGTGGCTGCCCCTGCCATCCCCAGCCCCAACAGAAGGGAAACAGTGAATGCTATAACAGGTTTGGCAGATGGACACATAGAATGGGGGAAGGAACCAGAATTCAAAGGTATTACTAGACAGTCATGATCAAGGTCGAGTGTGCTGTCCAGTGGGATTCTCTGGGGAGCAGGGTGTCTGCAGGTTTCACATGGGAAGCATGTGCCCAGGCCTCAATACTGTCCACTTTGAGGGCTGTGGGTGTGGCTAGCAGTGCCAGGAAGGATCCCTTCCATTGGGGTTCCAGTGATTGTGCCTGATGCCTCCTTACATAGACCCCATCACCAATCTGGAAATGATGAGGGGTCTCTGGGTATCCCTGTAACATTTAAGGCAGACAGTTTGGGCAAAATTTCATGTTGTGAGATAACTCCTGGGAGGGCCCAGTGGACATCAAGGGAGTTGGTACACCAAACAGGATCACAAAAGGGGTCAGGTTAAAATGGTAGGGAGTGTTCCAGGCTCAGAACTGGGCCAGTGGAAAGAACACTACCAAGTCAGCACCAGTCTCCAAGGACAATTTCGTTAAGGTCTCTTTTAGTGTTCTGTTCATTCTCTCTACTTGCCCAAATCTCTGGGGATGGCACGCACAGTGGAGCTTCCAATTAATCCCTAATATCTCTGCCAATCCCTGACTTACCTTAGAGACAAAAACAAGACCACTGTGTGATCCAATTACCTTGGGCACTCTAAAACCTGGGAAATTGTCCTCTATATCTTCTTAGCCACCATGGTAGCTATTTCCTGCTTAGTGGGGAATGCCTCAACCCATCCAGAGGAAAAAAAAATTACAAACACTGGAAGGTATTTGTAACCATGTTTTCCTGGTTTAACTTCTATAAAATCAACTTCTCAATATACTCCAGGCCATTCTTTCCTAGTTCTTTTGCCCTGTTTACCCTGTGCATAAGTATTCAGTTGCTGGCATACCTTACTTACTGTTCTACTATCTCTCTGGGCCAGAACCTGAGGTCTATTATTAACTTTAGGTCCCTTAACTGCTTGGGCAAGCTTTTTATCCCCAATATGAGTCCATCTTTGAATTTGGCTTAGTAAGTCTCTTGCTGCTTTCTGGGGAGTATAGTTTTCCCTTCTTGTGTGTGCCATTGTCCTTCCTTCTCTTGGTAATAGTTGTTAGGGTGGCTAGCAATCTGTGTCCTTTCTTCTTCCACATATTTTAAGGGAAGTCATCCCTTAGTCCAGCCACATTTCCCAGCAGGGGTTTCTTGCAGGCCCATAACCAGGATAGGTTCCTGCATAGCTACTTCTGAGCCACTTGATCTGCCTGGTTATTGCTCTGAGACCACCGAGTTTCTTCCCTTCTGATGTCCTGAGCAGTGAATAATACTCACAGTAGTCGGCTTTGTTAGGGCATCCAAGAGCTCCAAGATTTCCTGCTTGTTTCCTTTGATGTGATTAGTCCTCTCTCTTGGCATATAGCCCTATGGATATGGGCTGTGGAAAAGGCATACCTGCGATCTGTGTGGATGTTAATTTTCTTTCTGGCTCCAAGTTCCAAGGTCTTGATGAGGGCAATTAGCTCTACTTTCTGCATTGCTGTGCCAGGAGGTAGAGGTTCTTCCCAGATGACATTTGTGCCATCCACCACAGCAGCATCTTCTTGTCTCTGACCTTTATGGAGAAAAGTGTTCCTATATATAAACCAGGAAGCCTCGGCTTTTGGATGGAGTCAGTTGGAGAGGTCTCTCCTTTTGGGTCAGTTAGTTGTGGTCTGTCTGGCAGAAAGGGTATGTGGGCCCCCATTTTGGAGAGTATGTTTCTCCCAACAGGGGCTAGGAACAGTTTCGTGTGACCCTAAATGAATAGGATACCTGGCCCATCCCTCGATCTACTGTTCTTCTTTTGGGTAGTCCATGAATACATTTTGGTGCCAGTGGCTTCTTGGACTCAAGATCTTTTCTTGGAAATAGGGCCATTGGCTTGGTGGATAGAGTGTTGTGCCCCTGTATCCACCAAGAATTGAGTGAGTTTCCCTTCCACTCTCAGAGTTACCCTGGGTTTGGGAGGGTGTCTGAACCCTGGTTCCCCTAATCCTGAACCCAGGGCTAACACCTTTGCCGTTTGGGTATGCTTTTCCAAAATTTCCCATTGGGAAATGTGTCTTCCTTTTGTTGGGGCACTATTGGGCCCAGTGGTCCCTCTCCTAGCCAAAATACAAACAAACAAACAAACAAACAAACCAAAAAACCAAAAAAACCAAAAACAAACAACAACAACAGCAACAACAACAAAAACTGATTCTTTTCAAGGAATTTTCTGTTTCTCTTTGGTTGGAGTCTCTCTTCTCTGCTTTCCCTGACTACTGTAGCCAGGATTCTCTGTAAATTCCTTTTCCATTGCTTTTCTTTCTTTTCATCTCCCTTTCATTCTCTTCCTTTCTCTTTCTTCTCCTCCTCTGTCTCCATGTTATGGTAGACTTTCTCAGCAATCTACACACTAAATCCCTCAATGACTCATTCTGTAGTCCCTCTAGCCTCTGAAGCTTTTTCCTGATTTATCTACCAGCCCAGTCTATAAAAGCCATAGTAACAGTAGCTTTGTATTCCTCTCCACTGGAGTCATAGGGTGTATATTGGTGGAATGTCCCCATGAGTCACTCTACAAAGAGTGTGGGTGACTCGTCTGATCCCTGCTTAACCTCATGTACCTTTGTCAAATTGGTGGGTCATTGTTTGACCCTCTTGAGACCTGCCAATGGGGCCTGGTGGTAGACATTCAGGTGTTGCTTACCTTCTGCCATATTAAAGTCCTAGTCAAGTCTAGTCAGGAGAAATCTGCTGTCAATGACAGCCTGGTCAGTCGATGCCCCCGTGTCTGAGGGGACATTCTTTTTGGCTTCCTACATTATCCTCTCTTGCTCTTCAGTCATGAAAAATACTCTCATGAGTGATTAGATATCGTCCTTGTTGGGCTGATGAGTAAATACAACAGCCTCAAAAAGATTAATCAGACCCTTGGGGTTATCTGAAAGAGAGGGTTGTTGGGCCTTTTAGTTGTACAAGTTGGCTTAAGAGAAGGGTCAGTATTGCATAGCCAGATTGCCCTTATCTAGAGACCCATATGCCCTCAGCTGGAGAGCTGCCATGGTATCAGGAAAGGTGGCTCTCAGACTTTGGGTCCTCATGGTGGGACCAGGAAGTTGGGGGTCTCCTCCTGTTCCTCCTTCTGGTATAGAAGCCCTGGTCCCATATGGGCTGAGGATCCTGGGGCCAGTGCTGGCACTGGTGGCACCATGAGTGCAAGGGTAGGGGGATATGGAGGAGGAGGGTCTTGGATCAACAAATCCACTGTTGAAGGGTCTTGGAGGATCAACTTCTTCTCAGCTCTGGATCCCTCCAGTGTTTCCTTTTTCTTGATGGCCAGAATCTGTGCTGTGGGAAAGAAAGGGTTTTATCCGTGGAGGGGGGTAATGGGGTAGATTAAGTCTGTCTAATGTCCCAAAACTATTGTTTATCTAAGTCCAAGAATACAGAATGAGATACCAACAAATACAGAGAAAACACAGATGTGAAACCCTGCAATAGGTGGGGGTCCAGGTCCAAGAATGAAGAGAAAGATAAACAACACACAGTTTGCCCCTTCCATGGATGCAGAACAGAATTCCTTGGCCGACTCCAACTGCATTGAGACAAACCAGGTACTCCTGCCAATACAGTAGGAGCCAGATAAACCAGGTTATAGCAAGACTTGGCTCCCACTTTTACTGTCTTGCTGTTTCCAAAAGGAGCAGGGTCCTCTCGAACCCCTGGGTGGGTTCTGAATTCAGACCCCCTCCCCCACAATCACAGCATTAAAGCACATCTGCCCACTGCACTTGACCATACCAGACACTGTAGCTCTCTGAGCCCTCTCCCCCTATGCTTGAATTGAAAGTTCAAATAGACGTACAGAGTCAGACTTTGACAAACAGCAAAACAAACAAGAACTGCATTACCTGCTCTAGACCTCTTATTCACTGCTCTGGTGTATCCCCACAAGGGGTCTGATTCCCAGCCAATGCACCAAATGTAAGACTCTGGCAAGCCTTAACTTACTAGAGGACCCCCTCATTTCCTGATTGAACAATGTGGAGCTGGGAAGAGATGAAAAAGCAAGAGGAATTTTATTGTCCCAGCATGGTGGGGTCACCATGCACATGAATGGGAGAGAGAACATAACCCTCATAGCACATTCTGTGAGTTTTTATACAGTTTTAGAGCAGCTGCCACTAGGCATAATGCGATCAGCAGAACATCGTGACTTCTAAACTGATTGGTCTTTAGGGAATGATGTGGCAAGGCCTTCCCTTGTTTGTTGGTGGTCAACCATCGCAGAATGTGTCTATGTGCTCTCAGCCTCCCCCATCCACAGATGGCCGATGATCGGTCCTCATGCTCCTATGGTCTGTAGAATGTAATTAGCCTCTGCCTTCTGGGGTGAGGAGTGCCTAATTGCTCCATGACCTTTCTTTTCCATGAGGGGAGTGATCTGGTGGAATTTCCCAAAGTTCCTGAGCTGACCTCTTCAGTTTCAACAATTTGGTCTATAAGTAGAGTTGAATTCAATTAAAAAAAAAAGTGAATAATAATACTTTTCCACACAACCACAAAGTCCAGTATATACAGTCTTTATATCTCTTTCATTGCTGTTGTTTTTACACTCAAAGATTCGTTTTGTAAAACTGTGTTTTTAGGTGACCCCCCCCCCTCTTTAGAAGTCCATACTACAAAATAGCATTTCTTATTCTTTACTAGGCATCTTTCTCATTAACCTCTGTGTTGAAGCCCTGTGTGGAAATGTGTTTAATGAACATTAACTCTGTTTGAAAGCTGTGTTTTTCATATGTTTGGAAGAGATGACTGTGACTAACAATGAATGAATGTATGAAAAGTAGAAACAATACAAACTATGACTAATAAGAAATTTCTCCTTTGCTTCTGTCCCTGTATTGCTCTGTCCTCCTCTCCCTGCAGAAAAATTCTAGTTAGCCATTAAAGCATTCTTTCAGAGATAGTATTTATGAAAACCACAGCAACAACAAATTCAGCCTAATTTTCCTCTCATGACCATACATGAAGTCCAAAAGTACAGGCATTGCTTGTCAGCTTGCCACTTACTTAAAATAGATATACCATTGGTTTTTCCTTATTAGTATATAAAAGGCCATGTATGTCTATGTGTGTGTGTGTGTGTGTGTGTGTGTGTGTATGTGTCTAACACTTGTCAATCAATACTCTAACTGTAAAATTGCATCTTATAAACCCAGTCTTTAGAAAGCTCATCTTTGCCTACTTCTTATAGTGTGGACGTAATGATCCTCCTGTCTCATTAGTTTATTTATTTATATACTTTACACCCTGCTCTCAGCCCCCTTCCTCTTTTCTCAGGCCCACTCTCACCCACCTCCTCATTCTCCTCTCCCCTTCTTAAATGCCCAGGAAAGAGGATTCAAGGAATGATGAATTCTGCCTTGGCTGGCATGGGAGACAAGAAACCAAAGACCTAAGAAACATGGCCACATTTGAACAGGACCTAGAAGTCACAACAGCAGCATATTCCACTCATGTTTTGGTGCCAATGAAAGATGGAACCCACAATTGTTGAAAGAATTGTGGGCTGAGCTGTTTCTCCAGGGTCCTGTTATTTCTCTGCCTAAGGCTATCAGGGTAGTAATTTTAGACTCTGAATGATGTTTACAGCCTTCAAGTGTTTGCAACCTAATCAAGTCACCAGGCTCATAACTAAGTGCCTTTAGACTCTTCTCCAGGACCTATCTTTCCTCTTCTGTTGGTGACTGGAGCCTCACCCAGATTTTTTCAGATAACTTGGGGTCACTTGCATTCCGAAAAGAAAAGTCCAGAAGCAGCCTTTCTAATCTGAATATAGACAGTTACATGGAATCCAGCTCCTACTTTCTGGAATGCTTCTGCCAATTGAGCTCATTTGCACTTTTCATCTCCAAACCATTTATCCCAGTGTAATAGCTTTGCCATTGGGTTCTCACATTTAATAAAAGATTGATGATGCCCACTTGGCTACCTCCTCCCTCTAGGAGTTGCTGTCCACTTATTTTCATTTGTTTACATGTTCTCAGCTAGCCTTTCATCTATGAAATGGTGTGCATATATATGACAATTTTTAGTAGTCATCTAATTTTAGGGCTCTTCTCAAGATGCTTTTCTGACACCTCTTTACAGCTGAGACTTTGCTTGCCCATATTCTTCAATGGTATACTTCTCTAGAAATGGACTATCAACCAGCATATCATTCTTTGCTTATGTTCTGCATTTTGTTTTGCTTCTCCTTTCCTTGACATGAGTCTTCTCACCTGAGACCATAATGACACTGAATGGTCATATTATAATTTTTCTGGTTTAAGGAGGGGTGTGACTCTGTCAGGTGTATCATTTTTAAAAATTTCTTTTCCAAAAATTCTTCACCACTTGGAACTTGGCTAGAGTTGTGCCATTATTCTTAACTTAGGGCAAACAGCAGAGCAGGCTCAAGCACAGATGTGAAATATACTACCCTTACAATGCCAGCTTTGAGGTAACAAAAGTTCTGTGCTGCCAAGTGAAGCTCAAGGGTTGAATTGTTTTGCAAACATTGGGCAACTTTTCCTTAACTGTACCACTTTCTTTGATATTAACATGGATGGCATGGTGCTTAAATTATTTCATCTGCTATAACAGTCTCGGTTTCACTGCCTATTTCTGTGATAATTGACAAAAGCAACTTAAGAGAGAAAAGGCTTCTTTGACTCACAATTCCAGTTTATAGTCCATTACTGAGAGAAAGTCAAGGGAACGTGAACTGGTCACATGTCTTCTACAGTCAAGAACAGAGTCTGATGAATCAATGCATGTATACTAGTTCACAGCTCACATTTATCACGTTTAGAATCCCTTTCCTAGGGGATGGCTCTGCTCATAGTAGATAGACATCCTCACTTCAAGCAACTTGATACTCCCTCACAAACCTGCCCATGTAATCTAACTAAACCCTTACCAAGATTGACTTCCCAAGTGATTCTAGATTGTCTCAAGTTGACCACACTAGTGAGCACAACTTTTAGTTTCTTTTCTTTGCTTTCTTATTCCATTTGTCATTAGCAACATGCAATATATGTAATACTTCCTTGGTACTCATAAGGGATCTCTTTTAGAACATGCTGTGGATGCCACAACTTGACCCTGTTGAAGAATATCATATAAAGTTTCTTTATTTCTGCATATAATATGAACAATCCTCATGTATACTTCAAATCATCTCTAGCTTTATGGTATAAATATTTTATTGTGCTTATTACTGAAAATGGCACAATAACAAGGCAAAATGTTAGTGGATATTTAGTGTAGATGCATTTTTTTCTTTGAATGTTTCCTAGCTGGTTGGTCTATACATTAAGGTACTCACAGCTATGGGGTGTTCAACTGTGCTATGTATTTCATCTCCTAACTTGGATGAACTTCTGTGAAGGAGAGATCTCCTTTATGCACGTTCCCCTGTATGTTCAGTGCCCACAGAATGTGTCCTTGGCATTGGAATTGTACACTAGATGTTGGTGAATGAATGAATTGCTCTATAGTGTTGTATTTGCTGTCAATATAATTAAATATTCTTGTCCTTCACTGATGTATACACTGGCTTTGTTTCTTGTATTATGCTTACTTCTTCCAGATAGCTTGCATTTGTTCCAATTTTCAAAATTTTCTATGAATATTTTTAAAAGATCAACACACAAGGCTAACACCATCATTTTTCAATTTTATGTTTATGAGGTCTAGTGTTTGACAACAGCAGTCTTTTTGTAAGAGAATACCTCAAGATCTCAAAGCCCAGAAGAACTGTGGAAGCCTCCCCCTGTATTGTTATTCTTCTGACATCCACACACCTGTGACAGGAAGAAAATTTTTGTTTTGTTTCTAGATTTAAGGAGTAAAACGTGCATTATTCAGAATACTGCTATGACTCTGAATCCCAACTGGTTCTCTTATGTATGTGATTAAAGCATTATGGTCTCTGCTTCCTTAACCTGAAGATAAAGGTAATAAAACCTCCTTGCAAGGTAGTTAGGACTAGATATTATATGTGACGAACATTACCACTATTTGTCCATTATTATTAATCATTATTACATAATCCTCTTTCTTCTGGTTTTCCACTCATTATATACAATAATCTTCTATCCAATCTAGAGTACAAAATCAGCAGTTTCTGGATAGGATTACATGTTCTCCACATTTGTTCCATCAGTATGCATTCAATGAGGATCTAGCACACACCAGGAAGAATGCTAAACACATCAGCACAAACATGATGTCACAGCAGTCTTGCACCTTCACCGGCCTGGCTCATCACTTCAGCAAACAGGTCAACAACAGTTTAGGGAGTCTCATATATGTCCCATGTACTGTTAGAGGGACAACGAATGTATCTACATCTGAGCTTAAAAAGGAAGGTCTATTCCATACTAGTGGGCAGAGATGGAGAGTGAATAAAATAACAGCTAACTGTTCTTTGTTAGAATGGAAATGGTTTAGAGAAACTGAGTCAAGAAGGAGACCAGGAACAAGGGTGCTCAGTGAGTGCTTCATTGGACCCAAAGGATTTATAAGTAGGGTGGTAAGGGAAGAATTTCTTGTAAATGTAACATTTGAGCATGGATTTAAGGAAAGAAAAACTAAGCTATGTAATTTGTAGAAGAGTATTTGGGCTAGAACTGATAAAAATCTGGAGGAGAGAAGGAAGGAGAGTACACTGTGAAGCCAGCATCCCAAGGCTGGTGGATTTGGTATGGGGTGATGATGGAATATGTTTACGATGGAGTCATTGCCAGGATGTGCACCAGGCCCATTCAGCACAGCATGAAAACAGAATCATCCTTTGGGCCATGTTGTCTCTCCTTTCTACTTAAACAGCTTCTTCAGGCCCTGAAAAATGACAGGTCATCCTTCTGTGTTCTGTGTCAGGATGCTTTTGGGTGGGTTTTCTGGGACTCTTATATAACTGCTGGTTTCTTTCTCTCACAGCCAGGATGAGTGTCCACACCTACAACTATCATACCCTCTCTCCACTTCAGTCAAATGGCATCAGGTATAAAACCAAAGTTCCTTATATTTTTAACTTTACTTTTAATTATGGATATGCATAGTTCAGCATGAGGGCATGTATGCATTCTGGAGGAAATAAACTAGTTAGTAAGCTCAAGGAAAGGACTCAGGCTGAGAAAATAGCTCCATTGTGAAGTGCTTGCTGTGCAAGTATGAAGACCCAAGCTCAGTTCCCACTACTTAGCTACAGACACCATATATGGAGATACAAATATATGAAATCACCACTAGGAAAGTAGCGACAAGAATAGTCATGACTTTATAGACAGCTAACCTAGGGAAATTGATGAGTCCAGAGCAATGAAGAACCCTGTCTCAAAGCAAAGAAATCCTTCCAAGTTGGAGAGTACTTTAGGAAAGACATATGAGGGTGACCCCCCATCCCCCCCCCAAAATAAAAGGAGTAAAAGGAGGAGGAAGAAGAAAAGAAGGAGGGTGGCTGGAGAGATGGCTCAAGGGTTAAGAGCACCGACTGCTCTCCCAAAGGTCCCGAGTTCAAATCCCAGTAACCACATGGTGGCTCACAACCATCCATAATGAGATCTGAATACCTCTTCTGGTATGTCTGAAGACAGCTACAGTGTACTTACATATAATAAATCTTAAAAAAAAAAAGAAAGAAAGAAAAGAAGGAGGGGAGTAGGGGAACATGGGAGGAGGGGAGGAGGAGGAACTAAACACAGTCTAAGTAAAATAAAAAATTAACTCCGCTGATTTTAAAATTTGTGTTTGAAGATTCATGCTTTGATGTATAATTTCCTTTCAATTTTTTGCTGTAGCCATGAACTGATACCCTTGTAAGGCAAAACAAGTTAGACACTTTTATGAAAAGTATGTGATGTAGGGCACATATCACCTTCCTACACATATACACATACATGTGCACACAAATATATGCACATTCAAACACCTGTGCAAGCAGATATGAATATCCTTTTACACACATGTATATAGGTATTCACCCTAATACTCAGGCACACATGTACACACACACATACACAAATCTAGTGTGAAGAATCCTTAAGGACAAAATAGCAATTAAGATTGTAGTTACTAGATATTTTTCCCATTTGATTTTAATCTCTCTGTTTTATCATGCTGGAATGTGATGCAAACTCTTCAAACTACTGGGAGTCCCTTATATTTTGTTTCGTGGGGTAGAATTTCTCAACTGAATTGAGAGGCTGGCCCTACAGGAGGTATTCTGAACTGATTCAATGAAAGTCTGCTTTATAAATACCATTTCTAAAAGATTTGCTATTTTTGTGTGAAGAAGAGATAGTGTATAACTTAATTTTAGGTTATGTGGGCTCTGTAGCATTTTAATGTTTATAAGTTTATCATATTGTAAAAATTATTTCCGTCTTACAGCATCCATTTGAAGATGTTCTAGAAGGAGGGCTTTCTTTGAGTAGCAAAAGAAATCACAGCCTACTGTTTCAGAGTCCATGACTGTACACAACAAAAGACGAAACAAAAGAAACCCATGGCTCTCCATCATGACTGATGAATTCTTTTTTTTTAAATTATTTTATTTTATTTTATTTTATTTTCTATATTCTTTGTTTACATTCCAAATGCTTCCCCCTTTCCAGGTTCCCCCCTCCCCAAATGTTTCTCAAGCTCTCTTCTCTCCACCCATTTCCCCAGTCACCCCCTCCCATTTCTCAGTCCTGGTACTCCCTCTACAATGCTGGATCAAGCCTTTCTAGGACCAGGGCCCTCTCCTTCCTTATTCTTGGGAATTATTTGATATGCTAATAGTGTCTTGAGTATTCAGAGTTTCTGGGCTAATTAATATCCACTTATCAGTGATTGCATTCCATGTATATTCTTTTGTGATTGGGTTATCTCCCTTAGGATGATATTTTCCAGTTTCAACCATTTGCCTAAAAATTTCATGAATTCATTGTTTTTAATTGCTGAGTAGTATTTCATTGTGTAAATATACCACATTTTCTGTATATATTCCTCCATTGAGGGACCTCTGGGTTCTATTCAGCTTCTGGCTATTATAAATAAGGCTGCTATGAACATAGTGGAACATGTGTCCTTATTACATGCCAAGGAATCCTCTGGGTATATGCCCAGGAGTGGTATAGCAGGGTCCTCCAGAAGTGTCATGCCCAGTTTTCTGAGGAACCACCAGACTTATTTCCTGAGTGGTTGTACCATCTTGCAATCCCACCAGCAGTGGAGGAGTGTCCATCTTTCGCCACATCCTTGCCAACACCTGCTGTCTCCTGAGTTTTTAACCTTAGCCATTCTGACTGGTGTGAGGTGAAATCTCAGGGTTGTTTTAATTTGCATTTCCCTAATGACTAATGATGTTAAACATTTCTTAAGGTGCTTCTCAGCCATCGAAGTTGTTCAGGTGAAAATTCTTTGTTTAGCTCTGTACCCCATTTTTTTAAAAATAGGGTTATTTGGTTCTCTGGGGTATAACTTCTTGAATTCTTTGTATATATTGGATATTAGCCTTCGGTCAGATGTAGGGTTGGTGAAGATCTTTTCCCAATTTGTTTGTTGTGGTTTTGTCCTTTCGATGGTGTCCTTTCACTTACAGAAACTTTGTAATTTTATGAGGTCCCAAGCCGGGCGGTGGTGGCACACGCCTGTAATCCCAGCACTCTGGGAGGCAGAGGCAGGTGGATTTCTGAGTTTGAGGCCAGACTGGTCTACAAAGTGAGTTCCAGGACAGCCAGCGCTATACCGAGAAACACTGTCTCAAAAACAAACAAACAAACAAACAAACAAACAAACAAAAACAAAACCAAAAAAGAAAAAAATTATGAGGTCCCATTTGTCAATTCTTGATCTTAGTGCATAAGCTATTAGTGTTCTGTTCAGGAACTTTTCCACTGTGCCCATGTCCTGAAGGGTCTTCCCCAGTTTCTTTTCTATTAGTTTCAGTGGGTCTGGTTTAATGTGGAGGTCCTTGATCCACTTGGAGTTGAGCTTAGTATGAGGAGATAAGAATGGATCAATTCACATTCTTCTGCATGCTGACCTCCAATTGAACCAGCCCCATTTGTTCAAAAGGCTATCTTTTTTCCCCTGTATGTTTTCTGTTCCTTTGTCGAAGATCAACTGACCATAGGTGTGTGAGTTCATTTCTGGGTCTTCAATCCTATTCCATTGGTCCACTTGCCTGTCACTGTACCAATACCATGCAGTTTTGAACACTATTGCTCTGTAGTAATGTTTGAGGTCTGGGATACTGATTCCCCCAGAAGTTCTTTTACTGATGAGAATAGTTTTAGCTATCCTGGGTTTTTGTTATTCCAGATGATTTTGAGAATTGTTCTTTCAAACTCTATGAAGAACTGAGTTGGGATTTTGATTGGGATTGCGTTGAATCTGTAGATTGCTTTTGGCAAGATGGCCATTTTAACTATATTAATCCTGCCAATCCACAAGCATGGAAGATTTTTCCATTTTCTAAGGTCTTCTTCGATTTCTTCTTCAGAGACCTGAAGATCTTGTCATACAGATCTTTCATTTGTTTGGTTAGAGTAACCCCAAGGTACTTTATATTGTTGGCTATTGTGAAGGATGTCATTTTCCTAACTTCTTTCTCAGTCTGCTTATCCTTTGAGTATAGGAAGGCTACTAATTTGCTTGAGTCGATTTTGTAACCATCCACTTTGCTGAAGTTTATCAACTGTAGAAGTTCTCTGGTAGAGTTTTTTGGTTCACTGAAGTATACTATCATATCATCTGCAAATAGTGATAGTTTGACTTCTTCCTTTCCAATTTGTATCCCTTTGACATCCTTATGTTGTTTAATTGCTCTAGCTAGAACATCAAGTACTATATTGAAAAGATATGGAGAGAGAGGGCAGCCTTGTCTAGTCCCTGATTTTAGTGGGATTGCTTCAAGTTTCTCTCCATTTAGTTTGATGTTGGCTACCAGTTTGCTGTATATTGTTTTTACTATGTTTAGGTATGGGCATTGAATTCTGTTCTTTCGAAGACTTTTAGCATGAAAGGATGCTGAATTTTTTCAAATCCTTTTTCTGCATCTAATGAAATGACCATGTGTTTTTTTTTCTTTGAGTTTGTTTATGTAGTGGATTGCATTGATGGATTTCTATATATTGAACCATCCCTGCATGCCTGGGATGAAGCCTACTTTGTCATGGTGGATGATCGTTTTGATGTGTTCTTGGATTTGGTTGGCAAGACTTTTATTGAGTACTTTTGCATGGATATTCATAAGGGAAATTGGCTTCAAGTTCTACTTTTTTGTTGGATCTTTGTGTGGTTTTGGTATCAGCGTAATTGTGCCTTTGTAGAATGACTTTGGTAGTATTCCTTCTGTTTCTATTTTGTGGAATAGTTTGAAGCATATTGGTGTTAGGTTTTCTTTGAAGATCTGATAGAATTCTGCACTAAAACCATTTGGTCCTGTGCTTTTTTTGTTTGGAAGACTTTCTATGACTCCTTTTATTTCTTTAGGGGTTATGGGACTGTTTAGATGATATATTTGATCCTGATTTAATTTTGGTATTTGGTATCTGTCTAGGAAATTGTCCACTTCTTCCAGATTCTCCCACTGTGTTGAGTATAGGCTTTTGTGATAGGATCTGATGGTTTTTTGAATTTCCTCAGTTTCTGTTGTTATATCTCCCTTTTCATTTCTAATTTTATTAATTTGGATACTGTCTCTGTGCCCTTTGGTTAGTCTAGCCAAAGTTTTATCTATCTTGTTGATATTCTCAAAGAACCAGCTCCTGGGTTTGTTGATTCTTTGTATGGTTCTCTTTGTTTCTGCTTGATTGATTTCAGCCCTGAGTTTGATGATTTCATGTCTTCTTCTCCTCCCGGGTGAATTAGTTTCTTTTTGTTCCAGGGCTTTTAGGTGTGTCATTAAGCTGCTAGTGTATGCTCTCTCTCCATTTTCTTTTTGGAGGCACTCAGGGCTATGAGTTTTCCTCTTAGCACTGCTTTCATTATGTCTCATAAATTTGGGTATATTGTGCCTTCATTTTCATTAAATTCTAAAAGGTGTTTGATTTCTTTCTTTATTTCTTCCTTGACCAAGGTATTGAGTAGAATATTTTTCAGTTTCTATGTGTATGTGGGCTTTTTGTTGTTTTTGTTGCTATTGTAGACCACTTTTACTCCATAGTAATCTGATAGGAGGCATGGGATTAGTTCGATCTTATATTTGTTGATGTCTGTCTTGTGACCAATTATATGATTGATTTTGGAGAAGGTACCATGAGGTGCTGAGAAAAAGGTATATTCTTTTGCTTTAGGATGAAATGTTCTATATATATCTGTTAAATCCAATTGGTCTAAAGTTTCAATTAGTTTCACTGTGTCCCTGTTTAGTTTCTGTTTTCCTGATTGATCCATTGAGGAGAGTGGAGTGTTGAAGTCACCCACAATTATTGTGTTAGGTGCAATGTGTGGTTTGAGATTTAGTAAAGTTTCTTTTATGACTGAGGGTGGGTGCCCTTGCATTTGGAGCATAGATGTTCAGAATTGAGAGTTCTTCTTGGTGGATGTTTCCTTTGACCAGTAAGAAGTGTCCTTCTGTGTCTTTTTGATGACTTTAGGTTGAAAGTCAATTTTATCTGATATTAGAATGTCTACTCCGGCTTGTTTCCTGAGACCATTTGCTTGTAAAATTGTCTTCCACCCTTTTACTTTAAGGTAGTGTTTTTCTTTGACACTGATGTGTGTTTCCTGTATGCAGCATAATGTATGGTCCTGTTTACATATCCAGTCTGTTAATCTATGTCTTTTTATTGGGGAATTGAGTCCATTGATGTTAAGAGATATTAAAGAATAGTGATTATTACTTCCTGTCATTTTTGATGTTATTTTTTATATTTGATTGGTTATCTTCTTTTGGGTTTGATGAAAGAAAGTTACTATCTTGCTTTTTCCAGGGTGTAGATTCCCTTGTTGTATTGGTGTTTTTCCCTTATTCTTCTTTGTAGGGCTCAGTTTGTGAAAAGATAATGTGTAAATTTGGTTTCATCATGGGATATCTTGGTTTCTCCATCTATTGTGATTGAAAGTTTTGCTGGGTATAGTAGTTTTGTCTGGCATTTGTGTTCTCTTAGAATCTGCATGACAACTGCCCCGGATCTTCTAGATTTCATGGTCTCTGGTGAGAAGTCTGGTGTAATTCTGATAGGTCTTCCTTTATATGTTACTTGGCCTTTTTTTTCTCACTGCCTTTAATATTCTTTCTTTATTTATTACTTTGGGGCTTTTGATTTTTATGTGATGGGAGGTATTTCTGTTCTGTTCCAGTCTGTTTGGAGTTCTGTAGGCTTCTTGTATATTCATGGGCATCTCTCTCTTTAGGTTAGGAAAGTTTTCTTCCATAATTTTGTTGAAGATATTTGCTGGCCCTTTAAGTTGCAAATCTTCACTCTCATGTATACCTATAATCCTTAGGTTTGGCTTTCTCATTGTTTCCTGGATTTTCTGGATGTTTTGGGTTAGAAGCTTTTAGCATTTTGCATTTTCTTTAACTGTTGAGTCCATGGTTTCTATGGTATCTTGGGCATCTTAGATTCTTTTTCTATTTCTTGTATTCTGTTGCTGATATTTGCATCTATGGCCCCTGATTTCTTTCCAAGGTTTTCTGTCTCCAAATTTGTCTCCCTTTGTGATTTCTTAGTTTTTCCTACTTCTGTTTTTAGATCCTGGCTGGTTTTGCTCAATTCCTTTACTTGCTTGTTTGTGTTTTCCTGTAATTCTTTAATAGATTTTTGTGATTCTTTTTCATGACTTCTTCCTCTTGTCCCAAGTTCTCCTGTATTTCTTTAATTGATTTTTGCATTTCCTCCTTATTGGCTTCTATCTTCTGACCCATATTCTCCTTAATTTCTTTAAATTATTTTTGTGTTTCCCTTTTAAGGGCTTCTAACTTTTAATCCACTTTCCCCTGTATTTCTTTAAGAAATTTATTTATGTCCTTCTTGTGTTCCTCTAACAGCATCAGAACTACTGATATTAAATCCAAATCTTGCTTTTCTGGCATGTTGGGCATATCCAGGACTTGCCATTGTTGGAGAATCAGTTTCATGTACTGCCATATTGCCTTGATTTTTGTTAGTAACGCCCCTACACTTGCCTTTTGGCATCTGGTTATTTCTGGCATTAGTTGGTCCTGTTGTCACTGGCTGGTGCTTGAACCTCCTGTGATCCCATATTTCTGCACTGCTGCATGACTGGGTTTCCCCTGGCACAGATTGCTGATGTGCTCCCCATCTCTTGGGTGCCGTTGGAGCCCTGGTGTGTCCTGCCCCAAGCAATGTTATACTTGGGTTGTCTCTGTGAACATGGTGCTGCCTATCTGCTCTGTTAGGGGGCAAAGATGGTGGTGGAGAGTTCTTCCAAGTGCAGACCACCCTGCAGGGCACAGGACCCACACCTGGCTGGCACACAGACGAACTGACAATCTGTCCAGGTCCTGGGCACAGGCAGCAGCCTGGCGGTCTGCATCCCCAGAGATCTTAAACTTGGGATATTTCAGTACGTAGGGACACTTGTCTGTCCAACGAGGAGCGAAGATGTCTGGTGAATTCTGAGATGTATTTCTCAGACTCCTTTGGAAGTCAATTTGTGTCTGCTTTATAAGAAACAATCATGATGACAGTTACAGCTTTGTATTTTCTTTCCCCTGGTTATTACACATTAGTGGAGAACAAATGCTCATGAAGTGCTGTATTTCCAGAAGAAAATGAGAGAGAGAAAGAGAGAGAGAGAGAGAGAGAGAGAGAGAGAGAGAGAGAGAATCACTTACTTGATATTTTCTTAAGCCCCAACAATGATACATATATAACAGAGAACTAGTCAAAATGAAACTCATGTTGCATAGAGGACAGTCCATCCTGGACATGGAATCATGTTTAATTAAACTCATACAAACAGCACTAACTATCTGTAAAACCATATACTAATATTCATATTTCAAAATATATACCCAAGTTACTAATAGCAGATAGATTTTACTTTAAAATGCTATTCTTGAGTTTCTGCGAATATAATTCAGTTTGATTTTCAGCATCTACATACAAAATCCTGATGTGATGACTCCAGTTTGTAATCCCACTTCTTAGAAGGTGGAGAAAAGTGGCCCCCATCCCTGGGCTAACTTGCCAGGAAACCTGGTAAGCTCCATGTCCCAGTGTAAGACCAAGTCTCAAAAATCAAGGTGGGTAACTCCTGAGAAACAAAACCTAAGGTTGTCCCTGGGTCTCCACAGGCTCATATACAGACACACATGTACACACACACACACACACACATACACACATACAGAGAAAGAGAGAGATAGAGACAGAGACAGAGAGAGACAGAGAGAGACTGAGAAACTGACAGACAGAGATAGAGAGTTATTTGGCCTAAAAATCAAAATCATTCCAACCATTTACATGGTGAAATCCACTCCATCTGTCTCTGTGAAGGGGCAGGTATTAGTGCAGAATTCAGCATTATAAACTCAGCTTGCAAAATTATAGTCTTTCAAAAGTCTTCTCCAAACACAGAGAAAATTCAAGGTTTCATTTAAAACAAGTTTCCCCTTTGGAAAGTTGTCTGTATGAGTTCTAAAAGTAAAAGCTCTTCTGGCCTGGCATTGAGAAAATTATTTTTCCAGATTTTTTGGCAGCAGTTTAGGAGTGGGCAAAATGTTTTGTAATGTGGTTTTCCTTCCATAGTCAGCCTCTCTGTACATTTGGCAGGTACCACATAGTCCACTGGGGCTCAGCACTGTTAGATAATGATGAGCCAGCATCCAGGGTTCCAAATGGAAACACTTCTAGAGCCACTGGATCTCCCTTGTTCTCAGATATTTTGAAATAAACATTGGCAACATTTATTTATAAAAGCCCAGTATTTTGGAATGCATCAGCAGCAGTCTCTGGTTTTAAACAGATGATGCTGTGTTTTCCTTGGGATGATTCAAAGTTATCTAACCGAAAAGATAGCAGATTACAATAACCTAGGACCAGAACTTCAGTGATGCTCCCATTCTCCCAGGGTGTGGTAAAAGTGTATCATTTTTTTAAAAAAAAACTTCCCCCATATCAGGCATAGCATTTCCTTTAGTCTACAAACATCCCCAAATGGGTAGAAGTTTGTGGTTGTTTTGTTTGGAATAGAAAAATTTTATTCCTTATCTGCTTTGGTCGATTAGGAGTTTTGAACTGAATTTCTTTCTTTTAGTAGACTGTGAGTTATATGAAGCAGTAAGAGGTAAATAACACAAGAAAGTAGCACTGTGGGTGCCACTCAGTTGTTTTAAGTAAGCATTAAGATTAAGGTTTGTTGTGCAAATTGCTTTTTCTGGAGAAATAAGAGAAATTCTATATTGATAGAGATCTAATGCTAAGTGCTGAAAATATGAAATGAGTTGATCACACAGAGTAGCTTTACACATTGTCTTGGTGATGTTAGGAACTGAATTCTTTGGCTGCTGACAATGCTTTGGTTGACCTCTCTTGCTGAATCAATTGTGAAAGAACAATTCCTCTTTCTGCTTTATCTTTCTGATGATATGCTTGGCACCACCAAGCCCATTTCCTTATTTCTTCATGGAGATAGATTTTTCTAAATTCTTTATGTCATATTGTTTCATTGTTCATCTCAAGTAATGTCTATGAACATTTTTTAAAACCAGGATGTGTCATAGAACCATATTGGACTTTGTGGTTACGTTTAAGTAGCATAGTAATTGTGGCTTGACCTCTTACTTTTTTCTTGACAAGGTTTCAGAAAGCCCAGGAGGGCCTCAGACTCACTTTGTAGCCAATGTGGACTTCTGACTCTCCAGGATTATCTGGCAGATGCTGAGATTATGGGCATTTTCTTCCATACCTGGTTTATGTGATGCTGAGAATTTAATCCAGGGCTTTTCAAATGCTAGGCAAGTACCTTATCATCTGAGCTATATTCCCAGCTCATTTTCTTCTTAAAATTATTTGTCTTTTCTCATTTACTTCCACATGGAGCTGCCAGACGTTACTTATGTTGGCAGAATGATTTTCTGGGGCCATTTATCTAAGAGAACAGAAGTTAAAGGATTGGAGTGGAGATATCAAAGAGGAGGAGGGGCTATTTTGCTCTCTTTTCCAAATTTCCTGTAAGTGTTTCTTCTAGAAAGAAGATGATAGTGCAGAACAGCGGGGTTTCTCTGAATGTGCATTTGAAAAGATTGGAGAATTGAGCGCTGAAGAAATGACTCAGCAATTAAGAATGATTGCTGCTTTTCCAGAGGACATGAGTTTGGTCCCCAGAAACCCAGATGTTTCACAACTGCTAGTAACTAGAGAACCAGGAAATCTAATCCAATACTTGAAGCATGTTGTGTGCCTTTGTCCATGATGATGTAAACACACACACACACACAAGTCTATAAGAAATGAAGAACTCAACTCTACTTTTCAAAAGAAGATTTTTGCCAAACCACAACACGTACATGAAAAAAAAAGGTTCAAACAACACATATATTCTTTTCCTTTCCTTAGCACCATTGGTTTTAGGATTACCTAAGAGGTAAATCAGTATTTGACAGTAAGCAACTTTAAACTCATCATCCTAACCTATTCTTTTTGAGGATGAGTGAATAAGGCAGGGCAAAGGAAAAGAGATAGGCTCATGCTGAAGGAGCCTCTCTGGTATTCCAGACATGTATCAGAAATCATTGTACTTTGCATTAGCCATACAGGGTGGACATGTTCAGCATAATACATTACAGCAAGTGAAAATGTGAGGTGCTCACATTCCTGGGTGTCAGGTTCATAGGTAGAATATCCAAACTAATTTGGAATTCTAGAGATTATTCTTAGGCTAAGACAATATCTGGTCCATTTGCATGTAACACAGCCCTTTCCATTGTGCTTTGGGAATAATAGGCTCCTGAACATTGTATATTGATTCCAAGACCATGTTGTTTGTCTGGGCAGGGTAAGAGTGTCTGGTAGCCAGAGGCCACATTGGCTTCCAGAAGTCCAGGTAGCTGACTTTCGAACAAGAGATTTTCTATATAAAACTATAGTAAATTGCATTTTGTAGCCTACAAAAAGAAGTGTTTGGTGAATGGGAGGATTCCACTTCATAATCTTAGTTTATTACTATGTTTTGTTGGCTTTTTTAATAGTATCCACACCTTTCTGAAAACTAGGCATTGCATTTCCTTTACTTGTCTTTTTGTTTAAATTAAGAGATTAAAGACAATTTGCAACATTAGCAGTGTAGAATACAAATTAATGATGAGATGAGTCAAGAATTCAGCTGTCTCTCAATTTGTTATATGAGATTTTCATAAAAATATCTTTTATCTTGGAAAGGCAAAGATTTTGATGGTGAAATAGGAGAAGACATATGTAAAATTTTCATCTGTCACTGCCATAAAATGACTGTATTTGGGCCAACACTCTATCTACACTTATGTATGACATTCTCTGTCAGATTTACAAAAAGAAAAGATAGCTGGGGTGAATTAAATCAGAGGTATCAGCATAAGGGAAAAGTTGATTTCCTGTTCTGACCCTAAAAGCCAGCATGCAAACTGCTCTTTCAAAATACTCTTGGCTACTTCTGTTCTCATCTACAACAATGCAACCAGAGCCAATCCAGATCTCTTGCCAAAAACACCCATAAAACTGAACAAATTGCAAGAAGTGACTTTTCTCAGGAAATGAAAAAAGTTTGTGTAGGGCTGAGTGCCTGAGAGCTTAAATCCCCAGGAGGTTCAGCTCTCTCTCTCTCTCTCTCTCTCTCTCTCTCTCTCTCTCTCTCTCTCTCTCTCTCTCTCTCTCTGAGAAAACTTTCATGCCACTGTGCAGGAAGATATAGCCAAGAAGTATTATGGCCTCAGTGATTGGTCTCAGTATTGGTTGGTCTAATATGTACAGAGATAGAACACAGTAAATGAAAATTGAGTGGAAAGAAGGGAACGAGATAGTCCAAAGTTACTAAAATGTCAAAGGATATATCAACCTAAAATCCATGAAAGTGAAAAAATCCTAGTGTGGTCAATACAAATAATATACCTACACTCCAGACTTCTGAATAGCAAGACTTTTACACATCAACCAGGGAGCGAGCATCATGTTACTAATAGGGAATGACAACAAGGCTGGGATAAAGGCTCTCTGATCAGACAGAGGGGACCTGATTCTACTTAGATGGCAATTTTTAAAGGGCTGAAATAGAGGGAGGAAAATCTGTGATTAAGGTCTTAAAGTTAAAATGAAATGAAATGGATAACGGCAGCCACACCTACCAAATTGCTCATTCCAGAACCACATACAGCAAAAGCAATTTTGCAGGTGTGATTAAGTTTGCAGACTTGGAGATGTGGGAAATTATAATGAATTATGAAGGTAGAAAAAAAATAAGATCACACTGATCTTTAAATCCAGAAAATTTCTCCGGTGGAAGAACTGTGGTCAGAAGGTAGCAATAGAAGAAAGAAAACAGACGAAAGGTCACAGAGATACAGCGTTCCAGAGCCTGAAGATGCTCAAGAGCCAGGGTGTGAAGGTGGCTTTTAGAGGCTTGAAAAGCCAAGGATTTTAATTCTCTGGTAGGGATTCCAAGGAAAACATAGGTCTTTAGATACTGACATCAGCCCAGTGAGACCCACTGTAAGTTTTACAACTGTAAGAAAAATATTTTTTCAGTGTTTTTATGCCAGAAAATGTGTGTTAATTTGGTATGGAAGAAAGAAGAAATAACTATGAAACCTTACAAAATGAGGGTGAAATTCAGACATCATTGCACAGACATAGCTTTAGAGAATCAAAACTCATATTTAACAGATCCTTAGCATAAGGCATTTCCACAGAACAAAATGTGTAAGAATTCCTCTTGAACAGAATTAAAGCTTGAAAGTGTTAAGGGAAGTGCTTTGTATGGAAGGGAAATGAAATTAGACTTAGGGGATGGAATGAAGAGTGCTCTGAGGATCTTGCTTATGGGTAGCATGCTTGACAAGCACATGTGAGACCTTGGGTTCAATTAGCATAGAAACAGGAAAGAGGAGAAGGAGAAAGGGGCAGGATAAATGATTTTCATTGCTGCTGTGTTCACTTCAGTAAGATGGGAGTAAAACATATTTCATCTCTCTGTATCCTTGACAATCAATGCCCTTTAGATGCAATGCAAAAAATGGAAAATTAAAGCAAGATATATCTGTATACTCTATATGGAAGCATGAGAAAGCTGATGTGGCTATATTGCAATGTGGACTTCAGACTGGGATCATTACTGGAACATTCAGGATGATCAAAGACGTAATGCAGAATGAAGGCACAAGAAGTCTAAATGTATATGTGCTCAAGGGAAAGGTTTGTGATACATGACATAAAAATCTCATAGAAGTGTGGGAGAGAGAGCTATGAATTCAGCTCATGTTTTAAAAGTCTTCCCTCCATAAAGGACAGAGAAGCAGACAAAAATAAATATAAGGCAATCACAAAACACAGATCTGAGACAAATCATCAGCCACCATATGCTAAGCACAACTATAAACACCAG
Source organism: Apodemus sylvaticus (assembly GCF_947179515.1). Taxonomy (NCBI): domain Eukaryota; kingdom Metazoa; phylum Chordata; class Mammalia; order Rodentia; family Muridae; genus Apodemus; species Apodemus sylvaticus. The sequence continues at coordinate 148,079,007 of NC_067475.1, forward strand.
AATGGATAATTGCAGACTCACATTCCCCGGGAATACTCATAGAGAATTCACTGAGAGTAAGTCCTGGGGACTATTAGATCATATTTTATTAAATACCATCAATACCATCATACAGTAAAGAAAATTATTCAATTCACCTGGAAAGAGCAAACGTTAATCTGGTAAAGTCACATTTCAACAGCCATGTATGGTGAATCCTTTTAGAACTTGCCACATGGCTCAAGAGTCTGCTGCCTGATTGAAAGCAGGTGTGAGGTGGGCTGTATATGCTTGAGTGGTCTCTCTCCATTTACCCACCCATCTGATGCTAGAAACATCTTAGAAAGAAACTCCTCCCAGGAGCAATTAACAAGTGTCCCCCTACTGAGAAATCATCATCATGTTTTTCCTGTGTGATTAATTTTTTATGTTTGTGATTGAAACCACATTTAAAAACTCAAGTAAACACACACATTAGAGTATTCTCAAAAGCTTAAGCCAGGAAAGTTGAAATCATTAAAGGAAACCAAGAGAAAAATTTTAGTCTGATTTTGGCTGCAAATAAAGGAAACAAAGAAATAAAGATAGTAGGGTCCTTAGAGGATAACAACAACAACAACAACAACAACAACAACAAAGTGTTGCATAGCTAAGGCCTAACTATTAGAGCTTTGATGGTGTGTCTCAAAGACACAGTTTTGTCTTTATTAGTTTTTTTCTCTGCTTTCCTTTGGGTTAGTTTGCTTCATCTTTAGGTTGATGGTAAAATGGGCTCAGTATTAGGGAGGATAGTAAGGACAATAATACCAAGCAGAATAAGACAGATCTTTGCTGAGGCATTTTTCTCTTTCTAGAATCTTCCTATAATCTGCCCACATATCATTCTCTGGGAAATGTTGAGGAAAGCAGAACTATTCACACACTCTAAAGAGTCTATCTCTGAAACTGGGGTCCATGGCCACAAAGACCATGGCTGGGTAAACAGATATTAGCTTTTGTTTAAAAAGAGACACGGTGGATTGGGGGAAATCACTTGCTCAGTAAAGAGCTTTCTCTGCAAAGCACTTCTGGAAGTTTATTTAAACTTAGAGCTTTTAGCTTAAATGTTCAGCACTAGCTGATGAGGGCTTCCATAGGGCCATATAATATAGTCCCTCCCTGTACTCCTACCACAGTTCCTGCATACCACCTTCTGTTAGGAATCCTAGGCTGCCATATCTGTATTTTACCCAGTCTGACAGCTTCAAAGAAATTTGGCAATAGTTCTACCTGAAGACCCAGCTATACCACTCCTGGGCATATACCCAAAATATGCTCCCCCATTCCATAAAGATGCTTATTCGTTCATATTCATAGCAGCTTTATTCATAATAGCCAGAAACTGGAAGAAACCTTGATGTCCTTCAACAGATAAAGAAAATGTGGTTCATTTACACAATGGAATATACTTAGCTATTAAAAACAAGAGCATCATGAATTTTGCTGGCAAATAGATGGAACTAGAAAATATCATCCTGAGTGAGGTAAATCAGACCCAAAAGGACATGAGTGCTATGTATTCACTTATAAGTGGATATTAGCAAAAACCAAAACAAAACAAAACAAAAAACAAAAAGAAAACAGGATACCCATACTACATTCCATAGACCCAAATAAGTTAAACAAGAAGGAAGGGTCAAGGGAAAATGCTTGAATCTCACTTAGAAGGGGGGATAAAGTAGTCATAGGAGGCAGATAGAGGGAAGAAACTGGGTGGGAGAGGGGACCGAGAGGAGAATGGGAGGGTTCAGGATCAGGCGTGGGGAGGGACAGGAAGAATGGATGGCCAAATAGGCCAGGAGAATGAACAGAAATTGTTGGCTGGTGGGGGTGGGGGTTTGAATATCATCAAATGGGTAAGGCTTCCAGGAATTTATAAGGGTGACATTAGGCCAGACTCTTAGCAGTGGGGGAATTAAACCTGAAGTGGCCACCTCCTGTAGACAGACACAACTACCAGTGGAGGGATAAGGACACTAAATCATGTACAAAGCTTTCCACCCAAAATTTGTCCTGTCTACAAGAAATTCCGGGAAAAAGATGAAGCAGAGACTTGTGGCCCAACTTGAGACACATCCCATGGTCAAGTTCCAATCCCTAGCAATATTCATAATATTCTATTATGCTTGCAGATGGGAGCCTAGCATAACTATCCTCTGAGAGGCTCTACCCAGTGGCTGACTGAATCAGATGCGACACCCACAGCCAAACACTGGATAGAGCTTGAAGAGTCTTAGGGAAGAGTTGAGGAAGAATTGAGGGCCACAGAAGTGATAGGAACTCTACAGGAAGACCAACACAGTCAACTAACCTGGACCATTGGGGTCTCTCAGAGACTGAACCACCAAAGAACATACATGGACTGGCCCTAACCCCCCCATGTATGTGTAGCAGATGCACAGCTTGGTCATTATGTGGGTCCACCAACAACTAGAGCAGGGATTGTCTCAAAAGCCGTTTCATGTTTGTGGATCCTATTCGTAACTTGGCTGTCTTGTCTGGCCTCAGAGGGAGAGAGCATGCCACTAGCCCTGGAAAGACATGATGTGCCAGGGTTTGGGGATACCCAGAGGGTTTCTACTCTGCTTGAGGAGAAGGGGAGTGGGCATTTGAGAAGGGACTCAATGTAGGAGTGTGGGCAGTGATCAGAATGTAAAATGTATAAATGCAAAAATTAGTAATAATAATAATTAATAATAATAATAATAAAAACCCACAATGCCAGACCATACCAACAATACCCGAGGAAGAATTGTACTTCTCTCACTGGAAGCTTATATTTTCTGTTACTTTCAACACCAAAATTAGAATGGAAAGAAACCTAAGGAGGAGGCATCATTTTCTACTGTTTCAGGAGATGTATCTTGCTTCATTGTTTTTCAGATAATTTTATAAAAATTCATTTCATTTTTTTCTTTACCAGGAATACAAACTTGACCTTGGCTTTAAGGTCAAAGCCTGTTCAGACTATGTAGTCAGCAGAAACCAGGAGGAAAAAATCAATACAAAGCATATTAGAGAAGAAAAGGGAACGAGGGCTACAGAGGCTCTGGGAAGTTGGACAGAAATTGAAACCAAGTGTGGGAGTATTTAATGTGACAGGCCTGTGATTCCTTTCTCCTTTCTCCCCTGTCCCTCCACCAGCTTAAGAACTGCAGTGGTTTAAAGACTAGCTGGCTATCTATGCATTTTCAGAAGATAAATGCTACTTTCAACCTTCAGAAAGAAGATTCCTGAGGATAACCCCAAACCCCATTATCTCTTGAAACATTGGGGATGATTTTTCTATACCTCTAGTGTGGAACATAGACTATTAAGGCCTCATGCTGAAAGTTAAGCTGACATTTATGCAGTTTTTTTTATGACAGTATTAGAAATAGTCCTGTTATTGAAGCAGATATGTATAAAAGAAGAGTGGAAATGTTGATTATAGAATTCCACAGCTGGGCATGGTGGTACATAATTCCAGTATTTGGAAGGAAAGGGCAGGGGGATGAGGAGTTCAAATTCATCCTCAGCTGCATTGTGATTATGAATCCATCCTGAGATGTCTCAGATACACACAGACACACACACACACACACACAGCCCAAACAAAATAAGTTTGTAAGTAAACAAGTAAGTAAGCAAAAAAGCAAGCAGGCAGGCAACCAACCAACCAAAGAGAAATGATATCAGAATCTAGCCAAAGGTCAGACAGAAAAGAACCTCAAATGAAATAAGAAAGAAGTAAAGACATTAAAAAATAAATATCAAAACAAATAGTGAGATTGGTTCCCATTTAAGGAATAATATATCTTTTTTCCCCTGTCATCATTGATACTAATAACAAAGTAGGCACAAAAAGCACTCATTTTGTTGATGCTCAATATTTTAACAAAATTTACTGAACTATAGAAGGTTCAGAGAAAATAATTAACCATGTATATGTTTATGTGTACTCTGTTTCTCTGCATTGTAAATGTAAAAGATCAATAAGGATTCCATCCTGTTGTCATGGAGAAGTGGTTTGCCTGAGTTTAAGTAACTTTTGAGCCAAATTACAGAGTGCTAACTGAAAAACATGAACTCTTTTGCTAGAAAAGCAATTGACGTTAACCATATGGTGTCTTCACTAATATCTAAATGGAACGTGCTGTGCTGGCGATGGAAAGAAGTGTACTGGCTATAGTATACAGACTACTGCATGCGCTATGAGCACTGATTTCATAGTGAAGTGGACACTGGCAATTCAGTGTTCCTGCCCAGTCCATTAGACTTACATTGACTGCAGATTTAATATTGGAAAGACAACAAAGGAGCTGAGACCAGAGCCAAGCACATGGACTATGAGTGGGCATGGTCACTGATGACGGTTTTGCCCATATTAAATTGAAGGTGAGCAAAAGTGAAAAGGTACTCCTTAAAGGAAACACGTTACATAATTCTTTGGAAAAGATCTGTATCAGGGACTGAATTGGGGAACACAGGTTAAGCTGCTGCTATTGTCTGTTCTATTGTTCAGGTTGTTTCTACTAGAACATCCTGTCTGGAACCTGACAGGTCTCCATCAAAGGTCACAGAAGAAAACAAAAGCAAAAAGTACATTTCTAAGCTTAGTTGAATCTATGTGTTTTAGTTCGTGGAAAATCAGAGGGGAAACAAGAAATATTCTCTGGGCTAACATTGATTTTCCTTATATTTAATTTTTTCAGTTTGAACACTCCAGGCAAAAACTCACTTGGCTTCCACTAATTTGCAAATACTGTCACTCACTGCTGTTTTGTTACCCATTTCTCAAATCTCAATTAACTGTGATGACAGCGTACTTGCCAGAAAACCATAGAAAGGTTTTTCCCCGGCCAGAGGTCTTCACTCATTTCTGCTTGTGACCTTGGCAAGTGGGGTCAAAACATCCATTACTGAGGCTGAGTTTTAATTTAAAAGGTTATCAGGAGAGTCAGCTAAACAATTATAAAATACTTTATGAACACATACTGTAGTACACAGACACAGGAATCGCTCAGAACTGTACACACAGTGAACCTTCTAGGCATTTTAAAGGATGAATTTAAGGCTTGCATTTGGGCCACCCTTAGACAGAAAGATTGTATTCTCTTTTCAATTGCATTCCACATGAAAATCCTAGATAACAGTAGGAAGGATGTGCAAATCTTAATGCTGCTTTGTAGACTTCTTATTCCCTGGTAAACTGGAAGTTCTAGGCAAGGAATTGTTTTCCCTCTCAGGAGAATCTCCTAGGTTTCCCCTATATCTTCCACACTTTTCCCTTCAGTATTAGTAAATCTTATAAAATGTGTGGGTTAGTACTTTAAGAACATCACAGATTCTTGCATCTTTATTCATCACAGACTCTTAAGGAAGTCTTTAAGTGTAAAGAGCTACTGGTTTACATAATAGATGCTCAATAAATCTATAAAGCACAGAAACAGACCTTAGTGGGTCTGACCTTGCTCCTGGGTTGTTAGTTCAGCTTTCTACTGCTTCAGAAACCCTCAGTAATCTGTGAGGAGAGAGATATCCCTAAGTAAATATTTTGTCCATTTAAGTCATACCATATTGCCATCGTTGATGGACACTCATAGCATCAGGCTCCATGCTGTTTGGGATGTGAGTCATATGATTGTTCCATGGATCCACATTGGATATAATCTTCACCTGGTGGCTGTCTATATTATCAGGTTGCTAACTGAAGTCTTTTATTCACCTCCATTCTACTCAACAATGACCCCCAAAACAAAAGAATATTGATGTCAGTAACTTGCATCTGCTAGAGGAGCCCTAAAATGCTTGTTTAAGTAAAAAGCCAAAAGTTCACTTTGTAAGAAAGGAAACATTTGCAACAAGTATGGTTGAACAGATCCATTTTCTGTTATTTACTTTCTTGCTTGTTTGCTTAAGACACTATGTGTCACTATATTGCACAGGGTAGACATAAGTTCTTAGGCTCAAGTGATCCTTTTGGTCTCAGCCCCTTGAGTATCTGGAATCATAAGCTGCAGCTGAAGCTAGCTAGATCAATGGTCAGAATAAGTCTTCTGACAATAAACTATAAAGTAGAAAAATGAAATTATGGGGCTTAAGGTTATGGGCACAGGATGTGTTAAGTCCTTGGTAAACATGGAAAAGACATTAAGCTTTGTGATAGCTGAGTTTTCAGGCAACCCCTGGTATCTTGTAATATATTATCTTTATGACTTTCTTGCTCTTCAGACCTCAAGAACTTAGGCCTGAGTGGTTGAAAATTTTAACGATTATAGGCAGGCCACTGACAGCCAGGGCTGACTCTTGTCCCAGGGTCACTGTCACTTATATTTCATCACTATCACAGAACTTTAGGCACCAGCTCATCCTCTAGTACCAAGAGGAACTTAGAGATCCTTAGAGGTTCTTCATCACAGGTCTTAGGAGTAGGGAGGATGTGTGTAGCATTTTAATTGACAATTAGCAAGCCCTTGCCTGGGCTCTGAGGGATGTGATGCATTGGATGCTAGAGTGAAGGCTGAGTCACTCTACTGAGCTCATGCTGTCTCTTAACACTCTCCTCAAGCTTCTGGCTTATGTCAGCATTACCTTTGACATTTATTGCAAAGCTCCCTGACAGACAGAAGGGTGGGGAGTTAGCTTGATCATGAAGGTTTAAAATGGGACAATTTTCTCTTCTTTTTGGCTAACTCCAATATAAACTTTTCACTCCTATAGTTGGAAACCACATTCTCAGTGGGAATCCAAAGACCTCAGTGACTGCTTTTTCCCATTTTTCTCTGAGAAAACATCATCTAGAAGTCGTTTCCTATGTCAACCATCCCAGGAGAAGGCACTTCAGGCAAGAAGGGCCCTGGAGTCTTGGCTATTCTCAGACTCAGTGTCTACTAAAAAGCTGTGGTCTTATAATACCCCGTCCTCATGACCACAGGTCTGCTGATGATGTTTCAGAAGACAACCCTGCTACAGGTTTTCTTACTCAATAAGTGCATTTGCTTACTGCATTTGTTTGCATTTAAACATTTTGTTTCATGAGGACTTTAAAGGGAAATGACTTTGGGAATACATTTAAAAATGAGAGTGAGAAGAGAAGAGGGAGGGCTGGGGATATGGTGTCACTATCCCACTCAACTCACTTCCTGTCCCCTCAGGAAACACATCAGGGCTGTGCTGCCAACCTCCACTGGAATCTCTGTCACTTTACTGGAAAGAGGAGGTGCAGGAACAGAATGGGAGAGAAGGGAAAGACAAGAGAATGGAAAATGCAGTCTTTGTTAGAGGGTTGCCACTACAGGAGGAGTGCTTCTCTTCCTGGTTTTACTGGACTGACAGTCTGGGTTTACACTAACTAGTGACCACATGAGCATTACGATCAAGTCTCTACTGCTCTGAGACCGTTTTCTCACCCACTAGTGACCATGCCTCCCTGCCTAAGTTTTTACAGTCATTCTGAGAAGGAATCGAAGGGTTCTCACCATGAAGCCTGACATCAGTCAGCAGAGGATATGTGGTAATTAATCACTCTATTCTTTATTCTTGCTTTATTTGGGGGAACAATTTGTATGTTGAATGTTTTCTTTTTTTATTTTAATATTTTATTATTGATCCTATGTTTCCCCAATGCTGTTACACACATATAAAAACATAAAGTAGAAAGTGATATGTGCAAACATATGTGTTCATGTGACATTTTTTCTATCTACTTTCAATGAAAATATTAGAGGTGGAAGTGACACATGGTTTAATTTAGCTTAGGCTAGCCTTAAATTCATAAGATAGGTGAGCTGGGTCTTGGCCTTATGATCTTCCTGCCTTGTTTATTGAGTTCTAAGGTTTTAGCCACCCACATCCACAGGGAGCAGCAGGGTGACTTCAACTTCCACATCTAATAATGGGTTACGGAATAAGTCCCTCCTCTTTGTCTTCTTAAAATACACGCACAATGTGACATTTTCTAGAAAGAACAAGAGCCAGGACTACTGAGTATCCTCTGCCCTCTTACTTTCCATTGCATGTCAATCATTGGACAGAAATGATAATTAAAGCCACTTTGTGGGAAATAATATTTTTTTAACCACACATTACTTTGGGATGTGGGCATAGGCAAGATCACATTTGGTGATAGACTTGGACTTTGTAGTAGATGAAGGCACACTGTTAGCTATAAATTGTGCTTAGTTAGCTACACAGGTATGGTCATCTGGGTAAACTCCATCCCAGCATTGTTTCAGAGAGCCTCATTCAGTAACTTTGTACTTCAAAGGCCCAGCTGGTCCTCCTTTCCCCAGAGTTTCTTATGCTGTCTGCCATTGTTCATCTTCTAAAGCATCTCCATGGCCCGGAGCCTGGTCCAAGCCCACTTGCTCATGCCCCGCGGGAGCCCCCCCCCTTCTTCCCCCCCCCCCCCCCCCCCCCGTTGGATGCACTGTGGGAAATGACAAAGACGCTGCTCTTCTCAATAGTCATGAGTCTCTCTGAGGTGAAGATAGGGAACATTGTTTCTGTATCCTATAAGTATTGGATTAGTAGGGTTGGGAGTTGGCCACAGCAGAAAGACTCATATTCAAAGCTCCTATTTGCACTTTGAGCCTTGGGCTTGGGCAAGCCAATCTTCTATCTCCCAGTTGCATTCCCTTTCAGGAGCCCTGAAACCCTCATGGGCACTTTACTAACCATTTTCTGACCTTTCTCAGTCATCTCTATACTACTAAATAGATCTTTTCTCCACTAGGAAAGAACACTGGAGCATCCTTCTCTTCAAATCACTAAATAAATGTACACGGCTTTACATACAGTTTTAAAAAACGCAAGTGCTCAGAGTATTTGGAAATTCTTCCCAGATTAGCACTGGTTTTTTTTCCCTCCCCCACCCAGACTTAGCAATTGTTAAATCTACTGTGAATGTTATCTTAAGGGATACTTTATAGGTAAACAAAAGAACTGAAGTATTTTAACCAATGTCCAGGAGCAACACAGAACATCTGTTACATTCCTAAGGGCTATTATATGTGAGAATTGGTTTATATTTAAGGAGATGAAACAAAGGAGATGAAACATACTCCAAACAGGGAGTATGGGTCAGTTTCATACACTTTCATGTCATTGAGGGAAAAAAGAGCAAAAAGTTAATGAGGTACAGCATTGGCTTCTTATGAAATAGGATTCCTAAGGCATAAAATAAAACATTGTAACTGAAAGACCATTTATTTTTCTGTCTCCTGGTCCATGGCTTCCAACACACAAATCCTTGTATTCTTCCCCAACCACAAACTGTCAGGCAGGTCATCAGCCTGTGCATGTCTGCATTGTTCTATGCAGTGCTAAATATCAGAATGCTTAGGACATGAACACATGCCATTCCAGTTACACATGCAGCATGTGTTTATTTTTTATTATAGGATAGATGTTGGAGTGACAAAGGGTCAAGATGTAGATTTTGCTGAAGAGTAGTGGGTAATTTTTCTGAAGACCCAATATTAGTGAACAGTCACACCCAGAAGTCAGGCAGGAGCTATTCTGATCATAAATCAATAACCTCATTTCAGGACTCAAACACAGAAATGGCGAAGAAAGCTCAGCATGGCCCCGGGCAGTATTGACAGAAGCAACGGAGGACTTATAATAGCAGACTGTAAGAGGAATTCTGCTGTTGAGAGAAAAAGAAAATTCTCCCTTTTCTCAGCCTCTGATTTTTTCTCATTAAAAAAAAAAAAAACACCCACAGATGCACTATTTATCTTAAAGTATCATCCATTGATGCTTTGGTCAAAAGGGGAAAGGGCTGAGAGATGTCAGTCTGGGAAAAAGGAGTGGACTTTAAGGAGTTATTTGTCTTTATTGTTGTTGGTGTTAAGTGTATATGTGTATGTGTAATGTGTGTGTGTGTGTGTGTGTGTGTGTATGTGTGTGTATCTGTTTGTGCCTGCATAAATGTTGGTGTGTGCAATCAAACCATTGTAACATTTGTGGCAGTCCAAGAACAGCTTTGTGTCATGTTTCTCTCCTTCTATCTTTATATTAGTTCTGATGGTTGAACTCAGGATGCCAGGCTTGTGAAACAAGTACTATTTTATTGAGCTGTCTCACTGTCCTTCGGGTTTCTTTTTGCTGATCTAACTCACTGGCCATCATATGTCCTTTATATAACTGAATTGTTCATTTGCTATTTCTCCACAGTTTGCAGAAGCTATTAGATAGAATTAATGGCTAGTATTTCACCACTACCTGACAGACTCCCTAAGGACTTGGAAGATGCAAGCTAGGTGAGGCTGGGTGGTAAAGTGGTTAGGGCCAGAACTCTGAAGCCACTAGCCCTGGAATTCTATCTTGTTCTCTCAGGCAGTATTGCTGACATCTTGGGTAATTTATATCTCAGAGCCTTCCTTTTCTTATCTATCGTATAGAAGAATAACAATAGCACTCTCAGGGTTGTGAGGATTAATTCTTGATGAGTTCTTCATGTGGCTGATGCCCTCTGCAAAGAACTATATAGATTTGCATCACAGTCTCCCAGTTCTCTTGGTCTTTTAAGGATCTTATGTGGACCACGCTGGCTTCAAACTCCTACTTAGCCAGTGATGACCTCCATATCAGGAGGAGTGAGAGCTGTCATTATAGATATGAGCCATCCCATTTGGTTGATGTTGTACTAGGGATGGAGTCCAGGATTTCCTACCAGGGAAAGTAGCAGTCTACCAACTGAGCTAGTACATCCTGAATGAATGTTCTTAATGTGTAATCACAACCTTAATGAGAATTACTTATCTTCTCAATCTCTCACTATATTATTGTTCTCCAAAAAATTACAAGGTAAGTAGGAAGATAGTAATGATGAGACCAACAAAAGCATGATCTTTTTAAAAAGCAAGAACAAAATTAAAAAATAGAGTAAATAAAACCATGGTTAGTAATAATAAAGAAAAGAAAAACTTTTATATCAAATATGAAAATACTTAATCAAAAATAAATTTCAATAAAGAATATTGATATATTTTCAATTGAATTATATCTTCTATCTACATTTAGAAATAGGCTTGACATGGGCATAATTTAAGCAATAAAAGTATTGATATTTTGTAATTAAATTAAAATTAGTAGGAAAGAATAGGTGAAGAGGAAAATAAAGATTGGAAAAGGAAGAGGCTTTTGGTGTGAAATCATACATCAAACTGTAGGGGCTTACCTGCCAAAATTCCTCACCAGATATCTGAAGGACATTAAGAAAACAGTAGCAGAGGTGCTACAATGAATCCAGGTCACTTCATAAAGGACAGCAGCTGCTCAACATTTCTGATTCCTCAGAAACGTGATTCCTCTCATATTACTTGCTTTCTGTATTTATGAGACACTTGTAGTCTACTTATCAATAGATTCATCTGACAGCTGTGTATAGAGCCTTCGACCTGCAGAAATGACCAAATTAGATGCTACAGAGAACAGATTCTTTCCTAAGAAGATTCCAAGAAGATGCAGCTAAGAGTGGTGGTAAGTAATCCATTAATGAACCACATTCAAAGTCCTTACCTGCTATAAGAACAACATGCATACTGCTCAAAGAAGCATTCTAGGCCACCCTGGAACAGATGTTGAAATAAGCTGAGCTTTTTATATTTTGGAATGTATCACTTTCCTTAATTTCTTAATGGTGGTTTTTAAATACTTAATGATTCCTCTAATGTAGATTTCAAAAGCCACAGACTGCAGTATCAATTCATAGCCAACTCAGGACTTTGATGGAATAGGAGAAACGTGGTACAAGTAGCACAAACATATAGATAATTCTCTCCTCTGACCCCAAGGACGAATGAGATGATGGACTTGTAAAGTTGCTCAGTGTTAGCTCATGTTAGCTCTTCATATCAAGACATTCAAAAATTGTTTTATATTTGATAGGCACACATACGTAAATTAACCTTTCCCCCAAAGTGTGTGCATTATATATTCATTGAACATTAATGGCAATTTTAATGAGTATAGGTTTCTTAAAAGGGAGAAATTTGATTTTTTAAGGGACAAAATTCATGGTTTAAGTGGGAAATCATTTATAAAGAAATGATTACAGTAAATGACAAGTGAAAATAGATATGCAAAAGAAAAGACCATCACTTCATGGCAGTGTTGAGAAAAGGCCACAGTTGCTTGAATTTTCTTCTTACAATTCCAGTTTTGCTAGGGAAAGATGGTGTGATAGGATGACATTCATTCCAGGTGGAGGAAATGCTCCTAGGATGATACCTACTATCTTAACCTACCACACAAGGCAGGACCTGAATGAGCTAGGTAGAGAAATTGTTAGAAAAGTCACCCTTTTTCTTCAAAATGTTTGCTTGACAATTGTCAGTAATTTTCCCCAGAGTTTTGACTGTCACTTGGAGATCAGAAATGTATGCTATGACACAAATGTTGTAGATTAGAAGATAACACAATTCTGTAACTCACTAAGAAGGTGTAAGCCCCAGAGAAGAGGCCAGGCTAAACCTGAGAACTAGCTGAGAGGAGACTGGTGTGAGAAGGAAAGGCTTGACAGTTCAACTACAACCTTTTGCTGGGCACCTACCATGAAGTGGGTTTATGAACAATGGGGTAGCACCAGAGTAGGGAAAAGGCAGTTGTCTGGATCTATGGATCTATGGATCAAACTGATTAGATGGTTGAGCTGGTAAGGTCTGGAAATAAGGGAGATGGGAGTAAGAAAAAATTACAGCTGGATTAAAGGTGTTTAGAAAGATTGGTGGGCTTTTATATCTGAAAATTTTAAAAACAAGAGTAATTTAAGGCTTCTGAGTGTGGAACATAATTGCAGGTAAAAGTCCAAAGAGATAGTGTTTCTTGGGAGCTCTTAAGGAAGAAGATATAGCTGGCAATAAAGATCCCTCATTGCCCCCTTCTTCAGATAGTCTTCCCATAGTCATCAATCAATACAAGAAGAACTGAGGCTAAAGGGCCATGGGATTTGGATAAGAGTAAATGGAGGGATCTTGTCTCCCAGTCAGCCTCCTTTTTTTTTTTTTTTTTTTTTTTTTTGGAGGAAGTTGACTGATTTTAATGAACGCCTACCCATTATGAAGAATATTACCACATACTGTAGGTTTTATTTAAATGTAGTCTGTTCCCTTGAAACAAAATGTCAATGGGTAAAAGTCTCTGTAAGACCATTTTCTCTAAAAACATATTAATGGGTTTTAGTGGAAATTAGTACATTTTTTGGTAAGGTGAGGTCTTTTCCGGACGCCTTAAGCCAGCAGGGCCACCTTCGGTCTTGCTCCTTTGCACACGTTGTTTAGCAGTTCCTTTCATGTCCCCTGCCTACTGACTTCTACAGATCTCGCCAATGTCACTTCTAGCTGCAGGTTCTTAGGGACAGTCCTCCCCGATCTCCTCTATGTAGCCACCACAGAACATCACCTGTCCCTCCTTGATGGCTGTGGCCAGTCACACTGAGGTCTCAGTTCTGTTCTTGACCCCCATTTGTGCCTTCCGCCATGTCAGCCTCCTTTTTTACATTACAACAATGTGTGCATGTGCCTCCCCTTAGCATTCTGGCCTAGGGCCACTTAGGAGGATGAGAAAGAGAAGGTATACAGCTTAGCACTTCCCATGTGACAGTCATAGAATTGGAATGTTAGGCTCATGGAAGACCCAAGAATAAGCTATTAAAAACCCATGCTGTTGCTTAACCAAGAAGGACGTTGAGGGCTCACCAGGAAAGTGGCTCACACAACAAATCAATTCACTGACAGAAAAAAAAAAAAAAGAAAAAGAAAAGGAAAGGAGAAAGAAGAGAAGAGAAAAGAAAAGAAAAGAAAAGAAAAGAAAGGAAAGGAAAAGAGAAAAGGGAAAAGACCTGGTTTTGAGCCCAGGTGTTTCTTTGCATCAAGCTCTGGTTCTCCTCCAGATACTATTCATCTTGATGAGGTTGGCTATTTCCAGCTAGTTTACTGCTCATGCTATACACACCGCGCATCATTTTCTGTTTCGTTTCCAGGGTCTATGTGTATATATGTATCCCTGGACAGAGGAGCTCAGGAAAGCACACAAGAGGACAATGTTAGAGAACATTTTCCACCATCCCTTAGCTCCTTAGTGGTAAGGAACAGGTAGGGATGAGAATAGAAAAGAGCATTTCTAGAGTCACTGACACAGCTGGTCAAGAAATAGACCAGTTGGGAGGTGAATCATAAGTGTCTGGGGATAAGTGGTAGACAAGCAAGCCTCAGCAATCTCTTATGCTTACATCTGAAAACCTGGGAGATTTGAATGAACCCAGAGACTTCTGTGTTTGAGCACTTAGCTCCAACTGATGGTGTTGCTTTTGGAAAGTTGCAATACCTTTAGAAGATGGAGTCTTACCACAATGTGATCCTTCCTTGATGACCTGAGATTATTATTCTTTAAAATGTTCATTGATTCTTTGTGAGGTATACATCATGCATCTAAATCCCACTCATCTCCTAGTCCCTTCATATACACCCTCCATCCTTGGTTATCTTGTTTTTGGCCTGTGTCATGGAGATCCGGCAGCTTTGGATCTGCAAGACCAGACATTTCACATGCTCCACTAATTCAGAGATGAGGTAGATGTTGTGGTGGGCCATCTCAATGCCCTGGATATGGGCCTGGGCGTTAGCTGAATTGGTCAGTCCACCAGCTCTCCTGCACCACACCACCAGAATGAGATCTCTAGCAGTGCCTGGATTTGCTTACCCAATGCCACCACCATCAGGAGACAAGGTCAGTTCTCCTGCTCTCATGACCTCGGGGGTCTCTCATGTACCAATGCCACCAGAGTCAGCTCCCCTGTGCTGTCCAGTTGAAGTGCAGATGTTCCCCTGAGTACTACAGCTAATGAGGAGAGGGGCCAACTTTCCCATTCTCATGACTATGGGGCCAGCTTTCCCAGAGCTCCAACAACTGCCTCAGTGGGATTGATAGGAGGCAATGCCCATGCCAGCTCATGCTAGGTGAAAGGCAGGGCCAGCTCGGGACAGCTTACCTGTCTGTCTCCACCAGGGACAGCTCTGTTGTGCAGTTCAGATGAGGACCAGGGCCTGCTCTCCCAAGTCCTGAGGAATGCCTAGCCCATTTCCTGTTCCCTCTCTGTTGCTAGATTAAAGAAGCATTCTCCCACCTTGTTCTCTAAGTAAAAATAAACCCCTTCTTCCTTGTTTCAGATTCTTGGCTACAGCAATGAGATTAGTTAACTTGTACATTTGAGAAAGCTGAAGACTAGTGGATGCCCGAGGCTGCTAGAGATGTTGTCAAACTGATCAGCTGAGGATAGCAAGGCTGGAGTTTCAAAGCTGTGTTTAAGAGAGTCACTCAAAGAAACACTTGGGAATGGTATTAAGAGGTAGTTAGAAGTAAGAGTATAGGCTTCATGACTTTAAAAGGCAAACCTATTCTTCTATTAATGACATTATTTTGGTGTAACTTCTCCACTGCCCCTCTGACTGGGGTACCCAGGTTCAGATAACATGAAACATTAAAAAAATTTTTCAACAGGTCTCTAAGTAATTAATATTTGCACACATAAAATGGTTCCCTAGGATAAGTAAAGAATGCATGGCTTAAAAAATAAATTTGTTTTTTTTGGTTGTTTTTATAAATACTATTTATACCACATAAAATTACAAAATGCTTATTTGACTCCTTACATGTTACTGCACATTTATTATTAGGATACATGACGATGCATTTTTTTTTTTATCATTTAAAGGTATAGGTGTGTGTTGATTATAAACAGTTAACTATCCCAGGATTACATTCATTTGCAATGCACATCCAATGCACAGAGGGTTTTGATTCACTTAGCAGAGTTGGGGTTTATCTACTTGGTTTATATTTTGTATTTGAGGGAAGCTAAGTAGCAGAAACATTACAACATAGACAATGGTATTAGCATATTCAATGTGCAGCTCAGCTCCCACTGCTTTACACATGTAATTAGGTTGTTTCCATGGAAATGATCTAATTATGGGCTTCTCCTTGGCTTGGTAATCACATTTGCTGTGCTTTGGCAGAGATGTTTTCCTTGTTTTGTTGAACAGCTCCACTTGACAAGATGTTCTCTCCAAAGATGAATAATAATTTTTCCTGAGAGAGAAAAATAATTTTTTTAATGAAACACACTGTTAAAGGTGACTGCAAAAGAGGTTACAGAAGTGTAGCAGATCCTGCCAATAATAAAACAGCTATTACCCTGGAGAACACAATCTATTTTTAGTGTGCACGTGCATGTGTGTGTGTGTGTGTGTGTGTGTACTGTTGTTAATGAAGAAAAACATAGGAGGTTTTTATTTTGAAGAATTGCACTATTGAAATATATTATTTCCTTCAGGAGTATATTTATACTTAAATATATATTAATTATATGCTTAATAGACTAAAGGAAATGTTATGCTGAGAGAGAGAGAGAGAGAGAGAGAGCTCCAGAAGCAGAAGCATTGCAGAAAGAGTACTGAAGCCGATATTCAGTAAGAGCATTAGATTGCAGGCTATTCATGAAGAGATATTTGCTTATAATTGCTATGGCAGTTGGGAACACCCTAAAAAAATCAATTAAGACTTATTTTGGGAGAGATCCAAATATAGACCTTTCTGTGTATAAAGGAAACAGGAGATGGAAAAGTTGCTGAGGAGACTCTATAAGGAGACTGCTGGTCCCTTTAAAAACACCAGGAGACAGAAGACAGTCAGAAGTTCAGTTTTTATGCAAGTGTGAGCTCACTAAGCAAACTTCACAGGAAGTCCTTACTCCAGAGACTATGTAGACCCATCGAGGGTTAGCAAGATGTTTGGGGTCCAAAGTCAACAACATTCACTGTCCAGATACTTGTAACCCTAGCACCGACAATCTAATACTCTGTCCTTTAATATATGGAGATCACTTCAAAAACAAAGGGAGAACACTTCAGGACGTATCCAGAATGCTGGAGCTCCCTTCTCATTACATTTTTGTAGGTAATAAAGGGGAGGGGATGTTTTTGCCAGTCTAATTGATTAAAGGGCACAGTGTTTGAAAATGATTATAATGATAATTGGTTTTCTATTTATACCAAGCCAATCCTTATTAAATACCATAAGGCTTGGGTTTTAGAATTATATAGCACTTTTTCCTCTGGTAGAAATGGCATTCTATTTATTTAGTCCTCTTCATGTGGCAGGGGCTGCACACAGGTCTGTGAATGAAGTGATGAATTAGCGAGATGTCAGTGCTAGCTAGCCTCAATTGCCTTTTCATTGAGCAGAGAAAACAACAGCAAACAAAACAAAGTCAAACCCCTGAACAGGCCACTTTTTACATCCAGGCTAAGCCATGTCTATAGGAAAATGCAAGTCTGAATGGCAGCAAAAGAGAGGGAGACTGACGAATGATGTTCACTCTAGCAGAGGGAATAGCATGGACCACAGGCCAGGCATCATAGATTAACTAGACAACATGGGAGCCCTCTTGGTACAGAAGGGATGATGAGGGATGAGGCTAGAGGACACTCGGGGAGCACAGTGTCACAACGCTGCTAAATCATGCTGACATGCTTGTTTCCTGAGCACACTCAGCCTCCATTAGAAGGTTTCAAGCACGGGAACAGACAGTGTTGCCTGCATTATGGTTGCAGGTGCCCTGCTGTCACCCTTTGTGTCTAGTTTTGATGCAGTTAATTTTATAGAATGATGTTTTCATTGTGCAACACCAAGGATGCCTACAGGGACTTGCATCCTATGGTCTTAGGTGAGCCACTTCCTCTTTCTAGAAACCTGAACTTTTATCTGTCTGATTT
Source organism: Apodemus sylvaticus (assembly GCF_947179515.1). Lineage (NCBI taxonomy): Eukaryota > Metazoa > Chordata > Mammalia > Rodentia > Muridae > Apodemus > Apodemus sylvaticus. The sequence goes on from NC_067475.1 coordinate 148,096,787, forward strand.
CTTCTACTCTATTCTATACGACAAGGTATTTACTATGTGAATTTGTTTACAAATGAGCCTAGAGTGTGAGCACGTGTGTGCCTAGAAGCAAAGTGCCTTTGACTGCAGAGCTCTATCCTACCCATCAGGTGTTGGTTTTTGTTCACAATGTGAGACATTGCTTTCCAGGGGCACTTAGACAGGCTGCAGGTTGTCTGCTCCAGAGTGGTATGTGGGAGGGCAGGGTGACATCTGAGGCTGTCCTTGACCTGCCCATGCACACACACATACAAGTGTATACACACATGTGTAGTCAACACTCCCCTGTATAAGCACTCACAAAACATTTTTGAAAAGACAAATAAAGAAAGGTTACTAATCTGTTAATAGATCATGGAACTGTCATTTTATTTACTTCTTATTCTTTTTTAATATGTTTTACAGTCCATTCATAACCTCTACCCTCTCTGCCCTTCCGCAGTTTCACATCTCATTCCTCCTCTCTTCTGTCTCCAAGAGAATATCTCCTCCCTCCACCCCACCCCACCCTACTCTCCTGTCTCCCCAATCTACCAACTCCCTCCTGCCAGATGTCCACATTCCCTGGGGTCTCAAGTGTCTTGAAGGTTAGGTGTGTCATCTCTCATTGAGACCAGGCAATCCTCTACTGTATATGTGTCAGGGGCCTTGTACCAATTAGTATATGCTGCCTGGTTAGTGACTTAGTTTCTGAGAGATCTCAGAGGTCTGAGTTAGTTGAGACTCCTGATCTTCCTATGCAGTTGTCCCCATAGGAAGCTTCTCCCAGCTTTTCCCCAATTGAACCACAGTGGTTTCTACCTTTAGTCCATTGGTTGCGTATAAGTATCTTCATCTGTCTCAGTCAGCTGCTTGTTGGGCTTCTTGAAGGACAGCCAAGCTAGGCTCCTGTCTGTGAGCTATCAATCTCCCTTGAGATAGATCCAAGTTGGGCTGGTCTTTGAGACTGAGGAAATGGAGCAGTCTTAAAAGTTAACCAGAGAAATTTAGCCCCAAATTTAGTTTTCTCATAGAGAATTTTATTGGTCTATTAATAATATTTTTAAAAAGTTATTACCATCAATCAGACTAATGTAAAAAGTGTTGTGTTTTAATGTTAGTGTGTAGGTAATACTGCATACTGAAGAAAACTTACCATACATTTCCTGAATGCAGCAATGAATTTCATGTAATCAGATTGAAAGATTATGAACCAGAAATTCATTCTAGGTGCAGGGTTTATGATAGTGTTTATGGTATGTAATCTAATGAACTACATTTAGGTGAACACAAAAGGAGCCTTATCCTTGAGAATGTGGCAACAGATACGTAGTGGGACTGGAATCTATAATAGCTAAAGTCTAATATTTGTCTAATATGTGATATAAACTTTCCAAGAGGAAGTAAGATGAAGTGAACATTTAGAAGAACTGCAACACTACCCCCAGACTTATTGTGTTGCTGTTTTCTATAAAACTGAAAGGTTGGGTGCTCCAGCTGGCCTATGTAGTTTGGTATTCTTCCATTCAATATGCTTTGTAGACACATCAAATATTTTGTATTTGAATGAATGAATGTGGTGTCGAAGTCCTCCGGGTAATTCATCCATTCCATTATGAGAAGACCCAAGTCACTTAAACATACAATACAGATCCTGCTGGGAAATAGAATACAGGAAATAACCCTGTGGGCAGTGATATGCATGACTGCCAAGAAATACTTGCTGGACTGAGCTATTCACTAAAGATTGATAAAAATATTTCTCTCTTCTATAATTAATTTTATAAGCATCTACATGTCTAGATTGATACCAGAAAAATGGAAAATGCCAAAACAACACTCCATTTCTCATGGAGATAAATATAACTCAAGAGTCTAGGTGCATGCATGTGCTCATGTGTATGTATGTATGTGTATGTGCATATGTGTGTGTGTGTGTGTGTGTGTGTGTGTGAGAGAGAGAGAGAGAGAGAGAGAGAGAGAGAGAGAGAGAGAGAGAGAGAGAGGAGAGAGAGTATGAGTGTGTGTGTGTGTCTGTGTGGTAGAAGTCAGAAAACAATTTCATCGCTCAGGTAGCTTCTCCCTTTGTTTGAGACAGAACTTCTCACATAGGTTAAAATAAGCAGCCAGCAATCTTCCAGATATCCGTCTGTCTTTCTCCCATCTTGTCTTTGCTTGGATTTTAAATGTGTTTCACTATGACCAACTTTTCATATGGGTCCTGGGAATCTAATCCCAGATTCTCTCACTTTACTAGGTGAGCAATCACCTCAGACCCATGTGGATTTTATTTGAGAAATGGTACATTAGGCTAGGTCTAATTATCTGCTGGAGTCACAGGCAGATAGCATTTAGAGGTCTTAGGATTTCATGCTCAACACTGGAAAGACTGTATGAAAGCAAACCACTGCACCTTAGTGCAGACACACAGATGTATAACTGTAAGAATGGATCAATTCACATTCGTCTGCATGCTGACCTCCAGTTGAACCAGCACCATTTGTTGAAAAGGCTATCTTTTTTCCACTGGATGTTTTCTGCTCCTTTGTCGAAGATCAAGAGGCCATAGATATGTGGGTTCATTTCTAGATCTTCAATCCTATTCCATTTATCCACCTGTCTGTCACTGTACCAATACCATTGCTCTGTAGTATTGCTTGAGGTCTGGGATACTGATTCCCCCAGAAGTTCTGTTACGGTTGAGAAAAGTTTTAGCTATCCTGTTTTTTTTGTTATTCCAAATGAATTTGAGAATTGCTCTTTCTAACTCTATGAAGAAGTGAGTTGGGATTTTGATGGGGATTGAATTGAATCTGTAGATTGCTTTTGGCAAGATGGCCATTTTTAACAATATTAATCTTGCCAATCCATGAGCATGGAAGATTTTTCCATTTTCTGAGGTCTTCCTCAATTTCCTTCCTCAGAGACTTGAAGTTCTTGTCATACAGATCTATTAACTTGTTTGGTTAGAGTCACACCAAGATACTTTATATTGTTTGTGGCTATTATGAAGGGTGTAATTTCCCTAACTTGTTTCTCAGCCTGCTTATCCTTTGAGTATAGGCAGGCTACTGATTTGTTTGAGTTGATTTTATAACCAGCCACTTTGCTGAAGTTGTTTATCAGCTGTAGGAGTTTCCTGGTGGAGTTTTTTGGTTTACTGAAGTATACTATCATATCACCTGCAAATAGTGATAGTTTGACTTCTTCCTTTCCAATTTGTATCCCTTTGACCTCCTTATCTTGTCTAATTGCTCTAGCCAGACCTCAAGTACTATATTGAAAAGATATTAAGAGAGGGGGCAGCCTTGTCTAGTCTATGATTTTAGTGGGATTGCTTCAAGTTTCTCTCCATTTAGTTTGATGTTGGCTACTGGTTTGCTGTATATTGCTTTTACTATGTTTAGGTATGGGCCTTGAATTTCTGTTCTTACCAAGACTTTTAGCATGAAAGTATGCTGAATTTTGTCAAATGCTTTTTCAGCATCCAATGAAATGATCATGTGGTTTTTCATTGAGTTTGTTTATGTAGTGGATGGCATTGATGGATTTCCATATATTAAGCCATCCCTGCATCCCTGGGTTGAAGCCTACTTGCTCACGGTGAATGATGGTTTTGATGTGTTCTTGTATTCGGCTGGCAAGAATTATTTGTTTGTTTGTTTGTTTATTTATTTACTTATTTTTATTAATATATTTTTTATTTACATTTCAAATGATTTCCCCTTTTCTGGGTCCCTACTCCCTGCAAGTCCCATAAGCCCTCTTCCCTCCCCCTGTTCCTCAATCTACTGCTTCCCACTTCCCTGTTCTGGAATTCCCCTATACTCTTGCACTGAGTCTTTCCAGAACCAGGGGCCACTCCTCCATTCTTTTTGGACATCATTTAATTTGTGGATTATGTCTTGGGTATTCCAAGTTTCTAGGCTAATATCCACTTATCAGTGAGTGCATACCATGATTGATCTTTTGAGACTGGGTTTCCTCACTTAGGATGATGTTCTCCAGCTCCATCCATTTGTCTAAGAATTTCATGAATTAATTGTTTCTAACGGCTGAATAGTACTCCATTGTGTAAATATACCACATTTTTTGTATCCATTCCTCCGTTGAAGGACACCTGGGCTCCCTCCAGCTTCTGGCTATTACAAATAGGGCTGCTATGAACATAGTGGAGCATATGTCCTTATTGCATGCTGAAGAATCCTCTGGATATATGCCCAGGAGTGGTAAAACAGGGTCCTCAGGAAGTGTCATAGTTGGCAAGAATTGTATTGAATATATTTCCATCAATGTTCATAAGGGAAAGTGGTCTGAAGTTCTATTTCTTTGTTGGATCTTTGTGTGGTTTTTGTATCAGCATAACTGTGGCTTTGTAGAAGGAGTTGGGTAGTATTCCTTCTGTTTCTCTTTTGTGGAATAGTTTGAAGAGTATTGGTGTTAGGTCTTCTTTGAAGATCTGATAGAATTTGGCATTAAACCACCTTGTCCTGTGCTTTTTTTTAGTTGGAAGACTTTCTATGACCCCTTCTATTTCTTTAGGGGTTATTGGACTCTTTAGATGGTCTATGTGATCCTGATTTAGTTTTGGTATTTGGTATCTGTCTAGGAAATTGTCCATTTCCTCCAGATTCTCCAGTTGTGTTGAGTATAGGCTTTTGTAATAGGATCTAATAATTTTTTGAATTTCTTCAGTTTCTGTTGTCTCCTGGTACTTAGCTCAACTCCAAGTGGATCAAGGACCTCCACATAAAGCCAGACACACGAAAACTAATAGAAAAGAACCTAGGGAAGACCCTTGAGGACATCGGTTCAGGGGGAAAATTCCTGAACGGAGTACCAATAGCTTATGATCTAAGATCAAGAATTGACAAAAGGGACCTTATAAAATTACAAAGTTTCTGTAAGGCAAAGGACACCTTCAAAAGGAGAAATCGGCAACCAAGAAATTGGGAAAAGATCTTTACCAACCCTACATCTGACAGAGGGCTAATATCCACTATATACAAAGAACTCAAGAAGTTAGACCCCAGAAAACCAAATAACTTTATTAAAAAATGGGGTACAGAGCTAAACAAAGAATTCTCACCTGAAAAACTTCAGATGGCTGAGAAGCACCTTAAAAACGTTCAACATCATTAGTCATTCGGAAAATGCAAATCAAAACAATGCTGAGATTTCACCTCATAACCATCAGAATAGCTAAGATTAAAATCTCAGGATACAGCAGGTGTTGGCAAGGATGTGGAGAAAGAGGAACATTTCTCCACTGCTGGTGGGGTTACAAGCTGTTACAACCACTCTGGAAATCAGTCTGGTGGTTCCTCAGAAAACTGGGCACGACACTTCCACAGGACCCTGCTATACCACTCCTGGGCATATACCCAGAGGTTTCCCCAGCATGTAATAAGGATACATGCTCCACTATGTTCATAGCAGCCCTATTTATAATAGCCAGAAGATGGAAAGAACCCAGATTTCCCTCAACAGAGGAATGGGTACAAAAAATGTGGCATATATACACAATGGAATACTATTCAGCCATTAGAAACAATGAATTAATGAAATTCTTAGACAAATGGATGGAGCTGGAGAACAATATCCTAAGTGAGATAATCCAGTCTCAAAAGATCAATCATGGTATGCACTCACTGATAAGTGGATATTAGCCTAGAAACTTGGAATACCCAATACATAATCCACATATCAAATGATGTCCAAGAAGAATGGAGGAGTGGCCCCTGGTTCTGGAAAAGCTCAGTGCAGCAGTGAAGGGCAATACCAGAACAGGGAAATGGGAAGGGGTGGATGGGGGAATAGGGGGAGGGAAGAGGGCTTATGGGACTTTCATGGAGTGGGGAGCCAGGAAAGGGGAAATCATTTGAAATGTAAATAAAGAATATATCGAATAAAAAAAAGAAGCAAAAAATAAAAGAGGTATAACTGTAGCTAGCATCTGGTCCCATTTTACTTACCATCTTGTAGAAAAATGCCAAGATCAACAGATTAAGATAGTTACAGCTATTGGGAAAATGAAGAATATCTCTTTCTGTACCCATATTTCCTCCAGGATTTTCTGGCTGAGGTTGTTCATTCTCTTGATGGAATGTGTTTCAGTAGCTCCAAGTGGCTGGACCTTTGGCACTGTGTGTTAGCCCTGAGCTGCTCACCCGAAAGCCCTTTCCAGTTTTATGTGATGTTCTTTGTATCTGCCTCATCCTCATGGTAGCCTGTAGATAAGGAATAGAAGAGCCTCAGGTCTCAGGGCTCTGAGAACTGTCCTCTTCAGCAGCATTATGCAGACCTTGCCTTGGATCAATAAATGAATAGATGAATAAATGAATAAATTAATGTGAATTCAAGACTGACCTAGCTTTCTTCCTTTCTCTCCAATACCTCCTCCATCTCCCTAGCTTTCCTATCTCCCTTTCTGTCTCTCTGTTGTAGCTTTCTCTTACTTTTCTTTCTCCATCAAATCACCCTAGCCTCTACCCTCTTCTTTTGTTTTTTTCCCATCCAGCTCTTCTCCCATATCCTTTTTCTCCCCCTAACTTTCTTTTTCAGTCTATCAGATATCATTGTAGAACCTTACTGTACCTGGAGCGAGAGCTGGAATGGGGACAGGTCTATGATTGAACAGGCTTGCTGTTATGTGAATGTTTGCCTATGGCTGTCCCTTTCTGTGAGGCTGACTCTGCCTGGCCCAGTGTGACCTTCATACCACTGTCCTCTCTCTATTGTAAACCTCTGTCCATACCAGCCTTTAAGGTCACACACTGAGGAGAAATAACTGTCAGGCAGCATGAAGTTATTTAATGATGGCTTAACAGAGCCTGGGAACAAAGTTCTGTGAGCAATTTGTTATATATTTAATTTAGGATAGATTGTTACAGTATCAGGGAAGGAAAGGAGGAAAATATATGGCTACCCATAAAAATGCAGTAAAAACATACATATAACCCTTCTGTTATGTTGAAATACTGTCATTGTGTGATTAAAGGAGGGCAGCAAAGTGAATGCTGTTGAGTGCTGTGCCAGGGTGGCATAGGGGGTGGAGAGGGATCAAGCCTGTGAGTTTTATCTTTCCTGGAACACCAAGAAATGAAAATGTCACAAAGTTCAGGCGAGCAGAAATTCTGAGCTTCTAAAAAGGAGGGTTTTGAGAATGGTGAGCCAGATGGGCCATGAAATGAACCTGAATTTAGAGCCATATGAAACCTGTTTTCCATAGCACGAACTAAGGGCTAAGTCTCGTTCTCTCTCTCTCTCTCTCTCTCTCTCTCTCTCTCTCTCTCTCTCTCTCTCTCTGTGTGTGTGTGTGTGTGTATGTGTGCGTGCGTGCATATATACACACATTTGACAAAAACCAGTGCAATGTCTGTCTTTTCTATCAGGGATTCATAGAACCCTCTTACTGGTGAATCATTCCAGAGTGTCCAGAAAGCAAGGTCAGTTTTTGGATCTAGGAACATCATTAGCAGTGTGAATGGATTGTGCCCTTGTAACTTGTGTCTTTTCCCATTTCCTGTCTATCATTCATTGGCACCACTAAACTAGGAATCAATAAATACTCCAGTATTGCCTTATTTATGGCTAATAATAAACGGTGTCTATTGTTAACTCTTACGTTTAGCTGCCCCTCATTAGTAAAGGATCCATTTTGGCTTTCTGTTTCTCTGTTTTGTGTTTTGAGATACAGCCCAAGCTGCCTTGGAACTTACTATATAGACCTGGTTGGCCTTGAACTCACAGAGATCTTCCTGCCTCCGCCTTCCTCATGCTGAAATTAAAGGCATGAGTCACTACACCCAGCCCCATTTTCAGACCTTGATCCAGGCCATGCCCAGAATTAAAAGCTGCCCCCTGTGAGAGAATGTTCATTCATTTGAGACATTCATATTTTATGCTATAATGGGAACACAATGGAGAAGCATCTATTAATTATGTTTTGTAGTATTCTAGTTCCAAAGGCCAGCCTGGACCTCTTTTCAGATTTTAGGGTGACCCAGAGGAAGCACAAGGTGCTTCACTGAGGTGAGTTTGGTTTCTATGATAGTTATTCTCAATTGTCAACTTGATGAAATCTAGAATCATCTGGAAAATAGATCTAGGATGTACCATCAGAGTTTATCTTGATTAGGTCAGTTGGAGTGGAACTCCTCTTATGTGTGGGCTTATCCTCACAGCTGGGAAGCTGGAACATAGGGAACAGAAGAGAGCTACGAACAAATATCCATCAATATCTGATTTCTGATTGCAAGTACAATTTCGAGGAAGCCCCAAGATCCTGCTGCTGTGATTTCCCTGCAATAATGGTCTAAAATTTCAAACTGTGAGCTAAATTTATACTTCCTTTCTAAGTTGCTTTTGTTAGGGCAACAGAAAAGTAACTAAGAAAGAATATTATCTCCGTATTCACATCTGCAATAACTGGCTAGGTACTGTGTCAATGCGAGTATGCCCTCTTGTTTGTTCATTTTTGAAATGGGTAACCTGGGGCTGGAGAGATGGCATACTCATCACTTACTGCTCTTGCCTCTGTTTGGTTACTGGCACCCAATTACATTGTCTCTCAAGTACCTATAACTCCAGGGAATCCAATGCCTTCTTCTGGACTCTTTTGGCACTTTGCTTACTTACACTTAGACACTTAGACACCTATGTACACATAATTAAGAATAAAATCTTAAATGAATAAGTGCTGAAGAATGGATAGATCATTATATACTACAGAAAAATATGGTTTTTTAGCATTTGTTTAGTATAAGAACTTAAATTTACTCCATACTATCCATATTGTGTTGAAAGTGTAACTTTGGGCCAAGAAGTGTTGTGAGCAGTGAGGAGGATCTACATGTGAGATTCCTAAGATGCTTAGCTTCTGAATTTGTAATTATGACTTTTAAACAGTGGCTTTCATGTCATTAAGCCATTTGAGGTTTAATTTCAAATTACTCTCATTGTAATTACGACTGATTCATCATAGTGTGTCTTTTAAATGCTAGTCACCTCCTATCACACTGGTATTTGATTTGCTGACAATTTAGAAATATTTACTCTCTGCAGTTGTTCATTAGTGGCTGCCCCAGTATTTTATGATTGCGACATGTTTGCTGAGAGGACTCACAGTCCCTCTGGCCAACCAGACAGTGCACTGGAGAGGATAGCAGAATCCTCCTAGGTTATGCTCGTGTCCAGCTTTATGTACTTATTACCTTAAACTACAGAGTTAACTTAATAAAAAAAAAACAAAAAACAAAAACCAAACCAAAACAATTGAAATACCAAATCCACAGGTGGAAGTGTTGAGTTATGGAGGCTGTTGTTTGCAAAGAACTGAAACACTGATGGTTTCATAAATCTGGTGTTAGCATCTCTATGGTCAGATGGCGACTAAACTTTGGTTTATAGCTTGTCTCCGAAATAGAGACAAACAAATGTAAGACCTAAGCCTGCGTTCATTGTGGAGACTGCCATACCACACAATGTGCCTGTGGGAGAGAGGCAGGGCTCATTCAGACTGAATGGGTAGAGGAAAACACAAAACTGTTTTTAAGTCTTACTCTTGATAATAAATTAAAATATTAGCAAATAACTAACTAACTAAATAAAGGATTTATTTGATGTTGATGTGACAATTCTTAAATGCTGACTAGATGATCTCAATGCTTCTCCAAAGCACCAAGACCAGGGGCCACAAGGGATGGAGAGAAAGTGACTTTCTTCTATCTTTTGGCTCACTTTCACCTCCTCACTCTTAGAAAATATTGCAGCTTTCCTAGACCTATATATTAGTGATTGGAGAACCAGTAAAAGGAGGTGGAAAAAGAGTATACAGTGGTGTTACTGTGCAGTGCACTGAGCAACTTTCTTTCAACCTCAGCTCCTGTCACCTCAGACTTTTCATGATGAAAACAAGAAAATATTTCCTTAGTAACTTATTTCTAAGTCAGGTCTTTGACTGAATCTGTGTCCAGCCATTTCAGTGTCTCTCAATGTGCATCTGCAAAACCAGACATTATTTTCTCCGTTCCGTGAATCAGGAATTTGACATGTACGATGGTTAGCTTGATTGTCAATTTCATGTCATCTTGTACCACCTGGAGAGCATCTCAATGAAAGGTTATTTATATTGGGTTGGCCCAGGAGCATACCTGTTAGGGCTTGTCTCAATTAAGTTAATTGACTGGGCAGATGCAGTCCAATGCACGCTGCACCATCCTATATCTGCCTGTATGAGGATGGGGACATCTAGCTTGTGCAATGAACATATACACATTCATTTCACTCTGCATTTGCCTATAGTTGTGACTGGCTGCATCGAGTTGCAAGCTATAATATCCTTACAGTGATAGACTGAAACCTAGAACGGTGTGCTGAGATAAACCTCTTTCTTCTTTAAGGCACTTTTGTCAGGGTGGTTTAATTAGAGTAACAGAAAGGAAACCAAAACGACGTTGAGAATAGCTCATGAGATGTTATTTGCACATACCAGATGCGCAGATTCAATAACCCTTCTTATCACATGTTTCTTCAAAGGAAGAATTTTGGAAGGGAATATGGACCTGAGAATCCCAGAAAGTATGAGCAAAGAGCAAGTGTTGATGAAAACACCTAAACAGAAAAAATAAAAAATAAAATAAAAACAGGGGCCAACCATTGGAACATTGCTGAGTGGATAAATATGTGATGTTTCTTGTAAAGCTCTTCCTGTTTTCATCTTGGACCTGAAGGACAAGTGTTCTACATTTTACAAATACAGAAACTGAGGCCCTTTGGGTCTCAGGCAGTCACCAGGTAAACTCTTTGTCTGTAGAATAAGAATAGGATTAATAAACTCTATTACCAGAGAAAGGGCAAAACAGTCATTCATACTACGTCTTCTGGTACACAGAAGCAAATTTAAAATCATGTATCCCGTCCAGCGGGACCTAGTTATTCGGGGAGTCGAGGAAGAACGGCCTGAAAGAGAAACTGGCAGGAAAGAAAAGCGAGGCCAAGCAAAAAGAGGAACCTTGTCATAAAGCCTCTTTAATGAAAAGCTGAATGCCTGGTTTTGAATACACCATGAGAGGAAGTAGGGAGGGGCTGAGCGGGAATGCTAAAGGCACAGAAAGAGGAAAGGTCATCTGGGGCGGATGCTGACTGTGGCTTCTAGCAGCTTTTCTGAAATGCTAGTTCCGCCTAGAACCCCAGGTTTTCAGCCAAGATACCGATCAGCCTTGTGTGAAGGAGAGGGTGGTTCAGCTGTAAACCTAAAGGTCAGTGGACTCTCAAGGTGAGAGCTGTTGAAAGTCTGGTTTTCCACAGTTTGGTCTCCCACAATCATGTAGTTCAGAAATTCAAAGGCTTGGAAACTAGGATGGGGAAGAACAGACTTTAGGCTATGGGGTTCTTGGCTTTTTAACATTTGGTCAGTGATTGAAAACTTGGGGTATGTGAAAGTAAAAGCTTCTCAAGCATCTCTGGTCTGAGGTGGCTTTGGGGCTTGTCCTTTTGGGTTGGAGATTTTCAGCGAGGCAGTCAAACCTGGCTCTGAGGTTAGACTGGCTCCAAAGCAAGCCATGGTGGAGCATTTGCTTGAGGTACTTTCTGCTCAAGGCAAAGTGTGTTTTAGAATAAGCTGCTCTTGTCGCAGGAGCGTTAGCTCCAAGGAGTAGCAAGAGCAACGATGTAGACTGATTGAGATTTTCTTAGAGTGTAATTATTTGAGAGGTTTGTAGACAGAAGCGCAATCCTAGATGGCAGCCAGGCCAAGGGAATCCCTGCAATTTGAGATAGAAAGATAGGGGTCTATATGGTCTGGACAAATGACTTTATCCAAGCTAGAATTACTTTACCTTTCATAAGCTAATCTCAAGAGCTGAAATGTGTCTGACAAGGTTTGGCTAGCATGTTTGTCACAGTGCACTCTAATGGTTCTGTCTATTTATAGAATTCTGGGAAACTATGAGGGAAAAACCAGCAGGGGTTATTCAGGGGTAATTGTGGCATTTACCACTCGAGACTATTGAAATCATTTCAAGCTGACTCTGCACAGGGAGGGAACTAGGCTGTTTACCAAGAAGCAAATCCCAGACTCAGGTCAGATGCTCTGTCTAGGAATAGAGCATTTTCCATCTATGACCTTGTCTTTGTTTTGGATTTGTCCAAATGGGAATGAGCTGGGCTGTCTGCAGGGAGAAACCCAAGCCATAAACAAATCTATCATTCTATCTTTTTATCTATCTATCTATCTATCTATCTATCTATCTATCTATCTACCTATCAATCTATCAATCATCTATCGACCTCTATCAATCTCTATTATCTATCTATCTGTCATCTATCTATCTATCTATATCAATCAATCTCTATCTATCTATTTAAATATCTAGTATATGTGCATGCTGTCTTCTGTCATGTGCTTCCCCACCTTGTTTCTCAAGACAGTCTCGGCCTGGATCTCACCAAGGTTAGCAGGCCAGGGAGCTGGAGGATCTTCCTATCTCCATCTGCCTGGTACTGAGAGTACAAGCTCAAACACTAATCCCATATTTTCAACATGGCTTCTGGGGAATTGAATTCAATTTTCCAACCTTCAAAGTACTTTACCAGATGTAGAGAGTGAAACCATCTGTAGTCATGAACACTATATGTGATATAACTAATGAGGCATAGCTGTAAGATACCCATGCATATGTTGACATGATTTAATAAGCATTTGGTTGGTGACCTTTGACATTTCATTTTTAAATGTGAAATATTTACACAATCATAAGAGCAATTTTAGGAGAATGAAAAGAAAACCTAAAGAATGACTGGAAATATTTGCAATAGACATCTGATAAAGGATTGCTTTCCAAAATAGATGAAGGATTCTTACATTCAATAATGAGAAATTGAATGACCTTATTAAGAAATGGCCAAAGACTTGAACAGATATTTCACCAAAGAAAGTGAACTAGAGATCTATCTCAGAGTTTAAAAGAACTTGCCATTCTTGCTAGGACCCTGCCTAGGTTCCCAGCACCCATATTAGAAGGCTCACAACTGCCTGTGACTCCAATTCTAGGTGACTTGGTTCCCTCCTCTGGCTTCTGTAGTATTGCACTCATATGGTGCTTATACAGATAGAGTCACACACCATGAATACACATTTTTTTTTAAAAAGGAAATGAATAGATAGCAAGTAAGCATATGAAAAGTTGTTAGGAAAGTTCAGATAAAAAACTGAAGTACCACTATAATATGCCTATAAGATATATATAAGATATATACATATATGTAAAAGATAGTCAAAATCCACAGCATTGGCAACATCCAACATAGAACAAAAGAGACTTCATTCTTGCTGTCTACAAAACTAAACAGAATCTCATCTAATTTAGCAACTGTATTCTTGATGCTCATTCCAAATGAATTGACAAGATGAATCCTTGCAGTATTAACATCAGTGTGCACCTATAACTGTCCATACTTGAATTCAATAAAAATGTCCTTCTCTGGGTAAGTAAGCTGTGGCACTTCTAGATGATAGAGTCTTTTAACATTTTTTAATCACTGCATAAGTGTGTGTGTGTGTGTGTGTAGTAGAGTATGCTTGTGTTAGTGCAGATTCCTGTAGACTTCAGAAAAGGGTATTGGATCCTTTGCAACTGCAGCTTCTGGTCATCGTGAGCCACCTACCATGACTTCTGGTCACTGAACTGAGGTCCTTTTAAATAGATACACAGTTCTTAACCACTGAGGTTTCCCTCCCACAAGCTCCCATGTCTCTGCTTTAAAAAGATTAATTAAAATATTTTTTGAGAATACAATATTATTCAGAGATAAAATAAAGGTGCCACAAATCCACAGAGACCCACAGAGGAGTCTGAAATACATAGAACAAGAAAAAAGAGCCAATCAGAATGGAGTGTTTTGTGAGTTCTTGGGTGTTACATAGAGAGATAGACACTGTGAAGAAATCAAAACTTTGGGAAAACTTAAAATGTCTTGGTTGCCAGAAGTTGAAGGGAAGCAAGATAAGGTGAGTGGAGGATAGTTTGTAGGTGGTCTGAATGACACAATTCATGTCATGCTACATCATGAAATATAGGACACGCACGCACAAGGAAAGAGTTCTGGGGTCAAAATGGTAGCCTCCAGGCAAAGCATGCCTCATTGATTTTTATCAGCTGTGATTAATATCTCTTCTGATGCCCTGAATGTTGACAATGGACAAGCTTGTGAATTTGTGGGAATAGAGGACTTAGAAAGGCTTGCCATGTCTCTGCACTAAAGTCTTCTGTGAACCTAAAATTGTTGTAAGGAATAAAGTGTTTTCAGGAAGCAAAAATGATCTCCATTTTCATAATGCAGGGACAATCACTCTGAATGCCATATGCACCTTCATCTTTCATTCAGGGAATCTGTGCCCTGTATACCGGGTGGTATTTTAAGCACTAACAATGTAACAGTTAGGCAAACAGGCAGAAAGTCCTTATTTTGTGGGGCTTATGTTCTACCTGGCTTGAGAGCTGGGATCAGTCAATAAACAAGTATATCATATACTATGTTTGAGTGTAATAAATGTTATAAATGTAAAAAAGCACAGCAGTGAGGATACAGAGGCAAGGCAATTGCATTTTAAATAGTGTGCTCTGGTGACATTTGCTAGCATGGCTTGGCTATCAGTTACAGGGAGATGGAAAGACATAAGATGGTTGTGAGTTTAAGAGTTCTGGCATCTTTAAGGTTATTGGATTTGCCACGTTGAGAGTAGACAATGTAGGAGATATTCAACACAGGGAGACCTAGGCTATAAGTCATAGGAACAATGTTAAATCCAGGGTAGTATCACTGGGGGTAACTATATGAGATCTGGGAAAGTCGACAATGGGCAGGACGTGGGATATAAAACCTAAGCTGAAGTCAGAGATTGCCCCACATCCTGAATATCTGGAAATAGAGATTTGCTGTGGATTAAATAGACTCAGAGTTTTGAAGAAGTGTCAGTTTTAGCCTCAATACCTTGGGAGCTTGTTTTGGATTTGTAAAGTTTGAGATGTTTTCTTTTTCTATCCAATTTAAGCTTTGGATAGATATGTGTACAGAAACGCACGTACATATTGGTAGGAATACTTACTGAGGCATCTTTAGCTTGAATGTTGTGGTTCATTGTCCTATGAAATGTTCAAGTCCATCCAATGCAATCACACAGAGGTCTTTATTCTCAAGCTTGGGCTTAACTCATCGCCAACCCACAGGAGGGTTTTGGTGGAGAAAAGTCCCAAACACTAATCTGGACAAAGTTTTAAAGGAAACGAAAAGAGAGGTGTGTGTTTCTAGCCAGGCAAGCATCTAATTGGGTGTCTACTGTGGCCTTTAACATAATTGGTTGGTGTTTGGAGCCAAACCATAAACTTAATATAGGAAGTGACGTGTTAGGGGTGAGCTTGTAACCTAGGGGTATCAATTTGTTGAGGAAAAACCTGGAAATTGGTGCTAGATGTAGATTTTGTTGGGCAGTAGCCTGGAAACTAGATTAGACACAGGTCTTGTTTCGGGTAGCCTGGAAACCACTGTTAGGTTTCCGCCTGTTAGTTTATTTGAGTGTAACCTTAGGTCAGGTTATTTAAGTTGGGGTCTGATCCCAAATGGTTTGGTCTCTGTTGAAAACAATGGGGCTGGCTGAGAGCAGAGCGACACTGGTTAGGAGGGATGCTACAGGGCTTAGCTCTGCAGCTGTACAGAAGGATTGGAGCAGTGGCATGAAAGGTTCTCTTGCCTATACACATTTTAATATGATTATCATTTAGTGTAGCGTTTGAGTATGCTCTCATCCACACAGCAGTTACGTTTTTTTTCTTTTATCACCTATTTTACGACATGTTTTTAATGGCTTTTAAATGAATGCTTCACAACATATGCATCCAATTCTTTATTATTAGCTTTCTAGTTTTCTCATATTTTACATTTTCAGTAAATATTCATATATATGATTATTTTCACATAAATTTTTACAAAAAAAGCGTGAAATCTTTTATTACATTTTGTCAAAATGTTTTCTGGAAGTCACAATAAGAAGTTATACAGGGAAACACTCTTTCTCCACATCCTCCCCAAACAAGATCTTTTTTCAGTGTCTGGATTATTTAACCATCTGACAGTGAAAATGAACAGATATAAAACATCGTCTTGTTTTAGTATCTGCTATAACAAACTGAGGATATTCTCTGACTTGTCAGGCATTTGTAGACCATACTCCTTAGCTTCAGTCCAGTTGGAGTGTATGATAACTGTGGAGCACATTCTGCCTCTGCAGTAGTTCAGCTCACATGGTGTGGGCCACAACTCTCTAAGTCCCAGCATTCTTTGCCTTTGCTTCTCTAGTGAATGTGACTGAAAATGGCCTTCTTGAGAGATGCTTCCTTAAGATGTTACTGGTTCCCTACATTGCTGTCTACAAAAAAAATGTATAAAAGCATTATTTCCTGCTGCTGTTCTGCACAAATCATTTATGTTTATGAGCTCGGTGTTCTTTGTGTTAACAGCCATGCAATGGTTTGTCAGAAGAAATATGCCTCATGTTTCAATGGCTTATTTTTTTTTTTTGTTCTATTTTAAAAATTCTTTTCTGACCTGTAGTTAGCAATTGGTCACTCCAGAAAAGTGGGTTTTTTTTTTTTTTCACCAGATTTGGAGCTTGGAAAATAATTTAACCTATTTTTATTTCAGTTATTTGTCCTAAATATTTTAGGCTTTGGCAAAACCAGAGATTTCTGTGCCAAGCCTTCCCACCTTCATTTTCTAACCCATATGCTTTAAAAAAGAAATTCAATACACCTGGCTCTGGTTTCTTTACTTTTAAGTTGTCAAAAGCAGTTTACTGAGACATGATTAAAGCTCATAAGAATCTGGGACTTTCCCTTTTTGAGGGAAACAGGAAATCTCATTTTGTTGACTATAAATTGAACTTGGACTTCAAGAGTATAAAATTTACTCTAGAAATTTCAACATTATAAGCTAAGAGAATAGCTATTTTGTCTTTTTCTTTTTTCTGGTTATTATTTTTATTTTATTCTCTAATTTTTATTATGAAAGAATTCAAACCTCATAGAAATATATTGATTAGATTTATTCAAAGTTGTAAAGACTGCATTAGAATTAAAGCACTGAACTTTCTGATTTTTCCAGAAATTTCTGAGCAAACCAAAGTTAAATGATATCAATAACGGTTTGAGGATCTGTTTGAGAATAACTTCTAGCACTTTTCCTTTGAGCAGCACAGACCTGTCCTAATGATCCAGTTAGTATTCATCACGGGTCTGCAGATTGCTTGGTGAGTCAGCAAATATTCCTCTGTTACTGATGCAGTCCAGTCTTAATCTGAGTGAACCATATGATTTACTTTATATGTAGCTTAATCATGTGATTATTTAGGTTTATCCCTGCTGCCTCCCTATACCTTTATGTTTAAAAGAATCAGTCTATATGTGGTATGAGTGCTCCAATACATGCCCAGGTCCACTGTTTTTGTTTTGTTTTGTTTTGTTGCTTTATTTTCTTGTTTGTTTTTATTTTGTTTTTGTTTTGTTTTTTAAAGACAAGATCTCACTATGTAACTCTGCACCTCACTATGTAGACCAGGATAGACTCAAACTCATGGTCCTGCCTCACCAATGCTGGGGTGAAAGGAGTGCATCACTACACCCAACTCTCAGAATACACTCTTATCTACTGAACCCTCTATCCAGCCTTATTATCATGACTTTTTAAAAATTGCTTTTCTTCTTAACTGTTCCGTCTTAAGATGTCACACCAAACATGATATCTGTTCTATCTCTTATTTAAGAATAAGAGGAAAGATTTTTGTCTGCTCATTTGTTTATTGAATGATTAAATATTTAGTTTATGCTCAAAATAACAATTGTCACATAACAGAATAGGAAAACTCCCAGGAGATGGGAGGGATCCATAGCTCAGGGCAAGATGGCACGCTGAAAAAGATGAAAGACAGTGGAGGCCCCATCCTGAGCTTGTACAAGCAGAAAGCAGGAAGGGACAGCAGAGGCATCAGTAAGGTCGGTTACCTCCAGTTGGAAGATGGAGTGAAGGTCTCTGGTATCAAAGGCAAGGCTGTGGTCTTATTCACTGGTGATAACCCAGAAAGGAAGAGAACCTTCACTCCTGGAACAGCATCTCTCGATCTATTGGTTACTTTTCTGTTGCTGTAATGAAACTTGCTTACTAAAGATCCAGGCAAACATTTTATATTCTTACTCCTGTGGATCTAGTGTTGAGTCTTTAGATTTGAGTGTTCAACTTGGAGAATCCAGAAAACTAGAAAGCCATTGTTGGAGGTTGGGTGGGTAGAGAAATCTCTCATAGGAAGAATACTTAGAACACTGATGATATGAAAGGGGAAAGGAGAATAATGGGGAGAGAGGTTAAACAGACATGGGGAGGGAAGGACACAGGAGAGTTGCAGAGTGATAGCTAACACTAGGATATTTTTAAAATATATATGTAAATCTGTGATTTTGTAAGCTTTATACATATACATATACACATATACATAATATACATATGCATACATATATTAATATATAGTATAATTAATATATGCTAATATATTGATACATATTAATTGAAGTCACTCTATATAGGTTATTATGTTCATTACAGAAGTCTTAGGTTACCAAATAAAAACCCAGAGCCAGGTGTAAGGAACACACCTTGAGTTTCATTCCGGGGTGTTCTAAAGACCCCCTCCCCCAGACTATACAGGCCATTGCTGTTGCTCTTGGTTGCTCGCCACTATTGCCAAAGATGCCAAACAATGGTCATAAGACATGGGGAAATCAGTGTGTTCCCATGGAACGTATTCCATGTTGGCTAGATTTTACAGTTCTGGAAAGTGCTAGAGAGGCTATAAAGGAGAACAACCTAATTGAGCTGTGACCTCTGTAAAATTCAATAATGAGTGATGTGGTGGAGTCCCCAATGTACCAGTGGGGAGACAGGGGAACGGATGTTATGGATGAAACCAACTGCCTTCTGATTGGATTTAACATCCATTCTGCAGAAGGAAACCCATGCCTAGAACTGAAAATCTGGCAAAGAAACTACGGACAGGGAGCTCACTAGCCTTGGGGGTGAAGCTAATGCTATTACCCTGCTCAATACCCTCTACAGCCATATCTCTATACCCACAGATTAATGCAGGTTTCTGGCCTCATCAGAGAAATTTCTTGGTGCAGTGGATGGTGATTAATGTAGAAACTCACAACTGGTCAAAACTCAGAGAGTAAATGACAGTTTAGTGCTTAGCTACAAACAGGATCTATATTCTGCCAGCTCTCTAAGGCTCAGGATGCATCACAAAATAGGCATGGAAAGAGTGCAAGAGCCAGAAATTGGGGACAGACTGGAATAAACATGTCTTCCAGATATGAGGGGAATACTATACTCATAAATTCACAGTGGCTGGGGTTACCTGCATAAGATTAAACCAGTAAACTTTCTAGCATGGAATGGAAAGTGGCTTTTGAGCCTGAACCTCTTATTGAGGACCTATGCAGAGGTGATAGCTTCTAGGAGAGGGAGAGTCAGTTCTCTTTAAGTGTATGGAGGATTAGTGACACGTCATTGGATCCACACCCAGGAGTCTAGAGTCAGTAAAAAACCAGAGTCAATGGGTTGTTGAATTAAAAAAGAATCAAAGAGGAGTTTAATGGGATTAGGTAGATAGGTGGAACCACAAGGAGATAAGAGGAACATATGGAGGTAAATATGGCCAAAATACATTGTATGAAATACTCAAAGTATTATTTTTTAAAAATATTGATTATTAAAAACGTAATTATGAGAAAACTACTGAAAATTGCAAAAAAGGTGGTTGTAGCATCCTTAAATCTACTAATCAGAGATTACAGCTGCCACTATGCAAGTCTATAAACTCGTAGACATTTCCTCATTTTCTTATGTAAACCTTATCACACTAATTATGTTATTTATACTTCCCTTTTTCTCAGGATAGTTTAGGAAAATAGCAGTTAAGGCATGATTACATATTCTTCTTATTAATTAATATATTTCATCCTCTGAGGTTGTCATCATAGAGCTTGTAGGAATATTATGTCTTATTTGAACAAGAAAGTCAAATATGCATAGCTTTTTAACATTCTGGTCATGCCTACAAGATCTTCTTTATATTGTTTGGAAGATGAGACTGAACACTTTCCCTTTAAATACGGAGTGTTACTTTAATACTTAATATTTATGACTCTCATAATTACTCTTATAAAAGATCCACTATTACAAGAAACTTCAGCTCTTGGGTTAATAATCCTGCATTTTAATGAGCTCTAGGTAATTATGCTTTGAAGCCCAAGACTTCTTTTCAAAAATTATAAATTGAGGTTCATTTTTAATAACTATGTAATTTTAATTTCATGTTGAAGAGCAATGAAAATTTTCACATTATAACACAACTGTAATTTTAAAGGGAAAAATCAGTAATGGACTGGGTAATTTTAATTTAGGTCACTTTTACATAAGATAATCAAAATATACTAGAAAAATTTTCCTCAGAAGCTAGACTATTAATCTATTACTTACCTTGAAAGGAGAGCATACCAATAGGGAAGGTCTCTGGGACAGTTAATTTTCTGCTTTATAAAAAGGGATCTGTCAAATCAACTCTTTCTAGTGGTAAAGGAAGGATAGACATTCTGGTTGCTAGCTTTCCTCTAGCCTGGAGATGTAGCTACCAGAGACAGGAAATTTAATTCTTAAAGTAGACTCTGTGCTTTCCCCATGGTGAGCTAATTTCAGGATGACAACTGACCTGTCCTATAGCAGGCATTTTGCCTTTTTTCCTCTAAAAGTCCAGTTGTATTCTGAACCTTGGGATTTCCTGTAACTAAAGTTTCCAGCTATTTAAATCGGGATGATATTCTCAGACAAATGTATCTTGTCAACTCTTGTTAGGAGTCAGACAGTGAAGTGCCTCCATGCATCTCTCTCCAGTGTCAGAGGAACATCTGGTCTTGGAATCTGTGAAGTTCTGGCTCTGTGTAGCTGGTATGGATAACACTGTCCAGACAGTATTGTTTCCTGATAAGTACGGGATTCTACACAACATAAGGTTGGGAAATCCCAACCTGAAACTTGGTCTTCTCCCATTTTCCTGCTGTCACAATGTCTTTTGTCTTTGAAACAACATTGTGTGCAAGAGCAAGCCAGAGGAGGGACACTTGTCCCTAGGTGGATTACTGAGGTTCAGGTTGATGCTGAGACTGTTTAGCAGGTCACTGATTGCCACTAATAATGCATAATAGTCAGTTTTATGCTTGTGTGATGGTTGCAGTTAATTATCAACCTGATAGGGACTAAGAATCACTTAGGAGACAAATCTTTGCTCATATCTGTGAGAGTTTCTTGATTGAGTTAATTGAGAGGAGAAAACTACCTTATATTTGAAACACACCATTTTATAGGCTATAAGGAAGAGAAAGGTAGATGAATGCTAACATTCATTGAACTCTACTTCCTTACTGTGGGTAAAGTGTGTCAATTTGCCTCAAGATCCTGCCTCCAGGACTTCCAGCCTTGGAGGACTGTATTCAGAATAAGGCCTTTATCCTTAAGCTGTTCCCTGTAAGATATTTATCATACTAATGGAAATGGTAACTAATATAGCCACTTGGTTTCTATACAGCAGTTCTTCCAGACAGTTTACCAGGCAGAAACTACCTGTCAAGATCATATACTAAATCACATGTTTTGTGTTGTCATTTCTTCCTGAAAACAGATGCTTCTTTTTCTTGAACAACCTCATAAACAGTTCACTTTTATACTTATACTTTTTGAAAATTTTTCCTTACAAAAGAGATTCATTTTTAGGGTTTATTTATTTATTTTATGCATATGAATATACTGTAGTTATCTTTAGACACAACGGAACAGGGCATCAGATCCCATTACAGATGGTTTTGAGTCATAATGTGGTTGCTGGGAATTAATCTCAGGACCTCTGGGGGAGGAGTCAGTCCTCTTAATTTCTGAGCCATCTCTACAGCCCCAGAGCCTCATTTTATTTTTTATTTTTTTTTCATTATTTTTTTATTCGATATATTTTTTTATTTACATTTCAAATGATTTCCCCTTTTCTAGCCCCCCACTCCCCGAAAGTCCCATAAGCCCCCTTTTCTCCCCCTGTCCTCCCACCCACCCCTTCCCACTTCCCCGTTCTGGTTTTGCCCTATACTTCTTCACTGAGTCTTTCTAGAAGAGTGGATGCAAAAAATGTGGTATATCTACACAATGGAGTACTATTCAGCCATTAGAAACAATGAATTCATGAAATTCTTAGGCAAATGGATAGAGCTAGAAAACATCATACTAAGTGAGGTAACCCAGACTCAAAAGGTGACTCATGGTATGCACTCACTAATAAGTGGATATTAACCTAGAAAACTGGAATACCCCAAACATAATCCATACATCAAATGAGGTACAAGAAGAAAGGAGGAGTGAGCCTCATTTTATAATGAGATTAACTAGAACAAAAGCCACCCTACCTCAGCAGAACTAAGTTTATGAAGAGGCATTTTACTATTTTTTTGTTTCTATTTGTTGTTAGTATGCCTATGAGAAGCATTTCTAAAGATTAGAAAGTAATGCTCAACAAAATAAAACACTAATACAGAAGTCAATGTTTACACCACCCTCTCTGATGCACTTGTAGGTCTGGGGTTCTTCAGCAAGTGACCTAGGGGACAATAAATTAACAAATGAGGCTTTATTCAGTTACTGGCTTTGGGATACTCATGGCTTCAAGACTACACCTGAGGGTGTTTTCAAGATGCAATACCAAATTACATTAGTTGGGATGTTTATAAAGGCAAAACTTACAACATTAGATGCTTCTTGCCTTCACACATGAGGGGCAAGCACACATCATAATGTACTTGCTGCCTAGGTGTAATTAGGCACATATCCCATCTACATGCAGTCAAGCATACATCACACATACATGTAGACAGGGGCTAGCAAACTTGTTTTCAGAAATGAAAACACACTGTTTATACAAGACTGGGCAATTACAAAAACAGCCCTCAGGATTCTGGGAAGCCATCTGTCCTTGGACAAGTGGGCTTATAGGTTAGATACTTTATGGTTTTATAGCTCTCTCTGTCTCTGTCTCTGTCTCTGTCTCTCTCTTTCTCTTTCTCTCTCTCTCTGAAAAGCATGTTCTTTTATTGAAAAAGGAAGTGAAAACATTTTATGATAAAATTGAAGATTTATGTGGAAAATATTTCTGATGAAATAGATATAAAAGAGATATATAGAAAAACACGTTAAAATTGACAATTTTCATGGAAAATTTAAGAGTAGAGTAGTAAGCATAAAAACATTGCTAAATTAATTGAAAAATGAAATAGAAACATTTTATTTTTTTTTACTTGTGTTCTCTTATATTTTTTATTGATATATTTTTTATTTACATTGCAAATGATTTCCCCTTTTCTGGGTCCCCACTCCCCGCAAGTCCCATAAGCCCTCTTCTGTCCCCCTATTCTTCCATCCACCCCTTCCTACTTCCCTGTTCTGGAATTCCCTCATACTCTTGCACTGAGTCTTTCCAGAACCAGGGGCCACTTCTCCATTCTTTTTGGGCATCATTTAATTTGTGGATTATGTCCTTGATATTCAAAGTTTCTAGGCTAATATCCACTTATCAGTGAGTGCATACCATGATTGATTTTTGAGACTGGGTTACCTCACTTAGTATGATGTTCTCTAGCTCCATCCATTTGTCTAAAAATTTCATGAATTCATTGTTTCTAATGGCTGAATAGTACTCTATTGTGTAAATATACCACATTTTTTTTGTATCCATTCCTCTGTTGAGGGACACCTGGGTTGTTTCCAGCTTCTGGCTACTACAAATAGGGTTGCTAAGAACATAGTGGACCATGTGTCCTTATTACATGCAGTAAATTTATACCTTTAAACATAATGTTCATGAGGATAGTATGATTCAGATCAGATAGGCCTGAGACAATTTAATTTCAGTCTTTGAATTGACACTCAAAGGGGAAACTTTGTGAAGTTTCATTAATCATAATAAAAAACTCATTAGTTCATAGCTCCTGAACCTAATTGTTCCTATGTTAACTAAGTCTTTTAAAAAATGATCCTTTCAAGATTCAAGTGAAAGCAGAAACAGAGGTTTATGCAAACTTTAATTAGGTGTATGGAAAAAATATGCCAGTATTTTTTTTTTTAAAGAAACTTACTTAAGAAACAAGAACACATTTCTCCTACTTACATTGACCTGCTAGGCAATATCAAGAAAATGTCATACATAAACTGGTACAACTTAAAGCATCAATTTAGCAACTGCTAGCAAAATCCATGCTTCAAGTGAATCTATGCCACACTCATAATAAATATTTACTTGTTTTTATTATAAGGTGAGCTCAATTTATGTAGGGCTCCCTACCCTGTGGATGCAGGTGAGGTTACCTTGATAGTGACTATTTAAATGGCTCAGTTCCTTGTCTCTACCTACGCAGGCAGCATGGTTTCCTGATGAGTCGTCTTCAGCTTTCTGGACCTGGTGATGGTCAATGGCAAGTATTTTTTGATACAGCCCTCTATGCTCCTACTTTGGAGGACTCTGGAAACCAGAAGGCTGCAGTCTCATCCACGGTGCTGAGAGCAGCCTTCACAGGTCCTTCTGCTTCTATGAGGCAGCTTTACAGCCAACATCTTCGTATGCAGCGATGAACCTCACAGATTGTTCTCTGTCCACTTGGGTTTGCTGCAACAAATCTCTACTGGACTCTGATGGAGGAAGGTTCAGGAAACAAACCGAAGTAACAACTGTCTTTATATATGATGGTTTTGTTAAAGTCAAGTTTCCCACTCTTGTTATCCATATGTTCTACCCATGCTGCTGCTTCTTCTTTTTCTTTCTTTCTTTATTTTTTTTTGATTTTTGTTTTTTGTTCTTTAAGCAATGGTCACAGAAGAAAGAATTTGGGATGCTTGTGCATGTTGTTACTGCTTAGTTCTTACTTCTATCTTTTTACATGAGAAAGCTGACATGAAGATGGGATAAACTGTGTGACTAAGGATATGAAGTAAAAGGATCGATTTGCATTCTTCTGCATGCTGACCTCCAGTTGAACCAGCACCATTTGTTGAAATGGCTATCTTTTTTTCCACTGGATGGTTGTAGCTCCTTTGATAAAGATCAAGTGATCATAGGTGTGTGGGTTCATTTCTGGGTCTTCAATTCTATTCCATTGATCTATCTGTATGTCACTGTACCAATACCATGCAGTTTTTAACACTATTGGAAAGAGCCCAGATGTCCCTAACAGAGGAATGGATACAGAAAATGTGGTATATTTACACTATTGAATACTACTTAGCTATTAAAACAATGAAATCATGAAATTCTTAGGTAAGTGGGTGAAACTGGAGAATGTCATCCTGAGTGGGGTGACCCAGTCACAAAAGAACACACATGGTATGCATGATAAGCAGATATTAGCCCAGAAGCTTGGAATACTCAGGAAACAATTCACATATTAAATGATACCCAAGAAGAAGGAAGGAGTGGCCCCTGGTCATAGAAAGGCTCAGTGCAGCAGTGTAGGGTAATAGTAGGACAGGGAAGCAGGAAGGGGTTGATTGGGGAACAGGGGGAGGGAAGAGGGCTTATGGGACTTTCAGGGAAGGGGGATCCTGGAAAGGGGAAATCATTTGAAATGTAAATAAAGAATATATCGAATAAAAAAATAAAAATAAAAATCACACAAAAAACAAATGAACAAACAGAAAAATCCCTGCTTGTTTCAAACTCTGAAGAACAGCTCCCTCGCTCTCATTGCCCACCCCCAGTAGCATCAGAACTAGATGGGTAGACAAGTACTCTGCTCTAAAAAAAATCCCTGTGTTCTGTACCCTTGTGACCAAACCCAGATCCCCGAATACTTGAGAGTGGTTCCAGCTGGCTGAAACAAAGAATGTCAATTGGATATACACTTTGAATGGTCTTCTCTAAGGACATTCTCATAAAAATGCAGTATTAAGTTGTCTGTCAACTTTATGTAGTGTAGAATCAGGAGCTGTCTAGACTAGATTAGGTTTCCGGCATGTCTGTTGGGGGACGTCTTGGTTAATACTACATGATGTGGGATGACCTAGCCTAGCAGAGGGTGGAATCAGTGTGTGGGCTAGGACCTGAGTTAGGCAGAGGACATGTATTCATTTTCTCTTTGCTCTTGTCTGTGGATTTGACAAGCTGCTTTAGGTTCCTGTTGCCTTGACTTTTCTGCGATAATGGGTTGTAATCTGGAATTGCGAGCAAAAATAAACTCTACCCTAAATTGCTTATGTCTGGGTATACTATCTATCATAGCACCTAGAGATGAAATAAAGACACATACCTTCAGACATACTATTTTTTAAGTCATAATATGTTCCCTGGCTTGTTAGTCTATGACAACTTCCCCAAATGTCTTTTAGGCAGAAAATAAAAGACACATCTTGAGTTTGTCTAATTTGGAAGCTGTTAGAGGTGAAATCCTCAGTTTGTTTTGTTCTTTTGTATGATTTTAGGATGGAATTTTGTCTTCTCAAGTGTTTAAATTTCTGGCTTCAATTTTCATGTATGTATGCATGTATGTATATGTATATGTATATATATATATATGTTTAACAATAACAGACTATATCTCACATATATGTGTGTGTGTGAAGTATGTGTGGAGGTCATAAATCAATGTTAGGTGATTTCCTCAATCATTTTCCACAGTATGTATGTATGTATGTATATATGTATGTATGTATTTTTCAAAACAGAGTTTCTCTATATAGTCCTGGCTATCTTGAAACTCACTGTGTAGACCAGGCTGGTCTTGAACTCACAGAGATGCAATTGCCTCTACCTCCCAAATTCTTGGATTAAAGGTGAGCACCATCACAGTCGAGTTTATTTATTATTACTTATTTAAGACAGTGTCTCTCACTGTGCCTGGGGCTCAGTCTTCAGCTAGATGGACATGTCAGTGAACTCCAGGGAGCCTCCCATCTTTGCTAGGATTACAGACATATTGATTTTTATATGGTTTCTGGGGAGTGTTCTCATGAGTTCTCATGTTTAAAACATCCTCTCATTCTCTGGGCTGCACCATTTCTCAGACTCTGCTTCAGGACCCTATACACTCACCTAATCGTAGTGTTTAATATAGCAACCTACTGTTGGTTTTCCTTGCATGAATTATTCAAATTTCAAACCAGATTTCATTGTGTTCGTGGTGGTGGTGGTGGTGGTGGTGGTTACTCTCTTCATTTTTTTCTTCCTGTCTCTTACACACCAGGCAGTACTCTATCACTGAACTATAACTCCATAGAAACATTAATTTCTGAGTCTGTGAAGAGAGGGAAACAAATAACAGACTATATCTCACAGGTGATTTGTGAGGATCAAGTAACTTCCTTCTTAAACAAGACAGAGGGATATAGTTCCCAATAACCCACTGTTGAGGTTGAGTTAGCTGTTGCTGCTAGTGTTTATAAAATTGCCTCTTACCCATGCAGTGGAAAGGCAGCACAGCTCCCCAAAAAGTATTGTGTTTAGTGAAATTTCAAAACTTGGAGATAAACAAATAGCTTTCTTTAAAGAAAGTTTCTATACAAAACAAGAAACAGAAAACAAAACAAAACAAAAACCCCCAAACAACCAAACCAAAAAATAAAACCAGAAATGAGAAAGAATGTGAGCTTCTTTCTAAAGTTAGGACAGGAACAGCAGATCTGTGACCTAGACTGCAACAACATAACTTCAAAATAGCCATTTAAACAAACCATAATCCCGTGAATGAGGAGACCAGGAGCTGAAAGAAAGACTTTGTAAATAATCTTTTGGTTCAATGAAAGAAACACAGCTCGTGCAATCTTAGGCGGAATTATTTAGCAACTCAAGCCTTTCTGATATTTGAATCAGCTTGAAGAAATTCCTTATATTGCCATGAAAACCAAGAGAGACATGAGTGGAAAAAGACAAAGGGGGATTTCCCTTTTCTCGTTTTTTGCTTTTTTTCTTCCATGTTCTTTATTTATCTGTATAAATAAGGTTGGCAGAAACATCTGTATCCATGAAATCATAAACACCCAAAGTGAAGATCCTATAAGAGTACACAGTACTGTCTAGTGATCATTAAATTAGAAAAATAAATCTGTAGCTAAAATATGATACAATTGTAACTGAAAGTCTTGCTAGACGTCATTCAAGTTGTTCTGAGTTCTTCCACTCAGACACTTGACTTTGGCCTGGCTCTTATCTGCTTCCCACCACCATTTTTTTTTCCTTTACTGAGAGTATGTGCTGATGTTTGGCAACCCAGGCCGATTTGTCTTTCAAGACTCAGTTCTTTGACGCCTCTAGTCCCTGTAGATTATGGAGAAAGATGTGGCTTACATCTTGGTTTTACTAATTGTGAATGACCTTACTTGACCTCTTAGTCTATTTTCTCATCTTGAGAATGATGATGATTTATAGAATTCTGCCATTAAAAAGATGATAGCAGCTATTTTATTATAGGTTTGTTTCTTATTGCTTTAAGATATTATTGGATCATGGAAATATGTGAAGACTTAGACTTCCAATTCTGGACAAGATGGAAAAAAATTCAGAATTAGTGTCCTAATATTGCACAACTACTTAAACTATATAAATATATTTTTAGTTTTTTAAAACACATGTGGCATGGGATAGTGTCTCTGACAGGTAGAACAGAGGTTTGTACTCCATTTACTTAGGCTTTTCCCTGGGGTACAAGTAAAGTCTTCATTGCAGGGTACAGAGAAAGCAATTCTCTTGTGAGTTTAGAAAACAGACAGCGTATATTGGAATTCGAATTCTAGAGAAAGAACTTTAGAAATTGGTTCTGAGGCTGCCATAGGGTTTGTTTGATTGTGGAGATGCATATATGTAAGGAGAAATTCCATGAAGCTGGATAGGGAAGGGATTGGCTTCTGAGATGTTTAAGCCTCAGAGATTTTGAGGATTTCCCTAAGCTTGAAAACTTTCAAATCTAATCAGAGGAAAGCATGAGTGTTCACCCAAGACTTCAGAAATGCTATGTTTTACAAATAGTAAGAATGACTCTGGATGTATCTTAGAAAAATAAAAAATAAAACCTTTTTTAAAACTATAGCACAGAAATTAGAAAAATAAGGAAATATATACCAAGTGGTTTGTGAGATAGTGGTTTGTTCATACAGTAAGAAGTGTTTTGGCAGACATGATTAAGTTATAGAAGCAAAAGTAATAGAAATTAGATCAGAAAAATATAGGAGAAATGGTAGCAAAACTCAATCAAATTATATGTATTTTTTTAAAAATCTACTTGTTCAACAAATGGTAGAGAGACTAAAACACACAAAAAGGTCAGACCATGACAACTCACAATTTTACTGATGAGTACCACACCTTGACAATTCACAGTCCCATAATAAATCCAGCCAAACTTTGTCTGTTCACAGTAACATTTGAAAGGACTGGACATTGATAAGTCTCAATTCTACTTATGATAACTGCATTTTGATGGCTCACAATCGCACCAGTCAAGTCTACACCTTGAAAGTTTACACTCACATTGATGAGATGATACCCTAACAACTCATATTCACATTGTTGAATACCACACCTTTATAGCTCATACTCACATTGATGACATCACCCTGACAGTTCACTGTGAAGATCCTAACTTGACAGTTCATAGTCACACTGTCATAGAACAAACTATGAAAACTCACAATTATATTGATAATGACCTCACTTTGAAACACACTGTAATATTGTTGATGATAACACCTTTATAGTTCATAGTCACACTGATGAAGACCACACATTGACAATTATAATCATATTGATTATACACATCTTGAAAGTTTAAAGCCACATCAACTATGCCCACCTCTTGAAAATTCACAGTTATATCAATTATGGTCATTCCTTGACAGTTCACACTCACACTGATGAGCCCACACCCTGATGACCACAGTTTGACAAGTCATAGTCACACAGACAGTGATGATACCCTGATAGTTCTGAGTCATATTAATGGGACCATTCCTTGACAACTAACAATTTTATTTCTCATGACAATATCTTACCAGTTCAAAGCCACATTGCTGAAGGTCACACATTGATAATTCATGCTTACATTGATTATGTTTTTTCCTAGATAGTTCAGTCACATTGATAAAGATTACATCTTCACAGTTTATAATGACTTTGACAAAAATCTAACATAAAGAGAAAAATCTCAAGAGCCAATATAGAAAACAGATTGGTTTCTGAGACTCAAGGAGGAAAGAAAATATGGGGCTTTCATAAGAAATAAAGTGTACTAGTCAATCAACATCTCCAAGTAGTTCCATCAACTTAGAATTTATGCTCCTTATAAATAGATGTAGTAAGAATATTATCAGTAAATAAGTTCATCAACTATTTGTCATAAAAGGTTAATATAAAATTATAGATGCTATTTTACATTTCAGAGTAGTAGCAACAGAGAAATTCATGTTCTACAAAAGAATGAAGACTAAAATATCTAGAAAATAAATACATTATTCCTCATTTTAAACTGCTTTAAATGACAACTATTATTTAAAGCAAATAAGCAAATCACATGTGTCGTAATGGCTATAACACAGGAAGCAATAAATACATGGCATCAGAACCTGCAGAAAGTAACTTGTCAATAGAAGCCATCTTGCTTCTGACAATGCTTGTGAAGAATTGTTATAACAATGCAGAAATCAGCGATGCATGCTAGAATCCATACAGGAAGTGCTGGGATCATAAATAAATTACAAGAAATAAATGGACCTACAAAATATCCAATAAATCCAGGAGAAGGCAGTGAGGAAATAAAGCAAAACTGAAAATGGCATGTGCAGGAGATGAATAGCCAAGAGAGCCTCAAGACCAAGAGTTTATACTAAAGTTGGTAAAAATTAATGTTGAAAATGAAATGGAAATCAATTAGATGGAAAATGTGTTAGACTGGTTATAAAAGTATGACTCAACTGTACGTATTACAAAGAGTTAAGCAGGCAAAGGCAGCATAACACAACACAACACAGAATGCATAACTGAGAGAAGCAAGAGTGACTGTGTTGACATATGGCAAAGCAGATGTCAGAACATAGGATTTGGCCAGAAATAAACTGGGCAGTCATTTAAAAAGACTAATAATAGACCTTTCAGATACACGGCATAGAAATATGTAGAATTAAAAAAAAAGAAATAAACTCATGGTTACACTTGAAGATTTTATTAGTCCCATGTTAGTAACTTCTGAAGTTTGAGAAGGTACATGGTAATTAGATGATTTAAAGATTATTAAATAATTACATTAATTAAAAACATAGCCTTAAAGAAATAATATATTGAAAAGATAAAGCCAATGGGTTGTGGTGTGAAGAGTAAGTTCAAGCATTCTTTGCCACAGTGAATACATTTAGAATTCAATAATAAATCAACAGCTTAAAAAATTTCTAGATATTTTTAAACTAAAGAAAGCATCAGAGAAACAACCTACTTATCAAAGTCAAAATGAAGAAGATTAAATTAAAGTATAATAAATTTACAAAGGAAGGAAATTGTGATTAGAAACTGGCAATACCATATAATTAATGCTCTAAACATTTTCTTTTCTTTTTCTCTTTTTTCTTTTATTTAATATATATATTATTTTTACACTCCAGATTTTATCCTCCTCCTGGCCCACCCTCTTACTGTTCCACATCCCATATCTCCTCTACCCTGCCATGTCCCTGTCTCCATGAGGATGTCCCCACCACTCACCCCCTACCCACTACACCTCCCCATTTCCTGGGGCCGCCAATCTCTTGAGGGTTAGGTGCATCTTCTCTGACTGAACCCAGACCTCTCAGTCCTCTGCTGTATGTGTGTTGGGGGCCTCTTATTAACTGGCATATGCTGCCTGATTGGTGGTTCAGTGTCTGAGAGATCTTAGGGATCCAGGTTAATTGAGATTGCTGGTCCTCCTACAGGATCACCTCCTCCCCAGCTTCTTGCAGCTTTTCTCTAATTCAACCACAGGGGTCAGCAGCTTCTGTCCATTGGTTGGTTGTAAGTATCTGGATCTGACTCTTTCAGCTGCTTGTTGGGTCTTTTGGAGGGCAGACACAATAGGCCCCTTTTTGTGAGCACTCCATAGCTTCAGTAACAGTGTTGGGCCTTGGGGTCTCCCCTTGAGCTGGATCCCTCTTTGGGTCTGTCACTGGACCTCTGTTTCCTCAGGCTCGTCTCCATTTTTGTCCCTGCAGTTCTTTCAGATGGAAACAATTATGGATCAGAAGTTTTGACTGTGGGATTGCATCCCCATCCCTCACTTGATGTCTTTCTGCTAGAGGTGGGCTCTATAAGTTCCCTCTCCCCACTGTAGGGCCTTTCATCTCAGGTCCCTCCCTTTGAATCCTCTCATCTAAATATTTTCTTTAAGAAGCTAAAATTTAAGTGTGAAAATTAAATAAATAAATAAACGAAACAGAAAAGATGAAAGAAAAAAATCAAGAGAATTGTAAACAGATAAATAATAGAGGGAAATAAAGACACAGAGTAATTGTTTCTTCAAAAGTCTCAGAAACATGCTACCATGCAGTCTGGACCACTGAAGAGATATGAAAATGGAAGACAAGATGGCAACATCTAAAAGAATACCAGAGAAGAGACTATACATCCTATCAAAGAGTAAAGCCAGAATGTTATGACAATTTAGATAAATTTGAAAAAGCCTTTAGAACATGTCAGTTACCAATCTGGAATAGCAAAAGTAGAAAACCTGACTAAATCTGAAGACACAGAGAAAATAACACCCATGCTTAAAATCATTTCCACAAGACATGCCTTCCCAGACAGCTTCAGTTGTGAATTCTGCCAAATGCTAATAAACCAAATTAATACATAAAAGCTGGCTATATGTATACACTTCATCCACAAACATTTGGAATATTATTTTTAACGATGTCTTTTACACTTACATCAACACCACAACCCATTTAAGAAATAACATGCTTACTGATTAACAGCAGATACTGTTTTACTAGAGGACCCAAGATCAGTTTTCAGAACCTACAAATCACAACTGTCTGTAACTCCAGCACAAGGTGACCTCTCTCTGGTTTCCACAGTCACCTATATTCACATCTACCCACTGTACTCCTTCATATATATACACACACATACATACACACACATCACTAAAATAAAATAAAAATAAAATTTATAAGATCATGCAAAATTTAGATACCGAAAATTGGCAAAGCCAACTAGGGATACATAATGTAGCCATTAATTAGAAGACTCTGGACAGTTCATATGTAAATTGGCAAATTGTTCTACAAATTCATTTAATTGCCAAACAAGATCCAGCTTCCCTCTACTCTCTTTAAAGACAAATTCATAATCTAATATAAAAATCTATGTAGAAGTTAAGCATGGGAATATCTATAAAGAATCACACTGACTTATTTTTTCCAATTTCATCATAAAGCTAGCTGTAAAGAAAGCCTAAAGGTAAATAACAGTTTTTCCCTTAATGCCTCATAATTGGAAATAAGCTACATATCAGCCAACAGTGTAGGTAAACAGAGAGTGGTATTTCTACATAATAGAAAATTAATCACAAATAAAAAGAACTATGGCTGCGAGCAAAGTCATGAAAGAATGTCAAAGACAGCACCAAGAGAAACAACTGACAGAATAATAAAACATGATTCTATTGTCTGTTATTCTAGAATGGGTAAGGAAAACAGAATGCTAAGGTCATAACGGAATTGCCGTTGGTATGAGTGAGGGCAGGGATTGGTTGATGAGCTGTATTGCTGGTTGAAGCTTTATTTAAATTTTGTTGGCAATGTTGCATACATGCAAGTCTGTGGACCTTACAGAGTTGTACACTTGTGTAAACATAGCTCAGCAAAACGTCCATTTTAAATTTGAATATATGCCCACTCCAATGTACTTGGGAATGTTTTTGAAAATAAGTCATGATTTTTTTGTTTAAGGACATGCGTTTTAAAAATAGATAAGCTAATACTTAGTTGTAGGTATTCAAGGTGCATGTAAAACCATATGCCTGTCTTTTAACAAATAGGCCTCTGAGCACAGAGCTAAAAAAAATAAACACTTGCTGATGGACAAGGAGTTTAAAAAATGTTAATATGAGTGTGGGAGAGTTGTATCAGCACTTAAGCTGATATAGGCTGCTCTTCATACCCAGGCTGTTTCCAGCACCCATGTGGATGCTTAAAACCAACTATAACCCCAGCCCTCGGGGATATGAAGCCCTCTTCTGACCTCCAAAGTACACCATGCACACGTACGGTGCACAGATATACATGCACGCAAAAAACCCATCCACATAAAATATTGATAATAAGAGTAAGTAAATGAATAAGTAAAATTTAAATGCTATTATTAATTTATTTGGACCATGTAAAAATTTTAAGTCTGGAATCATGGTACTGGAGAGGGTGAGGCAGTGGTTTTCAACCAGTTAATAAATTTAGAGAAATAAAAATAGAAAGAAAAAGGTTAATCTTCCTTAGAAGGTGGTGAGCATACTCCATCAGAGACATGGAGTAACAGCCCTGGGAGACAAAAGAGGCCAACAAACTTGTTTCCAAGAAATCTTGGATGGAGAGAGAGCGGTAGTGTTGAAAACATACTAAGAGAACAACAGTCGGGAGAAGCCATGGACACAGGCACAGAGGACTTGATGCCTGATATCATATGTCCTTTCATTAAAGAGAATAGTTGTGGAAGCTGCCCTACTTTAAACATCATGAGATTTTTGCTTTTGCGAGCGAGCGTACATGAGTGTGTGTGTGTGTGTGTGTGTGTGTGTGTGTGTGTGGTGGTGGTCTCTGCTGCTGGGGCTCATAGGCGCCTACCAGGGTGACGCTTGCTCTCATCAGGCTGCTTCACAAACCAGCTTTGTTTCTCTGCTTGTTCTGTAAATTAAATGCATTAAGATGAGAAGACAAGCACTAGTGCCTTCTCCAAGGACATGTTTGCTGATTCATTAATAAAATATTACATGAAAATGGCTCGCACTGCAGTGGGATTTTTACTAATGCTCCTTAAACACTTGAAATGTGAGAAAGCTGCTATCAGCAAACTTGGGAGGTGGGTTCTCCTGTGTGTGGTCCCGCTGAGCAGATGCAGCCTTATCATCTTCCTGCCTCAGCTACAGACCTAATATTTCCTGTGACTCAATCTCACAGTCCCCAGCTGAAGGGGATGGGAATAGCCCCAACACAGCTTTCATGCAGATCCCAGCTGGTGTGCTAATTAAACCTGTCTTTACAAAGGAGGCTTTTCAAAGTCAAAACACAATAGAAAAAGAAAAGGCACTGGGCATCTCAACCTCTCAAAGAAGAAAGGGAATAGGGTAAATTTTCAAAGAAACTGACAGCTATGGAGGGAGGTGGGTGCCAGCCACTGCTGGCTAATGGTTGCTCTGCAGACATCTTTTTCATTAAGCATACATACTGATCTTTCCTTTAAAAAATGTTCACACACACACACACACACACACACACATGCGTGTATGTATTTATATGTGTATGTATATAATTTTTGTTTGCATGTACCTGCGTGGTCCATGTGTGTACCTGGTACCTAAGAAATCCAAAAGATGGTACCAGATACTCCAGGAATAGGAGTTTCAGGTGGTATGGGCTACCATTTGAGTGCTGGGACTCGCAACGAGGACCTCTGGAAAAGCAGTTGATGCTCTGAGCTGCTGAGCTAAAAACGTAAATATTTCTATATTTAGCACAAGATCAGTCTGCCTCTCATCCATAGTTTACAGAAGCTTTTCTTTATAAGATGATGGTCTCCTCAGACTCATAATGGTCAAAGGGTTGAGAAAAATTGAGTTCTAAGTGTTCAAACAAGAGATGTATCCCCCACTCCCTAAGTCTCAGGAAGAATCCCAAAAGAGGGATGGGAAGAATGTAAATGCTATAGGATGGGGATTTTTGCTGTGAGAGCCTGTCTTCTGGACACAACATGGGCATTGCCCCTAGGAATGCATGGAAGGTGTGGTTACCTGTCTAAGACCTGCACAAAACTGGGCCCTGCAACATTTTTAATTTGGATTAAGGAGGGTCCCATGATGTCCTACAACTCTCTGAGAACCTACTGCTGTTAGTAGTTGTGTGTATGTGTGTTTGTGTGTTTGTGTGTCATTTTCTCCAGTGTTGTAGCCACTGTTGAGGTTTCCATGCTTCTGTAATGCATCTGCCATCTATGTTTATTAAACAGTCATAACTAAACTCAA
This sequence comes from Apodemus sylvaticus, assembly GCF_947179515.1. Lineage (NCBI taxonomy): Eukaryota > Metazoa > Chordata > Mammalia > Rodentia > Muridae > Apodemus > Apodemus sylvaticus. The sequence continues at coordinate 148,133,158 of NC_067475.1, forward strand.
TGGGTAACAAAGTAAGAGCAAAACCAGCAGAGATAGGAACATAGGGAGATCTTCTGGGAAGAATGAGGGGTTCAGCAGGAGCAGGATGGAGAGTGAGTGTTGGGAGAGTGGAAATGTCCACAATACAGGTAAGAAATTATCAAAGGGTAATACAATAAAAATATGTGATGATTAGTTGAATGCAGTTAAATTTACTTGCATTGCATATTCTGCCAGCGTCCTCATTCCTTGTTGCTTTTCACAAGACTGTATCTGGTTTTCTACCCTGGCTTCGGTTGAATGTAAATTTTCTTTAAAAATACTAAAGTTACATCTATGTGTATATATACATATGTATGTATATATGTATGTATCATTTATTTAATATACAATCTTGAGCTTCCTTGTGTTTGAGATGTAATGCTGTTTATAATATAAAGTTCACATAATTTTTATGATATATTTATGTGTATTTCATCTGTTTATAATTGCAAACATAATTTTTCATTGTAAACTTTGCATTAATTTTAATTTTAAATATGATTATAATGTTTTCTTGGTCATTGACTATGTCAGCACCCAAGATAAACATCTGACTCCTGACTTTGGAAGTTAACATAGAATTCATAAGATTTTTGAGCAGTTGAATAAATTTTATAATACAAAATTTGTATACTTTAATCACATAACTCATGTTTTTCACTTGTATACTAATAATTTTAGTTGAAGGTACTCATGTCTGGTAAAGAATATATAATATATTTTGACAGCTGTATCTGGAAGCATGGCATAAAGTATGTTCACTTTCTGTAGATACTAGAAAGGCTTGCAGTATGAGAACCTGACCTTCTGGCTCTTTCTACTCTGGGATTTCACCAGAGTAGTACATGTGCATGTGCATGTACACACACACACACACACACACACACACACACACACACACACACACACACACCAATATTTATCCTGTAGACCCCATGTACATGGTGGGGAATCCTCTGGGTATATGCCCAGGAGTGGTATAGCAGGATCTTCTGGAAGTGAGGTGCCCAGTTTTCGGAGGAACCGCCAAACTGATTTCCAGAGTGGTTGTACCAATTTGCAACCCCACCAGCAGTGGAGGAGTGTTCCTCTTTCTCCACATCCTCACTAACACCTGCTGTCTCCTAAGTTTTTAATCTTAGCCATTCTGACTGGTGTAAGGTGAAATCTCAGGGTTGTTTTGATTTGCATTTCCCTAATGACTAATGAAGTTGAGCATTTTTTAAGATGCTTCTCTGCCATCCGAAGTTCTTCAGGTGAGAATTCTTTGTTTAACTCTGTACCCCATTTTTTAAAAGGGTTGTTTGGTTTTCTGGAGTCTAACTTCTTGAGTTCTTTATATATATTGGATATTAGCCCTCTATCTGATGTAGGATTGGTGAAGATCTTTTCCCAATTTGTTGGTTGCCTATTTGTCCTTTTGATGGTGTCCTTTGCCATATAGAAACTTTGTAACCTTATGAGGTCCCATTTGTCAATTCTTGATCTTAGAGCATACGCTATTGGTGTTCTGTTCAGAAACTTTCTCCCTGTACTGATGTCCTCAAGGGTCTTCCCCAGTTTCTTTTCTATTAGCTTCAGAGTGTCTGGCTTTATGTGTAGGTCCTTGACCCATTTGGAGTTGAGCTTAGTACAAGGAGATAAGGATGGATCAATTCTCATTCTATCTGCATACTGACCTCCAGTTGAACCAGCACTATTTGTTGAAAAGTCTATCTTTTTTCCATTGGATGTTTCCAGCACCTTTGTTGAGGATCAAGTGGCCATAGGTGTGTGGGTTCATTTCTGGATCTTCAATCCTGTTCCATTGATCTGCCTGCCTGTCACTCTACCAATACCATGCAGTTTTTAACACTATTGCTCTGTAGTATTGCTTGAGGTCAGGGATACTGATTCCCCCAAAATTTCTTTAGTTGTTGAGAATAGTTTTAGCTATACTGTTTTTTTTGTTTTGTTTTGTTTTTTGTTTTTTTTTGTTGTTGTTGTTATTCCAGATGAATTTGAGAACTGCTCTTTCTAACTCTATGAAGAACTGAGTTGGGATTTTGATGGGTATTGCATTGAATCTGTATATTGCTTTTGGCAAAATGGCTATTTTAACTATATTAATCCTGCCGATCCATGAGCATGGGAGATTTTTCCATTTTTTTTGAGGTCTTCTTCCATTTCCTTCTTCAGAGTCTTGAAGTTCTTGTCATACAGATCTTTCACATGTTTGGTAAGAGTCACCCCAAGGTACTTTATACTGTTTGTGGCTATTGTGAAGGGTATCATTTCCCCAATTTCTTTCTCAGCCTGCTTCTCCTTTGAGTATAGGAAGGCTACTGATTTGCTTGAGTTGATTTTATAACCTGCCACTTTGCTGAAGCTGTTTATCAGCTGTAGAGTTCTCTAGTGGAGTTTTTTGGGTCACTTAGGTAGACTATCATATCATCTGCAAATAATGATAGTTTGACTTCTTCCTTTCCAATTTGCATCCCTTTGGCCTCCTTATGTTGTCCAATTGCCCGAGCTAGTACCTCAAGTACAATATTGAAAAGATAAGGAGAAAGGGGGCACCTTTTTCTAAGGAATACAAGTTTAGTTTTGCAAAAGGAAGCATGGAGACACTTTGTGTAGGCAGGAACTAATATCATTCTGAACCCATAACCCATATGGTAGCCCTTGTGCTTGTGAACCTTACAGTCTGCAGAATGATGCTATCACTGATGCTGGGCTGTCACCAATGAACAGCAGCTGCCAGGAATAGTAAATCATATCCCACAGCTTTTAAAAATAAGAAATTGTTCTATGGCTTTTGTGATGAGCTCATTTAAAATAGAAGGCAGAAGGTATCACCTACATATAATATGTAGAGGAAGGGCATAGATTTACTTGTTTAATTTTTTTTAGAAGTTTTAATTTGATTTCAACATATTTAATTCGATGCTCACTTTGTATAAATGAATAAAGCTAATTTATTTACCTTTAACAAGCTTAAAAAATCTATTTGGAAAGAAGGAGGACACGTGTGACACTCCAGACTACAAATCCAACATCACTTGTATTGAGTACATAGTCATATCATTCAGAAAGGAAATGACTGGTGTGGATAGTAAATCCAGGCTGTTGGGCAAGAGAAGAAGGTTTTACAGAGACAGGGACATCTGATTTGCAACTCCAGTGGCTGCTTGGCTTTTGTTTGGTTTTAGTTGGTGAAACAGAGAAAGGCTTTGGATGGCAAGAATCATGGTAAAAGGTCATGAAAGTCATTCGCACCTGCAGAGTTGGGAGGTGATATGCTGTGGCTGGTGACCTGTGTCACTCAGCCCTAGAAGAGGATAGAATGGTTGGAGAATCACAAGTATACTGGCACTTTACAGTTCCAGATTTAATTGTTCTTTGGTGTGGACTACCCATCAGGATGTTTAAAATATTCCCACAGTGTTCCAGTGTGTGGCTAGGGCTGAGAACTGCTGTAGCTTAGCAGTGTGGTCAACTTGATACCAGAACAGACAAGGCAGAAGTGAAGGAAGACACACCAATTGCTTTGGATTTATGGACAGGTGTGCTCTACCTTTTGACATTGTCAGCCACTAATGTGCTGGGTTACACTGTATCACTCCTCAGAACCTCATGGTCCGTGGGGTGAAGCTCAGAGATGCCCCGGTCAAGAAAATACCTTTGTGCAGAAGGTGGTTACATGTGGTCACATTGCATCCTTCAGGCTGAATGCAGCTTGTAAATTTTACTATCCAGTATTTAAATTGGATTTTCTGTATCTGTATAAAATGTAGGCTTTTTCAATGTCTCCTCCCTCCTCGCCATACAAGCCCTTACAGGTTTGCTTCAAGAGTGACCCATTTATTTTGTCTTGTAGCTCAAAACAGTATATTTCACAAGAATCATTTTCTAGAAAAAAAACTTCCAACTCACAGGAAAAATGTCTCTAATGGCTATGTAGCAAACTTCCTTCATATGGGTTCAGACTGGCTATACTCTTCTTGGACCCTTTAGTTTCAGTTCTTTACCAGCTTCTGTGTTCTGTTGAAGGGTCCTTGCGGTCATAGCTCTGGCCTTACTGGACCACACACACACACACACACACACACACACGCACGCACACACGTCTAGAAAACAATTGACCTGTGATATTTATGGCTTATATTACATTCTGCTGCCAGCTCAGAGATTGGCACCAACTTACTTGTTTGATTAGTAGAATAAATAATTGTATATAAGATAAAGAATATGCTGCAGATTGGCAGCTATAAATAACAGATCTCTGCAGCAAATAAATATGTATATAATTGCAATGCAACTTCATAGACACAGACCCCCACAGCCAATGACTCTCACATTGCTTCATTTCCATTCTTGGATTCAGGACAAGAGCTCTCAAAGGTCATTTGGTACCTTTGTAATTTGCAAAGTACTTTCTTACATATGCTGCTAGGTTGTGTCATGACAATATCTCTTTATCAGCATTAAAACAGCATATTCAGCTGAACTAAGGGGTCAAAGAAACAAACATTGAGAGGCTCCATGGTTTGTCTGAGAGCACTGAGCTCAGACTGAATGGCACCAAACAAGGGACTACCCTGTCTGTGTAGGCTGTGGCAAACACCAAAGACCTTAGGAAGATCATTTCATTAATCCTATTGGATATACACTCACCCTCTTCCATGCAGGGCATACAAAGATACATCACTAGATTTCCAGAAGCTTCTGTTTCTTCTCATAGAAAGAGAATGAAATGATTTCCACTGTTCATTTCCTGTGAAGATTGAACATGAAGGAGCTCATGTCATCTGGATTCTGGGACACAGAAGGAGTGTATACATGAGAGACATCTAAAATGCAACTGATGACTGATTCTCATCCTTCCTTCTCCCTTTAATTCAAATGCATTGTTCTTTCCCAGTAGCTCAAACAAGATACTCCAGTCACATGTGGTGCTCCAATCATGAGAGTTGCTCCTGTCATGAACAGTGCTCCCCAATTCTTTGGGGTTTTATCTCAGGGGCAGGATCTGTCATAGCCATCTGGATTGAATCTTAGCTTAAGACAGCCATTGTCACACTGACTTCCTGTCAGCTCATAGATTTTCAGATGGCCTTCATTTGTTCCCTGCACTAAAGCACTGGTAAACAGAGACCCTCCATGCAACAATCATAGTTGGGAGAAGTTGGCAGAATATAGACAATATGGGTAGTGTTATTTGATTTAGTTTAGTCTCACCCACAAGATATTTTTTTCTATTTCTCAACAAAAATGGAAACTTGTAATAAAAATTGATTGGTGGAACCATACATTTTATTTTTACTGATAAAGGTATAAATAAATGCATTATTGAAGTTGGTATATAGAGAAATTATAAATGGTCTTTTCTAGACTTTAATAATTTTAACATTAGTCTGCCTTTTTAGCCATTACCATGTTAATTAAAAAGGAATTATTAATTTATTTGACCTTTTTGATTTTTCTCTAGATAGGAAATTGCTGTGAGTACTCACATAGGCAACCCAAACAAGAACTAAACAAGGCCATGGCATTGCAATCTATAACAAAGTTATTTCAAAGGCATTTCATGGCCTTGATTCCTATGGGCATATCTTTTTACATGTTGATATTGCCAAAATTAGGTGAACTGTATCATTAAAACCATCTTAGTACTGCTTTATGGCTTGGTGAACTTATTTTGTTTCTTAGATACAAAGATATTTAAAGTTAATCATAAAAAATTTAATTCATGTTTGGTGTTATGCAGCATTTCTGGAAGCTCCTTTTCCCTTTGCTCTGCTTCTCTGGACTGTAAAAGCTGCGATGCTTAAAATTTTGTCAGATTCTTAGCATTGTTAATGTTGACAAAAATAAGAGCTCTCACCTCAAAGAGAGAGGGTTCATTATGTAGTCAAACACAAGTAGCAATGGTCTGTAAACACAGATTCAGGTTATGTGATTGCAAATTCTAGAAATGGGAATTCCTGGAATACTGAATTCCAATATGTTGTCAGTTTCATAAAGCCTTATAGGAAGTGAAAATTACAAATCAAGGCAAGTTTAAAATACATTGATGGGAAAATCAGACAGCAGGTTAGAGCAAATTGTGGAAAATTCTGCTTTGGGTCCCAGATGCTTTCTTTCTGACTGTTTTTTATTTCCTTTCTCTTTCTTTCTTTTGTTTTCTCTTTCTTTCTTTCTTTCTTTCTTTCTTTCTTTCTTTCTTTCTTTCTTTCTTTCTTTCTTTCTTTCTTTCTTTCTCTCTCTCTCTCTCTCTCTCTCTCTCTCTCTCTCTCTCTCTCTCTCTCTCTCTTGGTTTAGGTGGACAGAAGCTAATAGTCTGTACATTCTAAAAGGACTTTACCTAAAAGTCACATTTCTATTTAGGAAGCTAAAATAGCTAATTTAATTTGTCTCCGGATCTGCAAAATTTCACATTTTCTACTGTCACTGTAGTAAATTACCCAGAGAGCCTTGCTGGGTGTTTCAGAGTAGGAGTGTAGCTTTCTTTCTGGAATTCCAGTTGATCTTGGAGCTCTAGCTGATAATTAGAAATTTTTCAAATAGATAAACACAAACAACTTGCAAGGTAGAGAAGAGATATGAGATCCCTTCTTATCCACTGTCGGGGTGGCTACGGGTTTAGAAGATGAGATGATCCTGCACTAGAGTATTCTAGTAGCATTTCTCTACCACCCTGGTTCTCAGAGGAAAGTTTGACAAGCAGCCTCAGGAAGTCCCTGGTTCCATCCTGCTGATACCCTCACTGATCAGGGGTAATCTATCTCACTGGTAGCTTTAGAGGTGCCCAGGAAGGTAAGTCACCCTCTTGATGAAGTTTGAGCAGTTCCTAGAGGCCTATCCAAGAATATATTCTAGTCTTTTTAGAAATAATGCAAACATTGAATAGCAGTGCTTCCAGATTAAAATACACAGGACAGGTTTGCATTCTTCTACTGGGACCCCTGACAGTAACAGTAATCATACCTTGAATAAAAAAAATCTGAGACCCTTTAGCTATTTGCTTTCAAACAAATCAACTTTCTTTCCCTTTCTTGAAAGGGAATGAAAGCATCAAGGGTTGTCATGGGGTTAAAGAAAAAAATGGAATGCAAATGATTTCCTTCAAAAAAAAAATCCTTTACTTTATTTCCATAAGATTATTTTATGACTAAAGAAGGAACATTCTCATTTTAATAGCAACTATAATTTTGTCCATCCAAAACAGAAGACTATAAGTGAATAAGTCAGTACACATATAAATAAATCATTGCTAAATTATGGAAAAAGAAATACATGTAGTACTTGCCTATTTATCTCACCATTTGTCACTTGAAGAAATCGAGTTTAAAGAAAAAATATTTTTATAGAATATCAACAAGAACAACCTGCCTGACATTAAAGTAAGTCATTTCAATTTGCTTTAGCTTAGATCTTTCTTTACAATATAGAGAATAGAACTTGTCAATCACTGAATTTCAAGGGTATTGTAAAATAGAGTATATAAGCCAATGTCCTTGCACATACTTGACAAAGAACTTGTAAGCATAATTCTTGGACCATAGATTCTCAGTATTATTCTTATTGCTAAAACTTCACAGCCACTAACCTTTGAATTTTTATATTATAAGGCATCAATCTAATTAAGTAGAACATCTACTGAAAATTGTAAGCTCATTCTTCTTTGGGAAAGAGCTCGTTCTCTACATATACAATAATAAAATACATTCCAAGGTCAACCAAGGACTTTCCTGAAAATCATTTAGTGTTCACTTCAGAGCAAAGGAAAAAAAGAACTCAATAATACACATTCTTCCTTTAAATTATTTTTCTTAGCAAAGATTAAATATTATATATTTGAGACTGGTAGTTGTCAGGTGAACTGAAATATTTTGTCTACATTCCCATTTTATTTTAGGTCCATGACTTTTCAGCCTCTGTATGCCTATGCTTTTAGTGAAAACATCCCTTTAGGAAATGTTACTTATCTGGAACACAGGGAAAAAAATAAACTATATACCTGTTCCCAAAATAATCTTTTCTTTTCTACTAACTGCCTCATAAAATCAAGCCAAAGCCTCTTGCTTCAATAAAAGTTTTCATTGGTTCAAAGGTGGTTCAAGCTGGATTAAATATTGGAGTTGATTTTAACATAAAGAAAAATTATTTTGAGATTTTAAAGGTTAGTAAGGCGAGAACAAATCCTTTTTTTTTTTACCCAAACTTCAGTTATGAAGGGAATTTATATACTTCAATTTGTGCTTTTTAAAGAACAAGAATAGAAATTACAGAAAGGTTAAGTATCCATAACAATAAGACTGTTTAATTTGACAGATGCAAATATTTTCTGCAAGCTCTACTTCTGCCATAATAATTTCTTAGTTTGGTTGTTTTGGAAATTTTACATAACTCTCCTGTATTTCTAAATAAAGGAAGACTGTGAAATATTATCTTATTTTTAATAAAATAAAATAAATTATCTTCATAAAAATAAGTAATTCAATTAGTAAGGATGTAGAGCTTTGAAAATTTAAGTGTAGAGTAAATTATCATCACTGTGTTTAGATATGAGGTCTTATTTTCTTATCTATAGGGTCTATCACATTTATATATAACCTCTGTGAACCTAAACAAATAAAAATAATTTCAAGTAATTAAGAAATACTCTATTACATTATATAACAAAATTAAGACAACATAAAATAACAATGAATCAGTAAACTGTAGAGTTGGTGATACCCTCAATGTTTCCCCAAATATGTGCCTATGTAATCTAGACATCTTTAAAACTACAAACACACAAATTTAAAATCAGTTAACTATTTTTCTTTCTCTAATTTTATACAATACATTTCTAAATTTTTGAGTGTTGAGCAAAATGTTTTTTCTTCAAATGGAAATCTGATGATCTTTAATGTCTTTAAATGTATCACAAAAAGTAAAAAAATAAAGTTAACAAACACACACAAACAGTGGTCAGGGTACCATATTTTATATGATAAATAAGTTGAAAAAGATTATATGTATTACATTATATATAATATATAAATTATATATACACACATATATATTATGTACACACATATATACATTTGATATACATTATATATATTATATTATTGTAGAAAAGTTCTATTATTCATTACTCACAGTCTTGAAACAAATTCATTTAATTCTGTTTAATTAATTTTACCCAAATATTTCATCATAAGATTACATTTATTTCATTACATGAATAGATAGTTTAGAGAAGTAGTTATCCAAAGAATACACATAGGAAATGACAGCAGAGAAAGTAGGATATCAAAGTCTTTAAATATTTGTATTCATGAGGACATTTATACTACCTGAATATAAGGTTATAATCATTGTTGATAATTCATGTTTGAGAACTTTACATGGATTATAAAACTCCATGGACAATTGAAACATCAGCAAGATGGTAGAACAGGGGTTTCCTACCACAACTTCTAGAATATGCACTGACTTGTACAGTCACCCATGATGAGCATACTGTAAAGGCACTGTAACTCATTTGGGTACCTGTGGTGGTATTTTATTTTTTTGCCAGTTTGACACAATCTGCAATCATCTGGGAAAGGAGTCCCAATAAGGGATTGTCCAGAACAGGTTTTCCTATGGACATAACTGTGGACATATTTTTTCTTTTTTTTATTTGATATATTTTTATTTACATTTCAAATGATTTCCCCTTTTCTAGACCCCCACTCCCCGAAAGTCCCAATGAGGTACAAGAAGAACAGAGGAGTGGCCCCTTGTTTTGGAAAGACTCAGTGAAGCAGTATAGGGCAAAACCAGAACAGGGAAGTGGGAAGGGTTGGGTGGGAAAATAGGGGAGGGAAGGGGGCTGATGGACATATTTTTGATTATTAAAACTACATGGAAAGATCTACCCAATATGGGTGGCCTCATTCCCTAGGCTTGGGATTCTGGATTATACAACATTGGTGAAAGTGACCTGAATGCAATCATCCAACTGTTGCTTTCTTCTCTAAACTGTCTGTGCGGTATTATTAGAGCTTCAGGTTCCTACTGCCTTGTCTTCCACAATGATAAACTGTCACTGAAGTTGTGAACCAAATAAACCCTTTCCCTCCGTCAGTTGCTTTTTTCAGGGTATTTTTTCAGAGAAAAAGGAGATAAAACCAGGAAAAATTCTTTAATCTTAAAAGTACTCAAATAACTTCAACCCCAAAGGACTTCACAAGCCACATTATAATGAAATTTTCAAAAAAAATCAATGATATATTGGAATGGGGTTATTATGAGAGCAGACATATCTAAGCAGGCATCAGGGGAGGAGTGAAGGGTAGATTTAAACATAGCATATCATATCATATGCATGTATAAAATTATCAAACAGTGAATGAGGCAGTAAGGGATGGAGGAGTGAGAAACAAGACCAGTCATGTTTTCCAGCACACTGGGAACACATCCTGACTAATATGGTACAAATTCCCCTATAGAAAACCTCCAGTATAGTTCAAGATACCTGATGTTGAAATTTGACCAATATAACCAAGGCTGTGTATATATAAGCTCATTATTGTGTTATCATATGCATGGCCTAGAAGATTTAGAACACATTATCCAGACAATTCTTATATCATTACCATCCAATAGTTTTTGTAGACATTAAAGAAAACCTGAGATTTTAGATTCTCTCTAAATTCAGAACCTCATGCTATTTTCATATGACAGAGTGTGGCAGAGATGCCATTATACGAAATCAGGATCTACACACAAAATTTATAAATCACAAATTTATAAAGTTCCTGTCAACAAAGACTAAAAATGCATAAATGTAAAGACTTCTAATAAATATATTTATGAGGTGGAGAATTCATTCAAGACAGACAATTCAAAAGATGTAGCATACATCTCTAGTATGTCTTTATATAAACTTGAAGGACAAGAAAAGGGAATTCTGTTTCTAAAACATGTAGAATTTCTTTAAATAAAATTTTGTAAATTTGCAGAATTAAATTCTGTTATTTACAGTATTCACTCAACAAGAAAAAAGTGACTACTGTGGAAATTTAAAATACAGGCATGAAGATAGGAATTGTAAGGTAATGTGAAGAATTGGAAGAGACTCATTTCCAAAGCACAGTGAAGCATCAGCCAATAATGGGAACCTCAAGAGTTCAGTCTAATACTGGTAGTAATGGCAACACATTGTTTGTGTATGTGTGTGTGTGTGTGTGTGTGATTTGTGTGTGTGTTTGAACATGGTCAAATGACTATGTGCATATTTGCTTGTGTGTACATGTATATATGTGACTCTCTTTCTTGGTGTGTGTGTGTGTGTGTGTGTGTGTGTAAAGGTATGTAGAGGTATACAAGGTTACCTTGGGCACTCTTCAGATCTGCCTTGAGTTTGATCTCATTGGGACTGGAGGATAGGCAATAATCTAGGCTCCCTGGCCAGTGAGCCTCAGAGATGCATCTACTTCACCCTCTTCAGGTCATGGAGGCAAGAACCATAAAGCCTGGCCTTTTTTATGTGCGAATAAAACTCAAGTCTTGGTGCTTTTGTGAAAATCCCTTTATTAGTCACACTTCTCTAATCCCTGAAAACATTGTAATAGAGAGAGATACTACAGAGTTTCCGATAAGTGTTTACAGGGTAGGGGGGGTGCTTAATGTCAGTGGGGGATGGGCTGTTCCTATACTTAGGAGTGCTAGGTGCTTCACCACTTAAAAAAACTTCTTTTAGCTTTTGTGATATCAGTGCTATATTGTGGACTCTCAGAAACACATGAAGCATGGCATAGACATACTTACCTCTCCCCCAAATTTAGCATGTGTGTGTGTGTGTGTGTGTGTGTGTGTATTGAATAGTCCACTTGTGCTGGTGAGCTCCAAGGTCAGAAGAGCATATCTGATCCCCTGGGCTGGAGATCTAAGTGCTTGTGAACTGCTCCTTACCACTTAGCAGTCTTTCTAGGCCAGAGACACTCTGTAAAGGGGTGGACATAGGATCTGAATTTCTTTCTCATTTTACTCCACTCTAATTCTTGCCTGGACATTGTGCATTTCTTCCTTAAAGCAAGCGCCATTTTTTCCCTATTTCCACATTTTTATGATTGTCTGGACTGATCTTTGTTTTAAGTTTCCGTTTTAAAACTGTTAGCTGCATTGCTCCCTCTTTCTATTTATCTCTTGTCTTAATCACAAGGTTTGAAAAAGAAATGAGAAGTATGCTGGGGTGGTTTGGACTGAGAACATTCCAAAACATTTGGCTGCACCTCAAATTCTTGTTAAAATAATGTTATTTATAACTTTCTGATTGGCGAAATCAGAATTTTGTTTTAACTTTGCCTGCTTTTTCCTGGAGAGTCTTTTATCTTGATGCTGAAACTGACTTCTTGGAAACTTGGATCACCTAACACTTCTTAAGCAAGACTCTGGGTCTTCACTTGTTTGGTACATAGTTCCTTGACCATTGCTGCAGCCCTACTGCAGCTAGCTGCAGGGAATCTCTCACTGGCTGGGGTTTGAATATGAGCAGGGAGGAAGGCTTTATTCACCCAGGGAGCAAGCCGTGGCTTCACACAGTGGCACAAAACAGAATGCATTTGTCACTGTCACCACTATAGGTGACATTTTGGAGCCTGCTTTGGAGTGGTTGAGCCACCTCCCTCCCTGATGCTGTAAGAGGGATACAGAGTTCCTTGCTCATATTCCTCCTCAGCAGGGTTCTTAGAAATAGCAGATTAGTTGAGCTCCCATTACAGCATGGCACCCTCCAAAGAGTTAGGAGCAGATCATCTAATTTTCGGACAGAAATCAGGTAAAAGGCAAACTGGTGGAATTACCCATTGCCAAGAACAGAGAGGTGACAGAACAGATCTGACAGCAATGAGCTGTTGTCCCATGGCATCCACTCCCACAATTCAACGTGGAAGAATGAATTCTGTTTACAATAGCAAAGCAATGTGAAGCCTAGAGTCCAAGGATTTGTTATTTGGGGCTGAAGAGATAGCTTAGGAGTTACGAACACACTGGCTGCACTTCCAGAGGACCTGGGTTCAAATGCTAGCATCCTCATGGTAACTCACACCTGTCAGTCCACAGGATAAAATGCTCTTTTAAACATCCAAGTAGACAACACACACACACACACACACACACACACACAGACACACACGCAAATAAATAATATGAAAACTAATTTTAAACAGGAAATTAAATGAATATTCTCTCAAAAAGACCATTGAAATATTGAAATAGTGGTCAGTGAAATAGCACTTCTCAATTGTGCATGCCAGGAATAGCTGTCCTAAAGAATCACACACACACACACACACACACACACACACACACACACACACACACACACACACGAGAGAGAGAGAGAGAGAGAGAGAGAGAGAGAGAGAGAGAGAGAGAGAGAGACCCAGAGAGATTCAGAGAGAGAGAATAAGAAGACAACCTAAGGATAAGGCGCGGCGGCGGCGGCGGCGGCGGCGGCGGCGGTAGCAGTGGCTGCTCCAGCTGAAGGGCCATCAGTGGTGGAACCAAGGCGACACAGGGTCCAGTTAGGCCCTGCGCCCACGACCACTGACCTTCGCTGACCAGCCGGGCGGCAAGCAACTGCGGTTCTGCGGAGCCTTTCGCTGCACGGAAGCCACTTCAGAACTCGGCTGCCCGCCAGTCAGGAGAGACTCACCGCCATCTTGATCCCGGGCTCCAGAGATCGGTCAGACTGAGGTACACAAACATAATCCTAGGCCCAACACCGCAGGGGTCTGAGCCAGACGGGCGTTGGCCTGCACCCAGGCCCTGGGCTGTTCGAGTGGCCATCGGGGCGCCAACCCAGCCAGGAGTTTTTTTTTTTTTTGCCCCGGCCGGTGCACGCGCCGCCATTTTGCCTACAGGAGCCAGAGTGCTCGGGAGGGCAGAGACTGCTAACAAGCGTAGCCTGAGGCTAACAAAACGGGGGTCTAGGCCCCAAAAGGCACAGGACTGACCCCAAGAACTGGGCGGCTTGGTGGGCCATCTGTGTGTCAACCAGCCCAGGAGGTTATTAGCACAACAGACTCTCCCGGTGCTTTCGGGGAGCGCGGACGCGCACGCCAGCCATCCGGGTCACCTGGCGGACCCAAATAACAGACATAGCCCTAGGGGAACTTTGCTCGGACCTTGGCCTCCCAGGCGTTTGCCTGGACTCAGGGCCCAGGCGACAAGGCTAAACTAGTGTGCGCCAGCCCGGTTGGGGAAATCGGCTGCCCAGCGGAGTGAGCGGAGCACAGGGGAGGTCACAGCAACATTCACCTTCGGAGCTCCCTGGGGGTGCACACGGGTTCCACCTGGTCCACAGACACAATCTGGGGCAAGGCCTCAGGCAGAAGCCCCCAGCTCAACTCTCTCCGCTTCAGATCAGCCTGGGTGGCCGCCACATCTCCAGGTCCCTCAAGAGGCTAGTGGGGGCTTCCGGGCGGCCAGCTGGGAGAAGTCGGTGTGCTCCAATAAATCCTGCGGGCCCCAGCGGGAGCCTTCAGGTGCCTGCTTCGGGATCTGAACAGCCTGGACAACAGCACCCTGTCTATAGGCAGTGCAGAGTGTAAGCTGTGCACCAGAGGCCAACGGGGAAGGGGCAGCTTGCACTGGTGAGTCCAGCACTGACAAGACCAAGTAACACCAGTGAGAGCTAGATGGCAAAAGGCAAACGCAGAAACGTCACTAACAGAAATCAAGGCAATATGGCAACATCTGAACCAAATTCTCCTCTACCAGCAAGTCCTGGATACCCCATCACACCAGTAAAACAAGATTTGGATTTAAAATCACTGGTCATGATGCTGGTACAGGAACACATGAAGGACATTGAGGAGAAAATGGATCAAAAGTTAGAAGCCCTTGCAAGGGAAACACAAAAATCATTGAAAGAAATCCAGGAGAATACAAAAGCCAACAAGGAGGAAATGCAAAAAACACTTAAAGAAATACAGGAGAACTTTGCTCAACAGGCTGAGGTCATGAAAGACGAAACACAAAAATCTCTTAAAGAAATACAGGAGAACTTTGGTCAACAGGCTGAGCTCATGAAAGAGGAAACACAAAAATCTCTTAAAGAATTACAGGAAAACACAAACATGCAAGGGAAGGAGCTAAGCAAAACCATCCAGGATCTAAAATCAGAAGTAGAAACAACTAAGAAAACTCAAAGGGAGACAACTTTGGAGATAGAAAGCCTTGGGAAGAAATCAGGGGACAGAGATGCAAATATCAACAACAGAATACAAGAGATAGAAGAAAGAATCTCAGATGCTGAAGATTCCATAGAAACCATGGACTCAACAGTTAAAGAAAATGCAAAGTGCAAAAAGCTTGTAACCCAAAATATCCAGGAAATCCAGGACACAATGAGAAGACCAAACCTAAGGATTATAGGCATAGATGAGAGTGAAGATTTACAACTTAAAGGGCCAGCAAATATCTTCAATAAAATTATGGAAGAAAACTTCCCTAACCTAAAGAGAGAGATGCCCATGAATATACAAGAAGCCTACAGAACTCCAAACAGACTGGACCAGAACAGAAATACTTCCCGTCACATAATAATCAAAACACCAAATGTTCTAAACAAAGAAAGAATACTAAAGGCAGTAAGAGAAAAAGGCCAAGTAACATATAAAGGAAGACCTATCAGAATCACAGCAGACTTTTCACCTGAGACTATGAAGGCTAGAAGGTCCTGGGCAGATCTCATGCAGACTCTAAGAGAACACAAATGCCAACCAAAACTACTATATCCAGCAAAACTCTCAATCACCATAGATGGAGAAACTAAGATATTTCACGACAAAACCAAGTTCACCCAATATCTATCCACAAACCCAGCCCTAAAAAGGATAATAGGAGGACAACACCAATACAAGGAGGGAAACTCCACCCTGAAAAAAGCAAGATAGTAACCTTTCATCAAACCCAAAAGAAGTTAAGCAATCAAATTTAAAAAATAACGTCAAAAATGATAGGAAGTAACAATCACTATTCCTTAATATCTCTTAACATCAATGGACTCAATGCCCCAATAAAAAGACACAGACTAACTGACTGGATACGTAAACAGGACCCTACATTTTGCTGCTTACAGGAAACACACCTCAGGGTCAAAGACAAACACTACCTTAGAGTAAAAGGCTGGAAGACAATTTTACAAGCAAATGGTCTCAGGAAACAAGCTGGAGTAGCCATTTTAATATCAGATAAAATTGACTTTCAACCCAAAGTCATCAAAAGAGACTCTGAGGGACACTTCTTGCTGGTCAAAGGAAAAATACAACAAGAAGAACTCTCAATCCTGAACATCTATGCTCCAAATGCAAGGGCACCCTCTTTCATAAAAGAAACTTTATTAAAACTCAAAGCACACATTACACCTAACACAATAATTGTGGGTGACTTCAACACTGCACTTTCCTCAATGGACCGATCAGGAAAACAGAAACTAAACAAGGACACAATGAAACTAATTGAAGTTTTGGACCAATTAGACTTAACTGATATATATAGAACATTCTATCCTAAAACAAAAGAATATACCTTTTTTTCAGCACCTCATGGTACCTTCTCCAAAATCGACCATCTAATTGGTCACAAGACAGACCTCAACAAATATAAAAAGATAGAACTAATCCCATGCCTCCTATCTGATCACTATGGAATAAAAGTGGTCTTCAATAGCAACAGAAACAACAGAAAACCCACATACACGTGGAAATTGAACAATACTCTACTCAATGACACCTTGGTCAAGGAAGAAATAAAGAAAGAAATTAAAGACTTTTTAGAACACAATGAAAATGAAAACACAACATACCCAAATCTATGGGACACAATGAAAGCAGTGCTAAGAGGAAAACTCATAGCCCTGAGTGCCTCCAAAAAGAAAATGGAGAGAGCATACATTACCAACTTAATGACACACCTGAAAGCCCTAGAACAAAAAGAAGCTATTTCACCCAGGAGGAGTAGAAGGCAGGAAATCATCAAACTCAGGGCCGAAATCAATCAAGTAGAAACAAAGAGAACCATACAAAAAATCAACAAAACTAGGAGCTGGTTCTTTGAGAAAATCAACAAGATAGATAAACCCTTAGCCAGACTGACCAAAGGGCACAGAGAAAGTATCCAAATTAACAAACTTAGAAATGAAAAGGGAGACATAACAACGGAAACTGAGGAAATCCAAAAAATCATCAGATCCTACTACAAGAGCCTGTACTCAACACAACTGGAGAATCTGGAGGAAATGGACAATTTCCTTGACAGATACCAAATACCAAAATTAAATCAGGACCAACTAGACCATCTAAACAGTCCCATAAAGCCTAAAGAAATAGAAGGAGTCATAGAAAGTCTTCCAACCAAAAAAAGCACAGGACCAGATGGTTTCAGTGCAGAATTCTACCAGACCTTCAAAGAAGAGTTAACACCAATACTCTTCAAACTATTCCACAAAATAGAAACAGAAGGAACACTACCCAATTCCTTCTATGAAGCCACAATTACGCTGATACCAAAGCCACACAAAGATCCAACAAAGAAAGAGAACTTCAGACCAATTTCCCTTATGAACATCGATGCAAAAATACTCAACAAAATTCTTGCCAACCGAATCCAAGAACACATCAAAACGATCATCCACCATGATCAAGTAGGCTTTATCCCGGGAATGCAGGGTTGGTTCAATATACGGAAATCCATCAATACAATCCACTACATAAACAAACTCAAAGAACAAAACCACATGGTCATTTCATTGGATGCTGAAAAAGCATTTGACAAAATTCAGCATCCTTTCATGCTTAAAGTCTTGGAGAGAACAGGAATTCAAGGCCCATACCTAAACATAGTAAAAGCAATATACAGCAAACCGGTAGCCAGCATCAAACTAAACGGAGAGAAACTTGAAGCAATCCCACTGAAATCAGGGACCAGACAAGGCTGCCCCCTTTCTCCTTATCTTTTCAATATTGTACTTGAGGTACTAGCTCGGGCAATTCGACAACATAAGGAGGTCAAAGGGATACAAATTGGAAAGGAGGAAGTCAAACTATCATTATTTGCAGACGACATGATCGTCTACCTAAGTGACCCAAAGAACTCCACTAGAGAGCTCCTACAGCTGATAAACAACTTCAGCAAAGTGGCAGGTTACAAAATCAACTCAAGCAAATCAGTGGCCTTCCTATACTCAAAGGATAAGCAGGCTGAGAAAGAAATTAGGGAAATGACCCCCTTCACAATAGCCACAAACAGTATAAAGTATCTTGGGGTGACTCTTACCAAACATGCGAAAGATCTGTATGGCAAGAACTTCAAGACTCTGAAGAAGGAAATGGAAGAAGACCTCAAAAAATGGGAAAACCTCCCATGCTCATGGATCGGTAGAATCAATATAGTTAAAATGGCCATTTTGCCTAAAGCACTATACAGATTCAATGCAATACCCATCAAAATCCCAACTCAATTCTTCACAGAGTTAGAAAGAGCAATTATCAAATTCATCTGGAACAACAAAAAACCCAGGATAGCTAAAACTATTCTCAGCAACAAAAGAAAATCTGGGGGAATCAGTATCCCTGACCTCAAGCAATACTACAGAGCAATAGTGTTAAAAACTGCATGGTATTGGTACAGTGACAGGCAGGAGGATCAATGGAACAGGATTGAAGATCCAGAAATGAACCCACACACCTATGGCCACTTGATCCTCGACAAAGAGGCTGAAAACATCCAATGGAAAAAAGATAGCCTTTTCAACAAATGGTGCTGGTTCAACTGGAGGTCAGCATGCAGAAGAATGCGAATTGATCCATCCTTGTCTCCTTGTACTAAGCTCAAATCCAAATGGATCAAGGACCTCCACATAAAGCCAGACACTCTGAAGCTAATAGAAAAGAAACTGGGGAAGACCCTTGAGGACATCGGTACAGGGAGAAAGTTTCTGAACAGAACACCAATAGCGTATGCTCTAAGAGCAAGAATTGACAAATGGGACCTCATAAGGTTACAGAGTTTCTGTAAGGCAAAGGACACCATCAAGAGGACAGATCGGCAACCAACAAATTGGGAAAAGATCTTCACCAATCCTACATCAGATAGAGGGCTAATATCCAATATATATAAAGAACTCAAGAAGTTAGACTCCAGAAAACCGAACAACCCTATTAAAAAATGGGGTACAGAGTTAAACAAAGAATTCTCACCTGAAGAACTTCGGATGGCGGAGAAGCATCTTAAAAAATGCTCCACTTCATTAGTCATTAGGGAAATGCAAATCAAAACAACCCTAAGATTTCATCTTACACCAGTCAGAATGGCTAAGATTAAAAATTCAGGAGACATCAGGTGTTGGAGAGGGTGCGGAGAAAGAGGAACACTCCTCCACTGCTGGTGGGGTTGCAAATTGGTACAACCACTCTGGAAAGCAGTCTGGCGGTTCCTCCGAAAACTGGGCACCTCACTTCCAGAAGATCCTGCTATACCACTCCTGGGCATATACCCAGAGGATTCCCCACCATGTAATAAGGATACATGCTCTACTATGTTCATAGCAGCCCTATTTATAATTGCCAGATGCTGGAAAGAACCCAGGTATCCCTCAACAGAAGAGTGGATACAAAAAATGTGGTATATCTACACAATGGAGTACTATTCAGCCATTAGAAACAATGAATTCATGAAATTCTTAGGCAAATGGATGGAGCTAGAGAACATCATACTAAGTGAGGTAACCCAGACTCAAAAGGTGAATCATGGTATGCACTCACTAATAAGTGGTTATTAACCTAGAAAACTGGAATACCCAAAACATAATCCACACATCAAATGAGATACAAGAAGAAAGCAGGAGTGGTCCCTGGTTCTGGAAAGACTCAGTGAAACAGTATTTGGCAAAACCAGAACGGGGAACTGGGAAGGGGTGGGAGGGAGGACAGGGGAAGAGAAGGGGGCTTACGGGACTTTCGGGGAGTGGGGGGGGCTAGAAAAGGGGAAATCATTTGAAATGTAAATAAATTATATCAAATAAAAAAAAAAGACAAAAAAAAAAAAAAAGAAAAAAAAAAAAAAGAAAAAAAAAAAAAAAAAAAAAAAAAAAAAGAAGACAACCTAACAGTGTTTCTGTAGATCTGTAAAATCCCAGGGCTAGGGCCTGTCTTTCAGGTTTCAGTAACTGATTCTCTCAACCCCCCCCCCCCACACACACACACACAGATGCTGGTATATGCTAAGGCTCTTGTCCCTTCCCAGTTCATCTGATCCCAGGAGCCAAATACCTATTGATCTTCCCTGAACAGTACACTCAGTCTGTGATGTAAGATTTAAAGAGTGTTCTGTCAACTGCAGAGGACAGCCTCTGAGCAAACACTAGTATGCAGTGGTCTTTACTAAAATCTTGATCTGGTGCAATTAAAAGCCAATGGAAACCTGGAAGAAATGAGGCTCTGCTTTGAGGGAAGATAACTTTGGTTAATTATTTGTTCTGTCGGTCTGTCTATCTCTATCTATCTATCTATCTATCTATCTATCTATCTATCTATCTATCTATCTATCTACCTACCTTTTTTGTTTGTAAGGAAAAAATGTACTAGAGAAGAAAACTTATGAGATTAAAACTGTCAGCACAGCATTCTTTAGCTGGTATTTTTGCTAAGAGAAATAAAAGCCACAGCTTCAGGCTGCACTGTGTAATTGAAATGGCACTTCTTAATGTGTTAAATTTGTTAGGAATAAAAGATGCAGGGCTCCCTTTAACTTCTCATGTAGACTGGTATCACTTTTCTAATGCTGTTTTCTTACGCTCTTTTCCAAAATCTGTATTTTCCTCAAATTTCACCTTATAGGTACGATGGTGTCTGTGGGCCTTTGAAGCATGAGAACCAGCTTGGCATATCAGCTGGACCTCATGTTACAGGCTCTCAAGAACTAGGTTACACTGGGGATGAAAGGATTCACTGCCAAGTCTGGGACAACACAATGCCTGCCACTGAGATGAGAACACAAGAAAAGTGTATTTCAGGCTAGATACACTAAGTTCTACCTAGAGAAGCCATGATCTGAGGACAGGGCCTTAAACCGAGGTGATGCAGCTACAGGTTTGTGCCTCACAGTAGCTTAAGTCTGTCCTTCTCTGCAGCAGGGGTAAATCTATGTACTCTTCATAATTCCTGTTATCCTCTGTCCACATCCAAATTACAGAACTTGGTTGAGGGGAAGGAAGCACAGATATGTGAGACAGAGTGGTTATATGTCAGAGAGAGAGAGAGAGAGAGAGAGAGAGAGAAAGCAGCTTAAGACAGTTGGAATGGGAAGACAGTATTTAACTGATTTGATGTCAGGTTAAAGAATTATGGTTACTAGGAAACAATTTTACTTATCATTTATTCAAGATGATAAAATCATGAGATGTTTTTCAACCGCTAGAATAACATAAAACCATGAAGATGACACCTGTATCGGTGGCAAAGGACAAGCCAGCTGCCTCATTACTGGATGCTCCAAAAGGGTGTGTTCCTGTTGTTCTAGCTTTTCTTTTTTTTCTTATTTCTTTTTATGTCAATAAAACTTTTGTGTATTTAAATAATTTCTTGAGATTAATAGTAATAACATGTCTTCCAATTTACTGAACTGATTGCACAGAATTTATATTTACTACCACATGGTCTCAGAAAATTGTTTAGCCTTCTCCTGATTCTCATGGCCTTGCCTTTGCCAGCCTCTTGTATGATATGATATTTCTGCTGTATGATTTGGTAAAAACTGAGTTTTCAAGCCATGTTCTAGAAGGTTCTTAAATTATTTGACCTTCCTGAACAAAATAAAAAGATGCACAAAAAATGTTCTTGTTTTTTTTTTTTTTTTTGGTTTATTTATTTTTGGTAGTATGAGAAAGGGATATATTTTATATTAATTTGTCTTTGCTTATATCTGTTTCTATCTTTTCTTTATTAGAATTGTAATGCAGTCAGTTGTATTGGGTCCTCAGAAAACTAACAACCTCAAGGACAATCTCAAGTAACTCTGACAGCATATATTTATAAAATATGTTGATTCGACTTTAGAAGCTGCAACTAATGGAAGAATAAAATATTTTAAGATACCATGTAGGGCCCTGTTTTAGAAGATACACAAGTTGTTCTTATAGTTATGCAATTCCAGATCCTCCTGTGGTGAGGCAGAGTACCCCTCCCCTGGCATCCGGGAAGGAGCGAAATCAACATGGACATCATCTTTAGCTGGAGGCAGATGGAACAGGACCATTGTTTTTATGTTTGTAATTGCAAATGGAAACATTACTTAATGAAGCCAAGCTTTACCAGGGACTCTCTTAATGATGTTTTCTTGGCTTAGGATAAAACAGGCTGGAAATCTGTTTGCCTTCGAAGGCTGGGAAGGGATCAAAAACTGCCCTTCAAAAGGAAGTGATCCAGTTGTCTAGATGTGGAATTTTAAATGCTAATTGAGCCTGCCCTGAAGTGGCTGATCCTGGGATAAAGTTAATGCAGAAATATGTGCTTAGGTTTCTCTTAAATTACTTAAAAGAGATTTTGTAGTTTCTTAGAAGTGGCTTCATAGTTCTAGTCCCAAGGGCACATACAGTGATCCATATGCACTCACTACAGGGCACAAGAACAGAGACAAATCCAAAACTTGGAGCCAGGCCTGGAGGCACAGGCTTGTAATCCCAGCTAGTTAGAAGGCTGAGTTGGAAGATTATAAATTCAAGGTCAATTCAGGTCGCATAGTAAGTTTCTGTCTCAAAATAAAAGCTAAAAAAAAGGGCAGGAGATAACAGCTATCAGAGATAGAATGTAGCATCACAAAACAAGCAATGAACAAATATAACAGTACGGTAATAACCACATCTGAACTGATTTCATCCTTAATGAGTTTATCTGGTGAAATCTACAAATAACAGATGAGATATAGCACTCCAGTAACCCAAGGAGAACCTGTAAAACTCAAGGACCAGTGGTGATAGGACAACAAATTCTAAACACAGGGATTTCTTATAAAAAAAAATCAGAGTGGGGATAAAACTCTAATATAGTAAGCTAATCAATTTCATGCTACGTATGTCCAGAAAAGCAATATTAAATGAAGAGAGATGGTTATCCCAGAATAATTAAAAAGAAGTATCAAGAACAGGCATTTGTCAGAACACCTCCACTGCTGTCAGGAAGGCAAAGATTTTCTAGTGGCTCCTTGAATTTGTCAGCTCTACAGCATTGCCAAAGACCCATCAATGAGACCACCAGTCCCAAGTAATGAAAGCACATTGCAACTCAACTATTAAACCAGAAAGGAATCAGAGTGTTCAAAAACAGAATTTTGTGCTTGATTCTCCCAACCATTTATCACAATGAGCATATTGATGCTGACGTCTCTGAGTGATGATGATGTAATTAACATCCACCAAGCATCAAGCTGACCAGGCATTGTGGTGGGGACTTTTATGTTATGTATCTTACTGAATTTGCTTGATGGAGTAAGTTTGAGCAATTTAGACAAATGATTATTTAGAATAATAAGTACTTTTGTTTAATCTTGAGACTTCTAGAAGATGAGATCTCTATCTCTTAAAATAACCACTAGCATTATTATTTTCTTATAATGGATAGCAAAATTTTTTCAGAGGCATCAAGGCATGCTTAGATCTTGAAGAGGTTAGGTGCTCCCCGACCCCCAAAGTTTAAGTTAACATCATTAGCACCTTGGTATTCTGTCCTAATCAAATGGAAACTGATTGTAAGTTTCCTTTGTGGCAAGTATGTGAAATTAATGTATTTCAATAAAATATCTCCTTGGGGCTTTGGAGAAATGACAAAGTGGTTAAGAGTATTTGTTAATCATCTTAGGTTTCTTTTGCTGTGTTAAGCACCAAACCAAAACAACTTGGTTTATTTTGCTTACTTTTCCACATCTCAGGGAAATCAGAGCAGGAACCTGGAGACAGAAACTAACACAGACGTCTTGTAGAGCCTTTCTTACAAGCTTGTACACCATGGCTTGCTAACTCTGATTTCATATAGCACCCAGTATCATAAGCCGAGGGATGGAACTATCTACAGGAAGTTGGGCCCTCCCACACAAATTATCAGTCAAAATATTGCCCCACAGGCTAATCTATTGCGACATTTTATTAGTAAAGTTTCCCTCTTTCAAAATGACTTTAACCAAGCAGCCAGCACTCTGCTCTTGTAAAGGCCTGAGTTTGGTTCCCAGCATCTTCATTGGGCTGCATGCATCCTCTGAAGTCTCCAACTCTAGGAGATCAAGAGAGTTTTTCAACCTTTATAGGTACCTGCATGCATGTGCACATACACAGAGACATACATATACAAATAAATAAGTAAATAATAAAATAAAACTCTAAATATTAATGAATGGTTAAAAATGTCTTTTTCTTTTATTTTGATATATTCTTTATTTACATTTCAATTGATTTTCCCTTTCCTGGATACCCCCTTCCCGAAAGTCCCATAAGCCCTCTTCCCTCTCCCTGTTCCCCCATCCACCCCTTCCCACTTCCTTGTTCTGATATTCCCCTTTGAGCCTTTCCAGAACCAGGGGCCACTCCTTCCTTCTTCTTGGGCATCATTTGATATGTGCATTGTGTCTTGGGTATTCCAAGCTTCTAGGCTAATATCCATTGATCTGAGAGTGCATACCATGATTGTTATTTTGACACTGGGTTACCTCACTTAGCATGATGTTCTCCAGTTACATCCATTTGTCTAAGAATTTCATGAATTCATTGTTTCTAATGGCAGAATAGTACTCCATTGTGTATATATACCACTATTTCTTTATCCATTTCTTCACTGAGGGACATCTGGGTTCTTTCCAGCTTCTGGCTATTATAAATAGGGCTGCTATGAACATAGTGGAGCATGTATCCTTATTACATGCTGGGGAATCATCTGGGTGTATGCCCAGGAGTGGTATAGCAGGGTACTCCGGAAGTGACAAACCCAGTTTTCTGAGGAATCACCAGACAGATTTCCAGAGTGGTTGTACCAGCTGGCAATCCCACCAGCAGTGGAGGAGTGTTCCTCTTTCTCCCCATACTCACCAGCACCTGTTTTCTCCTGACTTTTTGATCTTAGCCATTCTGACTGGTGTGAGGTGAAATCTCAGGGTTGTTTTGATTTTCATTTTCCTAATTATTAATGATGTTGAACTTTTCTTAAGGTGCTTCTCAGCCATTCGAAATTCTACAGGTGAAAATTCTTTGTTTAGCTCTGTACCACATTTTTAAGGGGGATATTTGGCTCTCTGGAATCTACCTTCTTTAGTTCTTTGTTTATCTTGGTTATAAGCCCTCTGTTGGATGTAGTGTTGGTAAAGATTTTTTCCCAATTTGTTGGTTGTTTTATCCTTTAGACAATGTCCTTTGCCTTACAGAAACTTTGTAATTCTATGAGGTCCCATTTGTCAATTCTTGATCTTAGAGCATAAGCTATTGGTGTTCTGTTGAGGAAATTTTACCCTGTGACCATGTCCTCAAGGGTCTTCCCCAGTTTCTTTTCTATTAGTTTCAGTGTATCTGGTTTTATGAGAAGGTCCTTGATCCACTTGGACTTGAGCTTTGTACAGTGAGATAAGAATGGATCAATTCACATTCTTCTGCATGCCGCACCGTTTGTTAAAAAGGCTATCTTTTTTCCACTGGATGGTTGTAGGTCCTTTGTCAAAGATAAAGTGACCATAATTCTGTGGGTTCATTTCTGGGTCTTCAATTCTATTCCATTGATCTACTTGCCTGTCACTGTACCAATATTATGCAGTTTTAAACACAATTCCTCTGTAGTACTGCTTGAAGTCTGGGATACTGATTCCCCCAGATATTCTATTACTGTTGAGGATAGTTTTAGCTATCCTGGGTTTTTTGTTATTCCAGATGAAGTTGAGAATTGCTGTTTCTAAGTCTATGAAGAATTGAGTTGGGATTTTGATGAGGATTGCGTTGAATCTGTAGATTTCTTTTTGCAAGATGGCCATTTTTACTATGTTAATCCTGCCAAACCAAGAGCATAGAAGTTTTTTCCATCTTCTGGGGCCTTCTATGATTTCTTTCTTCAAAGACTTGAAGTTCCTATCATACAGATCTTTCAGTTGTTTGGTTAGAGTCACACCAAGATACTTTAAATTGTTTGTGGCTATTGTGAAGGGTGTCATTTTCCTAATTTCTTTCTCCTCTTGTTTATCGTTTGAGTAGAGGAAGGTTACTGATTTGCTTGAAGTTAATTTTATATCCAGCCACTCTGTTGAAGTTGTTTGTCAGTTGTAGGAGTTCTCTGGTGGAGCTTTTTTGGTTCACTTAAGTAGACTATCATATCATCTGCAAATAGAGATAGTTTGATTTCTTCCTTTCCAATTTGTATCCCTTTGACCTCCTTTTGTTGTCTAATTGCTCTGGCTAGAACTCTAAATACTATATTAAATAAATATGTAGAGAAAGGGCAGCCTTGTTTAGTCCCTGATTTTTGTGGGATTGCTTCAAGTTTCTCTCCATTTAGTTTGATGTTGGCTACTGGTTTGCTGTATATTGCTTTAACTATGTTTAGATATGGGCCTTGAATTCCTGTTCTTTCCAAGACCTATAACATGAAAGGATGCTGAATTTTATCAAATGCTTTTACAGAATCTAATGAAATGACCATGTGGTTTTTTTTTCTTTGAGTTTGTTTATGTAGTGGATTGCATTGATGGATTTCCGTATATTGAACCATCCCTGAATCCCTGGGATGAAGCCCACTTGATCATGATGAATGATCGTTTTGATGGGTTCTTGGATTCAGTTGGCAAGAATTTTATTATTTTTGCATCGATATTCATAATGGAAATTCATCTAAGGTTCACTTTTTTGGTTGGATCTTTGTGTGGTTTTGGTATCAGTGAAATTGTGCCTTCATAGAACGAGTTGAGTAATGTTCCTTCTGTTTTTATTTTGTGGAATAGTTTGAAGAGTATTGGCATTAGGTCTCCTTTGAATGCCTGATACAATTCTGCACTACAGCACTCCAGTCCTGTACTTTTTTGGGTTGGGAAACTGTCAATGAACGCTTCTATTTCTTTAGGGGTTATGGGACCATTTAGATGGTCTCTCTGATCCTGATTAAATTTTGGTAATTGGTATCTCTCTAGGAAATTGTTCATTTCATCCAGATTTTCCAGTTCTGTTGAGTATAGGCTTTTGTAGTAGGATATGATAATTCTTTGGATTTCCTCAGTTTCTGTTGTTATTTCACCCTTTTCATTTCTGATTTTGTTAATTTGGGTACTGTCTCTGTGCCCTCTGGTTAGTCTGGCTAAAGGTTTATCTATCTTATCTATCTTGTTGATTTACTTTTTTCTAATTCAAATATATATTTTTTATTTAGATTTCAAATGATTTCCCCTTTCTTGGCTCCCCATTCCCTGAAAGTCCCAAAAGCCCTCTTCCCTCCCCCTGTTCCCCCAATTCAACCCTTCCAACTTCCCTGTTCTGGTATTGCCCTACACTGCTGCACTGAGCCTTTCCAGAACCAGGGGACACTCCTCCATTCTTCTTGGACATCATTTGATATGTGGATTATGTCTTGGGTATTCCAAGTTTCTAGGCTAATATCTGCTTATCAGTGAGTGCATACCGTGAGTGATCTTTTGAGACTGGGTTACCTCACTTAGTATGATGTTCTCCGGCTCCATCCATTTGCCTAAGAATTTCATGAATTCATTGTTTCTAATGGCTGAATAGTACTCCATTGTGTGTGTGTATATATATATTTATACCATATTTTTTTGTATCCATTCTTCCATTGAGGGACATATGGGTCCTTTCCAGCTTCTGGCTATTATAAATAGGGCTACTATGAACATAGTGGAGCATGTATTCTTATTACATGCTGGGGAATCATCTGGGTATATGCCCAGGAGTGGTATAGGAGGGTACTCCGGAAGAGCCCAGTTTTCTGAGGAACTGCCAGACTTATTTCCAGAGTGGTTGTACCAATTTGCAACCCCACCAGCAGTGGAGGAGTTCCTTTTTCTCCACATCCTTTCCAGTACCTGTTTTCTCTTGAGTTTTAGGTCTTAGGTACTCTAACTGGTATGAGATGAAATCTCAGGGTTGTTTTGATTTGCATTTCCCTAATGACTAATGACGTTGAACATTTTTAAGATGCTTCTCAGCCATCTGCAATAACCAGCTCCACATTTTTTGATTCTTTGTATAGTTCTTTTTGTTTCAACTTTGTTGATTTCAGCCCTGAGTTTCATGATTTCCTGCCTTCTACGCCTCTTGGGTGTATTAGGTTCTTTTTGTTCTAAAGCTTTCAGGTGTTCTGTTAAACTGCTAGTGTATGCTCTCTCCAGCTTCTCTTTGTAGGCACTCAGGGCTATGAGTTTTCCTCTTAGCACTGCTTTCATAGTGTCCCATAGATTTGGGTATGTTGTGCCTTCATTTTTGTTAAATTCTAAAAAGTCTTTGATTTCTTTCCTTATTTCTTTCTTGACCAAGGTATCATTGAGTAGAGAATTGTTCAACTTCCATGTGTATGTGTGCTTTCTGTTGTTTTTGTTGCTATTGAAGACCACCCTTATTCCATAGTGATCTGATAGGAGGCATGGAATTAGTTTGATTGTCCTATATCTGTTGAGGTCTGTTTTGTGACCAATTATATGGTCAATTTTGGAGAAGGTACCATGAGGTGCTGAGAAGAAAGTATATCCTTTTGATTTAGGATGAAATGTTCTATAGATATATATTGAATCTATTTGATCCAAACTACCTTTTGTTTCACTGTGACTCCATTTAGTTTGTGTTTCCCTGTTCTGTCCATTAAAGAGAGTGCAGTGTTTAAGTCCCCCCACAATTATTGTGTGGGGTACTATGTGTGCTTTAAGCTTTAGTAAGGTTTCCTTTACAAATGCAGGTGCCCTTGTATTTGGAGCATAGATGTTCAAAATTGAGAGTTCTTCCTAGTAAATTTTTCCTTTGATTAGTATAAAATGGCCTTCTGTATCTTTTTTGATGACTTTTGGTCGGAAGTCTATTTTATCTGATATTAGAATGGCTACTCCAGCTTGTTTCCTGGGACCATTTTGCTTGGAGAACTGTTTTCTAGCCTTTTACTCTTAGGTAGTGTTTGTCTTTGACACTGAGATGTGTTTCCTGTATGCAGCAAAATGTTGGGATTTGTTTATGAATCCAGTCTTTTAGTCTATGTCTTTTTATTGGGGAATTGAGTCCACTGATGTTAAGAGATATCAAGGAATAGTGATTGTTGCTTCCTGTTGTTTTTGATGTAATTTTTATGTTTGTGTGGTTATCTTCTTCTGGGTTTGTTGAAAGATTACTTTCTTGTGTGTAGTTTCCCTCCCTTTGTTGGTGTTTTCCATTCATTATCCTTTGAAGGGCTGGATTTGTGGAAAGATACTGTGTAAATTTGTTTTTGTCATGAAAAACCTTGGTTTCTCCACTTATGATAATTAAGAGATTTGCTGGATATAGCAGTTTGGGCTGCCATTTGTGTTCCCTTAGGGTCTGCATGACATCAGCCCAGGCTTTTCTGGCTTTCACAGTCTGGTGAGAAATCCAGTGTAATTCTGATAGGTCTACCTTTATATGTTACTTGACCTTTTTCCCTTATTGCTTTTAATATTCTTTGTTTGTTTAGTACATTTGCTGGCTGCTGGGTGTATAGCTGGCTGCTGGGTGTATAGCTGGCTTCTTGCACTGTTCGGAAATGGTGCTGTGGCCAAGGGTATTCCCCATGCGGAGGCAGAAACCGGAAGGCTCTTGCCAGAGGACCTGATCCTCCATTCTGCAGGGCTGGTCTCACTTTTGCGTGCTGCCTCTTCCTCACTGGCTGCTGCTTATATAGCTGGCTTCTTGCACTGCTTGAAGATGGCACCAAAAATGTCTCTTTCAAATTGGTCACTCCTTGCTTTTCTTGGTTTATGTGAATTTACCTTATTAGGGGAAATGGTGCGTACTTCATGTGGTTTCTGTAGGGCAGAAAGCCTGTCTGTGATTTACTTTGTACAGAGCACTCTTTGCTAATAAGGTTGATTTCTCTTCCCTGTTCTTAGTTCCATTTAGAAGTCTCTTGCTGGTTAATATTGTGAGTTTTATGTTTTGACTGCTGTGTCACAAAATCCTTTAGATCAAGCCACATAGAAGAAAGAGACCAATGAAATAAATATTATTTAATTACTTCAATCACATATTTTTGTTTAAATAAATTGCCTTTCACTCTAGCATTTTAAAAAGGTAACAACTTTAGTATGAAGCATTTTTGCATAAATAAGGTGATTTATTGTGGGAACAAAAACAGAAGTGATTTTGTTAAATTTAACCACAGTTAAATTTTGTTAAATTTAAATACAGTTAAATTTAAATTTTGATGGTGTGACTGAAATATTTTGTCTTGAGATTTTGAGACCTGCAATCTAATTCTGACCTTTTTCTTAAGAGTAATGAGATCAGTTAATGTCTGGTTCTTAATTTTCCTTCTCTGTGATGTTGGGGTTGAATTAAATTTTTAAAAAGGATATTTGTAAGTTCTTAGACTCTGCAAGGGAGTGGGGTATTAAAGGATCTTTTGAGAAACAGATCAACATTATTGGTGAAATTTAATTCTACAGCTTGTAGACATTAGTATGGATGACACCTGGCAGGAGCCGCACTCCTATCCTGTTCTTCCATGCTCCGTGCTGCTATTCTCCATGTGACAAAAGGCACCTAGAAGGTAAAGAGTTTTATTTTGTCTCAAGTTTGAGGGGACACCCCCACATAGTTGGGAAAGCATAATGCCCAGAAAGGCTGACACTTTTGCAAGAGCAAGAGGTTAGCTGCTCATATCTTTTTTATTATTTTTTTATTCGATATATTTTTTATTTACATTTCGATATATTTTTTATTTACATTTCAAATGATTTACCCTTTTCTGGCTCCTCACTCCCTGAAAGTCCCATAAGCCCTCTTCCCTCCCCCTGTTCCCCTATCCACCCCTTCCTACTTCCCTGTTCTGGTATTGCCCTATACAGCTGCACTGAGCCTTTCCAGAACCAGGCTCATATCTTTCCTGATCAGATAGCAGATATAGTATGGGAAGTAGGGCTGAGCTTCTCTACAAGGTCCTTCTGTGGTATAATCCCTTCCTCCTGGTTGGTCCCATCTCCCAAATAATAGCATTGACTGGGGACCAATTGTTTAAAATCATGAGCTTTCGGGAGTTACATTACACTCAGAACACAGACTGTTCTGTAGCCTTCCTCCTGCCATAACTTTCTGAGTGCTAAGATTATGTAATTGGGTTTAAACAACACCAGTTAAACTGTGAAGACAGCAGCATCTGATCCTCATTACCAGCAAAGCTGTTCAATGTAAATATGATGTGCACTGTATACGTCATTTTCCTTTTTTTAATGGTCAAATTGGAAGCTTTTTAAAAATAAAAGGAATTTCACTGTTACATTTAGTTACCACAGTATACTCTAAATATCATTGCTTGAAAATGTGATCAATTAAGAAACTCTAAAGAGATTGCATATATTTCATTAAAAATACCCAAATCTTCAAAATCTGATGCCTATTTTAAAATTACAACAAAGCTTATTTCAGATCATCCACATCTTAAGTACTCTGTAGCCACACATAGCTATGGCTGTAATAGCAAATAATATAAATCAGAAAAAAAATACTTCCATCACAGCATTTAAAACTACTTATTAAAATATGTGAAAATTGCTTTCATACTTTTGTTTTCAACTGAATTCCAATTAATCTTTGGAGACAGTGTGTGTGAGGTGTTGACAATGGGGTCACTCACATCCAGCATACATTGCAAGGATGTCAATCATCTTTTGGAGAATGTTGGTTGCGCAATGAATCCCAATTATCTTGTGCCCGTGACAGCAGGGTGATGGCTTTGCCTGGGGTCTCAAAACTAGACTCAATTTGAAAGTGACATAGCTCATTGTGTTCATACCCAAACTAATGTTGTATCAGAAAACCTATTTTTCCACTGCTTCTAGAATATTGACCACTGCCACCAGTTTATGAAAGCATCACATCTGCTGCAGAGACAGCCTTTCACTCAGATCCAAAGCAGAGAAGGCTCCTTCACCATGTTTTAGAGGAGTGATTGAGTGGAGAGATTATGTAATAATTAGTTCATTGAGGTAAAATATTTAAGAAAATTAAGAATTAATTAATTTCAAAATGAATTTTAAAACTAGAAACTTAATTTTCATTTTCTCAGATGAAATGTATTTATTATTATTTTTCATTACACTAGTTTATTTGTGTGTTAGTATGTTGGAGAAGAGAGTAAGTTATATCCTATATATGAATACTAACTCGCAGCCTGTATGTGGAGGTCAGAGGACAACTTGTGGAAGTCAGCTCTGTTTTCTCCCTCCACCATGTGTGCTCACAGATACATTTCAGGTCATAAGGCTTGATGACAAGTACTTTTATCCACTGAGTCATGTTACCTATCCATTCCCCAGTAAAAAGAATGTGTGTGTGTGTGTGTGTGTGTGTGAAGTAGAGAATAACCTCGAGGTTTGGTTTTCATCATCCATTTTACTTGAGACAGGATTCCTGCTGGTTGCTGTATATGTCATGTTAGCTGGCCCTGGAGTTTCAACGCTTTCTCTTTTTCTGCCCACCATCTTGCTGTAGAAGCATAGGGACTCTAGAAGCATGCTACCATGTCAGACTTTATAATGGGCTCTGGGAATCCAAACTCAGGTCCTCACATTTCCAAAGTGTGATGTAAGTGTTAATTGTCTAATTGGCAGAATCTAGGATCACCTGGGAGACAGATGCTTGGGGAAGGTAGACTTGATTGTGTCCATGGATGTGGGAATCCACTGGGAGGGTGTTTCTTTCTAGGCAAAAGACCCTAGAATGAAGGAATTTGAGAAATCGAGCTGAGTCTTCCTTTGTATTCCTTTCTCTTTGTCGAGCTGAGTCTTCCTTTGTATTCCTTTCTCTTTGTTTCTTGACTCTGAGTGCAATTTGACAAACTGCTTCAACATCCAGTTACTTAGAGCACGCCACCATAATGGACTGTACCAAGAAGTGTACACTTTAACTGTGAATAAAATAAACCCTTCATGCCTTAAATTTCTTTTTTTAGGGTATTTTATCCCAGCAACAGAAAAGGAAATGAAGACATACAGCAAGCATTTTGCCTGCTGAGCCCTCTCCACATCTGAATTTATTGCTTTCTTTTGGGCATATGAGATATTTTTGTAAACTCTCATTCAGGACATGGCTAGAATTCAGTTTAAGTCAGATTGCACATGTGTCTCCACAGTTTAGCCCATGTTTGGGGACACAGATTTTTCTGTAATACTACTTATGACAAGTTAATTCCCAAGTAGGTATATTTTCTGCATGAAGTGTCAAACTATATCTAACTCTCATAACTCATATCACTATCAAATTCACTTGATATTTGTAAGTTTTAAATGTATGTCTCAACAGGTACATGCAGAGCTTAAAGTAGGAGTTAAATTTATATTGAGTTAGTGGAAAGCATTAGGGCATGTCTGAGATCAAACATAGTTCCTTGCACACATTCGGCAGGTGTTTTACACTGATCAGGCCCCTCATCCAAGACACTAAAAATTGAAGCCAGGTTTTTCCCCTGACTTTGATATATGGGTAGTTTTAACAAATTCTTTAAGTAGTTGTTGGCTCTGAAGTTAAGGCCTCCACAGGCTGCCTCCAATTCAATATGGGTCCGAGGAAGACATTGAATTTCTGATCTTCCTGCTTCCACCTCCCTAGAGCTGGAGGTATAGGCATGTGCCACTATGCCTGCTTTCTCCTGTGCTAGAAAGACAACCAAGGGCTTCTTAGATTCTAAACAAATAACCTATCACGTGGCCACAATGTCATCCCCTGAAGTTAGGGATTTTAAGATGCTCAACAGAAAATGGATGTTATGTCGATCTAAGCTGTTTTAGTGCCCACAGGGATGTTTCATTGTCTTTCAGTTTGACCACTTCTAAATCTGGTACCTTGAACAACTGTAGTGGAATCTTCTTTCTAAAACATTGGATAGTGATAGACTTCTTTCCTTCATTGGAAATGGGTCTCTCAGAGTAAATCTTAGGATTTTAACCTTTTCTATAATTTTCAGATGCTTTTTCACATAACCAGATTGGGGACTCTCCCACAGTTTGTCCTATCACTGAGAAAATACATTAAAAATTTATATACATGTATATATGTCAAAAACAATGCATCTCAAACCCAGGATCAGAGTTTACATGAGATTTCAGAGTTTACGTGTAAATACAATTACTTCAAGTATACCCTATGTAATTAATAAAAGGAGGCAGAATTTTAGACAAACTTTCAATTCTGAAACTTTTGTTTCTTTCATTTGTGTTAGCTGAGGATCAAGTTTGTGGCCTTGTTTATGGGAAACAAATACACCATGAGTTAGCTACATGCTCTGATTCAACACTCAGGGTTTTATGAAATGGTTGTGTTACTTTTTTTTTTTTTTTGCTATAGTAAAACCCTAGACAAAGCACTTGAGTAGTAAAGGCACGTCAGGGCACATTGTGAGGCTACAGTTCATCATGGTAGAAACAGCATGGTGGCAGGAAGCTGAGACAGCTGGCCCATAGTCAAGAGGAAGAGAAATATGGATGCTCATGCTAGGCTGATATCCTCTTTTTGATTCAGCATAGGACTCCTACCCATGGAATGGGGAAAACCACATTCATAGTGGCTCTTCCATCATTTAAACTTCTCTAGAATGTCTAATCTTACAGAAACCAGACGTATGTCTCCTAGGTGATTCCAAATCCAGTCATGTTACAGTGAAGATTAATCATTTCCTTAAATTCAAATTAGTCAAAGAGATTATCACTCTGTTATTATGAGGTAATATTATTCAAAAAAATTTTGCAAGCAGTCCCCTAAACACATTTCTAGCTCTTAAGGTACATGGAGTTTTATATAATAGAAGATACTCATATTCACCCTCTCTGATGGCTGTTATCATTCGCGTAGGTTTATGTAAATTTTATGCAAATTTAGCAGATTTTATGTTCCAAAACTAATGGTCATCATAACCATTTTATTCTTTAAAAGTTGGCTTACAGTTGATGATCTATGTAGCCTGCTAGACTACTGTACCATTTATCACCACTTTACTTAGATTTCTGACTTGCAATATGTGAATATAGGGGTGAGGTAAGACCCTAGCTTTCCTCTTGGATGAATTATTCTCAGCAAATATTTGGGATCATTGAAGTTTCTTCCTTAGTTCTAAGATATAGCTCCAATTGATTCTTTTTTTTTTTTTGCCACAAAATAAAAGTTGCTCAGATTACAGTTTTATTGAGTGAAAAAGATATACTCTCAGATGTATGAAAAGTCTTGCTAAATTTTATTGTCTTAAAAGTGACTTTTACCAGGAGCCAAATTTAAGAAGAAGCCATTTCTATCTCTAAAAGGTAAAGAAAAATTTAAGAGGTGATGGTTTCATTAATTTTCAGAGCATTATGGCCAGCTGGCAGAGGCTTTCCTATATGATTCTAGCTTACTGCCTTTGAAATTACTTTCCTTTCTTAAATTAACCTGTCTGAGCTAAAATGACAAAATAGTGATAACAGTGTGATAAAATTGGATTCTTTGTGTAATCTTAAAGTATCTTAACTAACTTAAATAACAGTATCCCAAGTTTATGACTGCCAAAATTACCCCATAAAAAGAGATTAGTGTTAAAACATTTATAGAGCCCCTCATGAGTTTTTTTGATAGATAAAGAACATTTAAAAATTGAGTCATATATGCATAAAAGAAAAAGAGAGACTTCTAGCACCAAGAAGACCGGCTCCACAGTGAAAAACCTCACTACCACATTACTTTATTTTTGCTGGAAAGAGCATCAAGCCAGAGGGCCCACATCAGGTTACTGTCTTGTATAGACTTGGGTCAGTGGGTAAACTTCTTTGGTCTTGGGGACTTCTGTGATGTGGAATGCTGATACCACTGATACGTTCTTCATAAGGAGTTACAAAACATAATATTAGAAACAAAAAGAGCATATATTGGATATTAGCCCTCTATCTGATGTAGGGTTGGTGAAGATCTTTTCCCAATTTGTTGGTTGCTGATTTGTCCTTTTGATGGTGTCCTTTGCTTTACAGAAACTTTGTAATTTTATGAGGTCCCATTTGTCAATTCTTGATCTTAGAGCATAAGCTATTGGTGTTCTGTTCAGGAACTTTCCCCCTGTACCGATGTCCTCAAGGGTCTTCCCCAGTTTCTTTTCTATTAGCTTCAGAGTGTCTGGCTTTATGTGCAGTTCCTTGATCCATTTGGAGTTGAGCTTAGTACAAGAAGACAAGGATGGATCAATTCACATTTTTCTGCATGCTGACCTCCAGTTGAACCAGCACCATTTGTTGAAAAGACTATCTTTTTTCCATTGGATGTTTTCAGCCCCATTGTCGAGAATCAAGTGGCCATAAGTGTGTGGGTTCATTTCTGGATCTTCAATCCTGTTCCATAGACCCCAGAAAACCAAATAACCCTATTAAAAAATTGGGGTACAGAGTTAAACAAAGAATTCTCACCTGAAGAACTTCAGATGGTGGAGAAACGTCTTAAAAAATGCTCAACTTCACTAGTCATCAGGGAAATGCAAATCAAAACAACCCTGAGATTTCACCTTGCACCAGTCAGAATGGCTAAGATTAAAAACTTAGGAGACAGCAGGTTTTGGTGAGTTTGTGGAGAAAGAGGAACACTCCTCCACTGCTGGTGGGGTTGCAAATTAGTACAACCACTCTGGAAATCAGTCTGGCGGTTCCTCAGAAAACTGGGCACCTCACTTCCGAAAGATCCTGCTATACCACTCCTGGGCATATACCCAGAGGATTCCCCAGCATGTAATAAGGATATATGCTCCACTATGTTCATAGCAGCCCTATTTATAATAGCCAGAAGCTGGAAAGAACCCAGGTATCCCTCAACAGAAGAATGGATGCAAAAAATGTGGTATATATACACAATGGAGTACTATTCAGCCATTAGAAACAATGAATCCATGAAATTCTTAGGCAAATGGATGGAGCTGGATAACATCATACTAAGTGAGGTAACCCAGTCTCAAAAGATCAATTATGGAATCCACTCACTAATAAGTGAATATTAGCATGGAATACTGGAATTCCCAAAGCATAATCCACACTTCAAATGAGGTACAAGAAGAATGGAGGAGTGGGCCCTAGTTCTGGAAAGACTCAGTGTAGCAGTATAAGATAAAACCAGAACAGGGAAGTGGGAAGGGGTGGGTGGGAGAACAGAGGGAGGGAAGGGGGCTTATGTGACTTTCGGGGAGTGGGGGACCAGAAAAGGGGAAATCATTTGAAATGTAAATAAAAAATATATCGAATAAAATAAAAAAAAAAGAAACAAAAAGAGCACTGCCTCATGTAAACTCTAAGTATTTTATTTATTTATTTTTTTTACAGAGAATGACAGGAGAATAGACGGTTGGAGTTTATAATATAAGCACCCTGTAGGGTATTTAGGATCCTGTGTGAGATATGTGAGCAGTAGAAGGGGAGGTAATTAAAGAATACATGGAAGAAGTTGGGGGAAGAATATAATGGACTGTGAGAAAGGTGCTTGCTAGGGAAGAGGCTCAAGGATAATTTTTTATAAGGATAAAGAAGAGTGGATACAGTATGGGTAGATGGAATCATGGGTACATTAGTTAAGCATCTGCATTTCTCTCCAAAGTAAACCACCAGACATTTCTTTGGGTTGGAGACCTGAGGGTGGCTCAGAATTCTTTAGGTTTAACATTTAAGATTTTTATCTGTTTTTAACTTTGTGTGTCTGTAAAAAAATATGTATATGCCTGTAATGTGCATGTAGAAACCAGATTTTAATTTCAGGAGTTGTTCCTCAGGCACCTTCTATTTTGCTTTTCTGAGATAGTGTTTCTAATTGGCCTAGAACTCAGCAAGTAGGGTGGACTGTCTTGCCAACTAGCCCTAAGGATCTTATTTTTGCTTCCTCTCTTCTGGAATTACAAATATTTATTATCATGGCCATTTTGTGTGTGTGTGTGTGTGTGTGTGTGTGTGTGTGTGTGTTCTAGGGGAAGAAGCACAGGTCCTCATTCTTTTATAGCAAACAATTTATCCTTTGATCCCTTAAACTTTTATATAAATAACAAGCATTTATGTTTCTTGTATATGGCTATTGGTAGGTGAGCTAGCTGGATTGTATTCTTCTGATGTTTTCATTAAGTAGAAGAGGAATATTATTCTCTGTTTCCTTGGAATAGGATTTGCTTTTACATGGACAGAAAATATTTCCTCTCTTTGATTAATGAAAATGCTTTTCCAGTGGGCATGGGAGATACTTAGACAAATGGAGGTCTGTACTGTCTATTAGCTTATGGTTGCTAATGTGTAAAGTCACCAAAAACATTACAACTCATATTTAACTTGCAACAATAAAAGTTAATTTCCATTTTATCTTTGGAGACTCTGCAAATTATAAGTATGAAAAGTAAATTTCTAAGACTAGTTTGTCAGTTTTTGGGGACAAGAATACAGTCTAGTTTTACAGGGCTCTAAAATCTCACTTAAGTAGCAAACACATCCACTAGAACCAGCTCTTTGTGTGATGCTTTTCAATGTTGATCTACTTCTTTCTATATACATCATTCATTTATCAAACACAAATTATGCACTACACACATTTTATTATGTTCTAGATTAGATATGAGCTCCGAAAATACTTAGTAGACAGGATCTGGTACCTGGTCTAAAAGAACCTGGACAGTGGTTCATTAAATGAGGAAGTTAATATCCACTTATCAGTGAATGCATACCATGTGTGTTCTTTTGTGATTGAGTTACCTCACTCAGGATGATATTTTCTAGTTCCATTCATTTGCCTAAGAATTTCATAAATTAATTGTTTTTAATAGCTGAGTAATTCCATTGTGTAACTGTACCACATTTTCTGTATTCATTCCTCTGTTTAGGGACATCTGGGTTCTTTCCAGCTTCTGGATATTATAAATAAGGCTGCTATGAACATAGTGGAGCATGTGTCCTTATCCTCTTGTTAGAGAATCTTCTAGGTATATGCCCAGGAGTGGTATAGCTGCATCCCCCATTAGTACTAGGTTCAATTTTCTGAGAAAATATCAAACTGATTTCCAGAGTGGTTATACCAGCTTGCAATCCCACCAGTAGAGGAATGTTCCTCTTTCTCCACATCCTTGCCAGCACCTGCTGTCACCTGAGTTTTTGATCTTAGCCATTGTGACTGGTGTGAGGTGATAAGTGAATATTAGCCCAGAAGCTCAGAATACACATGATACAATTCAGAGACCAAATAAAGCTCAAAAAGAAGGAAGACCAGTATGGTCTTTGGTCCTTCTTAGAAGGGGGAACAAAATACCACAGCAGGAGATACAGAGAAAATGTGTAGAACAGAGACAGAAGGAAAGACCATCCAGAGATTGCCCCATCTAGGGATCCATCGATATACAGTCACCAATTGCACCCACTATTGTGGATGCCAACAAGTACTTGCTGTCAGGAGCCTCATATAGCTGTATCCTAAGAGGCTCTGCTAGTACCGGACAAATACAGAGGTGGATGTTCTAAGCCAATCATTGGACTGAGCACAGGGTCCCAAATGGTGGAGCTAGAGAAAAGACTGACAGATGAAGGAGCTTGCAGCCCCATAGGAGGAACAATATCAACCAACCAGTACCACCAGAGCTCCCAGGGCTTGAAACATCAACCAAAGAGTGCACATGGAGGGATTCATGGCTCCAGCTGCATATGTAGCAGAGGATGGCCTTGTTGGACATGAAAGGTAGGAGAGGTCTTTTGTCCTGAGAAGACTCAATGTCCCAGTATAGGGGAATTACCTGACAGGAAAGCCAGAGTGGGTAGATTTGTGAGCAGCAGGAAGGGGGCATTGGATATGGGGCTTTTGAGGGGAAACTAGGAAAGGGATGGCATTAGAAATGTAAATAAAGAAAATAAGAATTTCATGAATTCATTGTTTCTAATGGCTGAATAGTACTCCATTGTGCATATATACCACATTTTCTGTATCCATTCCTCCACTGAGGGACATCTGGGTTCTTTCTAGCTTCTGGCTGTTATAGATAAGGCTGCTATGAACATAGTATAGCATGTATCCTTATTATATACTGGGGGATCCTCTGGGTATATGCCCAGGAGTGGTATAGTAGGGTCCTCTGGAAGTATCATTCCCAGTTTTCTGAGGAACTGCCAGACTGATTTCCAGAGTTGTAGTACCAGCTTGCAACCCCACCAGCTGTGGAGGAGTGTTCCTCTTTCTCTGTATCCTCACCAGCACCTGTTTTCTCCTGAGTTTTTGATCTTAGCCATTATGACTGGTGTGAAGTGAAATCTCAGGATTGTTTTGATTTTCATTTCCCTGAAGACTAAGGACGTTGAACATTTCTGTACCAATACCACCCAGTTTTTAACACAATTGCTTTGTAGTATTGCTTGAGGTTGGGGATACTGATTCCCCCAGATGTTCTTTTACTGTTGAGAATAGTTTTAGCTATCCTGGGTTTTTTGTTATTCCAGATGAATTTGAGAATTGCTCTTTCTCTGTCTATGAAGAATTGAGTTGGGATTTTAAGTCTCAAAAGAACACTCATGGTGTGTACTCACTAATAAACAGATATTAGCCTAGAAGCTTGGAATACCCAAGACACAATTCACATATCAAATGATGCTCAAGAAGAAGGAAGGAATAGCCCCTGGTCCTGGAAAGGCTCAGTGGAGCAGTGTAGGGGAATACCAGGACAGGGAAGTGGGTAGGGTTGGACTGGGGAACAGGCGTAGGGAAGAGGGCTTATGGAACTTTCAGGGACGGGGGATCCAGGAAAGAGAAAATCACTTGAAATGTAAATAAAGAATATGTTGAATAAAAAAGAAAATATTTAATAATAATAATAATAAAAATAGTAATATAACTACACCCACAAAAAAGAAAAAAAATGAGGTTAAATGAGGTGTGCTTTAGTTAGGGTTTCCATTTCTGTAAAGAGAGATCATGACCAAGGAAACACAGACCATGATAAAGGAAACAGTTAATTAGCTTACAATTTCAGAGATTTAGGCCATTATCATCATGATGGGAAGCATGGTAGCATACAGACAGACATGGTGCTAGAGAAGGAGCCTAGAATTCTACATACAGATGTGCAAGCAGAAGAAAAGGAAAAGTGGCACTGGGCCTGGCTTGAGGCTCTGAAACGACAATGCCAAACCATGTGACACACGTTATCCAACAAGGCCACAACTCCGTCATCAATGCCATACCTCTGATAATGCTGCTCCCTATGAGTGTGTGGAGGCCATTTTCATTGCAACAACTACAAGGTGTTATCAATAAGGATGATAAAAACAGTAATGATTAGTTATCAAGTAAAAGAAAGGAAGGTGGCACATGATGTGTGGTGGTCAGCAAAAGTGAGAAACCCACCATGTGGAAAGAACAATAGTACTGTAATTTTTGGCATGTGTTTATTTTATATGGTAATGAGTTTCAAAAAGATATTCTTATACAACTGTATCACATATTTTGATCATAATCCTGTCTACTCTCTACTTCTTGTTAGTCCCATTTATTCCTTGAGTGTCAGTTGTATTTTCTTTTTCTTTTTTTTTATTCGATATATTTTTTACATTTCAAATGATTTCCCCTTTTCTAGCCCCCTACTCCCCAAAAGTCACGTTAGCCCCCTTCTCTCACCCTGTCCTCCCACCCACCCCTTCCCACTTCCCCGTTCTGGTTTTGCCGAATACTGCTTCACTGAGTCTTTCCAGAACAAGGGGCCACTCCTCCTTGACTGTCAGTTGTATTTTCAAATTCTGTATGTGCCTATGATTTTTGTATCTATGTAATATATAGAATTCTCAAAGAATAGCACACATGAAATTTGTCTTTGTGAGTTTTAGTCCACATATCATAATCATATCCAGCTGAATCAATTATTTTCTACATGAGATATTTTTGTTATCTGTCATGGCAGAATAGGACTTTATAGTTTATATATGTCGTATCTTCTTTATTCATGAGTCTATTGATAGGCATCTAAGATGATGTCATATTTCAGCTATTATGAATAGTACAAGTATTTCTGTGGAATGTTGACTTAAAGTCTATGATGGTTAATTTTAATTATCAACTTGGTATATGTTAACATAATAAAGGAAGTGTCTTAGGGAGGGATTAACTACACTTCGTTGACCTGTGGCCATATATGTGGGATTGCCTTAACTAAGTTAATTAAAGCTAGTCAACTGTGAGTGGCACCATTTTTTAAGCTAGGCATCTTGGAGAAATGGGAATGAGCACAAAAAAAAAAAATAATGCAAGTAATGTGACTAGCTACTTTAAGTTTCTACAGCTGTGACTTCCCTACAATAATTGACTATGATCTTATGTGAGCTAAAATAAGCTCTTTCTTATTTTCTGTCAGGTTATTTTATCATAGCAAGAGAAATAAAACTAAGAGAGAATTTGTCAGGTAAATGGCAAGGAGTGGCATAACTGGTTGTATTTATTTGTTTGAGGAATCTCCCTACTGCTTTCCATATTACTCTAAATTCTGTATCCATCTCAGTAGAAAACCACGACAACAGACTGTCAGAGTGAGGTTTGGCCTCCTCAAGACTGTACCTTCAGCATTTCTACTACTTGAATGTAGCACCAGATTAACCTTACCTGGTTAGTAGGTTTTATTGCCTTGTAAAAATTTGTTGTGTTTTCTGTGGTTGTATTATGATCCTACATCGAGTTATTTACTTTTTATTGTATATTATAGATGGTAATCTCACAGAATAATAATTTATCCTTTCAACTCATTAATTAAGTGTAGTTATTTCAAAAATTAAGACTTAGAAAAACAACTTTATTCTTATATAGTTTTGGAAGACATCTTTAGTTTTCTAGACCAATTACTCACTAATTAGTATCCTTTGAGTATTTATTATCTAAATTGTGTTCTTGTAATTTTTAAGAACTAAAATGACTTGGGAAATTTTCTAATTTGATTTCCAGGAAAACTCAGCAAGAATCCTGGCAAAATGAAATATAATTTTAAGACTAAATTCAGTAAGAAGCATTTAGTATAGTAAAGGCTTTTTTTGTACTGCATATTTAATATCATTCACTAAAACATTCATACACAATATAGATTTCTAAAGAAAAAGATTAAACAGGGTGCCTTTGTAGTCTTTTTATATCCACATATATTGTATGTTCTTCATTTATAGTATCCATTTGAACATCAAACTAGATACATATCATTTACTAAATGTCTACTTTTCTTCTTTGGTAGAGAAAATGTTACCCCAAAGCATTCAATAAGTTATTAGATAAAAGGAAATTCTAATTTGTTGATCATTGACTTGAAAATTTCCTCTGCATTTCTAAAGTGGACACAGATGGTGTGTCCACAGTGAGAAACAGGTCTTTATGAAGATGTCCCAAAGTAATAGAATATATATATATATATATATATATATATATATATCCCAAACTTGCCCCAAAATAAAAACCCCAAACCAACCAACCAACCAACCAACCAACCAACCAACTACCACCACTACCACCACCACCACCAGCAGCAACAACAAAAACAAAAAACAGTTATGGTAACTACTCTTTCTTCTGCTTTGAGCTCTGATGCAGAAGGCATGGTTCTGAAGTGAGCTGTTATTTTGGTGGCTATTACTGGAATAGCAAGGAAGAGGTTGCAAGAGTAGAGGACCCTGAAGACATCTGTGCGACTATTAGCCTTCTCAGCAACAGATGGGCAGCCCTGTGCTCATTGTAAAGCATTAGAAGTGGAGGAAGAAATTTATCTCTGAAATGTAGTGTCTTCTCTTTTTCTCTATACTATTAGAAGGAAATTTTCATTTTAATTCAAAGTGTCCTGAATTACTAGGTAGTGAGTAAAATCTTTCTTTTTTCCAGCAGAAAAGAAAAGCAATTTTAAAATTCTGAAAATAGCTCCTTTTTGTGAAAATATCACATACTCAAAGTCGTTTTATATAAGAAAGAAAAGACACATCCTATGAATTAATATTTTTAAATATATAGGTGGTAAATGACCTAGCAGGAAGAAATTGGTATGAATAAACTGATAATGGAAACCCTTATGTTCATTCATCGTTCCCCAAGTCTGGATATCTACCCTTTTTAAGAGCCTTTGGGTTTCTGATAGGATTTGAGACTGGCAATTGATGACCTGAGTTCATATCTACAAGAGACAGTCACTTCTAAGCATCTTGTTTAGCTTTTCTGCCTTTCACTTTAAAGTTTCCATTGTCGTGTTCATCAGTAGATAATGCAGGCAGCAAGGCAGGTTTAGAAGATGGCTCTCATCTTTGGGACAGAACCAAAATCTAACACTTTTCATTGTCTTTAAACCTTTAAACCGCAGCACTACCCTTGGCATTCGTATACTCCAAGGAGCATTTTTATCCATCATTTACATGTAGCTCACTATCAAGCAGCACAGGGTATTTTGAAAGAAATTGTCACCATCGACTGATCTTTCAGTGCATATGGACAAGGGTTGCTCCGTAGCTCAGGCTGGCTTCTGTCATGGAGTCTCCTGAGGGATGGATTACAGCCTGCCACAATGCTTACTCTGCATCAATCATGTTTCCTGTCTTAATAATACATATGTTTGCTTTGAACAAAAACCAACAAAACCAAAAAACTAAGCACTATTGTCATATCTCAGGGACACCTGAAAAATGAGACATTATCTTGTGAATTTGCAGTGTGAGGATGACAGAGACTAAGCACACAAGTGTTTGTTTGACAGCTGTGCCCTGCAGCGTCCTCAAGACCTCAACTATGCAAATCGTCCTGAGCTCATGTATTTGG
This sequence comes from Apodemus sylvaticus, assembly GCF_947179515.1. NCBI lineage: Eukaryota > Metazoa > Chordata > Mammalia > Rodentia > Muridae > Apodemus > Apodemus sylvaticus. The sequence goes on from NC_067475.1 coordinate 148,178,156, forward strand.
CCTTCTTTCCTTTGTCCCAGACTCATATCATGGTAATATTTTTTATTTCTAAGTTGGTTTGGTTTTGTAGCTAAAATGTTCTGTGACAAACAAAAATATGTCCTAGGTATGACTCATCTGTGAGAAAGTGATCATCCCAACGGGTGGAGGAACAGAGTGTGTTTACTTCCAGTCCATCCTATTTCTTTCCATTTCATTTGTCTCGGCTTTATTTATAAATTAATTCAATGACATATCATTTTTCTCTCTCCTTGTTTATGGTTGATGTTTTGAAGCCATTAAATCTTTGTATGTCATTTTCTCAAAGGAGGTATTCTGAAAGCACCACATCTACCCTTTCTAGAACCTTTTCACAGTACTTTTTATTTGCTCAGTACCAATTTGTTTATTTAATTATTTATATAGTATGCTTACTGTCAATCTTCTCAAAATAAGGAGCCAATTTCAAGAAGTTAAGAAATATCTAATTATTTTCATCTTAAAATAGTTATTTTACATTTCTCTTTTCCTCTCCCTCCTGCCCCCAATCTCTCTGTCTCTGTCTGGTCTATAAACAGAGTTCCAGTACAGCCAGGGGCTGTACAGAGAAACCCTGGCTCCAAAAAAAAAAAATGAAATTCAGTAGTAAATGACATCAAGAAATTATAGAAAATAGAAAAAATGCAAGTCTCAAGAAGTCTCCAAATGTACAAGATTCACAAAACTCCTCCATGAGGTTACATGAAGAGTAGCAGTTGCTACGGAGAAGAGAGTCTCCTCAGTGGCTCCTGAGCTGCACAGACAGCTTTATGGATGTAGTTTACCTGAAATGTCATCAGTCTTGGAGTGGCATCTTGTGTTTTTTGTTTGTTTTGTTGTTGTTGTTGTTGTTGTTGTGTGTGTGTGTGTGTGAGATGCAGCTGCCTTTCAGTCATCCATGCTTCTTTAAGTGATCCCTCACCCACATTCCAGTGAGTAACACCAGTTAACTCATTTGTTCATTCACTTAGACTTGAGTGCGATTGGTGGGGTTTTTGTTTATTTGTTTTGTTCTGTTTTGTGGTTTTTTTTGCTTATAATCTGTGCTATATCTGGGGTGAATGAATTGATGTTAGCACAGGCTGTGCTTCCACTCCATGTGTAGATAGTGCTGGCCTTGAACTCCTGATCGTCCTGCCCCTGCCTTGTAAATGCTAGGATTATAGATAGGCATCTGCACCATGTCCATAGAACAGCTATTCTTGAGGAATTCAGTCCACACATGATCCATCTCAGACGAAGAGATTTTAGGATTGTAAGCTGATATTGTGATGGGGGAGAACAGTAGCCCTGAGAACAGTGAGTGGATTTTTGGATTTGAGAGAAAATTAATTTGTTGTGTCCAGTAGAAGGATATGTTTATCAGCCTCTACTACGGACCCCAGTGATCCTCTCTTTCTCAAATTCATGTCCTTTCAGGATTTCTTTCTTTTGACCTAAGCCTACTGCCTCACATTGAATAGATAGAATGCAGCAGATGACAGGATATTCTCTTACATTTTTCATCAGTATGGCTAAACATCTGACAAGAAGTAAAGGAAAGTAAATTTTATACTGGCTCTCCGTTTGATGGTATATAGGACATCATGGTGGAAGGTCAGAGAATTTGGAATAATTGAAAGCTGCAGTTGGAACTATCCTGCTATGTCTGTCAATATCTGTATGTATCTAGAAGAGGGCAGCAATAGGAAGTGGGGCCATGCTATGAACATCAAGGTCTACCTTGAATAGTTCTACTTATTTCAGGAAATCTCCACCATTCAAAGGTTTCAAAGTTCTACCAATCAGCACCATTATCTGAGGACTAAATTCCAGTATGGTAGACTTTGGGGGATAGTCTACATCTAATCAGTAGCAGATGCTAATTTTGTTGCCTGATTACATCAGGTTTCTGTCTGTGAGGGAAGTTCTTTATCAGTACCTCTTGAATGATGTACTCTGGGGGAAGACGTCCGCTATACCATAAGGCAATATCAGGCCCATGGGAGAGAGCTTCAAATCTGGTTTTCAGAGGCCTGTTAAAAGCTTTGAGAATAAGCAAGGGAGCAAGTTCTCCCTGAGCCAATCCTTAAAATAACTGCAGCCCAGCCAAACTTCGATTATATAGTTCCCTCATGCGGGAACAGGATCTCAAACTACTAAGCTAAGCTAATAGCCAACTTCCACTGCCCAGAGCCTGTTGGAAAATAAATGTTTGCTGTTTTCAGCCTTTAAAGGATGAGACAATAATTCATGCATAAAAGGATAAAAAATACTTTAGTGCCTTAGAGGAAAGACTATACTATAATATTTCAATTGCTATTATGCAATGTTTTCTAAGGAAACATGTTCCATCTGTTCAGTAAGATGAAATTTTCAATGAGTTCGTCATCCTCTAAAGAACATTATCTTCCAGTCTGTTCTCTTACATCTCCACTGGCTTTCTGAACCTTTGCCTTTCTGTTCTTTTAGTTTGCGAAGAGATAGAAGGCTGAAGCCATTTCTCAGTTGGTAGAGTGATTGCCTAGTGGTATATTTGATGTCCATAACTGCACAAACCAGACACAGTGGTATCTATTTGCCTTTCTAGCTGGGGAAGAGATGTTAAGATCAAGAGTTCAAGGTCATCCTTGGCTATATAGTAACTTTGAGGTTGACCTGGGATACACATGACCCTGTCTCTGAATGATGAAAAAAAAAGAGAGAGAAAAGGAGAGAGAAAGAAAGTAAAAGGAAAAAGAAAAGATTGCAGAAGGGAGGATAGCTAAAGGGAGTGTGGTTGTGTCCTTGTATGTCCTTAGAATGATTAAAGGTGGTGTCGGTAAGAGGACAGAATTGGCCCATGCCTGATAAGCTGGGTTCTTATGTAGGTTTTTGTCCTGCTTTACTCTGTGCCAAGAACTGAACACTGTTGTTTATGATCACCTTAGACCACTGTAATGCCAACTTTAAATGGGCTTTCTCAGCATTGCACTAAGTAAGTGTTGGCCTGGAATATTTTATTATTGTGATGGTGACAATCTAACTAACATAGTGCCTCTAGGCAGGTGCTCAGTACACTAACCTCCATGACTGTGTGTCTGAAATATAAACATAGTGCTGACAGTGAAGGCCACAGCTTTCTGTCCCTTAGTCAAAGATCTGTAACTCTGCATCGCAGGAATGAACTAGAGATCTGAGTGGGTTGCTGCCTGTGCCCTTGAAAAGTGGCAGCTGAAACTGATTTTAAATGCTGTTCCAAATGTGGGCGATGCTGGAACTAGCTTTTGGCTTTGATTGTCAAGATCAGGAGCACCTGACCGTCACAAAGGAAAAATCAGAAGATTGATAGAGACATTTGGCTGAATGAAATGGAAACTCCTGGGTGATGCCTGTATCCAAGACAACCATGTCAAGGGACAGAGGCTGGCCATGTGAGAATCTGTCATGTGCTGGAGCTCTTAGCAAATGCCTCAGAGATCCTGGGTCATCCTGACACCTGTCATCGACTCAACTATTTTTGGAGGCATTAAGAGTTTAAAATACAACAAAATCTCAAATTTAACAAGGGTTTTGCTTCTATTTTAACAATAAGACAGTCTTTTGTTTTTGTTATTGTTTTTGAAACAGTCTGTTCTGAAACTCACAGGCCTCATGATTCATTATCCTAATTGCTAATTGCTGAAATTAGAGGTAAACTTAGTACCACAAGAATGATCTCTGGCCTCCTCCCCTACCAATTTAACTTTCATCTCTTTTATTTTGGGGGGCATGGAGTGTGGGGCGGGGTGCAGGGCTTTTATTCTAAAGCACAAGATAGACTAGAACTCACTAAGTGGCATAGGCTAGCCATGAACTGGTGGCAATCCTCCTGGCTCAGACTCCTGTGTGCTGGGTTTACATATGTGCCATCATGCCTGGCAATAATAACTTCTTTAAAATCTTATTGGCACTAATATGATTTTGAAGTAGGATTTCAGTAATTAATTACTTTAAAATTAAATCCTTTATATTTATTTCTTTTAAATTTGCATAGTCTTCAAACATAACTTTGGAAAACATATTACATAATTTTTAAAATAATTTTTCTCATGCCCAGGTTATACATTCATTAAAACTGTGATAGGCAAGTTTATCTTATCTCACTGACTGGCATCTGAGGTTTTTTTTTTTTTTTTTTTTTTTTTTTTTTTTTTTTTTTTACATGTTATTTCCAAATGTTTTCTTCCTTGTATTTTTCAGTCTTCCATCTGAAAAGAATGTTATGTCTAGTAGGAAAGCTCAGAAGATAGTCCACGTAAAGATGGGTTTGATCTTTAGCAGAATTGTATGTTTTTATAATCTCAGTACTGGCAATATAGAGGCAAACAGAAAGGTTTGGATTTGCTGGCCACCTAGCCTAGCTGACAAACTAGGCTACTGAGAGATGAGAGAGAGAGAGAGAGAGAGAGAGAGAGAGAGAGAGAGAGAGAGAGAGAGAGAGAGAGAGCGGCAGAGGCAGATACAGAGACAGAGACAGAGAGGTAAAGAATGAGAAGAGATTTCCAAACACAACACCAGGAGGTTTTTTTTTTTTGTTTTGTTTTGTTTTGTTTTTTGTTTTTTGGTCTACACAAACATGCCTGAGCACCTGCACAAAGAGAAACTTTGCACATGCATGTGTAAGTGTGCACTCCCACTCATCTCTTACATACAGAGGAAGGAAAATTAATTGGGAAGAACATATGAGCAAGCTTATTTATTCCTCTTTCAACTGTTCAACTCTCAACTGCCAATCCTCTTCATTCCTTACTGGTGTAAGACACAGGGAACCTGAGACTGTTTGAGAGTAGGCAATAGCTGGATAGTATTACAGAGACACCAACATATCTTTTTTTATAGAGTCTCTTGATTGTGCATAAAATCCTCTTGAAACTTCCTAGAAAGAATTACTGTGCCACATTTTAATAATAAAATTATTCAGGGAAAGCTGCTTTTATGTAAATATTCTCTATATTCTCAGAAACTTCTAAGACTTTAGGGGTCAAATATCAGGACAAAATTTGTATCAATTACATACCAACACATGTGACAAATCCTTTTGTACATCCACAGGCTGCTTAGATCTATTCTGATTCTCTCTGGAAAGTTTCTATACCATACCCTTATGATTTTCTCTCAAATCCTATTACACAGACCTTGAAAACAGTGCATGGAAATCCCACATTACCTATGAGCATTCTGTTACTATGAGAGAACTGACTCTGAATTAACTCATTTGGCATTCATTTAGGCTATATGTCCCTCAAGACTTGTTTTATTTGTGAATGTGACACTATAAGCGGCCAAAATCATATACTATAAAAGTCTTGGGTGTAAGTAGAGTAGTTTCTGAACAAGCATGATGACCCGAGTTTAATCTAAAGTAGTGACATACATACACATACACAGGTACACATGTGAAACCTTAAAAAAACACATGAGCATGTACATGTATATACACACAGATTACTTGTGATAGCACATCTGAATAACTTAAATGTTCAATTATTTTCAAAGTGAAATTTTATACACTTCCTATTGAGTAAAATGACTTAATCAACAAATTCCTTGAGATTATTTTAATAATTAATCTGAATTGTCGGTTGGAAAATTTGCTTTTTTAATGTGTCTATTTTCTTTAAACTTCAAGCATGCTGTTGGAAAATCAATTAGAAGAAAATTGGATTCTATTTAATAAAAATTAATATTGTTGAAGTTTGCAACACTTGGTACCCTGAGACTGGAGAGTTGTGATGAGTTCTGGGATAGCTTTGACAACTACATAGTGAAAACCTGCCAACCAGAGGTGCACAGCACAAGACTTGGCCTCAAAAAAAAAAAATCTCCTCATCCACTAACAAGAAAAATCTGTACTTGTTTTTTGATTGGCCATGACAAACAAAAATCAAAGGCGATTGAAACTCCACTTCTCTGTGATAATGGAACCCATGCCAACAAATCTCATTTCAGAAGTCTTCTTACTTTCTAGGTCACTAGCCAATAGTTAAAGGCCTCAGAGTGTGAGGAGAAGGCTCCCAGTGGGAGACTGGAGAGGCACTGCAGCACCCCTTCCAGTCAGTTGCTCTCTATCCCATTTTTCTCCTGTCAACAGGAATCAGGGTGAAGCAGAAGCAGCTCAGTTTCAATTGTGTAATCTTCATGAGGAAAACTTTAGAGAATGTGCTTATGGGGACATGAGAACTATTAATGAGGTTCAGAGGGGAATAGGCAAGATAGAATATTGGAGGGGTAAATAGAGCTATAGTATCCCTAGAAATAATCGAGGTGGCTGGTATATCATCTACACAAAAGGCATGCATGACATTGAGTTTGTCAGTCTACCTTTGGTCCTTGGCGTGGCTTAGTACCAATCACTGATGGAGCCTGGCACAAGATTCTCAGGGCCATTTGGTTTACATGACCTTCTAGGTGATGGGACTTGGAATGGCTGAAGCTCTGCACTGGCCTAGGGTCAGTGTGTGTCAGCATTGACAGCCCCGATTCCTCACTGCCAGGATTCCATAGTGTGTATGTGTGTCTCTCAGATGGCAAGCAAAGAAAGACTCAAAGAGAGCACACACTATGCTTAGAATCAGAAGTAAACAGAGGGAAGGCTGGCTAAAATGTAATCTTCGACACTGAGAATATTCTAAGTTTAATTACAGGATGTATAAAACGTTAAGAAGCAGATGAAAGATCCTGGCAGGCAGGCCTGAGGTTTAGTTTTCCCACCACGAAAGACCATTTGGACAGAGCAAAGTTAGAAAGGCAGGGGCTTCTCTTTTACTGATTCTTTGGTAATATTCACACCACTCTCCTTTCACAGTCTAATGCATCTGTCCCTCATAATGTATCCCATCTGTTTGTTAGGGCCACTGTCACACAGAAAGCCTGGAAGAGTGAAGAAAGGCCTGATTGATCACAAGGTTCTATCAGATGCCAGAGCTGGCCCTGGATGACCTCACATCAACCCAGAGCTGCCTGATTTAATCTCTACACTAGCAGCTTCTCCTGGCGGGGAGTTCTATCTGGAAGCCATGCATCAGCGTTGAGCATGACCTGAGTCATGCTCCATTCATCTTATCTGAAGGAAGGAAATTAAACTAGAGGACTGAAAGAGGGAAGTGCTCAAAATACATACACATTAACCGAAGCCTTTTGTGTGGGTACATTCCAGGAGCTTCCAACCAGGGGCTTTCATATCATTAAAAATGATATGAAAATGTAATTGATCTTGACTCCACTGGTATAGCTTGGAAATATGCCTTGCTTCTTTCTTCCTGCCTTCATTTCTAGCAACCTCATGCAGCTGATCTCATCAAGGCTCAATGGGAGAGAGGAGAGAGAACATTTCATACATTTTCTAGTTTCTTTAGAAATGCTACCTTGAAGAATATCACCAAATCTTTACCATCTGCATAGCGATTAGTGGTAAGACGGGAGCAGATACACATGCTGATAGACAAAGGAGGCTCATTTCTCGTCACATGGGATCAACTGAAATCCATCTTTCAAAAATTAAAGAAAAATCATCAAGACTCAAAATTTTGGGGAAACTATTATACCAATCATGACACATTGATGCCATATAAGTTTGTACATTTTTTATTTATTTCCACTTTTCTATGCAGAAAATTGAACGTTGAGCTTCACATGTGCTAGGTACATGTTTTGCTATCAAGCTAAATGTCCAGCTTTATGTTTTGTTTTAAAACATATTTGCTAAATGCTCTGATTACTTCTATTGGCCTTTTAAGAGAATTAACCATACTATGAACTAAGCAAAAGACTGATTCCTTGGATATTTGCTATAAAATAAACTCAGGAAACTGTGTTATTTTCTAAAGGTGTCCCTAAGTCACAGTGTTGGCATTCCTTCTAGGCTCCACCCAAGAGTTATGTAGGCCTGGCTCGCTGTAAAAGGGGTTGCACGGCGCCTCCTTGTGTTCTCTGCCCCTTCCCTCCCTCTGACTCTCTTCTTTTCCCTGACCCCTTTTTCCCTCTCTTGCCTTCCCCTCCCCCTCCCTGCCTCTCCCCTCTCTTCCTGGCTGGCTCCTCTCTTTCCCTCCCTTCCCCCTCCATCCTCCCTCCCGCCTCTGTCTCTGTCTTTCCCCATCTCAAATCCCCTTGTAGTCATATGGCTGGTACTTCAAGGGGAAGGGATGATGCCTCAGCATGGGCCCAATGAGGTACCCCTATCACCTCACCATACTGTGTTCTACAAAACATATACTTGGCTTTTTATGAAACACAACATTTGGTGCCCAGACACGGATTTAGAAATTTTCAGGTTTGCATTTCCTATGACTCAGATCTGCAAACTTGAAGGTTCATATTTCCCATGTCACATGGACTTTCTAGCCAGTGGATCGGTAGACCTCCATCCAAACACTGGCAAATTGGTAAGCTTTACCCTCCCACTTGTCAGCATAAATGGCTCCTGGTTGCAAAGGAGGGCTTTTGGGTTCTCAACCACTCTCTAGGGTCCTTGAGAATGGAGGTATTCACAGTTATGACTGGCTTTCTAGCTGACTCCTCATTTTAGGACCTTTTCCCTTGGGTGAGATTTTTTTCTCTCTCCTTGAGGTGATTTATTTATTGCCACTGGGAAATCCTAAGCCTACTGTCTTAGTCAGGGTTTCTATTCCTGCACAGACATTATGACCAAGAAGCAAGTTGGGGAGGAAAGGGTTTATTGAGCTTACACTTCCACATTGCAGTTCATCACTAAAGGGAGTCAGGACTGGAACTCAAGCAGGTCAGGAAGCAGAAGCTGATACAGAGGCCATGGAGGGATGTTTCTTACTGGCTTGCTTCCCCTTGCTCAGCCTGCTCTCTTATAGAACCCAAGAGCACCAGCCCAAAGGTGGTACCACCCACAAGGGGCCCTCCCCACTTGATCACTAATTGAGAAAATGCCCCACAGCTGGATCTCATGGCGGCACTGCCCCAACTGAAGCTCCTTTCTCTGTGATAACTCCAGCCTGTGTCAAGTTGACACACAAAACCAGCCAGTACACCTATGTGAACCATTCTCCCAATGCTACTCAAGCTCAGCCCCAACTTCATCACATGAAGACCTGATGATCTGCCTATGCTGCTATGGTTTCTGGTTATTAATTTATCCTCAGGGTGCTGATAGAGATAATATTAACTTCATCTCTCATCCAAAAGGAAAGGTCTTTCCTGCTATTTCTAGGCTCCCTACTGGGATGCTCCCAGTCTTAAAGGCTTTGAAATTCATGGGCTAAATTTATGCCCAATACCCATGAGCAATAATAACTCTAAATGGCTGCAAAATGACAGGTGCTGAACCGCCTTGTTCCTCCACCCTCTCCTTTGTCCCTCCCCTTCTCCTCTCTGCCCCTCCCCCTTCTCTCTCACTCTCTCACCTGTCCTACTGCCACCATTTGTTCACTCTCTCCGCTGCCTGGCACTGAGTCTGAGCCACCACCCATACCTCCAGCCTCCTACAGCTCCTGACCACTGCCTCCACTGTCAATGACACCAATGCTTGCTGCTTGCTCAAACAGGCAGTCTTAGAACCATGCTCAACTCAGACCCGCAATTCTACTCACAGTGACAGAGGCTACCAGACAAAACATGTCTCTTTGTCTCCGCTGATACATAGCAACACTTCTGCCTTTCCATTCTATGGTATAACATGTGACTTTCCTCCACAGGTAAAGTTATCACTTTAGTGCCATCGTAGCTAAGGGTGGTCTCACGGCTAGCTGTAGCTTCCGCACCATCTTGGTTTAAGACAGTCTCATGCCTATCTGACATCTTTGTTATGGGCAGTTGCCACCTCACTGCCTCCTCATCTTAGAACACCATGACACGTTTGTCTAAGGTCTCCAAAGACACGTCAATTAAGATAAGGTTTTCATTTGATTTCTATCCTGACTCGGTTAAATAATAATTTTAATATTCATTTAAAGATTTTTTCAACAGTAAAAAGCTTAAAGATCACTGCCTTAAAAGCAAGTTTAGCCTTGTTTTTGCATTTGTCATTACTGCTACTAACTTTAAATATACTTTATTTACTAGATACATTCTAGAACAAATAATTAAATAAATAGATTATCTAATTCAGATACACTTAATAGATACTGGCTCTCAATCTCGTTAGAAATCTGCTAAATGCAACGTTAAATGTTCAAGCATACTAGGATAGGTAGAGAGTTCCAAATCCTGACAGTAAATCCTATCCCCACCCCCAACCAAGGACTCTGAGAAGATATGGTCACAGTGACAAGAATGCCTGAATTGTGGTAAGATAACCACCGAGACACACTGCTCCACTGCCTTGCCCTACTGCTAGGGCTTGGTCTAAATTATAGATAAACGAAACCCAAAGAATTAAATGTGTCATTGCCTAAGGACAAGGTGAGCTATTTCTCCTATATTCCTACTTCACAGGAAAAGATTCTCAGGTTCTGGGCCTGATGTCTAGGCTACCTTTTCCAAGTTGTGATGGAGACCACAGGGACAAAGGTACTGTTTTGGTAGTAGACTGCAGATCAACCTCTGTCATTTTAATTAATATATAACATCTAAATTATATTTTATTCTTTCCAGATCACATTGACAGCTAAACTAACTGCAGCTTGACAGCTAGAAAACATACCTCTAGCTCCTTACCCCAAGATAACCCACTACCATATTAGCTCATTAGTCAAATCGTTGACTAGCTGAGATTGCCAGATTTCTTATCAAAAAGAAAGACAGGTTTGCCTGCTCACCTGCCTCAAAATAAAAAATACATAAGTTCAGATGCAACCTCTCACAGATGTAACCTTTTATTTCCTTATCGAAACTCACTTTCCAGTGACTAAATTGTTCATATTTTCTCCCTTTGTTATGCTCCTGTCCTAACATGAATCAATAAAGTTACAAATTAGTTCTTACAAATTATCCTAGCCTAATAAAACATTCTACTATGTGATCCAAATTTTGTAATCATAACTTAAAATGTTAAGTCACTTTCGGTTATCTTCTAACTGCAGACTTAAAGTGTTTCTCATACTAAATCTATACTATCAGCTATCACAGATACAAATATAACTTTCCTTTTGTTGCCTTTTAACTATAGACGTAAGGTGCTTCTAACACTGAATTTATATGTTCTACTATTGTATTCACAAGGTCATCAAATTTTTGAGTTTCCTTTAATTTCCTTTTAAATATATACTTCAAAATGCTTCTTATTATGCCATATATATGTATATATGTATATATATATATACACACACACATACATACATACATACATGTCTCCTAGACAGAAGAAAAAAAGGCAAAAAGCCCTTCTTGATGCTCCACAAAAGGTTTTTCCCCTAAGCTCACCTTGAAGACTGTTCATGCTGTTAACAACCTCATCTCTTTTGTAAACATATAAGCTCCAGTAAACCTATGCAAATCTAGCTCTCATGGCCCAGATTCCATCTATCTAAGTACAGCTGCCAATCGGTAGCCTAAGTTTCTACCTGTTACCTATTCTAGAGGGTGGGCCTCTCCCTGTTCCCTGGGATTTGGGGACTCCCCACACCCCAATACCAAGAACAAAGGGTTCCAAATGTACACCTAAGAAAAAATTTTTCTCCCAAATATTTTATTCTCTATCTCTAATGTATATTGACCAGGCCAGCTTAGACACTCAACAGATTCTCCAGCACAGGAGTGAGGATTAAAAAGAAAAAAAAGACAATTAGACAGCATTGTAGTATGACCTCAGTCAATTCTGAGATTGAAGGCAGGTTTATTTTTTCTCGGTCCACTTTTGTGCCATTTTAATTACATGCAAGTAATAAGGGCGAGCAGTACAATGAGGAACAAGCAAGCTAATAAGCAAAGTCCTGTAATTAGTCCTCTGATAGTTATTTCTAAGGGCTTGTCAGAATGACAAAAATATCTGAGCCCACTTCCTTGTCCAAGCCAAAAAATCAGATTCTTGCCTGAAGCCTACTTTTTTTGTCCCACTCTAAAAGTAGATTCCTGCCTGAGCTTACTTCCTTGTCATGGCCTAATGTCATATTCCTGCCTGAAGTCTATTTCCTTGTTGTTGGCCAATGTCAGATTCCTGCCAAGCGGCCCCCAAACGCTCACGACTGTGTGTTTGTGTGTGTGAGTGTGTGTGAATGTGTGTGTGTGTGTGTGTGTGAGAGAGAGAGAGAGAGAGAGAGAGAGAGAGAGAGAGTGTCTCTGTGTGTGTGTGTTTCAGCATCCTGCCAAGTTCGGGCCTTTATTCAGAATCTATATCCAGGACAACTTCAGAGAATCAACCCACAGATGCTCCAACCTATTCTCACAGATGCTTCTTTTGGACCTGCTCTGTCCTACACACAGATGGTTCCACCAAACCTGGACAGCAAGAAAACAGCCAAATCTCCTAAGATTCGACCAACATCCCTATTTTCTTAGGTTTCCCAGAGATACTTTGCTCTAAAGCCAGCAGGAAGTATCTAAAGATCACAACAACCCTATTCCTGCCTTACCATCAACTCATTCTAGTTTTTCCTTTTTTTAAAATTAGAAATTTTATTTAATTACATTTCAAATGTTATCCTCTTTGTTGGTTTCCCCTCCAAAAGCCCCTTATCCTATCCCCCCATTCCCCTGTTTCTATAAGGGTGTTCTCCCCACCCACCCATTCCCACCTTACCACCATGGCATTCTCCTACACTGCGGTTTCAAGCCTTCAGAGGACCAACACGTCTCTTCCCATTGATCCCAGACTGTGTTATCCTCTGCTATATATGTAGCTAGAGCCATGAAAACCCCTTTCGCTCCTTCAGTCCTTTTCTTAACTTCTCCATTGTGATCCCCATGTTGAGACCAATGGTTGGCTGCCAACATTCCAATCTGTATTTGTAATGCTCTGGCAAAGCCTCTCAGGAGACAGCTATATCAGGCTCCTGTCAGCAAGCACTTCTTGGCATCCACAATAGTGTCTGGGTTTGATGTCTGTATATGGGATGGATCCTCAGGTTGGAGAGTCTCTGGATGGCCTTTCCTTAAGTTTCTCCTCTATATTTTGTCCCCAATAGTCTAAAAGTGGCTGTTTTTCCTCTTTGCTCTCTCTGCCCCTTCTTTCCCTCTGACTCTTTTCTCTCCCTGATCCCTTTCTTCCTCTCCCCCATTCCCCCTTCCCCCTCTCTACCCACATACTCCTCTTCTCTCCCCTCCACTCCCTTCCTTTCCTCTCCCCTCCTCTCCCTTCTTCTCCCCTTTCCTCCTCCTCCTCTTCTTCTTCCCCATTCTCTCTCCCTTTTCCTTTTTCTCTCTCTGCCTCTACTGATTTCTCAACTCCCCTTCCCATGCCCCAAATAAACCCTAGTCTACCCTATACCTGTCTTATGGATGGTACCTCAGGGGGAAGGAATCCCTCATTATGGACCCATTGAAGCACCCCTCCCACCTCATCATACAGCACTCTATAAAACATATACTTGGCTTTTTATAAAACACAGCACAAGGGACTGATATAATGAGACTTAATGTGTGCTAAGCAGTCAGTTGTACCTGTTCATGTGTTACCCTTCAGTTCTACAGCCATGTGTTTGCAATGTTTCATGTATGCATGTTGATGGCCATCCAGTAGGGAAGTCTTTTCTCTATTACAATAGTAGTACATATTCAACACTCAACAAAATATCAGCCAGCATAGACAAGGAGAGAGGGAGGAGATGAGGGGAAGAGAGAGAAAGAGAAACATACTCAAATACCTTGGCCAATGGTAGCTATCCTGAATCCCTTAGAAGTCTATTTTGTTTTGTATTTATACTCTGGTTCTGCATACGAATTCACACTACTCCTGCTTAAGAGAAGAGCACATATTTCATAGTTGTGGTCTTTTGTTGTTGCTGTTGTTGTTTGTTTTTCTTTGTTTGTTTTGTCCAAACAGTATCCTCTTATAAGGAAATGACTATTTTATCTTGTTACTATTGTAGCCATGCCAGTTTTTTATTTTTCATGAGTTTTATTTTATTTATTTTATTTTATTTTTTATTCGATATATTTTTTATTTACATTTCAAATAATTTCCCCTTTTCTAGCCCCCCACTCCCCGAAAGTCCCATAAGCCCCCTTCTCTCCCCCTGTCCGCCCACCCACCCCTTCCCACTTCCCCGTTCTGGTTTTGCCCTATACTGCTTCACTGAGTCTTTCCAGAACAAGGGGCCACTCCTCCATTCTTCTTGTACCTCATTTCATGTGTGGATTATGTTTTGGATATTCCAGTTTTCTAGGTTAGTATCCACTTATTAGTGAGTGCATACCATGATTGATCTTTTGAGTCTGGGTTACCTCACTTAGTATGATGTTCTCCAGCTCCATCCATTTGCCTAAGAATTCATTGTTTCTAATGGCTGAATAGTACTCTATTGTGTAGATATACCACATTTTTTGCATCCACTTTTCTGTTGAGGGATACCTGGGTTCTTTCCAGCTTCTGGCAATTATAAATAGGGCTGCTATGAACATAGTGAAACATGTATCCTTATTACATGCTGGGGAATCTTTTGGGTATATGCCCAGGAGTGGTATAGCAGGATATTCTGGAAGTGAGGTGCCCAGTTTTCAGAGGAACCGCCAGACTGATTTCCAGAGTGGTTGTACCAATTTGCAACCCCACCAGCAGTGGAAGAGTGTTCCTCTTTCTCCACATCCTCGCCAACACGTGGCGAGGATGAATTTTTAATCTTAGCCATTCTGACTGGTGTAAGGTGAAATCTTTCATGAGTTTTATTAATTGATTAATCATTTAAATTTAATTAGTTAATTTATTTTTTCTTGACCTCATTTTTCTCTCCCTTCTCTCCTCCACTGACGCCTTCCTTCCTCATACTTACTGCTTCTCCCTTTCTCTTCAGAAAAGAAGAGGTGTCCCATGGCTAGCAACCAGCCCGGTCATATCAAGTTTCGGTAAGGCTAAATGAGGCAGCCCAGAAGGGAGAAAGGGTGCAAAATACAGGCAATGGAGTTGGAGACAGCCCCTGCTCCCATCATTAGGAATCTCACATGAAGACCAAGCAATACCATTGAAACATATATGCAAAGGACTTATAGGTCAGTCCCACACATATTTCCTAGTTGGGGGTTTTGTCTTTGTGGGGCCCTATCAGTCTAAGTTAATTGATTCTGTAGGGTTTCTGGCTCATACAGTCCTTCTTCCCTCTCTTTGAAAGGATTCCGGAAGCTGCAACTAATGTTCAACTATGGACCTCTGCATCTTTTCCCACTATTTTCTGAGAAAATCCTCTCTGATGATAGTTACGCTAGGCTTCTGTCTGCAAGTATAGGAGAATATCATTAGCGGTGCCAGGACTGGGATCCCTCTCATGGCCTGGGTCATAAGCTGGACCAGTCATTGGTTAGCCACTCTCCAAATTTCTGCTTCATCTTGTAGGCAGGACAAATTGTAGGTTGAAGGTTTTTCAGCTAGGTTGGTGTACCAATACCTCCAACGGAATTCTTGCCTGCTTATAGTAGATGGCTGGCTCACGTTTCGTTTCCCATTGCTAGGAGCCTTAGCTAGGATTACTCTCATAGCTTCCTGGGAGTTTGTTTCTAGCTCATTCTAGAAATGTCTGCCCACCACTCAATTGTAGGTGTCTCTCCTAGTACTCACCTCCTTCCTACCCACACCTGATTCCTCCTGTTCCCATTCCCACCCATCCCCCAACTTAGTCCCCTCCCCCTGTGTACCCACAATGTCTATTCTATTTCGCCCTGTTAAGATTCACAAGTCCCCTCCTTGAGTGCTCCTTATTTCTTAGTTTCTTTGAATCTGTGGATTGTAGCATGATTATCCTTTACTTAAAGGCTAATGTCCACTAAAAAGTGACTATGTACCATGTTTGTCATTCTGGGTCTAGATTACCTTATACAGGATAATCTTTTGTAGTTCCATCCATTTGCTTACAAATTTCATGATGTCTTGTTTTTAATACCTAAGAAATACTTTATTGTGTAAATGTATCACATTTTATTTATCTTTCCTTGGTAGAGAAGTGTCTAGGTTGTTTCCAGTTTCTGACTTTATGAACAAAGCTGCAATGAACATAGTTGAGCATGTGTCTTTGTGATACAGAACATCTTTTGTATATATGGTGAGGAGTGTTATATCTGGGTCTTGAGGTAGATCTATTCCCAATTGAGAGAATTGAGCCAGGCTGACTCTCTGAGAGGCTGCAAGATGCCACTCCAGGAGACTAGACATAAGTTTCTGTTTCTCAGAACTAAGCAAACAGTTTCGTGAAAAAGTACTGCCCATGGCCCACCAATCAGAAGCTTCCCCACAATGTGACCTTACTCAAGAATTGTTCAGTAACATTTCTGAAAAGTTCCCATAACCCCAGCAATGCTTCTGAAAGTTCCAAAGCTCTGACCAATCACAGAGATACCTGTATCCTTAGAGATAGAGCTCATCCGGATAAAGGTCACCTACCTCTTCTGGGAATTTCTCTAATTGGCTTTAAATTGAGCTAACTTACTCACTTTCAAATCTACATTTTGATGAATCCTAGATCCCTGCATGCTAAATTTCTGCAGAATAAACTCTTCTTTTGCATACTATTTGAGTCAACATGTCTTTGTTCATGGATTCACAGAGCCTTGCCCAATTTTCTGTGAAACCTCTAAATTTATATCCAAAGTGGTTGTACAAGTTTTCACTCCCACCAACATTGGAGGAGTGTTCCCCTTCCTTCACATCCTTACCAGAATGGGCTGCCATTTGAATTTTTGGTTTTAGCTATTCTGTAAAGTCTAAGTTAGAATCTCAAGTTGGTTTGATTTGCATTTTCCCGATGACTAAGGATGTTGATCATTTCCTTATTTCTTCTTAGCCATTAGAGATTTTTCTGTCCAGAATATTCTATGTAGATCTTGTAATGGTTTGAATATGCTTGGCCCAGGGAAATGGTATTATTGGGTGGTGTGGCCTTGTTGGAGGATGTGTGTCACTGTTGGAGTGGACTTTATGAGAAATTCTTTCTAGTGGCTTGCAGGAGAGAGCCTTTCCTAGCTTCAGTCAAATAAAGATGCAGAATACTTACCTCCTATTCCAGTACCTTGTGTGCTTGCATGTTCCCATGCTTCCTGCCATGATGATAATGACACAACCTTTAAAAATGTAATTCAGATGCAACTTAAATGTTGTCCTTAGAAGAGTTACCTTGATCACAGCGTTTCTTCATAACAATGGAAACCTGAACTAAGACAAAAGTTGGTAACAGGGATTAGGGTATTGCTGTGATAGGTCTGACAGTACTCTTGTTTGGAAAATGTGGATTTGTAGATATTCCAAAAATGTGGAATGATTTAAGAGGGCCCTTAATGTGTCTGTCATTCTTGTAGCAATATGGAAGGTAGTGGTACTGAGTGTACTTTCAACTGTGGAAGTCTGGCTGTAGATGTTTCAGAGAAGAATTTTACTATGTGGAATAGAAACTCTTCTTGTGATATTTTGTTAAGGAATGTGGCTTCTTTGCGCCACTGTCTGTCTGAGGCTGAAGTGAAGAGATTCAGATTTACTGCATTAATAAAGAGGTCTAAAAATAACCCAGTTTAGACTCTACACTGTGGTTCACTCTTATGAAGCATTTTGATCAAGGAAATCAATCTGAGAAAGGAAAAACACAAAATAATTGGTTTAAGTAATAGAGGAGCACCAGGAAGTAGTATGGAACTGAATCCAATGTTGAAGGAGATAAACATATTAAGGGAGTAGTGACCTTGGGGCAAGATTCCATATAGCTCAGCTTATTTTTTATTCTTTTGCAGTTGAACAATTGATAGACCTATCATGCTAACTGTTATGATTTTCTGGTTATTGTTTTTATTTGGACTTGTAATCTCACATGACATAAAATCTAGAAATGAAAGGTACACCCATGAGCTAGATTTTGAAGCATAGCTGTCATGAAAAGTTTATGTCCAGACATAGTGGTATATAACTTTAATCCCAGAAAACAGAGGCAAGCAGATCTCTGAGTTTAAAACTAGCCTGGTACAGAGCAAGTGGCAGGTAAAGAGAAGCTGAATAATTAAGTCCTGACATGGTAATAAACTCCTTTAATCCAGAATTTCTCTCAAAAATTTCAAATCCAGAATTTGAGAGACAGAGGCACGCAGATATTGGAGTTCAAGGTCAGTTTACAGAGCAAATTCCAGGACAGCCAAGGTTAGGCAGTGAAGGATGTAATAGAACAAAGGGGCCATTTTTCACCTGCAGCAAGCAGCAGAACTCAGTAACTTCGGCCATGTGACAATGGCTTTAGTAATCCCTTGTAGAGTATACAAGGGACAATTGTTGCTGGTTAGCTGGAGCTAAGAAATTAGTGGACAGGAGAGAAGTATAGAGGATCAGGAAACTGAATACGTAGGGGATGGGGAGCTGGGAATATCCATTAGAAAGTCCCAGATGTCAGAAAAACAAGAGGCTCCCAGGACCAAACAGGGGTGACATTAGCCAAAATATCCAACAAAGGGGAACCTGTAGAGACTACCTCCAACAAAAAGACACAGCCCCTAGGTGAGGGATAGGGCCACCAACCCATCTCAAAATTTTTAATTCAGAATTGTTCCTGTTGAAAGGAAATGTAATGACAAAAAGTAGAGTGGAGACTGAAGGAATGACCATCAGAGACTGCCACACTTAGGTATCCATCCCATCTGCAGACACCAAACCTGGACACTATTACTGTTGCCAAGACTTCCTTGCTGACAGGAGTCTGGTATTGCTGTCCCCAGAGAGATTCTGCCAGCACTTGACTAATACAGATGCAGATACTCACAGCCAACCAATTGACTGAACCTAGGGACCTCAGTGGAAGAGCTAGGGGAAATACTAAAGGAGCTGAGGAGTATTACAACCCCATAGGAAGAACAAAAGCAACCAACTGCTCCCTCCCTCAGCTTCCAGGGACTAAACCACCAAGTTGAAGTTGAGGATGGCTTTATCTGGCATCAATGGGAGGGGAGACCCTTGGTTCTGTGGAATCTTGATGCCCCAGTATAGGGGGATGCAAGAGTGGTGTGGTGGGCATGAGTGAGTGGGTAGAGGAGCACCTTCATAGAGGCAAAGTGGAGAGGGAATGGGATGGGGTGTTGGAGGAGATATTATTTCAAATATAAACAAAATGATTAATAAAAGAAAAAATTAAAAAATAAGAAATTAGTGGTGATTAAGAAGACTCTAGCATCACTGATGTGAAATCTGGGAAATATTTTCTGAGAACACAAAAAAGCAGTGTTCTACTGCAGCTGGTCTTGTTAATGTGTTAGAGTTATGCAAGTGGTAGTGGTTTTGAAGGCATGAAGGGGTCATTGAGAACAGCTGACGCATGACACTGTGAGGGACCAGGGAGTGGAATGTGATGGTTTAAATATGCTTGAACCATTGGAGGTGCAGCCTTGTTGGAACTGGTGTGGCCTTGGTGGAGGAAATGCATCACTGTGGGGGTGGGCTTTTAAAAAACCTCCTCCTGGCTGCCTTCAGGAGAGAGTCTCTTCTGACTGCCATTGGGTCAAGATGCAGAAATCTTAACACTGTGTCTACCTGGATGCAGATATGCTTCTGCCTTGACGATAATGTACTAAAACTCTAAAACTGTAAGTCAGTTCCAAGTAAATATTGTCTCAAATAAGAGTTATCCTCACAGCAATGAAACCCGAACTAAGACAGAACTGTACCCCATTTTAACATTGAATAATTTGTTTTCATGATATCTAGACTTCTTTATATATTTTGGATACCAGTCCTCTGTTGGATATTGTTTTGATGAAGAACTTTTCCCATTCTTTAGGCTGCCATTTTGCACTTTTGATGGTGTTTTTTCTTACATAACCCTTTTTGTTTCATGAGGTCCCATTTGTTAATTGTTGTTCTTAGTGTTTGCCTTATTGATGTTCTGTTCAGGATGTTGTTTCCTGTGCTAATGTGCTGAAGGGTATTCCCCACTTTCTATTCCAGTAGGCTTAGTATATCTGGTTTTATATTGAGGCATTCTATCTATATGGACTTGAGTTTTATGCCAGGTAATAGATATGGATTTATTTGCATTTTTCTACATGCATTTGTTGAAGATCCTTTCTTCTTTCCATTGTATAATTTAGACTTTTTTTTTTAAATGAAGTGTCCATAGATGTGTGGCTTTATGTTTGGGTATTCACTTCTGTTTCATGGATCGACCTGTCTGATTCTATATCAATGCCAAACAGTTTTTATTACTATCACTCTGTAGTACAGCATGAAATAATGGATTATTGACACCTCCAGAAGTTCTTTTATTGTATAGAACTGTTTCATCTATCCTGAGTATTTTGTTTTTTCATGCCAAGTTGAGAATTGCTCTTTTGAGAGGTAAGGAAATGCACTGGAATTTTGATGGGAATTGCATTGACTCTGTAGACAGCTTTTGGTATGATGGCCACTTTTACTCTTCATCCTACTATTACATGTACATGGAAGAACTTTCCATCTTCTGATATTTTCTTCTATTTCTTTCTTCAAAGATTTGAAGTGCTTCTCATACAGGGATTTTATTTGCTTGGTTAGAGTTGCTACAAGATATTTTATATTATTTGTGGTTATTGAGAAGAGTGTTGAGTCCTAATTTCTTTCTCAGCCCATTTATCATTTGCATAAAAAAGTCTACTGATTTTTTTAATGCTCAACTTCATCAGAGAAATGCAAATCAAAACAACCCTGAGATTTCACCTTACACCAGTCAGAACGGCTAAGATTAAAATCTCAGGAGACAGCAGGGGTTGGAAAGGATGTGGAGAAAGAGGAACACTCTTCCACTGCTGGTAGGGTTGCAAATTGGCAAAACCACTCTGGAAATCAGTGTGGCAGTTCCTCAGAAAACTGGGCACCTCACTTCCAGAGGATCCTGTTATGCCACTCCTGGGCATATACCCAGAGGATTTCCCAGCATGTAATAAGGATATATGCTCCACTATGACCACAGCAGCCCTATTTATAATAGCCAGAAGCTGGAAAGAACCCAGGTATCCCTCAACAGAAGAATGGATGCAAAAAATGTGGTATATATACACAATGGAATACTATTCAGCCATTAGAAACAATGAATTCATGAAATTCTTAGACAAATGAATGGAGCTGGAGAACATCATACTAAGTGAGATAACCCAGTCTCAAAAGATCAATCATGGTATGCACTCACTAATAAGTGGATATTAGCCTGGAAAACTGGAATACCCAAAACATAATCCACACATCAAATGAGATACAAGAAGAACGGAGGAGTGGCCCCTGGTTCTGGAAAGACTCAGTGTAGCAGTATAAGGCAAAACCAGAACAGGGAAGTGGGAAAAGGTGGGTGGGAAACAGGGGGAGAGAAGGGGGCTTACGGGACTTTTTGGGAGGGGGGGGGCTAGGAAAGGGGAAATCATTTGAAATGTAAATAAAAGGTTTCTAGGTTAATAGCCACTTATTAGTGAGTGCATACCATGATTCATCTTTTGAGTCTGGGTTACCTCACTTAGTATGATGTTCTCTAGGTCCATCCATTTGCCTAAGAATTTCATGAATTCATTGTTTCTAATGGCTGAATAGTACTCCATTGTGTAGATATACCACATTTTTTGCATCCACTCTTCTGTCAAGGGATACCTGGGTTCTTTCCAGCATCTGGCAATTATAAATAGGGCTGCTATGAACATAGTAGAGCATGTATCCTTATTACATGGTGGGGAATCCTCTGGGTATATGCCCAGGAGTGGTATAGCAGGATCTTCTGGAAGTGAGGTGCCCAGTTTTCGGAGGAACCGCCAGACTGCTTTCCAGAGTGGTTGTACCAATTTGCAACCCCACCAGCAGTGGAGGAGTGTTGCTCTTTCTCCGCACCCTCTCCAACACCTGCTATCTCCGGAATTTTTAATCTTAGCCATTCTGACTGGTGTAAGGTGAAATCTCAGGGTTGTTTTGATTTGCATTTCCCTAATGATTTGGTAGAAATTCTTATATCACTTATTATACTGTTATATAATCTGTAGGAAATGATACTTTGACTTCTTCCTTCTTACTTTTTATCCACCTGATCTCCTTTATTTATTTGCCTTATTACTCTAGTCAAGTGTACTGACTGGATTTATGTGTCAACTTAACAGAAACTGGAGTTATCACAGAGAAAGGAGACTCCATTAAGGAAATGCTTCCATGAGATCCAGATGTAGGGCATTTTCTCAATTAGTGATCAAGGGTGGGAGGGCCCATTGTGGGTGTTACCATCCATGGGCTGGTAGTCCTGGGTTCTATTGGAAAGCAAGCTGAGCAAGCCAGGGGAAGCAAGCCAGTAAGTTACATCCCTCTATGGCTCTGCATCAGCTCCTGCTTCCTGACCTGACTGAGTTCCAGTACTGACTTCTTTTGGTGATGAACATCAGTGTGGAAGTATAAAATGAATACACCCTTTTCCCTTAGTGCTGTGAACTTTCCCCTTAGCACTGCCTTTGTTTTGTCCCATAAGTTTGGGTATGTTGTGCATTTGTTTTCTTTGAATTACAGGTCTTTAATTTCTGTATTTATTTCTTCTTTGACTAAGTGTCCATGAGTAAATAGTTTTTCAGTTTTTATGAGTTTATAGGCTTTCTGTTCTTGAAGTCCAGCATTAATCCGTGTTGATCTTATAAGATGCAGGGAATTATTTCAATTTTCTTATTCCTGTTGAGACTTTCTTTATGACTAATTATATAGTAAAATTTGGAGAAAATTCAGTGGGGTGCACTGAAGAAGGTGTTCAGGTGAAATGTTCTGTAAATATCTGTTACGGCCTTTTATTTCTCTACTTGTTTTCTATCTGGATCCATTGGTAAGAGTTAGATATTGAATTTTCCCCACTATTAATGCTTTTGGGTTTGATGTGATTTAAACTTTAGTAATGTTCTTCTTTTAAAATTTTATTTTACTTTTTACCTACTCACTTTACGTCTTGCTCACTGCCCTCCTCCCACAATGCTTTCCTCTCCCGCTTCTCCTCTGAGTTGATGGAGCCCTAGGTATTCCCCCACCCTGGAACTTCAAGGCTCTGAGGCCAGACAAGTTAGCCAGCTAGAAGAACATACCCCAAGTACAGGCAACAACTTTTATGATAGCCCCTGCTCTAATTGTTCGGCATCCACATGGATACCAAGTTGCTAGATATGTGTGGTGAGGCCTAGGTCTAGCCAATATATCTTCTGTGGATGGTGTTGCATACTCTGAGAGCCCCAAGAGTCCACGTTAGTTGACTCTGTTTGTCTTCCTGTAGAGTGCATATCCCCTTCAAGGCCACAATTCTTCCTTCTCTTTTTCTATAAGAGTCCCCAAGCTCCATCCACTATTTGGCTGTGGGTGTCTGTCTGAGTCAGGTGTTGGGTTGAGCCTCTCAAAGGACAACATGCTCCTGTTTCCAAGCATAACAGAATATCATTAATAGTGTTTGGGATTGTTGCTTACCCATGAGATGGGCCTCAAGTTGGGCCAGTTATTGGTTGGCGATCCCCTCGGTCTCTTATCCATTGCCTGTGCCTACATTTCTTATTTCTTGTTAGACAGCATGGATTTTGGGTCTAAAGTTTTGTGGGGTGGTCTGGTGTCTATTGCTCTACTGGGGTTTCTTGCCTGGCTACAGGAGATGGCCTCTTCAGGTTCCATATCACCAATATAATGAGTCACAACTAAGATCATTCCTGTTGATTCTTGGGTGTCTCCCTTATTCCAGCTCTCTTTCTCATCTTGGAGATGGCCAAACCTAACCCTAACCCTAACCCTAACCCTAACCCTAACCCTAACCCTAACCCTAACCCCTATCAGGTGCAGATTTCCATTAATTCCTATGGTCATCTAGTCATATCACCTCTCCTTCCCACACCTGATCCTGAACACCCCCATTCCCCAACCCATACCCCCCTCCAAGTTTGCTTCTTGTTTGCCACTTATGACTGTTTTATTTCCCCTTCTAAGTGAGATTCAAACTTCCTTGCTTGGGCCTTTCCTCTTGCTTAGCTTCTTTGGTTCTGTGGGGTATATCTTGGTACTTGTATTTCTTGGTTAATATCTACTTATAAGTGAGTACATACCATGAATGTCTGTTTGGGTCTGGGTGACCTCACTCAGGGTGAATTTCATTTTATTTTTTAGTGAATATTCTTACATTTGGGGTATATACACTCAGAATTGAGATGTTATCTTGATGGATTTTTTTCTTTGATGAGTATGAAGTGTCTTTCTCTTTCTCCTTTGATTAATTTTGGTTGAAAGTCTATTTTGTTAGATATTAAAATAGCTGCACCAGCTTGCTTCTTAGGCCTATTTACTTTGAAAACCTTTTCCTGCCCTTTACTCTAAGATCATATCCATCTTTGATCTTGATGTCTATTTCTTATGTGCACTATAATTATGGATCCTGTTTTCACACCAGTCATGTTGCATGCATCTTTTTATTGGAAAACTGAGTCACTGGTTTTGAGAGATATTACTGACAAATGATTATTTATTCCTGTTATTATCTTGTCGGTGTTTAGTGTGTGTGCGTGTGTGTGTGTGTGTGTGTGTGTGTGTGTGTGTTTTCCTTCTTTTGTTTTGCTGGTGTGGAATTATTTATTTTCTGTTTTCTTGGATATAGTTAACCTCCTTCAGTTACAGTTTTCCTTCTAGTATATTCTGTAGGGAGTTAGATTTGTGGTTAGATACTGCTTTTAAAGTTGGTTTTGCCATACAAAATCTTGTTTATCTATGGAGAGTAAAAGTTTGTTGGGGACAGTAGCCTGGGTGGACATTTTTATATGCTTAGAGTTTGTCTCAAATTTCTTATATCAAAATTGTCTCTCTGTCTCTTGCATTCTGTTGGGGATTGTTGTATCTGTAGTTCATGGTTGTTTAGCTGGATCTTCCATCTTCATGAGTCAGTCAATCTTTATTTTATTGCTTATATTTCACTTTTCATGTCTTGAACTGTCTTATGCATTTCCTTTCCCCATTTTCTTTTCTTTTCCAGGCTTGTTTAAGGAATTTATTTATTTCTTATTTAAAGGTTTCTATCATCTTCATAAAATTGGATTTAAAGTCTCTGTATTTCAGCTGTTGGAATATTTAGGGCTTGCTGTAGTAGAAAAATTGGGCTCTGATGGCACATTGCTGTGGCTAGTGTTGACTATGCTCTTATGCTGGTCTCTAGACATCCAGTTCAGGGTTATTATGGGTTTATGTTCTGATTTTTGTGTTTAACTTTAGAGGGGTAGGTTTTCGATGGTTTGCCCATGGTTCTGATTCTTCTCTGTTCTGGCCTGAGTACCCTGTAGTACTCATGGTACTCATGAGCATTGAGACTTCAATTCCAGTAGGACCTCTCCTCCAAGTTTTTGTAGCCTGCCTGATTTCTGGAATATAGGTGCTAACATTGCTCTCCATCTGAGATGATTTTTATTAAACCATCTAATATTCTAACTGTAAATATATTTTTTGTTGTATGTTGATGAAATTTAATCATGTTACTGAAGATACCTGCACATAAACATTACAAAATGTAACTACACTGTTGGGTAATTCATTTTCACCTTCATAATATTAATTATTTATTTATCTCATTAAGAGTAATAAATAATATCTACTATGAATAACAACTTAAATGACAGCAGTAATAATGATTGTAACTTCTCAAGTTTCCAAGACATTTTTTTCTCTAAGAAGCCTAAATATGATTAAAGCATTTACTACGTGATTTTTAGTACATGACAACCATACTTATAAGAAATATGTATTTAACACTTTTGTGATGAAGATATTTTTCTCAAAGATGCATGGAAATTAGAAAATTATCATGAGGCCTTACTTTATACCAAACCAAATATTATAATATATTTTGATAAGCAGAAGTATGTAAGAAGCAAATGACATTATGTTTATTGCATGATAGTCAGAGGTGAATTCAGCAAATACACTTACAATACTATGGAGGTTAGGCCCAACAACTATTTTATGCAAAATATTCTTGTGCCAAAACTAATATAAATTTAGTTTGGTGATTCACAATAATACTCAACAAATAGATTAAAAATGATTTATTTAGTGACTCTTTATCTGAAAAGGAATGTTATTATTATTTTTATTTTTCCTATTACTGAAAATAAATTCCTTTTCACATATAACATGGCTCTGGTTTCTTTCCCATTTTCTTCTCACATTTCATCTCACCCAGATCCACTCACTTTCTGTCTCTCATTAGAAAATAACAGCTTTCTTGGGATAGTATTAAAATATAACAAAATAAAATATAATAAGATAAAACAAAAACTATCACATAAAAGTAGGTCAGGAAAACCAACAGGAAAATAGCCCAAGAGAAGACACAAGAGTCAGAAACCTCTTTCTTCCATACTCTGGGATCCCAATAATATGTTAAACTGGAAGCTCTAATATGTACATAGATGACTAGGTGCAGAACTGTGTAGACATTATGGTTGCTGCTTCAATTTCTGTGAGTTCATATGAGCTTTGCTCATGCTGATGCAGAGGGCCTTGTTTTCTTGATGTTTTCTATCTCTTCTGGCTCTTGCATTCTTTTATTCTCTTCTGTGGGGATCCCTGAAGTTTGCATGGAGGAATTTGATGAAGATATTCCACTTAAGGCTGAGTGTTCCAAGGTCTCTCATATTTTGTGCAATATCTGTTTGTTGTTTTCTATATTTGTTTCCATCTGCTGCATGAGGAAACAAGAAGGAATTTTATACCTTTACTATTTGTAAAGGCCATTTCTGTATTCATAAATGATAACTAAATGCAAAAATAACTCACAGGACGGGCGGCGGCGGCGGCGGCGGCGGTAGCAGTGGCTGCTCCAGCTGAAGGGCCATCAGCAGTGGAACCAAGGCGACACAGGGTCCAGTTAGGCCCTGCGCCCACGACCACTGACCTTCGCTGACCAGCCGGGCGGCAAGCAACTGCGGTTCTGCGGAGCCTTTCGCTGCACGGAAGCCACTTCAGAACTCGGCTGCCCGCCAGTCAGGAGAGACTCACCGCCATCTTGATCCCGGGCTCCAGAGATCGGTCAGACTGAGGTACACAAACATAATCCTAGGCCCAACACCGCAGGGGTCTGAGCCAGACGGGCGTTGGCCTGCACCCAGGCCCTGGGCTGTTCGAGTGGCCATCGGGGCGCCAACCCAGCCAGGAGTTTTTTTTTTTTTTTTTTGCCCCGGCCGGTGCACGCGCCGCCATTTTGCCTACAGGAGCCAGAGTGCTCGGGAGGGCAGAGACTGCTAACAAGCGTAGCCTGAGGCTAACAAAACGGGGGTCTAGGCCCCAAAAGGCACAGGACTGACCCCAAGAACTGGGCGGCTTGGTGGGCCATCTGTGTGTCAACCCGCCCAGGAGGTTATTAGCACAACAGACTCTCCCGGTGCTTTCGCGGAGCGCGGACGCGCACGCCCGCCATCCGGGTCACCTGGCGGACCCAAATAACAGACATAGCCCTAGGGGAACTTTGCTCGGACCTTGGCCTCCCAGGCGTTTGCCTGGACTCAGGGCCCAGGCGACAAGGCTAACCTAGTGTGCGCCAGCCCGGTTGGGGAAATCGGCTGCCCAGCGGAGTGAGCGGAGCACAGGGGAGGTCACAGCAACATTCACCTTCGGAGCTCCCTGGGGGTGCACACGGGTTCCACCTGGTCCACAGACACAATCTGGGGCAAGGCCTCAGGCAGAAGCCCCCAGCTCAAATCTCTCCGCTTCAGATCAGCCTGGGTGGCCGCCACATCTCCAGGTCCCTCAAGAGGCTAGTGGGGGCTTCCGGGCGGCCAGCTGGGAAAAGTCGGTGTGCTCCGATAAATCCTGCGGGCCCCAGCGGGAGCCTTCAGGTGCCTGCTTTGGGATCTGAACAGCCTGGAAAACAGCACCCTGTCTATAGGCAGTGCAGAGTGTAAGCTGTGCACCAGAGGCCAACGGGGAAGGGGCAGCTTGCACTGGTGAGTCCAGCACTGACAAGACCAAGTAACACCAGTGAGAGCTAGATGGCAAAAGGCAAACGCAGAAACGTCACTAACAGAAATCAAGGCAATATGGCAACATCTGAACCAAATTCTCCTCTACCAGCAAGTCCTGGATACCCCATCACACCAGTAAAACAAGATTTGGATTTAAAATCACTGGTCATGATGCTGGTACAGGAACACATGAAGGTCATTGAGGAGAAAATGGATCAAAAGTTAGAAGCCCTTGCAAGGGAAACACAAAAATCATTGAAAGAAATCCAGGAGAATACAAAAGCCAACAAGGAGGAAATGCAAAAAACACTTAAAGAAATACAGGAGAACTTTGCTCAACAGGCTGAGGTCATGAAAGACGAAACACAAAAATCTCTTAAAGAAATACAGGAGAACTTTGGTCAACAGGCTGAGCTCATGAAAGAGGAAACACAAAAATCTCTTAAAGAATTACAGGAAAACACAAACATGCAAGGGAAGGAGCTAAGCAAAACCATCCAGGATCTAAAATCAGAAGTAGAAACAACTAAGAAAACTCAAAGGGAGACAACTTTGGAGATAGAAAGCCTTGGGAAGAAATCAGGGGACAGAGATGCAAATATCAACAACAGAATACAAGAGATAGAAGAAAGAATCTCAGATGCTGAAGATTCCATAGAAACCATGGACTCAACAGTTAAAGAAAATGCAAAGTGCAAAAAGCTTGTAACCCAAAATATCCAGGAAATCCAGGACACAATGAGAAGACCAAACCTAAGGATTATAGGCATAGATGAGAGTGAAGATTTACAACTTAAAGGGCCAGCAAATATCTTCAATAAAATTATGGAAGAAAACTTCCCTAACCTAAAGAGAGAGATGCCCATGAATATACAAGAAGCCTACAGAACTCCAAACAGACTGGACCAGAACAGAAATACTTCCCGTCACATAATAATCAAAACACCAAATGTTCTAAACAAAGAAAGAATACTAAAGGCAGTAAGAGAAAAAGGCCAAGTAACATATAAAGGAAGACCTATCAGAATCACAGCAGACTTTTCACCTGAGACTATGAAGGCTAGAAGGTCCTGGGCAGATCTCATGCAGACTCTAAGAGAACACAAATGCCAACCAAAACTACTATATCCAGCAAAACTCTCAATCACCATAGATGGAGAAACTAAGATATTTCACGACAAAACCAAGTTCACCCAATATCTATCCACAAACCCAGCCCTAAAAAGGATAATAGGAGGACAACACCAATACAAGGAGGGAAACTCCACCCTGAAAAAAGCAAGATAGTAACCTTTCATCAAACCCAAATAAGTTAAGCAATCAAATTTAAAAAATAACGTCAAAAATGATAGGAAGTAACAATCACTATTCCTTAATATCTCTTAACATCAATGGACTCAATGCCCCAATAAAAAGACACAGACTAACTGACTGGATACGTAAACAGGACCCTACATTTTGCTGCTTACAGGAAACACACCTAAGGGTCAAAGACAAACACTACCTTAGAGTAAAAGGCTGGAAGACAATTTTACAAGCAAATGGTCTCAGGAAACAAGCTGGAGTAGCCATTTTAATATCAGATAAAATTGACTTTCAACCCAAAGTCATCAAAAGAGACTCTGACGGACACTTCTTGCTGGTCAAAGGAAAAATACAACAAGAAGAACTCTCAATCCTGAACATCTATGCTCCAAATGCAAGGGCACCCTCTTTCATAAAAGAAACTTTATTAAAACTCAAAGCACACATTGCACCTAACACAATAATTGTTGGTGACTTCAACACTGCACTTTCCTCAATGGACCGATCAGGAAAACAGAAACTAAACAAGGACACAATGAAACTAATTGAAGCTTTGGACCAATTAGATTTAACTGATATATATAGAACATTCTATCCTAAAACAAAAGAATATACCTTTTTTTCAGCACCTCATGGTACCTTCTCCAAAATCGACCATATAATTGGTCACAAGACAGACCTCAACAAATATAAAAAGATAGAACTAATCCCATGCCTCCTATCTGATCACTATGGAATAAAAGTGGTCTTCAATAGCAACAGAAACAACAGAAAACCCACAAACACGTGGAGATTGAACAATACTCTACTCAATGACACCTTGGTCAAGGAAGAAATAAAGAAAGAAATTAAAGACTTTTTAGAACACAATGAAAATGAAAACACAACATACCCAAATCTATGGGACACAATGAAAGCAGTGCTAAGAGGAAAACTCATAGCCCTGAGTGCCTCCAAAAAGAAAATGGAGAGAGCATACATTACCAACTTAATGACACACCTGAAAGCCCTAGAACAAAAAGAAGCTATTTCACCCAGGAGGAGTAGAAGGCAGGAAATCATCAAACTCAGGGCCGAAATCAATCAAGTAGAAACAAAGAGAACCATACAAAAAATCAACAAAACTAGGAGCTGGTTCTTTGAGAAAATCAACAAGATAGATAAACCCTTAGCCAGACTGACCAAAGGGCACAGAGAAAGTATCCAAATTAACAAACTTAGAAATGAAAAGGGAGACATAACAACGGAAACTGAGGAAATCCAAAAAATCATCAGATCCTACTACAAGAGCCTGTACTCAACACAACTGGAGAATCTGGAGGAAATGGACAATTTCCTTGACAGATACCAAATACCAAAATTAAATCAGGACCAACTAGACCATCTAAACAGTCCCATAAAGCCTAAAGAAATAGAAGGAGTCATAGAAAGTCTTCCAACCAAAAAAAGCACAGGACCAGATGGTTTCAGTGCAGAATTCTACCAGACCTTCAAAGAAGAGTTAACACCAATACTCTTCAAACTATTCCACAAAATAGAAACAGAAGGAACACTACCCAATTCCTTCTACGAAGCCACAATTACGCTGATACCAAAGCCACACAAAGATCCAACAAAGAAAGAGAACTTCAGACCAATTTCCCTTATGAACATCGATGCAAAAATACTCAACAAAATTCTTGCCAACCGAATCCAAGAACACATCAAAACGATCATCCACCATGATCAAGTAGGCTTTATCCCGGGAATGCAGGGTTGGTTCAATATACGGAAATCCATCAATACAATCCACTACATAAACAAACTCAAAGAACAAAACCACATGGTCATTTCCTTGGATGCTGAAAAAGCATTTGACAAAATTCAGCATCCTTTCATGCTTAAAGTCTTGGAGAGAACAGGAATTCAAGGCCCATACCTAAACATAGTAAAAGCAATATACAGCAAACCGGTAGCCAGCATCAAACTAAACGGAGAGAAACTTGAAGCAATCCCACTGAAATCAGGGACCAGACAAGGCTGCCCCCTTTCTCCTTATCTTTTCAATATTGTACTTGAGGTACTAGCTCGGGCAATTCGACAACATAAGGAGGTCAAAGGGATACAAATTGGAAAGGAGGAAGTCAAACTATCATTATTTGCAGACGACATGATCGTCTACCTAAGTGACCCAAAGAACTCCACTAGAGAGCTCCTACAGCTGATAAACAACTTCAGCAAAGTGGCAGGTTACAAAATCAACTCAAGCAAATCAGTGGCCTTCCTATACTCAAAGGATAAGCAGGCTGAGAAAGAAATTAGGGAAATGACCCCCTTCACAATAGCCACAAACAGTATAAAGTATCTTGGGGTGACTCTTACCAAACATGCGAAAGATCTGTATGGCAAGAACTTCAAGACTCTGAAGAAGGAAATGGAAGAAGACCTCAAAAAATGGGAAAACCTCCCATGCTCATGGATCGGTAGAATCAATATAGTTAAAATGGCCATTTTGCCTAAAGCACTATACAGATTCAATGCAATACCCATCAAAATCCCAACTCAATTCTTCACAGAGTTAGAAAGAGCAATTATCAAATTCATCTGGAACAACAAAAAACCCAGGATAGCTAAAACTATTCTCAGCAACAAAAGAAAATCTGGGGGAATCAGTATCCCTGACCTCAAGCAATACTACAGAGCAATAGTGTTAAAAACTGCATGGTATTGGTACAGTGACAGGCAGGAGGATCAATGGAACAGGATTGAAGATCCAGAAATGAACCCACACACCTATGGCCACTTGATCCTCGACAAAGAGGCTGAAAACATCCAATGGAAAAAAGATAGCCTTTTCAACAAATGGTGCTGGTTCAACTGGAGGTCAGCATGCAGAAGAATGCGAATTGATCCATCCTTGTCTCCTTGTACTAAGCTCAACTCCAAATGGATCAAGGACCTCCACATAAAGCCAGACACTCTGAAGCTAATAGAAAAGAAACT
Organism: Apodemus sylvaticus; assembly: GCF_947179515.1. Classification (NCBI taxonomy): domain Eukaryota; kingdom Metazoa; phylum Chordata; class Mammalia; order Rodentia; family Muridae; genus Apodemus; species Apodemus sylvaticus. The sequence continues at coordinate 148,210,427 of NC_067475.1, forward strand.
GGGGAAGACCCTTGAGGACATCGGTAGAGGGAGAAAGTTTCTGAACAGAACACCAATAGCGTATGCTCTAAGAGCAAGAATTGACAAATGGGACCTCATAAGGTTACAGAGTTTCTGTAAGGCAAAGGACACCGTCAAGAGGACAGATCGGCAACCAACAAATTGGGAAAAGATCTTCACCAATCCTACATCAGATAGAGGGCTAATATCCAATATATATAAAGAACTCAAGAAGTTAGACTCCAGAAAACCGAACAACCCTATTAAAAAATGGGGTACAGAGTTAAACAAAGAATTCTCACCTGAAGAACTTCGGATGGCGGAGAAGCATCTTAAAAAATGCTCCACTTCATTAGTCATTAGGGAAATGCAAATCAAAACAACCCTAAGATTTCATCTTACACCAGTCAGAATGGCTAAGATTAAAAATTCAGGAGACAGCAGGTGTTGGAGAGGGTGCGGAGAAAGAGGAACACTCCTCCACTGCTGGTGGGGTTGCAAATTGGTACAACCACTCTGGAAAGCAGTCTGGCGGTTCCTCCGAAAACTGGGCACCTCACTTCCAGAAGATCCTGCTATACCACTCCTGGGCATATACCCAGAGGATTCCCCACCATGTAATAAGGATACATGCTCTACTATGTTCATAGCAGCCCTATTTATAATTGCCAGATGCTGGAAAGAACCCAGGTATCCCTCAACAGAAGAGTGGATACAAAAAATGTGGTATATCTACACAATGGAGTACTATTCAGCCATTAGAAACAATGAATTCATGAAATTCTTAGGCAAATGGATGGAGCTAGAGAACATCATACTAAGTGAGGTAACCCAGACTCAAAAGGTGAATCATGGTATGCACTCACTAATAAGTGGTTATTAACCTAGAAAACTGGAATACCCAAAACATAATCCACACATCAAATGAGATACAAGAAGAAAGCAGGAGTGGTCCCTGGTTCTGGAAAGACTCAGTGAAACAGTATTTGGCAAAACCAGAACGGGGAACTGGGAAGGGGTGGGAGGGAGGACAGGGGAAGAGAAGGGGGCTTACGGGACTTTCGGGGAGTGGGGGGGGGCTAGAAAAGGGGAAATCATTTGAAATGTAAATAAATTATATCAAATAAAAAAAAAAAATAACTCACAGATATTGCTACCAAACTGCTTAGAGAAAATTATGGAATTTTCTTATGCAAATACAATAGTGTAGAAATACAATAGTGTAGAAATTCAGGAGTACTAAGAGTCTCTACAGGATTTACTCTGCACAGGGAAAATTAAAATCATCATAAATGAAAAAAAGGTAACCAGAATGTTCAAATAATAAGTACAAAAATAAATGAAACTCAATCAATGAATTAACTCTAATTATGGGGTCATCTGAAGGCCAATTAGAGTATGATTTTTTTCCTCAGTATATTTCAAATATTTCCCTACTTCTTGGTAGATGGATTACATCTTGGAGTGAAAACACTAAAATTATTTAGATACATTATCAATGGCTGAGTATTACAGTAGACAGAAGGTTTTAGAAGTTGGAGAAATGGATCAGTTTTTAACAACACTTCCTGCTCTCAAAGATCCCTGAGCTTTATCCCTATCACCCATTTATTTTGACCCCATCTTCTGGTTTCTGCAGGGATCCACATGCAAATGAGATACTCACATACTCATAAAAATCAAAGCAAATCTTTAAAAAACAATGTTAAAATAATTATTTTATCATGAGAATAGTATTTAATTTAAAATTTTTTGTATGCATAAATTTTCTATCAGTGAGGTATACATTTTGATATATCTTAACCAGTATGGTTTTCTCCAGCAATACATATCTGAGATTCCTGCTTGCAGTGATCATGTAGTCATGAATATATGTGTTACAATAATCAATGGTTTGATGTGAGAGAAAAGATTTCCAGAAAACTTGCTATGTGTTCAAAATTCAACAAATGTGTCCAGGCTGAAAAAGCATGGCTGTGACCCTTCAAAGTCAAAGTGGAATTTCTAGGCTAGAAACTTGGTCATAAGCTGACCTTCTCATTACTCTAGTGTTAATTGACAGGTACCATGTGAAGAATGGAACATGGGTTAAAGACAGGAAAACAGTCCTCAAGGAGCACATAGCTGCAAGGGAGATGTATTCAATACCAGTACCAGGTGCTATCTGTAATATATCATCTTCTGTATCTGTAATATATTGTGCATCATAATCAAGGGGATGCAAGATAACTAACCCTCTAGAATCTGTCCTGAATGCAGTATCACATTGCAACTGAGCATAAACTTCTGTTGGGACCCTAGTCTGTGGTTTATTAATAGTGTGATCTAGGAAAATTACTTCAACTCCCTTTTTCTGTCTTTAAAATCTGTGAAATAGGAATATTGACCTTTGTGGCCAAATTAAGTAAACTAATCTATGCTTTAATTTGAACCATGTAATAACTTTAATTTGACAGTTGTTCCTTGAACAAATGATGTTCAAAATTCACTCATCAAGCTGGAATTTGAACTTCATCATGGTTAAACATCTTTGTTTAAAAATTGTCATTAATAGTGCCAAAAATAAGCCACAGACAAAATGGTCAATAGGAACACAGATCCTATTATAACACTGGAGGAGGCTCCAGTTTACTATGTCTACTAGGTATAGACAGGCATAATAATAATCCATGCAACTTTGTCTCTTATTCATAAAAAGAATGACAAATTTTAAGGAGTTAAAAGTCTTACATGTAGTAGGCACCTCTGTATCAGAATCATCAACTTCTTTGTGTTCCTAGGAGATGATGGATATATTTCTGTGCTCAGTATGATGAGGCTCGAGTGGCAGGTCTATCAATGGGATATTACTACATTAATCAATAGATTGAGTCCAGAGAAGTGGTTATTATGGGGACCAACATGAATGGCATAGAAAGTCGATCACCAATCCAGATTCATGTCCAGAGTTCTCAATCTCAAATAGAAGTGTCCTTCACTTGTCAGTCTCAGCTTTCCAAGTGGCAGGTGAATACCTCAGGAAAGGGACAACTAATCCTGTCAGGAAAAAAATATAGCAGCATCATTAAGAATGGACAATCCAGAGTGCTTTGCCTTTTACCCATGGACTGACTGCAAGGAGTATGTTTACTTTTACATCTACATAGCTGGTGTGGAGGTTCAACATTAAGAGTAGGTTGTTAGACACTGTCACATTCTACCTTAGCCAAGCACATGAGCCAGTCCTAATTTTCAGAGAAACTTCTTCCTCCAAGGAAATAGCTGCCCCCTTTCCTTGTGAATTCAGAATGTCACTGGTACAATTATTCAGGCTTTTCTTCTTTGTTATGCTTGAGTTCAATCACACCAAAGATAAATAATAGGTTGCATTCCAAAATCGTTCATCAAGCTGATGTCCCAGAGTCCTGGAAAACTCAAAAGCAAATAGCTTTTTTCACAAGTAGGAAGGAGTGGACATGGCAGCTCCATGAGAAACATCCATAAGAAGACTTCTGTTGCTCCATTGTCATCTTCGCTCCCAGACTGACAGGACAGGCAACACCAAGTACAGAGATATCCCAAGTTTAACATCGCTTAGTACACAGACTGCCAGGCTTCTGCCTGTGCCCAAGACCTGGGCAGCTCTTCAGGTGGACTGTGTGCCAGCCCTGTCATGGGTTTTTTTGTCCTGCAGAGTGATTGGCACTTGGAACGGGTCCCCCCAGCCTCCATCATCTTAGCTCCCAGACAGACCAGACAGGCAACACCAGGTACACAGAGACAACCCCCAATATAATATTGCTTGGAGCAAGGCACACCAGGGCTCCAAATGTACCCAAGAGTAGGGCAGCCGGTCAGCATTCTGTGCCAGGGGAAACCTGGTCATCCAGAGGAGCAGAAATACCCTTACAACCTTACAGGAGGTTCAAGCACCAGGAAGTGATAACAGAACCAACTAATGTCAGAGATAACCAGATGACAAAAGACAAACATAGGAATGTTACTAACAGAAATCAAGGCAATATGACTGCATATGAACCCAATTATCCAACAACAGCAAGTCCTGGATACCGCAGCACACCAGAAAAACAAGATTTGGATTTAAAATCACTGATCATGATGCTGTTAGAGGAACACAAGAAGGACATAAATAAATCTCTTAAAGAAATACAGGAGAACATAAATCAAAAGGTAGAAGCCCTTACAAGGGAAATATGAAAATCATATAAAGAAATTCAGGAGAATATGAGTCAACAGAGAGAAGCCAATAAAAAGGAAATGTGAAAATATCTTAAAGAAATGCAGGAGAACTTGGGTCAACAGGCAGAAGTCATGAAAGAGGAAACACAAAAATCTCTTCAAGAATTACAGAAAAACAAACAAGTGAAGGAACTGAGCAAAGCCATTCAGGATCTAAAAACAAGTAGAAACAACTAAGAAATCACAAAGGGAGACAACTTTGGAGATAGAAATCATTGGGAAGAAATCAGGAGTCATAGAGGCAAATATCAACAACACAATACAAGAGAAAGGAGAATCTCAGATGCTGAAGATACCATAGAAAGAATTGACACAACAATCAAACAAAATGCAAAATGCAAAACGCTTGTAGCCCAAAACATCCAGGAAAACCAGGACAAAATGAGAAGAGCAAAACTAAGGATTATAGGTATAGATGAGAGTGAAGATTTACAACTTAAAGGGCAAGCAAATATCTTCAACAAAATTATACAAGAAAACGTCCCTAACCTAAAGAGAGATATGCCCATGAACATATAAGAAGCCTACAGAACTCCAAACAGACTGGACTGGAACAGAAATACCTCCCGTCACATAATAATCAAAACCTCATATACACTAAACAAAGAAAGAATAATAAAGGCAGTAAGAGAAAAAGGCGAAGTAACATGTAAAGGAAGACCTATCAGAATTACATCAGACTTCTCACCAGAGACCATGAAAGCTAGAAGATCCTGGGCAGATCTCATGCAGACTAAGAGAACACAAATGCCAGCCAAGACTACTATACCCAGCAAAACTCTCAATCACCATAGATGGAGAAACCAAGATATTCCATGACAAAACCAAATTTACACAATATCTTTACACAAACCTAGTCCTACAAAGGATAATAGGTGGAAAACACCAATACAAGGAGGGAAACTACACCCTGCAAAAAGCAAGATAGTAACCTTCTTTCATCAAACCCAAAAGAAGATAAAGACTCAAACATAGAAATAACATGAAAACCAACAGGAAGTAATAATTACTATTCCTTAATATCTCTTAACATCAATGAACTTAATTTCCCAATAAAAAGACATAGACTAATAGACTGGATACATAAAAAGGACCCTACATTTTGCTGCATACAGGAAATATACCTCAGTGTCAAAGACAAACACTACCTAGAGTAAAAGGCTGGAAAACATACAAGCAAATGGTCTCAGGAAACAAGCCAGAGTAGCCATTCTAATATCAGATAAAATTAACTTTCAACCTAATGTCATCAAAAGAGACACAGAAGGATACTTCTTGCTGGTCAAAGGAAAAATTCACCAAGAATTCTTAATTCTGAACATCTATACTTCAAATGCAAGGGCACCCTCATTTGTAAATGAAACTTTACTAAAGCTCAAATCACACATCTAACACAATAATTGTGGGTGACTTCAACATTCCACTCTCCTCAATGGACTGATCAGGAAAACAGAAACTAAACAGGGACACAGTGAAACTAATTGAAGCTTTGGACCAATTGGATTTAACATATATATATATATATATACATACATATAACATATCATCTTATATATAACATATCATACTAAAGCAAAAAAATATACCTTTTTCTCAGCATCTCAAGGTACCTTCTCCAAAATCGACCATATAATTGGTCACAATACAGACCTCAACAGATATAAGATCGAACTAATCCCATGTCTCCTATCAGATCACTATGGAGTAAGAGTGGTCTTCAATAACAACAAAAACAACAGAAAGCCCACATATACATGGAAGCTAAACAATACTCAACTCAACGATGCCTTGGTCAAGGAAGAAATAAAGAAAGAAATCAAAGACTTTCTAGAAATTAATGAAAATGGAGGCAAAATATACCCAAATTATGGGACACAATGAAAGCAGTGCTAAGAGGAAAACTCATAGCTCTGAGTGCCTCAAAAAAACCAAAACAAACAAACAAACAAACAAAAAAACCCCAAACAAAAAAAAACCCAAAAAACCCTGGAGAGAGCTTATACTAGCAGCTTAAAGCAGACCTGAAAGCCCTGGAACAAAAAGAAGCCAATTTACCCAAGAGGAGCAGAAGACAGGAAATTATCAAACTGAGGGCTGAAATCAATCAAGTAGAAACAAAGAGAACCATACAAATAATCAAGAAAACCAGGAGCTGATTCTTTGAGAAAATCAACAAGATTGATAAACCCTTAGCCAGACTAATCAGAGGCCACAGATACAGTATCCAAATTAACAAAATTAGAAATGAAAGGGAGATATAACCACAGAAACAGAGGAAATTCAAAAAAAATCATCAGATCCTACTACAAAAACCTATACTCAGCACAACTGGAGAATCTGAAGAAAATGGACAATTTCTTAGACAGATACCAAATACCAAAATTAAATCAGGGTAAACTAAATCATCTAAACAGTCCCATAAACCCTAAAGAAATAGAAGAGGTCATTGAAAGTCTTCCAACCAAAACCAGAACAGGACCAGATGGTTTTAGTGCAGAATACTATCAGACCTTCAAAGAAGACCTATCACTAATATTCTTCAAACTATTCCACAAAATAGAAACAGAAGGAACACTACCCAACTCATACTATGAAGCTACAATTATGCTGAGACTAAATCCACACAAATATCCAATAAAGAAAGAGAACTTCAGACCAATTTCCCTAATAAATATTGATGCAAAATAGTCAATAAAATTCTTGCCAACTGAATTCAAGAACACATCAAAATGATCATTCACCATGATCAAGTAGGCTTCATCCCACGGATTCAGGGATGGTTCAATGTACAGAAATCCATCAATGCAATCTACTACCTAAACAAACTCAAAGAAAAAAAAACACATGGTCATTTCTTTAGATACTGAAAAAGCTTTTGACAAAATTCAGCATCCTTTTAAGCTAAGTCTCAGAAAGAACAGGAATTCAAGGCCCATACCAAAACATAGTAAAAGCAATATACAGTAAACCAGTAGCCAACATCAAACTAAATAGAGAGAAACTTGAAGCAATCCCACTAAAATCAGGGACGAGACAAAGCTGCCTCCTCTCTCCATATCTTTTCAATATAGTACTTGAGGTACTAGCTAGAGCAATTAGACAACATCAGGAGGTCAAAGGGTTACAAATTAAAAAGGAAGAAGTCAAACTATCACTATTTTCTGATTATATGATAGTGTACTTAAGTGACCCAATAAAACTCCATCAGAGAACTCCTACAGCTGATAAACAACTTCAGCAATGTGACTTGTTTTAGTCATCTCAAGCAAACCAGTAGCCTTCCTATACTCAAAGGATAAGCAGTCTGAGAAAGAAATTAGAGAAATGACCCCCTTATCAATAGCCACCAACAATATAAAGTATCTTGGTATGACACTGACCAAAAAAGTGAAAGATATGAATGACAAGAATTTCAGGTATTTGAAGAAGGAAATTAAAGAAGACCTCAGAAAATGGAAAACTCTTCCATGTTCATGGATTGGTAGGATTAATATAGTTAAAAAGACCATCATGCCAAATGCAATCTATAGATTCAATACAATCCTCATCAAAATCCCAACTCAGTTCTTTATAGAGTTAAAAAGAGCAATTTGCAAATTCATCTGGAATAACAAAAAACACAGGATAGCTAAAACTATTTTCAACAGTAAAAGAACTTCTGGGGGAATCGGTATCCTAGACCTCAAGCAGTACTACAGAGCAATAGTGTCAATAGTGTTAAAAACTGCATGGTATTGTTACAGTGACAGGCAAGTAGATCAATGGAATAGAATTGAAGACCCAGAAATTAACTCACATACCTATGGTCACTTGATCTTCGACAAAGGAGCTAAAATCATCTAGTGGATAACAGACAGCATTTTCAACAAATGGTGCTTCTTCAACTGGAGGTCACCTTGTAGAAGAATGCAAATTGATCCATTCTTATCTCCTTGTACTAAGCTCAACTCCAAATGAATCAAGGACCTCCACATAAATCCAGACACACCGAAACTAATAGAAACTAATAGAAAAGAACCTGGATAAGACCCTTGAGGAAATGGGCACAAGGGAAAAGTTCCTGAACAGAACACCAATAGCTTATGTTCTAAGATCAAGAATTGTCAAATGGGACCTCATAAAATTACAAAGTTTCTGTAAGGCAAAGGACACTGTCAAAAGGACAAAATGGCAACCAACAAATTGGGAAAGGATCTTCACCAACCCTACATCCTGCAGAGGGCTAATATCCAATATATACTAAAAACTCAAGAATTTAGACTCCAGAGTGCCAAATAACCCTATTAAAAATGGGGTACAGAGCTAAACAAAGAATTTTCACCTGAAAAATTTCGAATGGCTGAGAAGCACCTTAAGAAATGTTCAACATCACTAATCATTAAGGAAATGAAAATCAATATAACATGAGATTTCACCTCACACCAGTCAGAATGGCTACAATTAAAAACTCATGAGAGTTTTAGGTGGTTCATCTGTCAGGCCTCCGGGCGTGAGGCCTGTGTACTGCCTGGAGACCAACAAAGGGAGAGAATCCCCGCGGCCATATTCACTGCCAGCCAAGGCAGAAGAGCTTCACTAGGTACTGTATCACCCAGAACTTTAGTTCTCTGGGGGTGCAAACCGCTAGCGGTCTGCCTGAGCTCAGGAACTGAGCACATAGGAGGTTCATCTGCCAGACCTCCGGGTGTGGGGCCTGTGTCCTGCCTGGAGACCAGCACAGGGAGAGAAGCCCCACGGCCATATTCGCTGCCTGCCGGAGCAGAAGAGCTTCATTAGGTACTGTATCACCCTGAGCTTTAGATCTCTGGGGGTGCAAACTGCCAGGGTTCTGCCCATACTCAAGAACTGAGCACATAGGCGGTTTGTCTGCCAGTTCGCTGGGCGTGGGGCCTGTGTCCTGCCTGGAGACCAGCAGAGGGAGAGAATCACTGCGGCCATATTCGCTGCCTGCCAGAGCAGAAGAGCATCACTAGGTACTGTATCACCCTGAGCTTTAGATCTCTGGGGGTGCAAACAGCCAGAGGTCTGCCTGCACCCATGACCTGAGCACACAGGTGGTTCATCTCCCAGCTGGTTGGTCATGGGGCCTGTATCCTTTGCAGAGAACAGCAGAGGGAGCTACTCCCGTGTACATCTTTGTGACCTGCCAGGGCAGAAAAATATCACTAGGTATTACTGTATTATCCTGAGCTTAAGATCTCTGGGGGTGCAAATCTCCAGGGGTCTGCCTGCACTCAGGACCTGAGAACATAGGCAGTTTATCTGCAAGCTGGTCAGTCGTGGGGCCTGTATCCTACCTGAGAATCAACAGAGGGAGTGACCCCTCACTCACTATCTTTGCTCCATAACAGAGCAGTCTGAGAACACCTGGTTCACCTTGACAACACAAGTATAACATTTCCTGAGGCAACACTGAGCAGGGCTCCAAAGGCACAAAAGAGGAAGGCAGAAGACATCCAGTGTCTCAGAAATAGCCCTAAAGGTCCACAATAGGTTGTGGCACCAGCCAGTGACAATAAGACCATCTAACACCAGTGAGAACTAGATGGCTAAAGGCAAGCGTAGGAATGTTGCTAACAGAAACCAAGGCTTTATGGCAGCATCTGAACCCAATTCTCCAACAATAGCAAGTCCTGGATACCCCAACACACCAGACAAACAAGAGTTGGATTTAAAAACACTGGTAAGGATGCTGTTAGAGGAACACATGAAGGATATAAATAAATCTCTTAATGAAATTCAGGAGAAAAATGATCAAAAGCTAGAAGCTCTTACAAGGGAAACACAAAAATCACTTAAAGAAATTCAGGACAATATGGGTCAGAAGTTTGTAGCCAATAAGGAGGAAATGCAAAATTCACTTAAAAAAAAATACAGGAGAAGTTTGATCAACAGGCAGAAGTCATGAAAGAGGAAACACAAAAATCTCCCAACGTATTAGAGGAAAACACAAGCAAATGACAGAACTGAGCAAAACCTTCCAGGATCTGAAAACAGAAATAGAAACAACTAAGAAAGCACAAAGGGAGACATCTTTGGAGATAGAAAACCTTGGGAAGAAATCAGGGACCATAGATGCAAATAACAACAGAATACAAGAGATAGAAGAAAGAATCTCAGATGGTGAAGATACCATAGAAACCATGGACTCAACAGTCAAAGAAAATGCAAAATGCAAAAAGCTTGTAACCCAAAACATCCAGGAAATCCAGGACACAATGAGAAAGCCAAATCTAAGGATTATAGGCATTGATGAGAGTGAAGATTTACAACTTAAAGGGCCAGAAAATATCTTCAATAAAATTATGGAAGAAAACTTCCCTAAGCTAAAGAGAGAGATGCCCATGAATATGCAAGAAGCCTATAGAACTCCAAACAGACCGGACCAGAACAGAACTACATCCTGTCACATAATAGTCAAAACCCCAAATGTACTAAACAAAGAGAGAATACTTAGGGCAGTAAGAGAAAAAGGGCAAGTAACATATAAAGGAAGACCTATCAGAATTACACTAGACTTCTCACCAGAGACCATGAAAGCTAGAAGATCCTGGGCAGAGCTCATGCAGACTCTAAGAGAACACAAATGCCAGCCAAGACTACTATACCCAGTGAAATTCTCAATCACTATAGATGGAGAAACCAAGATATTCCATGACAAAACCGAAATTACACAATATCTTTCCACAAACCCAGCCCTACAAAGGATAATAGGGGGAAAACACCATTATAACGAGGGAAACTATACCCAGGAAAAAGCAGGATATTAAGCTTCTTTCATCAAACCCCAAAGAAGATAAAAACACTAGTATAAAATTAACATCAAAAATGATGGGAAGCAATAACCACTACTCCTTAATATCTCTTAACATAAATGGACTCGATTCCCCAATAAAAAGACATAGACTAACAGACTGGTTACATAAACAGGACCCTACATTTTGCTGCATACAGGAAACACACCTCAGTGTCAAAGACAAAAACTAACTTAGAGTAAAAGGCTGGAAGACAATTCTATAAGCAAATGGTCTCAGAAAACAAGCCAGCGTTGCCATTCTGATATCAGATAAAATCGACTTTCAACCTAATGTCATCAAGAGACATTGAAGGTCACTTCTTGCTGGTCAAAGGAAAAATCCAACAATAAGAACTATCAATCCTGAATATCTATGCTGCAAATACAAGGGCGCCCTCATTCATAAAAGAAACTTTACTAAAGCTCAAAGCATACATTGCACCTAACACAATAATTGTGGGTGACTTCAACACTCCACTCTCATCAATGGACCGATCAGAAAAACAGAAACTAAACAGGGAGACAGTGAACCTAATTGAAGCTTTGGACCAATTGGATTTAACAGATATATATAGAACTTTTCATTCCAAAGCAAAAGATTATACCTTTTTCTCAGCACCTCATGGTACCTTCTCCAAAATCGATCATATAGTTGGTCACAAGACAGACCTCAACAAATATAAGAAAATTGAAATAATCCCATGCCTCCTATCAGATCACTATGGAATAAAAGTGGTATTTAATAACAATAAAAACAACAAAAAGCCCACATATACATGGAAATTGAACAGTACTCTACTCAATGATACCTTGGTAAAGGAAGAAATAAAGAAAGAAATCAAAGATTTTTTTAGAATTTAACGAAATTGAAGGCACAACATACACAAATCTATGGGACACAATGAAAGCAGTGCTAAGAGGAAAATTCATAGCTTTAAGTGCCTCCAAAAAAATTTGAGAGAGCATACACTAGAAGATTAACTGCACAACTGAAAGCCCTGGAACAAAAAGAAGCTAATTCACCCAGGAGGAGAAGAAGACAGGAAATCATGAAACTCAGAGCTGAAATCAATCAAATAGAAACCAAGAGAACCATACAAAGAATCAAAAAAAAAAACCAGGAGCTGGTTTGTTGAAAAAATCAACAAGATAGAGAAGCCCTTAGCCAGACTAACCAAAGGGCACAGAGAAAGTATCCAAATTAACAAAATTAGTAATGAAAAGGAAGATATTACAACAGAAATTGAGGAAATTAAAAAAAAATCATCAGATCCTACTACAAAAGCCTGTATCTGGAGAATCTGGAGGAAATGGACAATTTCTTAGACAGATACCAAATACCAAAATTGAACCAGGATCAAATAGATCATCTAAACAGACCCATAACCCCTAAAGAAATAGAAGGGGTCATAGATAGCCTTCCGACCAAAAAAAAAGCACAGGACCAGATGGTTTCAGTGAAGAATTTTATCAGACCTTCAAAGAAGATTTAACACCAATACTCTTCAAACTATTCTACCAAATAGAAACAGAAGGAACACTACTCAATTCCTTCTTCGAAGCCACAATTACACTGATACCAAAACCACACAAAGATCCAACTAAAAAAGAGAATTTCAGGCCAATTTCCCTTATGAATATCGATGCAAAATTACTCAATAAAATTCTTGCCCACCAAATCCAAGAACACATCAAAATGATCATCCACCATGATCAAGTAGGCTTCATCTCAGGGATGCAGGGATGGTTCAATATAAGGAAATACATCAATGCAATCCACTACATAAACAAATTCAAAGAAAAAAAACCACATAACCATTTCATTAGCTGTTGAAAAGGCATTTGACAAAATTCAGCATCCTTTCATGCTAAAAGTCTTGGAAAGGACAGTAATTCAAGGCCAATATCTAAACATAGTAAAAGCAATATACAGCAAACCGGTAGCCAACATCAAACTAAATGGAGAGAAACTTGAAGCAATCCCACTAAAATCAGGGACTAGACAAGGTTGCCCCTTCTCCCAGTATCTATTCAATATAGTTCTTGAAGTCCTAGCAAGAGCAATTAGACAAAATAAATTAGTCAAAGGGATACAAATTGGAAAGGAAGAAGTCAAACTATCACTATTTGCAGATGATATGATCGTATAATGAGTGACCCAAAAAACTCTACTAGAGAACTCCTACAGCTGATAAACAACTTCAGCAATGTGGCTGGCTACAAAATCAACTCAAGCAAATCAGTAGCCTTTCTATACTCAAAGGATAAGCAGACTGAGAAAGAAATTAGGGAAATGACACCCTTCACAATAGCCACAAACAGCATAAAGTATCTTGGTGTGACTCTGACCAAACAAGTGAAAGACCTATATGACAAGAACTTCAGATCTCTGAAGAAGGAAATCAAAGAAGATCTCAGAAAATGGAATAATCTTCCATGCTCATGGATTGGCAGGATTAATACAGTTAAAGTGGCCACATTGCCAAAGGCAATCTACAGATTCAATGCAATCCCCATCAAAACCCCAACCCAGTTCTTCATAGAGCTAGAAAGAGCAATGCTCAAATTCATCTGGGATAACAAAAAACCCAGGATAGCTAAAACTATTCTCAAAAGTAAAAGAACTTCAGGGGGATTCAGTATCCCAGACCTCAAACTTTACTACAGAGCAATAGTGATAAAAACTGCATGGTACTGGTACAATGTCAGGCAAGCGGATCCATGGAATAGGATTGAAGACCCAGAAATGAACCCACACACTTATGGTCACTTGATCTTTGACAAAGGAGCTGAAAGCATCCAGTGGAAAAAGATAGTCTTTTCAACAAATGGTGCTGGTTCAATTGGAGGTCAGCATGCAGAAGAATGCGAATCAATCCATTCTTATCTCCTTGTACTAAGCTCAACTCCAAATGGATCAAGCACCTCTACATAAAACCAGACACACTGAAACTAATAGAAAAGGAACTGGGGAAGACCCTTGAGGGATCAGTTCCTGACTAGAACACCAATAGCTTATGCTCTAAGATCAAGAATTCACAAATGGGACCTCATAAAACTACAAAGTTTCTGAAAGGCAAAGGACACTGTCAAAAGGACAAAACATCAACCAACAGATTGGGAAAGGATCTTCACCAACCCTAAATCTGACAGAGGGCTAATATCTAACATATACAGGAACTCAAGAAGGTAGAACCTAGAGAACCAAATAACCCCATTAAAAAGTGGGATACTGAACTAAACAAAGATTTTTCACATGAAGAACTTCGGAGGGCTGAGAAACACCTTAAGAAATGTTCAACATAATTAATCATTAGGGAAATGCAAATCAAAACAACCCTGAGATTTCACCTCACACCAGTCAGAATGGCTAAGGTCAAAAACTCAGGAGACAGTAGGTACTGGCGAGGATGTGGAGAAAGAGGAACACTCCTCCACTGCTGGTGGGATTGTAAGACGGTGCAACCACTTTGGAAATCAGTCTGGCAGTTCCTCAGAAAACTGGCCATGGTACTTCCAGAGGACCCTGCTATACCACTCCTGGGCATATACCCAGAGGATTCCCCAGCATGCAATAAGGACACATGCTCCACTATGTTCATAGCAGCCCTATTTGTAGTCGCCAGAAGCTGGAAACAACCCAGGTGTCCCTCAACAGAGGAATGGATACAAAAAATGTGGTATATTTACACAATGGAGTACTATTCAGCCATTAGAAACAATGAATTCATGAAATTCGTTGACAAATGGATGGAGCTGGAGAACATCATACTAAGTGAGGTAACCCAGTCTCAAAAGATCAGTAATGGTATGTACTCACTCACTGATAAGTGGATAATAACCTAGAAACTTGGAATACCCAAGAAATAATCCACATATTAAATGATGTCCAAAAAGCACAGAGGAGTGGCCCCAGGTTGTGGAAAGACTCAATGCAACAATAGAGGGGAATACCAGAACAGGGAATTGGGAAAGAGTTGATGGAGGAACAGGGGGAGGGAAGAGGTCTTATGAGACTTGCAGGGAGTGGGGACCCAGAAAATGGGAAATGATTTGAAATGTTAATAAAGAATACATCGAAGAAAAAAAAAGAAAAAAAAAAGAAAAAAGTAAAATTAAAAAACTCAGGATACAGCAGATGTTTGCGAGATTGTGGAGAAAGAGGAACACTCCTCCACTGCTGGTGGGACTGCAAGCTGGTACAACCACTCTGGAAATCAATCTGGTGCTTCCTCAAAAAACTGGGCATGACACTTCTGGAGGACCCTGTTATACCACTCCTCTGTATATACCCAGAGGATTCCCTGTCATACAATAAGGACACATGCTCCACTATGTTCATAGCAGCCTTATTTATAATAGCCAGAAGCTGGAAAGAACCCAGATGTTCCTCAATGGAGGAATGGATACAGAAACTGTGGTATATGTACACAATGGAATACTACTCAGCAATTAAAAACAAAGAATTCATGAAATTCTTAGGCAAATGTTTGGAACTGGAAAATATCATCCTAAGTGAGATAACCCAATCACAAATGAATACATATGGAATGCAGTCACTGATAAGTGGATATTAGCCCAGAAGCTCTGAATACCCAAGACACAATTAATATATCAAATGATTCCCAAGAAGAAGGAAGGTGAGGGCCCTGGTCCTGCAAGGCTTGATGGAGCAGTGTAGGGGATTACCAGGACAGAGAAGTGGGAGGGTGTTGATTGGGAAATGGGTAGAGGGAAGAGGGCTCATGGGACTTATGGGGAGGGAGGAACCGTGAAACGGGAAATCATTTGGAATGTAAACAAAGAATATAGAAAAAAAACTGAATACCTCTGTTATGTGAACATATATTGGAGACACCATCTCTTAAGTGCTTTCTTAAGTGGGTCACTAGGGCTAGTGTATTTCTAAAGTAGAAAGCTTGCCACAGCTTCTTTCCACTAATCCTTTTGAATTCTGATTAACTCTTGTAAAGGACAAATCGGAATGAGGCCTGTGATTGGCTTCAATTTCTGGTCAGTTTCAGTAATCCCTTTTGATGTTGGAGACTCCACCTCCACTAAGGCCCTCCCATGACACTTGCTTGTAATTATTTTAAGGTCTGGGAGTGGGAAACTCAGTTCAATGATCTGAGTACTTTTACCAATATTTGGCTTTGATCCTAGTGTGATTAGGATCTAGGAATTTTTATCTTATTGTTGTAAATCCCACATCATCCTCAAGGAAGCCAGAAAGGAGTCTACTTTTTAGTAGTTGATATGCATATGAAATGCACACCTGTATTCTTTGACAACTCTGGAAAGTACTCACCAAATTACTGGAGTTATGCAATAGTCAGTCAGACACAGATGCCAGAACATCAGATAGAATAACCAGGACAGACAGATGATCAGTAACAAAGTGTCTGTGTGCACTTGTGTGAATTTTATTATCAGAGTATATGTGTATGTCAGTCAAATGTACAGTTTTGAATTAAGTTGTCAAAAACTATTTCCAAACTGCTGGGATGCTTTGCTAATTCCTGCCAGGCATGGGTGGTTCTGTTTATTTAGTCCTATGGATTTTACATAGTGTATATTAAGGGGAAAATACTCACCAGGCTATTTGCATTTTAATCTTTTAGGAAAAAAATATCACCCCAAGGCAATGGGCAAAGGCACATCTTGTTGGTGGTCAGGGGCACAGCAAATGGCAGTTCTTTGTTGTTCTAGCTTGATGTCTGACTTGGTAGCCAAAGCTGTTTTATGCTTAGGACACATAAAATCCAAATCAAATCCAGGCAGAGCAGCAAGGGAGGAAGAAGACAGACACCTGTGTTCCATCAAGGTGTGGGTGGGAAAAGATGCCCACAGATCTGCCCTCCAACCCATGGCACAGCTGGACCACAGACACACAGAGCCCTGCCTTAATGATGCAGAGCAGTGTGGGAGGAGGAAGACAGACAGAAGAGACCTTCGGACCACCATGCTACCCACAGAGTTGCCCCAAAAGGCAACACACAGGTCATAGACAACACTTGTTATACAATGAGGACAGAGAATGTGACCCAAGGGCCCACTGGGGGTCCACATGACCAGTCTACAGTAGGAGCCACCATGATATGCGAACATGTGGTAGGCTGATGGGAGATATATAGAGCAGCTTGAGTGTTATAAAGAGAGATGGAACTGGAGACTCCAGGGTGGAGAGGGGTAGCCTGTTGTGAATGGCCAATTCTCCCTGCCTTCCCCCCTCCCCAATACACACCTTGAGCCACACAGTAAGGTTCCAGTTAGAGCAATGTCTGAGTCCATGGATTCACAATGGTAGGTAGTGATGTCCAAGGCTCATACTACCACTAGAGAACATGAGGGCATTCCTGGTCCTGGAAGCTCTGGAGACAATCTAGATGCCCAGGAGCTGAGCATAACTGGCCCCACTCTTCACTGGCTATAGGGCTCCAGAGAGCTGGCTCCATATCACGCCTGCTGTAGAACTCAGGAACACAGAACTCCCTATGCCTGTCTCAGGCAATACAGTAGAGCTGGTCTTGGTACTGATAGTGAGGGTAGACTGTACAAGGGTGTGAATGCCATCTGCTGAGGGATGGCACAGGCACTGAGAAGCTGCCCATGGGGTCGTGTGTATGGAAAAGCTAGTTCTGCTGCTTGCCTGCTGCAGCACTCATACTTGGGAGAGTGGACCCTGCATCAAACTTGGACAACATTGTAGAGATGGTCCCAGTGACGGGGTTTGGAGAAGTTCGGGGGCATGGGTAGGGGCTGGGGAGTGAGCGAGCTCCTCCTGAGGGCATGAGTGAAGGAGAGCTTGCCCTGTTGTTAGGTTGTGAGATGGCCTGGGGGGGATAGCTGGAGATGGATACAGATCAGATCCTGGGCAGCATAGTGAAGTTGGCTGTGGTGACACAGGCATGGGTGAACCAGTCCCAAGGGTGTGAGAGCTGAAGAGCAGGCCCATTCCCTTTTAGGCTTTAGCACTTGGGAGAGTGAACCTGGCATTGACTGGGCAGCGCCGTGGGTGGAGCTGGCTTCGGAGGTGTTGGTGCAGGTAAGCCAGCCCAGAGGGCATAAAAGCAGAAGAGCTAATCCTGTCTCCTACTGGTGGTGTCATTCAGTAGACTAGCTAGAATATTGCTGGAGAGCTCAGCACAATGGTCAGGATAAAATAGAACCCATGGGTTAACAAGTTTAGCTACCACCCAGGCTCAGATCTAGGGCTCTGAGGGGGCCTACCCCAAAAGCTACATCATCTTCAGATGGTTGGGAACTGTGAAATGGCCAATTCTCTTGATCAAAAGTTATAGGGTCTCCAGGACACAGGATAATGGGGTAACCTCCCAGTGAGGCTCCATCCAATATTGATAGTGTCACAGAAGCCAGCCATTTAGAAACAGAGCAATGATTCATTGCAATGAACATTTGCATGTGAGAATGTGTAGACAGAGGAATATACTGTGGGACAGATGAGATACACTATAGCTTCCACAATGAGATTTTTCTCTTCTTTGATTTTTGTTTGTGTGGATTTTTTTTTTGAATAGAGGAAAGTTGCAATTGTGAAGGGCAGATGTGAAGGATTGGGGAGATGAGCAGGGCTGGGGCCCATGATGTAAACCTAAAAACAAATCAATAAAAAGTTAAGCGAGTGAGTAAAATGTGAGAGTAGTTGTAGGTGAGTACATGGTGTAAATAAAACAAATTCCTGTAAGCTTTTAGAAATAGCAAAACAAAACAAAACAAAACAAAACAAAAAAACAAAACCAAAAAACCCATTACCCTTTTTTCTAGTATAGCCTTCAGTTCATTGAGATGGGAGTATGGGAGACAAAAAGGGAACAGGAAGATAATTTTTCTCCAGGAGCCTCAGTTTTGCAATGGAAGTAGTCTTATAAAGGAAAAATATGAAAGAATAAGTGTAGGCAGTCCATCCTCATTCTAACAGTGGGTAGTGTAGGAGTGGCATGAGATGAGGGGTGTGTGTCAGCATGAGTCCAGTATTCTCACATGGTATACATAGTCATAGCATTGCCTGCTCCCATGTAAATATATACAACTGTAATTTATCAAAAACCAATACAAATTTAAAAATAAATCCAAGCCCAAGTGCTGAAAGCAGTCTTCTGACCAGCTGTTTTTAAAAGAGAAAGTATAATTAAAAACTAAATAGTAATTTAAAACCTTTGAGATATTAGAAATGGTTTGTGTGTGGGTCTTTTATGGTAGCATACAGCTGCAAATCATCACATAGGAGGTGAAGACAAGAGGATCAAGAACTCAAACCAGACTTGTCTACACAGCACATTCTAGGTTATCCTGGGAAATATGACATGCTGTATAAAACAAACAAACAAACAGACAAACAAAACCAAAACCAAAAATAACTACACAAAAACCAAATGAGGTTAAAGAGAAGTGAAGGATTGACTGGAGGGGCATTAAAGACAGACTATGAGTTTTTGGAAAGTTCTAAGGAGGAGTGAGTCTTTGTTGTGTTGATAACACCACTAATGCTGGAGAGGGCATGTAACACTGGGCTTGCTGTTTTAAGCTGCTGACAAAATTTTCACAAAGGCTCAAGTGATGGAAAGTGAAGAGGCTTGTAGGAAAGCAAGTGGAAAACGAGAAACAGGGCACGCTGACAGCAGAGCTCACTGAAGAGGCTTTCGAGTGTCTTGGCTTTCCTTCTCCTGAGTTAACAAGTAATATAAGCTCTGTAGAAGTAAGAAAATGAGAAACAAAACCAGCGTTTAACTCTTCTCAGAAATAACTACAGACAATATTTGTGAAATGTTTGTTGTTAATATTTATGGCCAATCTTTGAAGTTGTATACTGGTGTGCATATGTGTATAATTTTAAGCAAATGCTACTAGTGCTGTATAAAGCTGTAATACTCACCTCTTAATATGCCTGTAGTTTATTATGATAGCTTCATGTGCGTGTGTGTGTGTGTGTATATGTGTGTGTGTGTGTGTGTGTGTGTGTGTGTCTATGAGCCTGACCTATTGTTCTTTACATTTTGTCCAGTTTTAGCTTGCTGCAATGGGCTCCTTTTACTGTAAAAAGAAGCTTTTTTGATGTGGGGTGATAGAATTACAGTCAATGTAGAATGGGAGTAAATATTTAGAATGCAATTAGAAAGATCACTGGTTTAAGAAAGTTGAAGTAGTAGGTTTTAAGGCCTCACAAATAGTTGACTGGGTTTACTATATCAACCATGTTTCCTGTATTGACAAGTAGATACCTATAGGTTAATAAATCTGAATCCACAGCAACCTTGTTTTGACTTATACATTCAATTCTTGACTCTGGTTCTATGAGAATCTTCCATTGTCTGGTTCTTATTAGCTTCACTTGTTTTGTTTTGTTTTTTTTGTTTTTTTTTTTAAAGAGGTTACTATGGAAAATAAGCATACAAATCTTTTACCAATTCTGTCACAAGATCTGAAGGGTTCTCTCCTCTGTGCAAAGAGAACAGAGCTTGTAGCTTTAGCCATGTTCTTCTCAATCAACCTTAAGCAAGTAGCTTGACATTGATTTTTTCCAATCTGCATATGAAAAATACTACCATCTTAACAGCTATTAATGACACCTTGAAAGTACACATATTTTCTAAAACGGTTACTTACATTTTAAATAATGAAAAACGGACCAGTGATACCAATATTCATTTCATACAATCTGACAGTTATTGGAAAAAGAAGAGGATGTTAGCAGAAGCAAATCAATATGTCCTGCTAAACACTCTGAATCTTTCTCACCAATCATTATGTGTTAGCTAAAATGTCTAAGTTGTCCCAAACAAGACATAAACCTTAAGTTCTCTACTTGAGGATTGAAGGTGAAGGAAGGAGCACTACATATATTCACTACTGTCCCTGCATAGGTCTTCCATTTAAATCAATATGTGTTTCTACAAGGCTTGTGGATTTTCTCAGCATGCCATGGAATTTCAACAAGCATTCTTCTTACTTCTCTTTGTTTTTATTCTGTTTTTCATTTTGTTTTGTTAACCTATGAGCCTAACAAGTGTGGACAGTTTAAGCATTGGCGTGGAACTACTCATAGGAGCACAGTAACTCCCCCAACATCACTACAGACAATAACATACTCCTCCTTAGCAGCTCTTCATTTCCAAGAGCTCTCCTGGAAGGAGCAGAATCCTAAAGCCTCCCTTCTGTATCTATGACTGAATGCTGATGGATCTGGTCTCATGCAAGTCTTGTGTAGGTCATCACAGCAGCAGGTGCCATGCTCTGTCCACATAACAGCATTTGCCACAGTCTTCCCATACTCTTGACTTGTGCATTCTTTCCACTTCCACTTCCATGTTCCCTGAGCACTGGAAGAGGTGATAATGAATATCCTATTGGAGGATGAACACTCATTAGTTCTCAGCACAACCAGCCGTGAACTTACACTAACCACTATTCATTATAGCAATGGGGTTCTCTGAAAAAAATGTGAGAAACAATGGATTGTCTTCTTTCTCATCGACTAAATCAACTTTTTCTGCACATTTTTTTTGATTTTATTTTAAAATGTTCAGATATGCTAAGTATTTAAATTAGAACAACTGGACCAGGACAAGTGTAAACTCACTGTGAACTGGCATTGGCTGTTGAAGAATTTTGTAAACATAAATCAACAAGAGATATGATGAAGAGAAAGTCCAAACTGAGATGAAACCTCGTCTGGGCTATTTGTTTTTCAAAACACTCCTGCATATAGTCTGATAAGCATAAGCAGCAATTATGGCACAGAATATAAAGTAATCACCATTCTGAAAAACAAACCCATAATGCCAATTTTTTCCCCAAATTAGTTCTGCTATTTTATATTTATACTTTCCAGGAAATAATTGTCAGCATGAATCAACAGCACATGTCAGAGAGTTTTCCTAGAAGAAAGATGCAGAGATGTTAAAATAAATAAATGAAACACTTTCAAATATCCATTTAATCAGGGAGTAGATTTAGGCTAGAACACTAATTTTTTTTTTTAAATTTTGTGTATGAAGGCCTGAGTTGTATATGTTCTCGTTGTATGTGTATGCACATGCATGTGTGTATGTGTGATGTGAATACTAGAGATCAATGTCAGATACCTCCTTTAATGGGTTATCACCTTATTTTTTATTTTTGAGAATTTCATACAAATATATATATATATATATATATATATATATATAACATGTTTTTGATTAAATATAATCCTATTCCTTCCCTTCCAACTCCTCTCCTATCCCTCTTTACACTTTTCCTCACAGCTTCATTTTCTTCTCTCAAAATCCTCTAAATCCTCACTGCTGCAATGCTTGTGGATGTAGGGTTATCTACTCGAGTATGGGCAGCCTCTCAATAGGTCACATCCTGAAGAAAGTGACTATCCCTTTCCAACTTTTTTTCATCAACTGCCAGTGTCTCAGCTAGGGGTAAACTTCATGAGCCCTTCCCTAAAGCCTGCTGGAATATTGTCAGAGTTGATCTTTCAGTCACAACGTCTGTACATTCATATGGGTTCTGAAAACACTGCTTTGCTGTTGCCATTCCCTACTTTGGACCCTTACAATCTGTTCACCTTTGTTTCCAAGATGATCCTTAGCCTTGGAAGAAGAGTTCATCTCATTCATCATAGAATGTGGAACTTTTCATGTAAGCTAGAATGTTTGGCAGCACCTCTCCAGGCCCTCCGGTCTTTCTTTCCCTGATCTGTGGATACATACATTACCACCACACATATTTCTATTTTTATATGGGAGCTGAAGATCAGAACTCAGGTCCTCACACTTGCTTTCAACTGAGACATCTCTCCAGCCCCATCCTGGGACATTTTAAGGTGAAAATGAATGAGTCCAACATTACCCATGATCATATATGAATCTTGTAGCCATGACACATTATCAAAACAGATGAGATATTGTAAAGGCTAAAGTTAACCTGTGAGCCCCACATGTCCAAGGACAGATAACTTCATGGCTGCTGTTCATGTAGGATAACAAGTCATGTATTGTCACATTAATAAATAAGATTGGTTATATCCAACAGTATATGTTTGATCACATGTAAGTGGGAGATATACAAGCAAGACGTATGTTAGGATGTATATTTACCCCCAATAGGAAAAAGGCAAAAAGCTTTGTAGGTTTGGCCTTTATCAGCATGTAACTGAAGCGATTCACTTCCATTTCTCTGGGAATCCAGTTTATGGATATGGTCACTGTCCATCTTATTGTCTGGTATTCTTAAAGGTTGCTTTAATTGGATAGTTGTGGATTTGGTCTTTTGCCTTGCAATTTTCAAGCTTAACAATAAACACGCTCTATTCAGTATGACTTCATTTGTGTAAAACCAACATACCTTGAACAGTAATGTGCTGAGGACACATTAATAAAGCTACAAGGAAGGCTGAGGATAGACATACACAGAGATGATATTGTTGAGACTGGGTTGCTGAGATTACTTCTCGAATCTCACTATACATTAGATGAAACTGGGGAGCTTTAAAAAAGATATTGATGTGAAGAGCTCAGCCCAGAACAATTAAATTAGAATCACTTTACTGAGTGGCTTTGCTAAGACTTACAGTAAACAGACACTTAGGCTTCATTGAGGAAATTGGGGTCAACCGTTCTCAGTACCACAAGGTCTCTTCTGCAATTAGTCCCTCTATCCTCAGCATTATTATTTACCCCACTGCAGGGTTACTCTTTTTAGCATACCATGTGCCTTAATATTGGAGAGTTTCAAGGAAATAATAAAATGGGAGAGTAAAAGACAGTCACTGGATATGGTGACTTCCATTCCTGGCTTCTAACTTATTTTGCTTTGCTTTCAAAAACATTGCCCTGCAAATGATTGTCCATCTTTCAGCTTCCTTATTACTGTTCTCTCAATCCATTTCAGGCTTTTATCCACAGCACCGCCCCAAACACCTTTAAAACCAGTGATAATGATCTTTTGTGGGATTCTGTGGTCTGATGTTTAACTTCTTTGTGTTCAACTTTCAACACAGAAGGTTGATAATAGACTCCACTTTATTTTTTTAAACTAGTTTATGGATTGCTATGGTAGGATCAGCTTTCTTTGACTTCAAACTATGGATATAATTCTATTCTTCATCCTCAATGAGGTTGACTGAATTCTTTTTTGAGATGCGAGAAATCTTTGTGGGCCTTTCATCTTGCATACCATTTATCTTCAGCTCTGATGTCTCTTTTCAATTTGGTCTTAAATTCTCAACCATAAACACAATCTGGTGTTTAACCATTCCTTACTTCTTGTATTTCTATGTTTCTTTCTCGGTATTGTACCTCTGACATGCTTCAGTTTGGATCCTCCTACCTGAGCCTTTAAAATACTAGATTTATATATATATGGCTATCCTTGACTAATATTTTATTCTATTCCTCAACTAATTCCTATCATTTACTGAGTTGCTTGAGACATATAACAACTACATATGCATTCAACTTATGCATGTATCTTCAATTAACCTTCACATTATGCAATGCATTGCCCCCACTCTTTCTCCTGTTACTACTGTGTAGTCCATCTGAACTAAGTCAGTAGCTCCTGACTGTTTTGCTGTTGTTTTGATTGTTTGCTTTGTTTTATTTCCTTTCTCTTCATTCCTGAGTTTTCTTACTTTCATTCTTAATTATTTTTTTACATTCAAATTGTTGCCCCTTCACCGTCTCCACCACCGAAATCTTTCCCCTATCCTCATCCCCTTCACTTCTGAGAGGGTGGCACTATCCCCCTAGCTATCCTTCCACACTTGAGAGATTAGGCATCTCCCTTCCCACTGAGGCCAGACAAGGAAATCTTATGTTACATATGTGCTGGGGGCCTCATACCAGCCAGTGTATGATCTTTGGTTGGTGGCTTAGTTTTTGGGAGCTCCTATAGGTCCAGGTTAATTGATACTGCTAGTCTTCCTATGGGGTTTTATCCCTTTCAGTTCCTTCAATACTCCCCCCAACTCTTCCATAGGGGTCCCTGACCTCAGTCCAATTCTTGGCTGTGAATATCTGCATCTATCTCAGTCAGCTGCTGAGATACTCACAGCTGCTCAGTCACTGTAAGGACACCCATGCCAGGCTTCTATCTACAAGCACAAAATAGAATCAGTAATATTGTAAGGGATTGTTTCCTGCCCATGGGATGAATCCCTAGTTGGGTCAATCACTAGACAGCCTTTCATTCAGTGTCTGCTCCATTTTTGACCCTTCATTTCTTTTAGACAGGAGCAATTTTGGTTCAAAAGTTTTATAGGTGAATAGCTGTCCCTTCACTGGGGGTCCTGTCTGACTACTGGAGGTCCTCTCTTGGTTTCATATCCTTCCTGTTGGGCATGTTGGCTAAGCTCACCCACATTGAGTCATGGAAGCTTCCTCATCCCAGGTCTCTGAGACCTTCTAGATGTTCTCCCCACCACACAACCCTGGCAGCTGCATATTTCCATCCACTCTCCTAGGCCTCACTACTGTTATTGCCCATACCTGATCCTGTTCCTTTTTCCCTCTTCCTCCTCTCTTCCACCGAGGTCCCTCCATTCTCTGCCTTCCATGACTATTTTGTTACCATTTCTAAGCGGGATTGAAGAATACTCACTTGGACCTTTCTTCTAAGGGACTATAAGGTATATCATGGGTATTCTATAATTTTTGTCTAATATCCACTTATAAGTGAATATATAGCAGGAATGTCATTTTGGGTCTGGATTACCTCACTCAGGATGATATTTCTTTAGTTCCCTCCATTTCTCTGCAAAATTCATGATGTCCCTGTTTTTAATAACCGAATACAATTCCATTGAGTAGACCTATCACATTGTCTTTATCCATTCTTCAGTTGAGAAACACCTGGATTGCTTATCATTTCTGGCTGTTATGAATGAGGTTGGTAGGAACATATTGGAGTACATATCCTTGTGATAGGGTGGAGCATCTTTTGGTTCTATGTTCAGGAGTGGTCTAGCTAGGTATGCAGACAGAATTATTTCTAATTTTCTGAGGAACTACAAGATTGATTTCCAGTATGGTTGCACAAGTTTGCACTCCCACCATCAATGAAGTAGTGTTACCCATTCTCCACATTCTCCTTAGCATGTGCTGTCTCTTAAATTTTTGATTTTAGCCATTCTGATTGTTATAAGGTGGAATCTTAGGGTCATTGTGATTTTCATTTCCCTAATGATTTAGAATGTTGAAGATTTATTTAAATTCTTTTCAGCTATTCAATATTCCTCTGTTGAGAATTTTCTATTTAGCTCTGTATTCAGTTTTTAAATTTGGGTTTGTTGTTCTTTTTTGGAATTTAGCTTCTTGTGTTTTTTAATATATTTTGGACATTATCCCTCTATTGGATATAAGGTTAGTGAAGGTTTTTCTTTCCCAATCTGTAGGCTGCTGTTTTGTCCTATTGACAGTGTCCTTTACCTTACAGAAGCTTTTCAGTTTCAAGAGGTCCCATTAATCAATATTTGATATTATAGCCTGAGCCATTGGTGTTCTGTTTGGGAAAATTTCTCCTGTGCCAATGTGTTCAAGGCTATTTCCAACATTCTATTTTGATAGATTCAGTTTATCTGCTTTTATGTTGAGATCATTGATATACTTGAGTTTTGTGCAGTGTGATAAATATGGATCAATTTCCATTCTTCTATATGCAGATTGATAGACCAGCACCAATTGTTGCAGGTGCTTTGCCTTTCTCCCCCTCTCTATGGTTTTGGCTTCTTGTCAAAAATCAAGTGTCGTAGGTATCTGGGTTTATTTCTAGGTCTTCAAATATATACCACTGATAGTCTCTGTACAAATGCCATGTGGTTTTCACTACTGTACTGTAGTACAGCCTGAGATTAGGTATGGTGATTCCTTCAGTTCTTTTATTATTCAGAATTCTTTTGACTCTCCTGGGTTTTTTGCTTTCCATATGAAATTGAGAAATTCTCTTTCAATGTCTGCAAACAATTGTCTTTGAATTTTGATGGCCATAGCATTGAATCGGTAGATTGCTTTTAATAAAGCGGTAGTTTTCACTATGTTAATACTACTGATCCCTGAGTATGGGAGATCTTTCTACCTTCTGTCTTTAATTTCTTCAGTGATGTAAAGATCTTGCCATATAAATCTTTCACTGGCTTGGTTATAGTTACACCAACATATTTTATATTATTTGTGACTATTGTTTCTCTAATTTCTTTCTCAACCCAAATATTAATAAAAAGGAGGACTAATGATTTCTTTGAGTTAACTTTGTTGCTACTTTACTGGTTGTCAGTTGAAGGTTTTCTCTCTTTGAATTTTGAGGTGTTGCTTATGTGTTCTATCATATCATCTGAGATTAGTGATACCGTGACATCTTCATTTCCATTTTGTATCCTATTTGATCTTCTTTTGTTGTCTTATTTCTCTAACTAGAACTTCCCTATATTGAATAGATAAGAAGAGAGTAGGCACCATGATTCTGCCTGATTTTAGTGGGACTGCTTCAAGTTTTTCTATATTTAATTGATGTTGCATATTGGTTTGCTGCACACACACACACACACACACACACACACACACACACACACACACACATACACACACACATGCTTTTTATTGTGTTTCTGTATGTGCCTTGAATTCCTGATCTCTTCAAGACTTTTAAGATGAAGGGGTGTTGGATTTTGTCAAACGCTTTTGTAGCATCTAATGAAATGACCATGTGATTTATTTCATTGCATTTATTTATATAGTGGATCATGTTGATGGATTTTAATATATTGAATCATCCCTGCATCCCTGGGATGAAGCCTATCTGATCATGGTGAATGATTTTTTATGTGTTTTTGGTTTACATTTGCAAGAATTTTATTGAGTATTTTGCATTGATTGTAAGTGCAATTCATAAGTGAAATTAGACTAAAGTTCTTTCTTTATTGCTTTTTTTCTTTGTGTGTGCTTTAAGTATCAGAGTAACTGTGGCCATGTAGAATGTAGGCATTGTTTCTTCTGTTTCTATTATGTGGAATAGTTTAAGGATTATTGGTATTATTAGCTTTTCTTTGAAAGTCTGGTAGAATTCTACACTAAAACTCTTGGGCCCTGGGTTGTTGTTGTTGTTGTTGTTGTTGTTGTTGTTGTTTTTGAGTAGGAGGAGGTTTTTAGTGACTACTTCATTATGGGCTATAGTAGGACTGTTTTGATAGTTTATCTGACATTGATTCAACCTTGGCATGTGGTATATGTCTAGAAAAATCACATATTTTGTCTACATTTTCCAGTTTTCTACAGTATAGGCTTTTGTAATAAGACATGATTATATTTTTAATTTCTTCAGTTTCTGTTATGTCTCCCTTTTAATTTCTAATTTTGTTAATTTGGATACTGTCTCTGTGCCTTTTAGTTAGTTTGGCTAAGAGTTTATCCATCTTGATTATTTTCTCAAGGAACCAGCTCTTGGTTTTGTTGATTCTTATATTGTTCTCTTTGTTTCTAGTGTTCTCTTTGTTTAATGTCAGCCCTGAGTTTTACTATTTCCTGCCATCTATTCCTCTTTGCTTTGTTTATTTTTTTTCTTGAGATTTCATGTGTGCTGTTAAGTTGCCAGTATGGAGCTCCCCAAATCATTCTATAAAGGCTATTGATATGAGTTTTCCTCTTAACACTGCTTTTCCGGTATCCCATAAGTTTGGGCATTTTACCTTCATTTCCATTGATTTCTAAAAAGTCTTTTATTTCTTTCCTTATTTTTTCCCTACCAAGTTATTGAGTAGAGAGTTACTCATTTTCCATGATGATGTGGACTGTCTTATTTTTCTGTTGCTTTTGAAATCCAGGCCTAGTCTATGATGATCTGATAGGATGCATGGTATTATTTCAATCTTCTTGTATATATTGAGTTTTCTCTTGTGTCAGATTACATGGTCAGCTTTGGAGAAGGTTCCATTAGGTATTCAGAAGGCATGTTCTTTTTGTTTGTTTGTTTGTTTGTTTTTTGGTGAAATGTTCTGTAGATACCTGCTAAACACTGTTGGTTTCTAACTTCTATTAGTTTCACTGTGTTTCTGTTTAGTTTCTGTTTCCTTTACTTGTCCATTGTTGAGAGTAGGGTACTGAAGTCTCCTACTACTATTGCTTGGACTTAACTGTGTGTTTTGAGTGTTGGTAAAGTTTTATTACTAATTTGGTTGCTCTTGCATTTGGGGAATAGATGTTAAAATTGAGACTTCATTTTGGTGTAGTTTTCCTTTGATGAGAATGAAGTGTCCTTCTGAAACTCTTTTGATTACTTTTAGGTGAAAGTCTGTTTTATTGGATAGTAGAATGGCTACTCCATCTTGTTTCTTGAGACTGTTTACTTAGAAAACTTTTTTTCTAGCCCTTTACTCTGAGATAGTTTCTGACTTTGTTACTGAGGTGTGTTTCTTATATGTAGCAGAATGATGTTTATGTATCCAGTCTGTTAGCCTGTGTCTTTTTATTATGGGATTGAGTACATGATTTTGAGAGATATTAATGACCATTGAGTACATGATGTTGAGAGATATTGATGACCAATGATTGTTAGTTCCTGTTATTTTGTTGTTGGAGGTGGTACTATGTGTGTGTCATTCTCTTGGGTTTGTTTAAAATGATTGATTTCTTGTGTTTTCTTGGGCATACTCACTGTCCTTGTATTGAATTTTCCTTCTAGAATCCTCTGCAGGGCTGGATTATAAAAAAGATATTGTTTAAATTTGGTTTTGTCATGAAATCTCTTGGTTTCTATATTTATGGTAATTAAGAATTTTGCTGGGAATAGTAATCAGCCAGCAGCCAATGGTAGAGCAGGAGAGGGGGGACTTCTAGGTTCCTGTAGGCAGGCTAAAAGATGCAGGAGGAAGAACAGGGTTTTGCCATGCTTCATAGGGAAAGTTACCAGCCAAGTGAGATGTTGGGTGAAATGGCCATTGTCCACTTCCCCAGGCAGCAGATTAGAAAGGCAACTAAGCCGAGGGCAGATATAGGGTATTGAACAAGGAGAAGGTTCAACTGGGCAACAAAACTAAGGGTAATTTAAAGGTGTTTAGCCAGAATTAACAGATGGAAGGGCACACTATCTGCAAGAACATAGCTGCTGAGACATAAGACAGGCTAAAACTAAGCTCTCTCTCCCCCCCCCCCTCTCTCTCTCTCTCTCTCTCTCTCTCTCTCTCTGTGTGTATGTGTGTTTCATCCCTGGAGCCAAGGGAACCAGGGTGGTGGCTGGTAGTGCTGTCTTCCTGGAACTTAAAATGGGGTAGTAGAAACAACATGTCACAATATTTTCCTGTTTTTCTTTAAGGGATTTATTTGTTTTCTCTTCATGCACTTCTACCTGTTTGCCTGTGTTTTCCTGTATTTCTTTAAGGAGTTTTTATATCCTCTAAAAAAACAAACAAACAATAACAACAAAATCCTCTGTCATCTTCATGAGATGGAATTTAAGGTCAGAATCTCACTCTTAAAGTTTATTACAGTATCCAGGGGCTTGGTGTAGTAGGAGATCTGGTTTCTGATGATGCCAAATTGCATTGGCTTTTGTGGCTTATGTTCTCATGCTTACATTTCACCATCTGGTAGTCTCTGATATTAACTGCCTGTGTGTCCAGGATTGGAGCAGGTCTCCCCTGAGGTAGGTGAAGCTCTGTGTCCCAGGTTATAGCAGACCTCCTGGGAGGCATACAGTACTGTGCCTCTGCTTAGAGTAGTCCTCCTGGGAGACAGGCAGAGCTATGTGGTGGGGAGCAGACACACTGATCTACCATGTATACAGGTAGACATGCTGACAGGAAGGGCTCTGTGGCTCCTGCAAGGCAGGACAGATCTCATGTTTACTGAGCTTTTTTGGATCAGAGCTGGAGTGGGTATTGAGGCAAGAGACTCACCTGTGTCCCTGGTTAGAGCAGTCTTCCTGGGATACAGGCAGGGTTGTGGGATGGAGGCATGGGCAAGGAGATCAGCTTCTGTGCAGGTGGAGGAGCAGACCAGAAGGGTGCCATTCCCCATTTTTTAAAGTAGTTCTGAAAGCAATTTTTTTTGTTGTTGTTTAAAACAACAAAATAAAATCTCTTTAGCCTTGGCTCAATACAGAGCTCCTCATTGTGTGCTATAGAGAGAAGTTCTGACCACTCACTCTTACATTGGTGCTGAGGCCATAGTCCCTTGGATCCAATGGGCATGCTTGCATTTTCTTATCTTGGTGTCTAGAAATCAACTTTCTTTCCCTCCTCACCTCTATGCCTTCTTGCTCCCTGCCTTCCCTCATTTTTTCTTTCTTTTCTTGCTTGGAATTGCTTCTTTCTGAGCTTCTGACCTTGTTAAATTCTATCCTGTGAATAGTTCAAATCGTAGATCAAATGCCATCTTTGCATCAAATGTGTCTCCTCCCTCTTAATCTCAGGTCATAGAAGGCTTCCCTTATACACCGCCTCCAACAGTATTGACTTCTTGCTGTTTTAATGACTGTACTGTAGCATACACACAATTATGTATTCAGGTATAAACGTTCTTGCCTTTGCCTCATTACACTACCAACTCTCAGGAACAGAGGCATCTGTCTTTATTCCAAATGTACCCTTAATATTTATAGCAGTGCCCAACAGTTGTTAGGGCTATGATAAATCTTTTGAACAGATAGTGTATACTAAATCAATCCAAACTTCCTGTCTCTTAATGTGCTATTTGAGAATCCATGTTTTATTTTCATATTGGATTTTCTTTTTCCATTTTATTTTATTTGTAAACTTTCATGATCATTTCATAAAATGCTAGTGTCACAGCTCATTTCCTGAATATTAAACATTCAATTTGCTATAATGCTGCTCTTTTATGGAAAACCATAACTGAGGATATGTTTCTGAAGCCATTTCTCCTATCTCTGAGGTCACAGTCTTCAACTCTCAGCACCTAGCTTTTTCTAGCATGCACTGATTTTGCTTGTCCCTCACTGTCACTCTTGCCAGCCTACTGTCTCACCTCCCCCAATGCTTGCTTTTGTTTTCATCAGCCTTCAGGTCTCAGGAGTGCTCTATATAAACCTTCATTCTTTTCTACTTGCCACCATCAAGATATAGAACATGGTGCTTGATGTTGGATTCTTTTTATCACATATGGCTTGCCAAACGTTGAAAGTGTAGATGTAGTTTTTGAAAGGAAATATAGGTGTCCTGGAGATACCATTATGAGTTATTTTACTGGATAAACTTCTGGTATCAATGTAGGTATTAAGGAACTGCCTAATGCATATGCGCACCTGTATGTATATGTATGTGCATGTTCATTCACAAATAAATGCCAGTATTTGAGGTCAGATATCTTTAATCACATTCCAAATTATTCTGGGGGACATCTTATCTCACTGAATCTGAAACTCATCAGTTCATCTGGTCTGGCTGGAAAGCAAGCACCAGAGATTTCCCTGTTTATTCTCCAGTGCTGAGATTGCAGGTTTGCTTTTGCGCTCCCAGTGATTTATATGGGTGATAGTGATCTGAACTCTTGTTCTTGCCCTTGTACTTGCATAGCAAGCACTTGAGCAATAGAGCCATCACAACAGCCTAGCAAACTAGGATGTTCTTACTGCCACACAAGAATCATCACATGGAGTGGAGATTTGAATGAGATATCTCCTGTTGTCTAAAACATTTAAATACTTGGTTCCCAGTTTATGGTACTGGTTGGGGAGGCATAGAAGGTGTGGTCTTTTGGGAAGAGTTTGTCACTAAAGGTGGGATTTGAGTTTAAAGACTAGTGCCATTTACGTGTTACTCTATCTGCTTTATACTGTGGCTCAAAATGTGAGTCCTCAGCTTCTACTCCAGTCATCTTGTCTGCTGCTGCCTGCTGCCTCTCCACCATCATGGACTGTAACCTTCTGTAACCGTAAATACAAATAAACTCCTTTATATGTTGCTTTGGCCATGGGGTTTTGTCACAGCAATAGAGAAAAAGTAGCTAATTACACTAGTGGCACTTTATACACAGGCAATGCTTTGGGTGACAACTTGAGGAGAATACTAAGTGATATTTTTAAGACATAAGTATTTCCGATTTAAACGTTCCCAAAGTGGACTAAATGGCAATTGTCTATTCTTCTTAAATAAAGGATTTACACCTACAGTGTAAATTATAGAGGATGCAGCAATGCTCTTACCACTTACTTCATGCTGTTTCTTTTTAAAAATTCCCAGATCACTTTTAATACACCAGGAATGAGTTATAGTATATCTAAAAGATATAAGATACCACAGAGAAATAAAATAAAATGCAATACATATTTAAATTGTAAAAATATGTTACTTCAATTATATTTAGGATATATCTGATGGCTAATTTTTCATATTAATATAATATTTCTTCCCACACTTCCTACTGAGAGCTTCAGAAGAGTGTGCTTAATGCCACAAATGTCTTTTGCTGGGTGGCTGAATGTAAAATGTCAAAAGGCCAAATGTCACCCTCGATTTCAGAATCGTGATATTTGCAAACAAAGAAAATATGGAGACTGCCATTAAGCTAAAAATATTACTATATTACAATGAAATATAGCACCTACTGTACTGAGTTATAGTATAAGGAACAAATTACCCTTATTTTTCTGTTAGAAAAATTAGAAGTGAGAAAGTAATGTCTTGTGCTGAGTACAGAAGAAATGGAACCATTCCTCTGTAGCCATTGTTTATGTGTCCTGGTAGACAAGTTTTTGCTAGGGAATGGAGGTTGTCCTTATCACCCAAGGTCAGAAAGAGTGAAACTGAAGACTCTATTTGCCTTTCCAGCTTTGGCCTTTGGATTATATTCTTCTTTCTCCCCTATTCAACCTCTTCTTTAGTAGTATTCTTATTGCTTTCTTCTCAGACATCATTACAGTAGGACCACATTCTTCATCGTTTAAAGGCATCTTTTAGGAGCGAGACTACATTATTTGTCTCATATGAAATACTTACTTGTAGCTGGGGATCCTTGAAAATTAGGGTTGAATTACTTTGTAATTGCATTAGGTATCAACAAAGAGTCTCATGGTAGCCAAGGGATTCTAATGTTCTCCAGAAAGTTAAGCAATGATGATCTCAGAATATTTTTAATGCTCCGTGCACTCACTTTTGTGGGATAGTAAGGACATCTAACAGATGATGAAGTCTATAGTTATTGTGAGAACAACAACAACAGTAATAATATTTTTCAGCGCTTCACTGAATAGCTTGTCTAGAATTCACTATATAGACCAGTTTAGCAATGAACTAACATAGGTCTTCTTGCCTCTGCCTCTGTAGTGCTGTGATAACTGGAATGAGACACCGTGCTCACACTGCCATTGTATGTATTATTTTAACATTTAAGTATACTATTAGAATATCTAAAACACTAAAAATAACTTCTACTGTGTCTCATACTTTCAATCTGTACAGTGTATGTTTAGTTTTTAAAGAATCTGTATGAAAAAAGTTTCTTTTTCATTTTGTGTTTTTATAGCATGATGTCTGTGTATGAATCTACAACAAGAGACCAGAGAACATTTTGCATTTTCTTTATCGGAAGGAGGCAGTCAGGTGGGAGGACAAGAGGGAATGTGGAACTTGATCACAATGAGGAATTGTGTTCATACAGGGCCAGGTTAGGGAGTCTATGATTCTTCTCTGTTGGCTTCTCTAGCCTCTGATCCTTCTGACCTCCTGGTTCATTGGGACCTGGATAATATAAAAATATCTTCATGTAGGTATTCTGAATTTTTTCTTTCAATTCTTTCTAAGTGAATTCCCAATCATCCTTTAACCCACTCCTAATCTAGTCCAAAGTACTCTTTTCCTAGGTGCCTATAGACTGACTACGTGGCTCTAATTAACCAAGGATGGCAGATATCATTGGGGCATTGAATGGATTAGCCTGAGAGATATAGTTGATTTGCACCATAGCATCATTGGTCATTATTCTGTAACTGTTTACATGTCTCATCTTTGTAAGTAGAAGTGTCTTCAGTTAACTTCCCCCATTTTAAATGTTTATTTTATTTATAAGTATGTGTTTGCCTGTCTATGTATGGAAGTATGTACACATCAGTTTAGGTGTCTATGGAGGACAGAGACCACATCACATCCCCTGGATCTGGAGTTACATACAGTCTTTTGTGAGCCACATGGTATGTGTTCTTGGAACCTAAACCAGGTCCTCTTGTAAAACAGTATGTGCTCTTAACCACTAGGTATCTTTTAAACATTACTTATTAAAAGGTCTACTAAATATTTTTGGCATGACAAGAGTAGGCTTCTTGCTTTCTTTCCCAATACAATATATAAAGCATCACTTATTTTTTTAAAAACAGAAGTCATTCTTTGCTTCCCTAATGCCAGAGTGTGAGGTTGCCTCTTTCAGCATTTTGTTTATAATATTCATTCTTGGCAATAGAAATGACTTTATACATATATTCAAGAGATGGAATGTGGTTAAAAAGCAATTAAAATATCAGATTGCTACATGCTGCCAAAAGATAGAAACAGGGAAAATGCTTACATTTATATCTATATTTGCTAAAACAACCATGAAATAAAGAACATAGATAACATAAGGTATAAAACAGTGGCTCTCAGGATATTGAGAATGAACAGAGCAATTAACAGTAAAGTGTATTGATCCTTGAGGGATGAAAAACAAGACAGCCAGCTCTGCTTGACCCCATCTGTGGTTTCAGAGTAAAATACTCTGAGTGGCATAGTCGCTGATCATTTTGGAGGAAATAAAGATTAATTATTAGGAATCTGTAGCCAAAGCAATAGTTACAAGAAGAATAAACAGAAAACTAAGTAAAGTACCCTAGAAATCAGTAGGAAATCATCCAAATTCAAAAAGCCTGAAGTGTGTGTAACTGTTCTCTGAAGGAAAAGAGCAGGAAATACTACTGATTAGATGAATATGATTATATATACTTTTAAAGTTGATAAGGTTATGAAAACACAGAACCAAGCATCCCAAGTAATCCCAAGAATAGGAAAACTGAAGAAAATTTCACTAAAAGCACTAATACAGAAGGGACTAAAAGAGCATGATGTCATGCAATCAAAACAAAGGTAAAGGGCTAGGGAGACAGAAAGACCACTTATGCAAGTTAAGGGACTGTTGAGCAGCAGCTGTAGTGTTTGAAGGGGAAAAATGCTGACAACTCAGAGCTCTTTAGTAGGCAAAAGTTTCTTAACTAAAGAGCCTATATTTTTGTAGGCATAAAACTAAAATAACTCATAGCCAGTCTACTTATATGATAAGAGCTGTTAAAGAAATTCTACTAAACAGAAGAAAGAGCACATAGAAGTCATATAAGATATACTCAAATAAATCACATCAAGAAGTACAAAATAAGATTTATTTTACATAAAAATAATAACAATATACTGTGGGCTTTGTAGCATATGTAGAAGTAATACAGCATATGATGGTGTTAATGCTACAATAAAAGAAATCACTGAAAATTATAGTCCGTGTTGGGCAGCATAATATCTCTTGAGGACTGAGGCAGCAAATAACTGGTGAATACACTAGAATGTGATGAATAAGAACAACAAATACCACAACAAACAAGCAAAAGAATAGAATTTCAAAAATATTTAATGCAAAGTAGAAATATGAACAATGAATAAAATGGAGAGATAATGTTCTGTTAAATATAAATGGGCTAAAAATTCAACTATAGGACAAAAATCATCATGGATTATAACCATATGATTCAACTATATAATACTTATGAATACTTTAAATATGAAGAATAAATTATGTGAAAGAGGCTAAAATAAAACCACTACCCTGAGGAAAATCAGAGTGCTATATTGCTATAAGACAAAGCTAATATGAAAATTAACCAGATCAAATAAATTGTTTCATAATGACCAAGACATGAATTGATCAGAAGAAGTGCACACAAAATTCATGCATTTAGTAATGAAGAATACTAAAGAAGCAAAAATAATCCATAATTATTGCTTGATATTTCAATAACCATATCTATGTTCTTCTTGGCACAAAAGACAAAACACAAACAATAGAAATAGAGACTATCAGTGTTTTCAGGGTGTGACTTAAAAAGCGTTTAGATATAAAATGTTTAATATTAGATATTCATATTAGAAAAGGAAAAAATTTCCCCAGCCTATGATTTTAGTTTCTAGGTTAACAATCCAGGTCATTTAGAGAATGCCCCACCTGGGGATCCATCCCATATACAGTTACCAATCTCAGACACTATTGTGAATGCCAATAAGTGCTTGCTAAGAGGAGCCTGATATAGCTGCCTCCTGAGAGGCTCTGGCAGTGCATGAAAATACAGAAGTGAGAGGTTCACAGTCAACCAATGGACTGAGCACAGGGTCTCCAATGGAGGAATCAGAGAAAGTACACAAGAAGTTGAAGGGGTTCGCAGCCCCATAGGAGGAACAACAATATAAACCAACAAGTACCCCCAGAGCTTCCAGGAACTAAACCACCAACGAAAGATTGCACATGGAGGGACCCATGGCTCCAGCCATATATAGAGCAGAGGATGGCCTTGTTGGACATCAATGAGAGGAGAGGCCCTTGGTCCTGTGAAGATTCTATGCCACAGTGTATAGGAATGCCAGGACAGAGAAGCAGGAGTGGGAAGGTTGGTGAGCAAGGGGACACGGCATGAAAAATGGTTTCCTGAGGGGAAACGAGGAAAGGGGATACTATTTAAAATGTAAACTTTGGAGATAGAAAACCTTGGGAAGAAATCAGGGGTCTTAGATGAAAATAACAACAGAATATAAGAGATAGAAGAAAGAATATCAGATGCCGAAGATACCATAGAAACCATGGACTCAACAGTCAGAGAAAATGCAAAATGCAAAATGCAAAATGCTTGTAACCCAAAACATCCAGGAAATCCAGGACACAATGAGAAGACCAAACCTAAGAATTATAGGCATAGATGAGAGTAAAGATTCACAACTTAAAGGGCCAGCAAATATCTTCAATAAAATTATGGAAGAAAACTTCCCTAACCTAAAGAGAGTTATGCCCATGAATATACAAGAAGCCTACAGAACTCCAAACATACTGGACAAGAACAGAAATACCTCCCGTCACATTATAATCAAAACCCCAAATGTAT
The DNA here is from genome assembly GCF_947179515.1 of Apodemus sylvaticus. NCBI lineage: Eukaryota > Metazoa > Chordata > Mammalia > Rodentia > Muridae > Apodemus > Apodemus sylvaticus. The sequence continues at coordinate 148,248,582 of NC_067475.1, forward strand.
TAAACAAAGAAAGAATATTAAAGGCAGTAAGAGAAAAAGGACAAGTAACATATAAAGGAAGTCCTATCAGAATCACACCAGACTTCTCACCAGAGACCATGAAAGCTAGAAGATCCAGGGCAGATCTCATGCAGACTCTAAGAGAACACAAATGCCAGCCAAAACTACTATACCCAGCAAAACTCTCAATCACCATAGATGGAGAAACAAAGATATTCCATGACAAAATGAAGTTCACCCAATATCTTACCACAAACCCAACCCTACAAAGGATAATAGGAGGAAAACACCAATACAAGGAGAGAAAATTCACCCTGGAAAATGCAAGAGAGTAACTTTCTTTCATCAAACCCAAATGAAGATAACTAATCAAATATAAAAGATAACATCAAAAATGACAGGAAGTAATAATCACTATTTCTTAATATCTCTTAGCATCAATGGACTCAATTCCCCAATAAAAAGACATAGACTAACAGACTGGATACATAAACAGGATCCAACATTTTGCTGCATACAGGAAACACACCTCAGTGTCAAAGACAAACACTACCTTAGAGTAAAAGGCTGGAAGACAATTTTACAAGCAAATGGTCTCCAGAAACAAGCCAGAGTAGCCATTCTAATATCAGATAAAATTGACTTTCAATCTAAAGTCATCAAAAGAGACACTGAGGGACACTTCTTGTTGGTCAAAGGAAAAACACACCAAAAAGAACTCTCAATCCTGAACATCTATGCTCCAAATGCAAAGGCACCCTCATTCTTAAAAGAAACTTTACTAAAGCTCAAAGCACACATCACACCTACACAATGATTGTGGGTGACTTCAACACTGCACTTTCCTCAATGGACCCATCAGGAAAACAGAAACTAAACAGGGACACAGCGAAACTAATTGAAGCTTTGAAGCAATTAGATTTAACAGATATATATAGAACATTCTATCCTAAAGCAAAAGAATATACCTTTTTCTCAGCACCTCATGGTACCTTCTCCAAAATCGACCATATAATTGGTCACAAGACAGACCTCAACAAATATAAGAAGATCGAACTAATCCCATGCCTCCTATCAGATCACTATGGAGTAAAAGTGGTCTTCAATAGCAACAAAAACAACAGAAAACCCACATACACATAGAAACTGAACAATAGTCTACTCAATGATACCTTGGTCAAGGAAGAAATAAAGAAAAAAATTAGAGACTTTTTAGAATTTAATGAAAATGAAGACACAACATACCCAAATCTATGGGACACAATGAAAGCAGTGATAAGAGGAAAACTCATAGCCCTGAGTGCCTCCAAAAAGAAAATGGAGAAAGCATACACCAGCAGCTTAATGACACACCTGAAAGCCCTGGAGTAAAAAGATATGAATTCACCCAGGAGGAGTAGAAGGCAGGAAATCATCAAACTCAGGGCTGAAATCAATCAAGTAGAAACTAAGAGAACCATACAAAGAATTAACAAAACCAGGAGCAGGTTTTTTGAGAAAATCAACAAGAGAGATAAACCCTTAGCCAGACTAACCAAAGGGCACAGAGACAGTATCCAGATTAACAAAATTAGAAATGAAAAGGGAGATATAACAACAGAAAATGAGGAAATTCAAAAAATCATCAGATCTTACCACCAAAGCCTATATCAATACAACTGGAGAATCTGGAGGAAATGGGCAATTTCTTAGACAGATACCAAAGACCAAAATTAAATCAGGATCAAATAGATCATCTAAAGAGGCCCATAACTCCAAAAGAAATAAAAGGGGTCATAGAAAGTCTCCCAACCAAAAAAAGAACTGGACCAGATGGCTTCAGTGCAGAATTCTATTAGACCTTCAAAGAAGACCTAACACCAATACTCTTCAAACTGTTCCACAAAATAGAAACAGAAGGAACACTACCCAACTCGTTCTATGAAGCCACAATTACACTGATACCAAAACCACACAAAGATCCAACAAAGAAAGAGAACTTCAGGCCGATTTCCCTTATGAATATCGATGCAAAAATACTCAATAAAATTCTTGCCAACTGAATCCAAGAACCCATCAAAACCATCATCCACCACAATCAAGTGTGCTTCATCACAGGGATGCAGGGATGGTTCAATATAAGGAAATGCATCAATGCAATCCACTACATAAACAAACTCAAAGAAAAAAAAACATATGATCATTTAATTAGATGCTGAAAAAGCATTTGACAAACTTCAGCATCCTTTCATGATAAAAGTCTTGGAAAGAACAGGAATTCAAGGCCCATACCTAAACATAGTTAAAGCAATATACAGCAAATCTGTAGCCAACATCAAACTAAATGGAGAGAAACTTGAAGCAATCCCACTAAAATCAGGGACTAGACTAGGCTGCCCCCTCTCTCCATATCTTTTCAATATAGTGCTTGAAATTCTGGCCAGAGCAAATAGACAACAAAAGGAGGTCAATGCGATGCAAATTGGAAAGGAAGAAGTAAAATTAACCACTATTTGCAGATGACATGATACTATACTTAAGTGACCCAAAAAACTCCACCAGAGAACTCCTAGAGCTGAGAAACAACTTCAGCAAAGTGGCAGGTTATAAAATCAACTCAAGCAAATCAGTTGCCTTCCTATACTCAAAGGTTAAGCAAGCTGAGAAAGAAGTTAGGGAGATGACACCCTTCACAATAGCCACAAACAATATGAAGTATCTTGGTGTGACTCTAACCAAATGAGTTAACGATCTATACAACAAGAACTTCAGGTCACTGAAGAAGGAAATTGAAAAAGACCTCAGAAAATGTAAAAATCTCCTATGCTTGTGGATTGGTAGGATTAATATAGTTAAAATGGCCATCTTGCCAAAAGCAATATACAGATTCAATGCAATTCCCATCAAAATCCCAACTCAGTTCTTCACAGAGTGAGAAAAAGCAATTCTCAAATTTATCTGGAATAACAAAAAACTGAGGATAGCTAAAACTATTCTCAACTAAAACTAATTCTGGGGGAATTAGTATCCCAGACCTCAGGCAATACTACAGAGCAATAGTGTTAAAAACTGCATGGTATTGGCACAGGGACAGGCAAGTGGACCAATGGAATAGAATTGACCCAGAAATGACACCTATGGTCACTTGATCTTCGACAAAGGAACTGAAAACATCCAATGGAAAAATGATAGCCTTTTCAACAAATGATGCTGGTTTAACTGGAGGTCAGCAGGCAGGAGAATGTGAATTGATCCATTCTTATCTCCTTGTAGTAAGCTCAACTCCAAATGGATCAAGGACCTCCACATAAAACCAGTCACACTGAAACTAATGAAAATGAAACTGGGGAAAACCCTTGAGGACATAGGCACAGGGGAAAAGTTCCTGAACAGAACACCAATAGCTTATACTCTAAGATCAAGAATTGACAAATCAGATCTCATAACATTACAAAGTTTCTGTAAGGTCAAGGACACTGTCAAAAGGACAAAACGGAAACCAACAAATTAGGAAAAGATCTTTACCAATCTTACATCTGATAGAGAACTAATATCCAATATTTAAAAAGAACTCAAGAAGTTAGACCCCAGGGAACCAAATAACCCTATTAAAAATGGGGTACAGACCTAAACAAAGAATTTTCACCTGAAGAAATTTGGATGGTGCAATTCGTATGGCACCTTAAGAAATGCTCAACATCATTAGCCATTAGGGAAATGCAAATCAAAACAACCCTGAGATTTCACCTCACACCAGTCAGAATGGGTAAGTTTAAAAACTCAGGAGACAGCAGGTGTTGGGGAGGATGTTGAGAAAGAGGAACACTCCTTCACTGCTGGTGGGATTGTAAGATGGTACAACCACTATGGAAATCAGTCTGTCAGTTCTTAAGAAAACTGGACATGACACTTCTGGAGGACCCTGCTATACCTCTCCTGGGCATATACCCAAAGGATTGCCCTGCATGCAATAAGGACACATGCTCCACTATGTTCATAGCAGCCTTATTTATAATAGCCAGAAACTGTAAAGAACCCAGATGTCCCTCAATGGAGTTTTGGATACAAAAGATGTGGTATATTTACACAATGGAATACTACTCAGCAATTAAAATAAATGAATTCATGAAATCTTAGGCAAATGGTTGAAACTGGAAAATATCATCCTAAGTGAGGTAACCTAATCACAAAAGAACACTCATGGAATGCAGTCACTGATAAGTGGATATTCGCCAGAAGCTCTGAATACCCAAGACACAATTCACATATCAAATCAGTCCCAACAAGAAGGAAGGAGAGGGTCCTGATCCTGGAAAGGCTCAGTGCTGCAGTGTAGGGGATCGCCAGGATAGAGAAGTGGGAGGGGGTTGATTGGGGAATGGGTGGAGGGAAGAGGGCTTATAGGACTTATAGGGAGGGGGGAACCAGGAAAGGGAAAATCATTTGGAATGTAAACAAAGAATATAGAAAAGAAAAAAGAAAATATTTAATAAAAATAAAATAAAGTGTCAAGTGCTACAAGATGCATATGTTCAGGGACCAATTTGACACAACTCTATAAGCATGAGTTCAACATTACCTCATTCAACACTAAAATTTAACTCTGCTTGACAAAAGAAGTCCAGAAAAGTGGAGCAAACTCAAAATAAACAGAAGAAATAAATGTCAAATGCAGGTTACAAGTCACTGAACTGGAAAACAAAATAATAGAGAAAAATCAATGAGCCCATAATCTTGTTTTGGAGTTAATAAACCACTACTGACAGTGATCAGAAAGAGAAAAATGACATAGGTTTAAAAAAAAAAAAGGTAATTGCATTATAACGGAGAGGAGTGATATCAATGCAATTATACAAATAAAGAAAAAATAGGGTTTATCATTTTTAGAAAAAGTTAAAATAATAAATTTGGTACAGCAGATGAAGCACATGAAAGAGTTCAGAGTCCTTACTTCAAATGAACAACTTTTCCATTGAAATGGATCATTTTACTTAACATGTCTAATAATAAGTATATTTCTGAGGCAGAAACATGGCTTAGCTGTTATGAGAGGTGGTTCTCTTTTAGAAGATGACCTGCTTATCTGATTTCAAATTTGCTTCTACCAGCACTGTAGAAAGCCATATCTAAATAAACATAATTTTTCAAATATCTTAAATATATATGATTGAACATATATTATCCCATGAAAACTTTCAGCTTAAGTGACTTTGTTTTGGAAGTTTACCAAATATTTATATGTGCTTCTTTTGCAAAGATATTTGCAAGGGCCTGAGAAATAGTTTATCAGGCATCATCTTGCAATTGTCTCTAAACACACTGAGAAATGTATATGAATTAGTCATATTTATCTACCACTGGTGAGACTATAAATACTTTAAAGAGCTTTAAACAGCACATAATTATAGAATACAGTTTCATAAGTTTAGACACATTTGTCCATAGTCAAAACACACTAAACGTATTACTCATTTGGAGTCTCTGTCTCCTATTCTTTTCCCCAGCACTCAAGAGAATTTTGATAGCATCTTTCACCTTAAGCCAGCATGAATTCTCCATAATTGTGTATAAGTGGAACTGTTTTCTCCCTGATTTCTCTTATTTGAAATCATCATTTTGGGGTTCATCCAGGTTTTGGACTGTTTGTTGATTTACTGACATTGTATGAGCACATTCATTTGTTTATTCATCTAACTACTGACCTTTGACTGTTTTCCATTTGTAACTGTAACAAAGAGGTGCTAGAACATATATGTGGAAGGCTATGTGGACTGACACCTCTACTTTCCTTCCAATAGTATATAGAGATAAAATGGTAATTCCTGTAGTAGACACCAGTGTGATATGTAGGGATGCTACAAGGTTTCTAGTAGGAATGTATAGTAATTGCTATTTCAGGCCTGCTTTGTGTGTATCTCACAAGAGTATAAAAACAAACAAGCATATGCTTTATACAACTCACACACAATTGTGAGATTTATTATGTTATGTCATATTTTATACGATTCTTAAAAATAGTTATTAATTGTGTATGTTTCAGTGTGTGAGGTCAGCCATGATCATGCCACAGAAAACATGAGGAGGTCATTGAACAACTTCTAGAAGTCTGTTCTCCTTCAATCCTTTGGTATCTAGGGATACAACTCATGTCATCAGTCCTTTGCCCAAGGACTGCTACCCCTGAACCATCAATACCAGCCCTATTGAATACTACTGTTAAAAGAGCCATTATCCTTAGAAAGACTGATCTTTCATTATGTGTGTATGTAAATATCAAATCATATTTCACCATAGTACCTTGAAATGTTGCTGAACTGATTAGCTCTCTCTTTGGTGCTTGCCTGAGGTTTCTGTATCATCAAATGTGTCAGCTGTAAATAGGATGTGTTACTTCTTTTCTAATGAGCTTTGTTTCACACACAGTGTAGATGCTAAGTTATCTAACTTTCTTACAGATTTTAATTCTCCAACTGTTGGGGTGTGGCAGCTCCCTTCTGTTTCTAATTTGCTAAAATTTTATATGGGTGAAGAGATGGAATCTTCCAAAAAGATTTTTCTGTCAGTTATAGTAATTATATGTTTTCATCTTTTATAGTCTGTTAACATTGTGAATCATATTGATCAATTTTTAAATGTTAAATGAATTTAACCTTCCTGAGATATATACAGTTTGATCATGATGTATTATTCTAGCTAAATATAAATTGATTTTACTTGTTAAACTTTGCTAAAATTGTTTTGAGTGTCAACTTTCCTGTGGGACAACTTTGCAAAGTTTTGTTTCTTTTTCTGCAATTTGTGCTGTTTTTTGATATGACATTGTGGTACAGTGAGCTTGGAAATAGTCTTAATTTAATGGGAAAAGTTATATAAATGTTGTGTCTAAGCTTATGAAACTGTATTTGATAATTATGTGCTGTTTAAAGCCCTTTAATGTATTTACAGTCTCACCAGTGATAGATAAATATGATGAATTTCACATACATTTCTCAGTGTGTTCAGAGAAAATTATAAGATGATGTTTGATAGACTATCTTACAAGCCATTACAAATATCTTTGTAAAAGAAGCACATATAAACCATTTTATCAGGAAATAAAATGGGCTAAAATTTATTTCTCTTGAACATCTATGAGTCTACAATCCAGAAAGGTTAACCACAAATAATCATGTTATTTTCTTTATTTACTTTGAGTAGAAAGACCAAGAAAACAACACATTTTCCAGAAAAAATATAGTCAGTAAATGATAAACTCATTGGCACAGAGAATATTTTTAGAGCATAAAAGTGAGAAGACTTTGTAATAATGTAAGAAAACAACACTTTACAATGTACATTGAAACACTTGGATTAAAATGGACCATTAGTAGTTTATTAAGGTTGAAAACAATACAGGTACTATATTGAAAAGATATGGAGAGAGAGAACAGCCTTGTCTAGTCCCTGATTTTAGTGGGATTGCTTCAAGTTTCTCTCCACTTAGTTTGATGTTGGCTACCGGTTAGCTGTATATTGCTTTAACTATGTTTAGGTATGGGCATTGAATTCCTGTTCTTTCTAAGACTTTTATCATGAAAGGATGCTGAATTTTGTCAAATGCTTTTTCAGCATCTAATGAAATGATCATGTGTTTTTTTTTCTTTGAGTTTGTTTATGTAGTGGATTGCATTGATGCATTTCCTTATATTGAACCATCCCTGCATCCCTGGGATGAAGCCCACTTGATCATGGTGGATGATCTTTTTGATGTGTTCTTGGATTCAGTTGGCAAGAATTTTATTAAGTAGTTTTGCATTGATATTCATAAGGGAAATTGGCCTGAAGTTCTCTTTCTTTGTTGGATTTTTGTGTGGTTTTGTTATCAGCATAATTGTAGTTTCATAGAATGAGTTGAGTAGTGTTCCTTCTGTTTCTGTTTTGTGGAATAGTTTGAAGAGCATTGGTGTTAGGTCTTCTATGAAGGTCTGATAGAATTCCAGAGCAATTAGACATCATAAGGAGGTCAAGGAGATACAAACTGGAAAGGAAGAAGTCAAATTATCACTATTTGCAGATGACATGATAGTCTACTTAAGTGACCTGAAAAACCTCCACCAGAGAACTCCTACAGCTGATAAACAACTTCAGCAAAGTGGCAGGTTATAAAATCAACTCAAACAAATAAGTTGCCTTCCTATACTCAAGGATAAGCAGGCTGAGAAAGAAGTTAGGGAAATGACACCTTTCACAAGAACCATAAACAATATAAAATATCTTGGTGTGACTTTAACCAAACAAGTGAAACATCTATACGACATGAACTTCAGGTCTCTGAAGAAGGAAATCAAAGAACTCAGAAAATGGAAAAATCTTCCATGCTTGTGGATTGGCAAGATTAATATAGTTAAAAATGGCCATCTTGCCAAAAGCAATTTACAGATTCAACACAATCCCCATCAAAATCGCAACTCAGTCCTTCACAGAGTTAGAAAAAGCAATTCTCAAATTCATCTGGAATAACAAAAAACCTAGGATAGCTAAAACTATTCTCAACAGTAAAAGAACTTCTGGAGGAATCAGTAACCCAGACCTAAAGCAATACCAAGCAATAGTGTTAAAAACTGCATGGTATTGGCACAGTGACAGGCAAGTGTACCAATGGAATAGAATTGAATACCCAGAAATAAATCCATACACCTATGGTCACTTGATCTTCAATAAAGGAGCTGAAAACATCCAGTGGAAAAAAGATAGCCTTTTCAACAAATGGTGCTGGTTCAACTGGATGTCAGCACGCAGAAGAATGCAAATTGATCCGTTCTTATCTCCTTGTACAAAACTCAACTCCAAGTGGATCAAGGACCTCCACATAAAACCAGACACACTGAAACTAATAGAAATGAAACTGGGGAAGACCCTTGAGGACATGGGCACAGAGGACAAGTTCCTGAACAGAACACCAATAGCTTATGCTCTAAGATCAAGAATTGACAAGTGGGACCTCATAAAATTACAAAGTTTCTGTAAGGCAAAGACACTGTCAAAAGGGCAAAACAGCAACCACAAATTGGGAAAAGATTTTCACCAACCCTACATCTGACGGAGGGCTATTATACAATATATACAAAGAACTCAAGAAGTTAGACCCCAGGGAACCACATAACCCTATTAAAAATGGGGTACAGATCTAAACAAAGAATTTTCACCTGAAGAAATTCGGATGGCCAAGAAGCACCTTAAGATATGCTCAACATAATTAGTCATTAGGGAAATGCAAATCAAAACAACCCTGAAATTTTACCTTACACCAGTCAGAATGGCTAAGGTTAGAAACTCAGGAGACAGCACTGCTGGTGGGGTTGTAAGATGGTACAACCACTTTGGAAATCAGTCTGGTGGTTCCTCAGAAAACTGGACATGACACTTCCGGAGGACCCTGCTATACCTCTCCTGGGCACATACCCAAAGGATTCCCAGGCATGCAATAAAGACACATGCTCCATTATGTTCATAGCAGCCTTATTTATAATAGCCAGAAGCTGGAAAGAACCCAGATTTCCCTCAATGGAGGAATGGATACAGAAAATGTGATATATTTACACAATGGAAAACTACTCAGCAATTAAAAACAATGAATTCATGAAAATTTTAGGCAAATGGTTGGATCTGGAAAATATCATCCTAAGTGAGGTAACCCAATCACAAAAGAATACACATGGAATGCAATCTCTGATAAGTGGATATTAATTAGCTCAGAAGCTCTGAATACCCAAGGCACAATTACCATAACACATGACTCCCATCAAGAAGCAAAGAGAGGGTCCTGATCCTGGAAAGGCTTGATCTAGCACTGGAGGGGAATATAAGGACAGAGAAAAAGGAGAGAGGTGATTGGAGAATGTGTGGAGAGAAGGAGGTTTATGGGACATATGGGAAAGGGGAAATCATTTGGAATGTAAACAAAGAATATAGAAAATAAAAATATATATTTATATATAAAGAAAAGAATACAGGTAATATTTGCAATGAGTGCAAGCTGACTTCTGGGTGCTTAAATATGAGAACCCTTGAGCCCCCAAAACAAAGTAGTGTTTCTTCATCCTCATATTGGGGATTTAGGTACAAATTTTGTGTCTAACTCTGAATGTTGGAATACTTGTCTTTAGTAAAAATGTATAAAATCAAAATAAATAAGAAGATACATTTTTCACCACCCATAGATAAGGATAATGACACTAACATTGCACCCTTTGCAGAATCCAGGCCCGAGTGTGATCTGCATGTGCATGCTATCTCTATTTTATGTGTATTAAATATATTTATACATAAGTATATTAAAGGTAAATGATTAGGTATATGTAAATCCGAATAAAATAAGTGCTTATCGAAACATTTATTGAGTATATGCACCATGATTGACAGAACCACTCTGCTTCTTCTGTGCACCTGTCTTTTCACCTTTATGACACTGTCAGAAATATTGACAATTTATATAGGTTTCTACCAGAGATTGTGAATTTACACCTCCTCAGCCTATGCTTTATTAGTTCTTTTAAAAAAGTACACCCTGTATATTATACATGTACTTTTCCTGTAGCAGTTACTTCCAGGTTGAAATATTCTCTCCAAAAGAGAGGCTCCTGAAACACAGACTGTGAACAAACCTCACATCCTGGAAAAACTGAAACTAACAAGATTCACAAGGTCCCTTCCCTCTCCCAGGGCTGGAGGAGCAGTATGCCACTGCTGAGACCTTTACCAAGTTGTGCTGAGGTGGATTCATTTCTTCTTTCTCTGTTGGGTGTCCTATATGGGATAAGCAGATGTTTGTTCCTGTCTACATAGGAAGGAAATATTACAAAAGCACATGTGGATATGCATGTGTTTGGATATATGTGTGATGGGTACATGTGCACATGTGTGTAGAGCCAGAGGTCAATCTCTGATGTCATTTCTCAAGCCAAACCTTCTTTGGGTTCTTCCAATTAGGCTCTCTGGCTGACCAGTGAGCCCTAGGGGGTCCAGACAAATATGTACATGTATAGTATTTCTATTCTATATACTTATTAAATATGCTCATGAAAAAATATACAGAAAATAAGTAAGTATCCTTAAATTTAAATATAGTTTTGTGTCCACCTTGCCAGTACTGGTATTACAAACACAAGTCATAATGCCTGGATTTTTTATATGGGTACTGGGAATGAAACTCAGTTTACCTGGAAAGTACTTTACTGATTGAGCCAATCTTCTTAGCCTCATTTGTCAATTTTTAAATAATGTTTATTATGTCTTATCCTAAAACAGATATAAGAGGTAGGCAATTTTATTTCCTAAAGTTATGATGAATGAACTGTTTAAAATGCTTTAAGGGGAGCCCAGGTTAGCAGAGTGAATTATGGGGAACATCCCAACACAGATTTCTTACATCTCATTATTACAATCACCCTTGGCCACCTAAATAAATAATTCCATTTTCTAAAGAGCCCTATCTTGGGCGGCGGCGGCGGTAGCAGTGGCTGCTCCAGCTGAAGGGCCATCAGCGGTGGAACCAAGGCGACACAGGGTCCAGTTAGGCCCTACGCCCACGACCACTGACCTTCGCTGACCAGCCGGGCGGCAAACAGCTGCGGTTCTGCGGAGCCTTTCGCTGCACGGAAGCCACTTCAGAACTCGGCTTCCCGCCAGTCAGGAGAGACTCACCTCCATCTTGATCCCGGGCTCCAGAGATCGGTCAGACTGAGGTACACAAACATAATCCTAGGCCCAACACCGCAGGGGTCTGAGCCAGACGGGCGTTGGCCTGCACCCAGGCCCTGGGCTGTTCGAGTGGCCATCGGGGCGCCAACCCAGCCAGGAGTTTTTTTTTGACCCGGCCGGCGCACGCGCCGCCATTTTGCCTACAGGAGCCAGAGTGCTCGGGAGGGCAGAGACTGCTAACAAGCGTAGCCTGAGGCTAACAAAACGGGGGTCTAGGCCCCAAAAGGCAAGGACTGACCCCAAGAACTGGGCGGCTTGGTGGGCCATCTGTGTGTCAACCCGCCCAGGAGGTTATTAGCACAACAGACTCTCCCGGTGCTTTCGGGGAGCACGGACGTGCACGCCCGCCATCCGGGTCACCTGGCGGACCCAAATAACAGCCATAGCCCTAGGGGAACTTTGCTCGGACCTTGGCCTCCCAGGCGTTTGCCTGGACTCAGGGCCCGGGCGACAAGGCTAACCTAGTGTGCGCCAGCCCGGTTGGGGAAATCGGCTGCCCAGCGGAGTGAGCGGAACACAGGGGAGGTCACAGCAACATACACCTTCGGAGCTCCCTGGGAGTGCACACGGGTTCCATCTGGCCCACAGACACAATCTGGGGCAAGGCCTCAGGCAGAAGCCCTCAGGTCAACTCTCTCCGCTTCAGATCAGCCTGGGTGGCCACCACATCTCCAGGTCCCTCAAGAGGCTAGTGGGGGCTTCCGGGCGGCCAGCTGGGAGAAGTCGGTGTGCTCCAATAAATCCTGCGGGCCCCAGCGGGAGCCTTCAGGTGCCTGCTTCGGGATCTGAACAGCCTGGACAACAGCACCCTGTCTACAGGCAGTGCAGAGTGTAAGCTGTGCACCAGAGGCCAACGGGGAAGGGGCAGCTTGCACTGGTGAGTCCAGCACTGACAAGACCAAGTAACACCAGTGAGAGCTAGATGGCAAAAGGCAAACGCAGGAACGTCACTAACAGAAATCAAGGCAATATGGCAACATCTGAACCAAATTCTCCTCTACCAGCAAGTCCTGGATACCCCATCACACCAGTAAAACAAGATTTGGATTTAAAATCACTGGTCATGATGCTGGTACAGGAACACATGAAGGACATTGAGGAGAAAATGGATCAAAAGTTAGAAGCCCTTGCAAGGGAAACACAAAAATCATTGAAAGAAATCCAGGAGAATACAAAAGCCAACAAGGAGGAAATGCAAAAAACACTTAAAGAAATACAGGAGAACTTTGGTCAACAGGCTGAGGTCATGAAAGACGAAACAAAAAAATCTCTTAACGAAATACAGGAGAACTTTGGTCAACAGGCTGAGGTCATGAAAGAAAAAACACAAAAATATCTTAAAGAATTACAGGAAAGCACAAACAAGCAAGTGAAGGAGCTAAGCAAAACCATCCAGGATCTAAAAACAGAAGTAGAAACAACTAAGAAAACTCAAAAGGAGACAACTTTGGAGATAGAAAGCCTTGGGAAGAAATCAGGGGACAGAGATGCAAATATCAACAACAGAATACAAGAAATAGAAGAAAGAATCTCAGATGCTGAAGATTCCATAGAAACCATGGACTCAACAGTTAAAGAAAATGCAAAATGCAAAAAGCTTGTAACCCAAAATATCCAGGAAATCCAGGACACAATGAGAAGACCAAACCTAAGGATTATAGGCATAGATGAGAGTGAAGATTTACAACTTAAAGGGCCAGCAAATATCTTCAATAAAATTATGGAAGAAAACTTCCCTAACCTAAAGAGAGAGATGCCCATGAATATACAAGAAGCCTACAGAACTCCAAACAGACTGGACCAGAACAGAAATACTTCCCGTCACATAATAATCAAAACACCAAATGTTCTAAACAAAGAAAGAATATTAAAGGCAGTAAGAGAAAAAGGCCAAGTAACATATAAAGGAAGACCTATCAGAATCACAGCAGACTTTTCACCTGAGACTATGAAGGCTAGAAGGTCCTGGGCAGATCTCATGCAGACTCTAAGAGAACACAAATGCCAACCAAAACTACTATATCCAGCAAAACTCTCAATCACCATAGATGGAGAAACTAAGATATTTCACGACAAAACCAAGTTCACCCAATATCTATCCACAAACCCAGCCCTAAAAAGGATAATAGGAGGACAACACCAATACAAGGAGGGAAACTTCACCCTGAAAAAAGCAAGATAGTAACCTTTCACCAAACCCAAAAGAAGTTAAGCAATCAAATTTAAAAAATAACGTCAAAAATGATAGGAAGTAACAATCACTATTCCTTAATATCTCTTAACATCAATGGACTCAATGCCCCAATAAAAAGACACAGACTAACTGACTGGATACGTAAACAGGACCCTACATTTTGCTGCTTACAGGAAACACACCTCAGGGTCAAAGACAAACACTACCTTAGAGTAAAAGGCTGGAAGACAATATTACAAGCAAATGGTCTCAGGAAACAAGCTGGAGTAGCCATTTTAATATCAGATACAATTGACTTTCAACCCAAAGTCATCAAAAGAGACTCTGAGGGACACTTCTTGCTGGTCAAAGGAAAAATACAACAAGAAGAACTCTCAATCCTGAACATCTATGCTCCAAATGCAAGAACACCCTCTTTCATAAAAGAAACTTTATTAAAACTCAAAGCACACATTGCACCTAACACAATAATTGTGGGTGACTTCAACACTGCACTTTCCTCAATGGACCGATCAGGAAAACAGAAACTAAACAAGGACACAATGAAACTAATTGAAGCTTTGGACCCATTAGATTTAACTGATATATATAGAACATTCTATCCTAAAACAAAAGAATATACCTTTTTTTCAGCACCTCATGGTACCTTCTCCAAAATCGACCATATAATTGGTCACAAGACAGACCTCAACAAATATAAGAAGATAGAACTAATCCCATGCCTCCTATCTGATCACTATGGAATAAAAGTGGTCTTCAATAACAACAGAAACAACAGAAAACCCACATACACGTGGAAATTGAACAATACTCTACTCAATGATACCTTGGTCAAGGAAGAAATAAAGAAAGAAATTAAAGACTTTTTAGAACACAATGAAAATGAAAACACAACATACCCAAATCTATGGGACACAATGAAAGCAGTGCTAAGAGGAAAACTCTTAGCCCTGAGTGCCTCCAAAAAGAAAATGGAGAGAGCATACATTACCAACTTAATGACACACCTGAAAGCCCTAGAACAAAAAGAAGCTATTTCACCCAGGAGGAGTAGAAGGCAAGAAATCATCAAACTCAGGGCCGAAATCAATCAAGTAGAAACAAAGAGAACCATACAAAAAATCAACAAAACCAGGAGCTGGTTCTTTGAGAAAATCAACAAGATAGATAAACCCTTAGCCAGACTGACCAAAGGGCACAGAGAAAGTATCCAAATTAACAAACTTAGAAATGAAAAGGGAGACATAACAACGAAAACTGAGGAAATCCAAAAAATCATCAGATCCTACTACAAGAGCCTGTACTCAACACAACTGGAGAATCTGGAGGAAATGGACAATTTCCTTGACAGATACCAAATACCAAAATTAAATCAGGACCAACTAGACCATCTGAACAGTCCCATAAAGCCTAAAGAAATAGAAGGAGTCATAGAAAGTCTTCCAACCAAAAAAAGCACTGGACCAGATGGTTTCAGTGCAGAATTCTACCAGACCTTCAAAGAAGAGTTAACACCAATACTCTTCAAACTATTCCACAAAATAGAAACAGAAGGAACACTACCCAATTCCTTCTACGAAGCCACAATTACGCTGATACCAAAGCCACACAAAGATCCAACAAAGAAAGAGAACTTCAGACCAATTTCCCTTATGAACATCGATGCAAAAATACTCAATAAAATTCTTGCCAACCGAATCCAAGAACACATCAAAACGATCATCCACCATGATCAAGTAGGCTTTATCCCGGGAATGCAGGGTTGGTTCAATATACGGAAATCCATCAATACAATCCACTACATAAACAAACTCAAAGAACAAAACCACATGGTCATTTCATTGGATGCTGAAAAAGCATTTGACAAAATTCAGCATCCTTTCATGCTTAAAGTCTTGGAGAGAACAGGAATTCAAGGCCCATACCTAAACATAGTAAAAGCAATATACAGCAAACCGGTAGCCAGCATCAAACTAAACGGAGAGAAACTTGAAGCAATCCCACTGAAATCAGGGACCAGACAAGGCTGCCCCCTTTCTCCTTATCTTTTCAATATTGTACTTGAGGTACTAGCTCGGGCAATTCGACAACATAAGGAGGTCAAAGGGATACAAATTGGAAAGGAGGAAGTCAAACTATCATTATTTGCAGACGACATGATCGTCTACCTAAGTGACCCAAAGAACTCCACTAGAGAGCTCCTACAGCTGATAAACAACTTCAGCAAAGTGGCAGGTTACAAAATCAACTCAAGCAAATCAGTGGCCTTCCTATACTCAAAGGATAAGCAGGCTGAGAAAGAAATTAGGGAAATGACCCCCTTCACAATAGCCACAAACAGTATAAAGTATCATGGGGTGACTCTTACCAAACATGCGAAAGATCTGTATGACAAGAACTTCAAGACTCTGAAGAAGGAAATGGAAGAAGACCTCAAAAAATGGGAAAACCTCCCATGCTCATGGATCGGTAGAATCAATATAGTTAAAATGGCCATTTTGCCTAAAGCAATATACAGATTCAATGCAATACCCATCAAAATCCCAACTCAATTCTTCACAGAGTTAGAAAGAGCAATTATCAAATTCATCTGGAACAACAAAAAACCCAGGATAGCTAAAACTATTCTCAGCAACAAAAGAAAATCTGGGGGAATCACTATCCCTGACCTCAAGCAATACTACAGAGCAATAGTGTTAAAAACTGCATGGTATTGGTACAGTGACAGGCAGGAGGATCAATGGAACAGGATTGAAGATCCAGAAATGAACCCACACACCTATGGCCACTTGATCCTCGACAAAGAGGCTGAAAACATCCAATGGAAAAAAGATAGCCTTTTCAACAAATGGTGCTGGTTCAACTGGAGGTCAGCATGCAGAAGAATGCGAATTGATCCATCCTTGTCTCCTTGTACTAAGCTCAAATCCAAATGGATCAAGGACCTCCACATAAAGCCAGACACTCTGAAGCTAATAGAAAAGAAACTGGGGAAGACCCTTGAGGACATCGGTACAGGGAGAAAGTTTCTGAACAGAACACCAATAGCGTATGCTCTAAGAGCAAGAATTGACAAATGGGACCTCATAAGGTTACAGAGTTTCTGTAAGGCAAAGGACACCATCAAGAGGACAGATCGGCAACCAACAAATTGGGAAAAGATCTTCACGAATCCTACATCAGATAGAGGGCTAATATCCAATATATATAAAGAACTCAAGAAGTTAGACTCCAGAAAACCGAACAACCCTATTAACAAATGGGGTACAGAGTTAAACAAAGAATTCTCACCTGAAGAACTTCGGATGGCGGAGAAGCATCTTAAAAAATGCTCAACTTCATTAGTCATTAGGGAAATGCAAATCAAAACAACCCTAAGATTTCATCTTACACCAGTCAGAATGGCTAAGATTAAAAATTCAGGAGACAGCAGGTGTTGGAGAGGGTGTGGAGAAAGAGGAACACTCCTCCACTGCTGGTGGGGTTGCAAATTGGTACAACCACTCTGGAAATCAGTCTGGCAGTTCCTCCGAAAACTGGGCACCTCACTTCCAGAAGATCCTGCTATACCACTCCTGGGCATATACCCAGAGGATTCCCCACCATGTAATAAGGATACATGCTCTACTATGTTCATAGCAGCCCTATTTATAATTGCCAGATGCTGGAAAGAACCCAGGTATCCCTCAACAGAAGAGTGGATACAAAAAATGTGGTATATCTACACAATGGAGTACTATTCAGCCATTAGAAACAATGAATTCATGAAATTCTTAGGCAAATGGATGGAGCTAGAGAACATCATACTAAGTGAGGTAACCCAGACTCAAAAGGTGAATCATGGTATGCACTCACTAATAAGTGGTTATTAACCTAGAAAGCTGGAATACCCAAAACATAATCCACACATCAAATGAGATACAAGAAGAAAGCAGGAGTGGTCCCTGGTTCTGGAAAGACTCAGTGAAACAGTATTTGGCAAAACCAGAACGGGGAACTGGGAAGGGGTGGGAGGGAGGACAGGGGAAGAGAAGGGGGCTTACGGGACTTTCGGGGAGTGGGGGGGGCTAGAAAAGGGGAAATCATTTGAAATGTAAATAAATTATATCGAATAAAAAAAAAGAGCCCTATCTTTTGCTTTATGAAATTTATCTTTTGGTTAATACATTCTTATGAACTAGAAGTCTAATTAATAAAGTTACAACATGTCCTGCTCAAATGAGTTTCTCAGTAAGTTACCAACTCATGCCTGGCCCATATTCTACAATGGTACATTCAAAAGCTTATTCTTCCTGTTTGTCAGATCTCAGGGCTATTATTCAACTCAAAACATTTTAAATGCACACCCTGTTTAAATGCTTTGATGGGTTGGGCAATGATAATGATCAAGATAGCATTGGAACAAACAATCGTGCTTCAACTTAACACAAGGGTCAAACACAACAGCAGAGCAATAATTTAGTCTAATGCCCATGAGATAGTTAAATGGTAGCATCTTTCTACTATGCTATCTATACAGAGGAATTTAGGATAATCCAGCTGTGCTGAGTTTCCTAGGAAAGCTTTTTTTCTGTCCTTCTACAATTCTCTAACACCCTGATGAGTAAAATATCTCTTATGTTGCAATGTTCTTATATTGAATCTGACTCTTGTCAAAACCTGCAGGCCTAGGGGTCATTCTGTCCCTTGGCAGCAAGGCCAGAATATTTTTGCTTGGCTGTTCTTTGATCCCACTGTAACTCTCAAAGCAAAGCTTATTCCCTCAAGTTCTTGGGGGACATAATTTTTTATAGTCTCCTGCACTCACAACTTTCAGAAGTTTTAGCTCCTTTTCATTGTGAGATCAGGCTTTGGGAATAATTGTTCAAAGAAAATATATCTGAAAAGCAGGCTTCCCTCCACCCCTCTATTGCTCAGCATATCTAGTTTCATGACAATGAAACTTCAAACCTCTTAATCTTGTTAAGAGCTATTAGTGATTATTTTCATCAACTAAGGCTCCCACCATGGCTAATTTTAGTCAGTGGAGGCAGGTGAGATTGAAGTAGTAGTTTAATAGTAATGGAACGAGAAATGAATACTCTTGAATCTTTTATGATGACTACTGTCATTTTATTGGGCCTTGAACTTAAATATGCTTTGGCAAAAGCCAATTATCTGGGGGAAAGACAGGAAATAAAATTGTTATGCTGTTATTATTTGAGATAACTAAAATGGTGTCTTCTAATTTCTTTTAAAAGAAATTCTTCTTAGGACTGGGAAATAGGTCACTGGTGCAGTGCTTGACTCCAATATGTGAGGCTCTAAATTCAATTTCCAGCATCAAGAGAAAAAAGAAAGAGGGAAAAAAAGGAAAGATTTTTTTAAAATAAACATTAACATCCAGAGGTGTCTCGAACAGACTCATCTATTTAGTTTCTTGTCTTAACCATACTTTTGTCATTAGATTGATATTGAAGGTTGTCAAAATGAGAATTCTTTGCATTAGTGTTTCCAGGTTAAGTTTTTATGATAGCTGTGGGTCTTTGTTAACTATTGATTTGGTTAAATTTTGTCTTATTTTCTGATTTCTTTGTGCGAGAAAAGCCAAATTTCAATTGTTGTTTAATTTCTGTATACACTGAGAAATTTTCATGAGTTGTTTTCTCTCTCCATGTATTTACTCTGTTTCTTCTAAAAAGGTCATTTTCATTTCTGTAATCCCTTTCCTAAAAATAAGGCTGAATTGAAAGTACTCTGTACAATTAAACATTATTCTCAAATAACGTTTATTTAGTTATGATGAAACTCCACTTAGCAGTGCTGCTGTGCTATTTGTATATTATAGTATAGATTATAAATCTTATTTCAGTATCGTCTATCTTGAGTAACTACTCAGCCTTTGATATTATAAGAGCAGTTTGCAGTGCTCTCTGTTCACTTGAGTAATGATTCCTTTGAGGGATGTGGGAGAGAACAGAGACATGAGACATGCTGGAAGATACACTTACATAAGAACAAGGAATTTGGTGAGACTATTTTTTTCCTTTTGTTTTTTTAATTTTTTTTTCGAGACAGAGTTTCTCTGTGTAGCCCTGGCTGTCCTGGAACTCACTCTGTAGACCAGGCTGGCCTCAAACTCAGAAATACACTTGCCTCTGCCTCCCAAGTGCTGGGATTAAAGGTGTGTGCCACCACCGCCACCACCACCCAACTTTTTTTTTTTTTTTGGTTTTTGGATTTGGTTTTTTCAAGACAGCGTTTCTCTGTATACCCCTGACTGTCCTGTAACTCACTCTGTAGACCAGGTTGGCTTCAAATTCAGAAATCCTCTTGCCTCTGCCTCCCAGAGTGCTGGGATTACAAGTGTGCGCCGCCACCACCCGGCTGGTGAGACTATTAATGCCAAAGTTTCAATGACAGCCTCTTCTCTTTACCATTCAATTCAAAAAACTGTCATAAATCCTTTCACATAAAGCACACCTCATTGCAAATAACGTATACAAACTCAGAACTTCTGAGCATAGACAGACTACCTACTGATCATACATCTTAGGAGTCAGAAGTTCTAAGCCTTCCTTTCTCACCCACATCAGAGCTGTTTTATAGACTCCTGGTCATTCAAATGTGGGATTGTCTTTTTTTCCCCTGTGTTTACAAGTACTGAGTATACTTCAGGCTGTTTGAAATATCTCCTTTTCCTTATGTCTGGTACAGGTAATATTGCCATCATTGGTTGCTTTTTAAAGAATAGTAATTGTTCAGAAATCATTTGTAGTAATTTGATTAATAACTTAAGTAAATAATAGAATGCATATGCGGTGGTCAGATTTGTCAACTTTATACAACTTAGAGTCACCTGAGAAGAAAGACTTGATAGATAAATTGCTGACACCAACTAGGCCTATGGGCACCCATGGTATATTGTCTTCATTGTTAGTTGATGTAGCATCATGATTGGTACCATCTGTAGGCAGGTGGTCTTGGGTTGTGTGAAACAAATCTTTTCATTCACTAAATTGCTTTTGATCATGGTGTTTTATCACAGCAACAGAAAGGAAACTAAAACAATATGTTATTATCTTGCATTAATTCATTTAGTAATGATTTATTGTGTCTAAGATGAACCAGAAAATGTTTTCAACATCAACTAGCGTACTGGTAATAAAATGCAGAAAGTATTCTAAAGGAAATGATAAAGATATATGGGGGAGAATTAGAGGGTTTGAAATTTGCTTCTGCAGGGCAGGTCTCTTTGAGAAAGTAACAAAGACCAGGAAGAAGAGGGGGAACACTCCTGTAAAAGTTCTATATTCAACCAATTGAAGTTTTCTTTTTCTTTTCCCCCCCAGAACTTGAAGTCGCAAATGAATGGACAGTAAGGAACTATGACAATTATTTCTTTAAAATTTGTCTGAATGAGCTTTACTCTGCATTGTCTAAGAGCAATGCAACTCTTGAGCTAGGCCTGGATCTGACTGTGTGGATATGTCTATCTTCACCCGACGGCCAAGGTTCTTTCGGTCTAAGTGGACTCCATGCTGCATTGCAGCATCTCAAGTAGGTGTTCCCTTGCAGTGCACATTAGAATAGCTGCCAGTAGGATATTGTTCTTCATTGTCCAAATGTTTGGACTAATTGGATGGTTAATATAAAGTGTCCCTAAGTTGTTGAGTTATCATTCCCTCATGATCATTTTATTTGGTTGTCCAATACATATTTTTCTATTGTACATAAGGAATCATGTATTTTCAGGCCTCATTATATATCTCTTGATTTAACTGACTTCTGTTCTCATGTTGCATTCATTTACTCTATGCAGTATCTGCTGTCTACCAACCCCAAATCTCTTCTTTCTTCTTTAACAGACCTCAAAGTTTGTCTGATATGTGAAAGCATTAATCTAAAGTCCACATTAATTCTTCAGGCATCCCTTATAGGAAGATAGTGTCACCTTGCCCCAATAAGTAAATAGAATTGATTGAGTAACAATACTGGAACAGCTGTTATGTTCTTGCTAAAGCAGGCCAGATAAACTTTTATGTGACTAATTTTAAGGCTGGGTCTCTAGCATCTCAGGCTGGCTTCAGGTTTACTATCTAGTAAGAGATAACTTCGAAGTCCCCATCTTACTTCTCCTACCTTTACTTCCTCTGTACTGGGATTACAGGGATACACTGCTACCAGGCCTTATATATGCAGGGTTAAGGACAGAATTCAGGGTCTTTTGTATCAATGTATGTCTAGCCTGTCACTGAAGCATAAAACACTGAATGTTCGCTCATGTCTACCATAGCCCACTATTATCTGACCTTTGCCCTTTATCCTTCATCACTTCTTGTTAGTTGGATGACTTGATGACCCCTGAAGAGAATTTCATCTCATAATCAAAGGACCAAGGGCTCAGTCTAAGGAGAGTGGATCAGAAGTTATAGACTTCTTTATTTTGCAATGGCTTCCTTGATCCACCCAGTAGGCAATAGGTCGTCACTTATGGACTTACTGTACGGAAGAAATATGTGGAGTCACTTTAAGTCTCAGTTGCCTTTGGCTGAAGGCACTGCTAACTGGGAGAGATCTGACTACTCCGTTGTTTTTGACTTGGTTGCCTAGTAATGTAGAGATTGGCCCTGGGAAGCAGACTTTTCTGAATTCTTCCCAGTTCTGCTTCTCCTTAGCTGTGTAATCTTAGATAAGCTATTTTGAGGTACTTTCTACTATGTGAAATTGTCACAATATTAAAAGATATTCTAAATATAAAAACATTTTAAAAGAACATATTCTATTACATCCCTTTGGATATCATCCAGAAAAAGACGATTTTAACACAATTTAAGAGTACTTACTAACTCTGTACTAGATAATGCTCTTGTTTTGGATGTTTTGGAATGCTACATCATAATATAATATGAAGCACAGAAATCTAAATTACAAATTAATGAGCCTTTGTTTTTACATAAACAAAAACAATATTAAAGAATGTATTGATAAAAAAGAAAGTCTTCCCACTGAAATCGAAACAATTGATTCTATTTCCATGATTTTTTTTTTGGTATGGGAATATATATATGAATATATATATATGAACACACACACACACACACACATACTGAGTTTTCCTGAGTGCTGGAATTGTACACAAGTGCCACCATACAATTACAAAAGGCAATCCGTTTTAAATAGGTAAAATTATCTTCACTTTAGGAAGTGGAAAAGGAGTAACTTGAAGGAAGGAAAGAAAGACTTTTAGATGGAAGAATGTATGAAAGCTAGAAGAAAAGGCAGTAATGGATAAAAAAGAGGAACTTTGGAGCCCAAATTATACAAAAGTCCTTAAGTTTTGTCATTTCTTAGCTATCAGCCAGATGCTAGGCATCTATTCACTAGAGCCAATGGTTTTTTTTTTTTTTTTTTTTTTTTGCACAGAATATACATTTAACTTTCTAAAATGGTGTTAAGAGTATAAATAAAGTCAGAAGGCATGGCAGATCCTGATACTTTCGTGCTCTGTGGGCTGTTTTGAAGCAACGGTGGCTGTGATGAGATTCCTTTCTGGAAAAACACATTGGGCCATCCACTGCCACTGTAAAATCTGATCATTTGTAAAACCCAACCTTGCAATTGAAGCCACAATTCAATTGTTGGTGGTCTAAAAAAAAATTCAAATTGTTTCTGAATCCCTGTCCATTAAAATACAAAATCCTGGGTTTTTTTTTATCAAACTGACAGAAAATGAAAAAGTAAGCTATAAAAGCCTTAAATATAATTTTAAATTTCTTTTGTGAAATACACACACACACACACACACATATATACATACATATATGGGAAAGGACATAGAAAAGTAAGTAGGCTGACAAGAATAATAGAGGGAAAGGAGATGAAGAAGGGAAGGATAAACAGAGGGAAGGAAAAGCTTCCATTTGAATGGTAGCTGAAGGAGAAAATAATCATAGCAGAAGTGGCCTAAAGCTTCCATCTCCACACTAGGTGGGTGGGATAATCTTTTCAGTGTCAAGGAAACTATCAAATTTGTACACACTCTGTAGTTTTTTCTGAAGATAGCAATATGTCCACTACTACAGAGAAAAAATACCATACATGAACTGAATTGGTTCTGTCTACAGCAATAAATGTCAAACAACAAATGAAATATTTTTTCACAATTGTTAGCAATTACTGTGGACATGTACTTTGTAAAACAGTAAAATATGTTCTGAACGCTAAGTCATAACACTGTGCCACCAAAGTGGAAAGATCATTAATGGTTAGACTGACATGCTACTGTCATGTCTATGAAAGCTCTTACTGCTAAACCCATATCCCATGGAGGACCATCTATCATAGTGACATGACAGAACGTAGAAGAAAAAGTACATCACTTTGAAGGATCTGAGAATCCAAAACAGCATGTGGCACATAATGTATGCAGATTGCTATCTGTTAGTGAGTCCGAGTCTAAAACACTACACAACTCCTTGGAGAAACTGGAATCTAGGTAGAAGCATTTCCTCTGGGACATTAGCAAAAACAATCACATTGTAACATTTCTGATTATTTTTAAAAGGTCTTTATTATTCTGAATTGCAGTAGAAATGCTTACAATTGTTAGATTGTTTTATTGTTAGAGGTTAGCGTTTATCGTTTGCATGTGTTTCTGATGTATGTATAATGTGTGTACATTCCTTTGTATGTGTGTCCTTGCAGAGGTTTCTTCTCTTATACATCCCATCCTGCCAGAAACACCCTGGAGTTACAGGCACTTGCTGTTGCCTTTGGCTTTTTGTGTTCTAGGGATCTGAACTCAAGTCCTCAAGCTTAGAGGCAAGTACTTTACCTATTGAGCCATCCTGCCCCACCCCCAGCCAAATGGTACTTTTCATATCAGAAAATTTACTACAACCTTTTAGTAAACTCATAATCTCTGTTCTTCCATACAAGGCACTCTATTCTTCCACTTATAGCAGGAAGAAGAACTGACAAAACAGGATAGGCATTTGAATCCTATCCTTTGGAGAACTGAGACTGATAAGCAGAAAATGTTGGAGGAGGAAAATCAGGCTCATTCCATAAAATAGAGTTTGGAGCCTCAGAGAGAGAATGGTATTCTCAGGAAGAAAACCCTGTTGTAACAGAGGTGAGGTAGGAATCACTGAGAGATAACAGGGACTAGAAAGAATAAAAAAGGTAACTGAAAATATAACTCAGAATCAGATCATTTTACACATAGTAACAACACAGTATGCATGGTCACTGATCATGCACCTACTCCACTAGGAATCTCAAATTTGTGTAAGACCCAAGTCTATGACTTAGCATTCGTAAGGGCTATGTATGAATGTTAAAAAATAAAACATGTCTTTTTATGAGAAATGAGACTAAACAATGGAAAAAATTAAGTCCACACAGCTAGGACCTGATGAGGTCATGATTTAGTCCAGCTCTGTGGGATACCAAAGCCCATTTCATGAACTGCTTAGCATATTGTTTCCCAACATTTTATGAGATCATTCTCTGCCCACACATTTGCACATTGTACTGTTGGCACTGAGGATGTAAGGGAAGTTAAGGAGAGATGTGGTAGAGGGGGTCATACGGCAGACGCTTGGGATCATTTCAGGATCTAGCACAGAGCAGGAAGCCCTACGTCAAGATGGGGCATGGAGAACAGGAACTGCCTTGGATACCCCAGGTTAATGTCTCTGGGCAAATAGGTAGAGGGTAGAGTAGATGGAGATGGGGCATATGTATGTAGGTTGGTAGACAGAATGCACATTTAGCCATGAAAGAAGACACTTGACTATATCCAACTTAGGGAAGGCAGAGGGTAGATATTGACTGGGTGCCATAAATATCAAATTGGTCTTATAACATCTGATAATTTCTTTTCCATAACTCATATCACTCAAGTTATACCTCTTTATTAGTCGCTGCCTCTAACCTCACATCCAAAGACATACACAAAGAATAGGTAGTATTTATAACAACATAATCTCAGAGCTGTGAGTAAAAGTTAGATCAAATAAAATTCTAAAAGGTAAATATAGATGCCAGTCAAAGTCCTGATCAAACAAGCTAGAAGAGTCAGCATGAGCAACTATAGAAAGCAGGATTAGGTTTAAGAAAATCAAGAATCCAAGATTAAGTGAGGCAATGACCAGGCAACTAGGGAAGGAAATGGGCCTGTTGTGGGAACAAAATTGAGGATGGGGGTGAGAGTTGATGGAATCACATGTTGAATCCTGGGACTCCGACCCCAGACACCAGAATCAGGGTGCATATCTGAGTTTATTATATAGCACATGAGCTTACACACAGTGCTTGACTCAAACCTAAATATTCAGCCAATCATATCTTTCTACATTGTTTCCATGCTCCAATGAAAGCCCTGCCTAATGAGGTTGCTCCTAAGGGGGTAGATGGAGGATGGAGGAAATAGCCAACACTCTGGTCTTGGCTCTGTTTTGCTTTCTCTTTGGTGTTCTAGACACCATGTTAGATCTAATGTTTTGTAGGGCAGATCAGGATTCTTTAAGGAGTCAAAGGACCTGTAGCACCTCACTCTCCGAAGGGTCCTTTTTATCCTAATTTATCTCCACGTAGAAAGTAGGCTTTAAACCATTTGCTACCCATCCTAAGTGTAAGACATTTTACTTCTGCAGCTGATCCGCCTGCCTGACTGAGGTGAGAAGCTGCAATCTCCAGATTAGCACCTCATAGTAAATAGCAGGAGCCTAGGTAAAATAGGCTTTATGTGTCTCTAAGTTGAAGTCTCTGGAAGGAAAGGGAAAGGAGGCTCATTTCTGCTCTCTGTTCTCAGCACTTGTATGACTGAGTGTGTGATCACATGGTAAAAAATGACTATGAGTTTGCATATAAATTCAGGTCATAAATTGAACAAGATGCTTATAACAGAACATGTCTACATGCATATCCACGAGGAGTAATTATCTGGCTAAACATTCATTATTTGTTAAAAACCATAACTAAGCTGTCCTTGAAGTTTTATATAGATAAACCCAATCAATATTTTATTTCCTTTCCGTGCACCTGTGCTGTGTATCTTTAGCTCCTTCTTTATGACCTTTGGCAAGTGGATGTTATAACTCCTTGGAATGTGCTCTAGGTCTTAGAAATTTGTTGTTATCTCAGAAGTATTTAAGCAGTCCTGTAGTAAAGGTGGCTCAAAAGTCTTAGTCTGTGTCATCATCGTGAAGCAGTGGTGACCCTGGCATGAGGGTTGTTTCTACAGAACAAATGTTCTTTGTTCTTGCATATTATTTTAGTCTGGGGTCTTCCTTCAGCTATTTTCAAACCCTAACATCACCATCTTACTTTTTCTTCATAAGGTTGACTCTATAGCCCTATAAATCCCCTTCTGTTTTTATTTCTAGGCTAAGAACTTCCAAGAGGAGTGACTTGGTATATCATTTTGAGGGAGAGAAATGCCCCATTTATCCCTGTCATAGATATGTTCATAATTTGGGGCCTCCCCATTGGAGGGCAGTGGAAGCAAAGTATATTGGCTACCACCTGCTCAATGAACCTTGACACAATTGGGAGGAAGAAGCTCCTTGTAACTATCTGAGTCAGTAGGATAAAATCTTCTGGACATTTGCTTCTGTTAGATAAAAGCCCATCATCCCTGGGACCATACTGAAAGGGTCATTAAATGAAAGTGCTAGGGTAGAGTTGGCAGGGAATTGGCTCCCTCTCATTGATGTATTATCACTGTATATGATAGGCAACCAGGAATATGAACTGACAAGGAGGAAATGTGTATATTCCTAATGGAAGCCTACAAGAATATCTGGGCATGCACTTGAGAATTAGCCATTATTTTTTTTCCACCATTTTTTTTTTTATTTTTTAAATTCTGTGTTTACATTCTTTCCCCTTTCCCAGTTCCCCCCTCCCCATATGTCCCATAAGCCATCTCTCCACCCAGAATTAGCCATTATGATAGCACATATCCTGAGAAAAATGGTATAAGGTCTTGTCTCTGGTCCTTCTAGAAACATTCTCTGTGCCTGATTTATGAGAGCCTTGAGGCTCCCTGGGTCACTAGGATGTTTAGCTGGAGATATCTTCACTGCCATTGTCTTTACTGTAGGTCTCCTCCTGCTAGTTGGCTATCAGGAGTGTGTTGCTCTGTGACTGGCAGTTGTCTCTCCTTTTCTCTATCTGATTCACTCAATGCTGCAAGACTGTCCTCAGCAACTCCAGTGGTTCCACCTGTACGATCAGCAATGCAGGACTTGATTAATATGCCAGGAACTCAAATGGGTTTATCCCAGTCCTTCTGGAAAAATACAAACAAACCCTTGTCCCATGGTTAGCAGAGGGGCCGGTCTCTCTAAGCCCCTCTATCATTATCTATAGGGTCTCTCCAATAGTCCAAGGGCAAAGGAGTTAGTCTTAGTAGTATGGTCCCCTAGTGTTTATATGTTGCGGAAAGACTATGTTTTTCAAATATTTTAAAATTTATAGTGAATAATGCTTCAATTAATGTTTCCTGGAATGGAGTCTCCAATTACAAATTGTTTTTTCAGAGGGCAGTGGGCCCACTCAATGATAGTTTGGCCTTGAGGGTTATGGGAAATTCTAGTAGAGTAGGAGATACCCCAGTCCTTGCAAAGGAGGCAAAGTATGCATTAACATATGTAAGCCCATTATTGTTCTTTAGGGAATAAGAGTACCCGTGACCAGCATAGCTATTCTCATAGTGGCAGTCACCATCTTGGTGTTTACCTTGTGTTGTGCTACAGCAAAAACATAAGGTATCTATGCAGACATGAACATATTTTAAGCACCCAAACTCAGATATGTGACATTCATTTGCCATAACAAATTAGAGGAAAGGTCTCAGGGATTGACACCCACAGACTTCAGTGGTCCCAAAGGGAGGAGCAGGCCACAGGCTGAGCAGGCACACATAAGTCTTGGGTAACATTAGTGAAAAGTCTATACATTGACAAGTGAGCAGAATTATTTAAGTGTACATGAAGGGATCAAGCTTGTTCTAAGGGGAATGACAAACAGGTAAAAACCAGCTCCACTTCTTGGTTGTCTTGAGAGATTATCCCTGGGAGGTTAAGAGAAGAACATACATGTTGGATATATAAAGGCAAGGGGAAACCCTTTGCTTAATGTTTTTCTGTAATTGGGTCATAGCCAGATGTAAGGGTCCACCTGAGGACCTGACAGAAGCTAACAGTAGAGATCTGGTTATACTGGTGTCATACTGGCTATCACTGAGACACTGATGGGCCCTGGCCAATGCGTTTAACAGAGTTACAAGGTCAGCAACTCAACTGATGGAATGGAACAATTGATGGAAGTATTGTATGGTAGTATAAATATGCTTGGCCTGGGGAGTGGCACTAATAGGAGGTGTGGCCTTGTTGGAGTAGGTATACACTTGTTTGAGGAAGTGTGTCACTATAGGTGTTGAGGCCTGAAGTCCTTCTGGTTCTTCCCAAGCCTACTCCAGCCTTTGGCTTGTGCAAGGTAGATCTGCTGTCACAGCCCATGTTTAGGGGGACAAAAGGGCCCTACTGGGAAAAAAGGGGAGAGGGCAGGCCTAGGTGGAGAAGGGTTCCCCAACAGTTGCTTGGTCCAGCTGCACCCTAACCCAACCAACCAAACCCTTAACTTGAGACTCAGGGATGAGTTTCCAGGTTGCCAGCACTTCTACTTTTCAGAAACAAGTACATTGTGCACCTGTACTTGTGTCAGTTATGCCTCCAAAAATAGTGTCCTCTAGCTTGAGTATTATTCTGACTTAATTTAGACCAAATGGAATGGTCTTTAATATTTTAGGAATTTGTTTCACCCTTATTGGTGGGGCTGGGGGGTCGCTGGAAGTTTTTAAGGTGTCCCATCCCTGGTGGGTTTTGATTGGCAAACCTTGGCCCTATGGACCCCCCTTTTTTATTTAGGGCAAACCTAAGGGGGTCTTTTCTCTTTCTTTTCATGCATGTTATTTGGGCATTGCCTGGTAAAATGTCCCTGGCATCCACATTTCCAATGAACATCTTTTTTTTTTTTTTTTTTTTAATCTTCCTCTTTTACCTTTAGGTACATGACCAAGTTGACCAGTTGGCTGCTAGACTTTCTGCATTTGTATAACCAGAAACTGTATCTTGGGTTGTGTTAATCTAATCCTTTATTTCTCTACTGTGGACACAAGCAACAGTCCTATGGACCTAGGTAGTAGTCCCCTCCCAGATAAACTATTTAGATAAAGCTTCCATAGTCACATGATGATTTACACAGAGACCAAATTTACCAGATCTGCAAGATATTTACTGGGCTTTTGCTTCAGGCCATTGAGCTGTACCATAGCACTTTCAGTAACTTTTCTGACTTCAGCCATGACACAAAGGCAGAACTGATCAAAATAATTTGGTGGTCCCGTGCACTTGAGCAGTGGGAGAGCTATAATTACCCTCTCCCTGCAAAGCTTCAGGTGGGATGGCCATTTTTGAGCAAGTTACCCTGTCTGAGAAACTCAGCCTCCTATTAAATCCCACCTTTTATTATAGAAAGTGAACCTCTCCCATTCCCATAATATAGATTCCATAATAGTCTTCCAGTCCTGTGGGGTATTCAGAGTAGTCAGCATGGATTCAAACATCTGTTCAACCAGGGAGAGTGTAGCATATTTTCTGGAGTGGCCTTCTTTTATTTTTGTAGGATCTCTATAGATTAAGATTCCCAGGTTCTCTGTGGGGGATCATTTTGCACAGGAGAATGTAAGATTACTTGAAACACTGGCACAGGCATTTCTGCTGCTGTCGGGATTCAGCTTTGCCTCATAAAGAGGAAACATTGAAGAGGTGTTCTGAATGCTCATTTCTTGTCCTTCTCTCCCCTAGGGATTGGAGGCTGACGGCAGAATTGGCCATGCTGTTGTTTTATGAGTATTAGTATTAGATGTACTCCTATTAGCTGCATGGGGTGAGGGTAGGGTATTTACTGTAGTGGTAATTCCCATTGACTTTCATTTTCAGGACCTATCAGATTAGGGTAAAACAGAGCTGTGCCTTTATCTACAGGGATGGCAATATCTGTTGGCTCAGCTGTCTCTCTCTAAGGAGGCAGCTGTGCCCTTTGAGAATTTTGGACTTCCGTTGGGGAGTCACCTCCAGAACATAGTAACCAAACAGGAAGAAGCTTCTGATCTGTCCCAGAACCATGAAGGCAGCTCAAAATGGATGCAGACTATTGGGATGGCATAAGAGGCAGCTCTTCCTCCAATTCCTTCCTTCATTGCAGCGGCACTGCTTCTGGGTATGCGCATCTGAAATTTCACACAAGTCCAGAACTTTCTCATAAAAGGTACTGATTTTCTTTGCAGAATATGTTGGCTACCTACTTTTCAAGATCCCTTTCAAAATCTTCAATTAACTATGCTATATACATAATTACATACATACACACACACACACACACACACATATATATATTTGAATTTTCTTTTCTTTCTTTATTTTTATTTTCTATATTCTTTGTTTATATTCCAAATGATTTCCCCTTTCCCAGTTGCTCCTTTATCGAAGATCAAGTGACCATAGGTGTGTGGATTCATCTTGGGGTCTTCAGTTCTATTCCATTGATCCACCTGCCTGTCACTGTACCAATACCATGCAGTTTTTAACACTATTGCTCTGTGGTACTGCTTGAGGTCGGGTATACTGATTCTCCCGGAAGTTCTTTTACTGTTGAGAATAGTTTTAGCTATCCTGGGATTTTTGTTATTCCAGATGAATTTGAGAATTGCTCTTTCTAATTCTATGAAGAACTGAGTTGGGATTTTGATGGGGATTGCATTGAATCTGTATATTGCTTTTGGCAAGAGGGCCATTTTAACTATATTAATCCTGTCAATCAATGAGCATGGAAGATTTCCATTTTCTGAGGTCTTCTTCGATTTCCTTATTCAGAGACCTGAAGTTCTTGTCATACAGATCTTTCACTTGTTTGGTTAGAGTCACACCAAGGTAACTCTGCTTTCCTTAAAAGTTAGTATTGCCCATTTTGCTTGGAGAGGTCCACTCATCCACTCTTCAGAGTCTAGGATGTGCAGGAGTCCCTGTTCAGAAGCTAGATGTGGCAATGGGACTGGGGATAGGGGGTGACAGGTGATGGAGCCACGTGATAAATCCTAATAATCAAACTCTGCAGACCAGAATCAGAGTACAGATTTGAGTTTATTGCCCAGCACATATGTCTATATACAGTAGTTAAGCAGATCCCAAGCCCCTAAATGCTCAGCCAATTGTATCTGAACACACCATTACCATGTCTCAATGAAAGCCATGCCTGTTGGTGTTACACAGGAGGGGAAGGTGGAAAGTATTGCAGGATGCAGGCAGACATGTTCCTGGAGAAAGAGCTGAGAGTTCTATAGGAAGCAAAAGAAGACTGTGTGCCATACTGTGAGTGTCTTGAGACTATGAGACCTCAAAATCTGCCTCCACAGTGACATACTTCTTACACAAAACCACATATTTCCTACGGGCTGGGCACTCAACCATCAGAGTGTATAGAGTGTATGGGTGCCATTCTTATTCAAATCAGAACACCAAAATTTTTACTATTAGGAAATGTTGCATGGTTAAGGAGATAGATACATTTAAAGTTATTTAATCTCTCTCTCTCTCTCTCTCTCTCTCTCTCTCTCTCTCTCTTCTTTCTCTCGCTCTCTCTTTCTGATATGTCTCAAAAGGGTATACTTCTTTAAATCTGTGCAATTAGTATATTTTGTGCATCAGTTAACAATAAATTTAATTTCTACATGAATAAATAGTGAAAGAGAAGTTGGTAAGAGTAGGCTAACCAAATTAGTAAAGTAAAAACAGACTGAATGTAGTTCGGTAAAATTGAGCATTCCAGATGAACATTATCAGATGACAATAGCTTGGGTGGTGTTATGGGGAGTATCAATGCTGACAAAGGTGTTTTCCATGAATCAGCTTATTGAAAGAAAAAATTATTTTGGAAGTGTTATGACACTGTATAGTAAGGTTTTATCTATAGAAAGTGATTAAGAGCAGAGAGGCACCTTAGGAAATCAGATCTCTCCTTACAACCATACTAATTCCATAGATATGATAGTGGTATTTGCTAACACAAAGGTATTTGGGAAATATGTGCTTTGGCCAGTCTCTGTGCTAGATGTCCAGACAGAGGAAAGAATCAAGATGTTGTTATGTCTGCTCTCAGCATGTCTATACAGTAGTGGGGTAGATAAATGACCAACCTAATAAACTACTTGCAGACTATTTTGAAGACGAGTAGCAAGGAGACCAAAGAAAAGCAAGGTAATGAGATGAGGAACATTAATGCCAGTAGTGACTATGGTTAAATACAATGGTTTCTGGAAAGGATCAGACAGACAGACATTTTCATTTATTTGGTTTTGTGTTTTGAGATAGGGGCTCATGGAACCAAAGGAGTGTTTGCCCTTGAACTTCTGATTCTCCTGCTTCTTGCTTTCTGTGTGCTACAGTTCCAGGCATTCACCACTATAACTGCTTTATGTAGTGCTGGTGTGAAGCCCAGGGCCTCCAGAATTCCAGGTAAGCAATCAAGCCCAGTCTCAGCCAGTCATTTCTATATATTATAGAACTTTTTTTTTTTAAATGAGGACAGGACTTTAGGCAGATGTGCCTGAAAGGGACAAGGTAGAATAAAGGAGACAGAAAGGAAAAAGAGGGAAAGAAGAGAAATAAGAGGTAGAGGTGGTGGTAGGAAAGTGAAGAGGATAGGGAGAGGTCAGGAGAAGGAACATCAATGGCTATGTGTATTCATCAAAGTCATAGTGAATAGCAACTGGGTTTCAAGTTGATGATGGGTAACTTTCCTATTCTACACTGGGGCTGTATTAATACACCAAGGGCAATCAAGTTGGCAACGAGAAGGGGAGATGGAGTTACCAAGCATTTACAATTATGTGTGCCACTGTTGTTGTGGACTTTGCTTAGAGTCTGCCACAACGGCAAGGAGTATAGCCTCAGTTTAACAGTAAGCAAACTGAGGCTCAGGGAAGCAATAGCTTCATGTCACATAGCTAATAAAATAAAATGAGCTCCTTTGTTTGCTGCACATGTATGCTATGTGCATGTGTTTATGAGTGTTGGCAAGAGTGTGTGTACACATGTGTAGTCTTGAGATTACAGTCTTAGATGCATTTCCCACTGCTGTGAATATGTGAATAATGTGTATTTATTATATGGACACTAAGTTAGAGTTCATGAGGATAGAGTAGTGAAAAAGACAGATTCACCAGTATCTTTATGAAGAGTCCAGTGGAGGGGATAGATATTCAGAAATACCACATGCAAAAGTATGACATTATAAGTTATGAACAGATCTCTAATATAGAAATACAGGTTTTAGAAAAATGCATTAAAATTTTTGATGAAGTCAAGAGAGAAACATCCTTGTAATGTCAATGACAATTAAGATGGAATCTTATGGAAACTAAGAATTATTCCTCTATAGGCCAGGAAAGATAGTTTCCAGGAAAGACAATGTATTTTTCATGTTCAGAGAGAAGGACAGCAGCACCCTGAGGAAGACACAGCAGTGAGAGATGTCAATAGGTCTACAGCAAGAATAGTAGGTAGAGGCTGGAACACTTGGGGTTGTTTGTTTGGACTTTACCTAGAAAAACCACAAGAAGCAATGGGTAGGCTTTAAATTGCAGGATTTAAGTTTTGCAGGTCATATGAGTCACTCCAAGTTTTAGTTAAGGTTTCTAATGCTTTGATGCAATACCATGATAAAAAGCAAGTTGCAGAGGAAATGGTTTATTGGACTTATGCTTCCATATTAAAATTAATCCTCAAAGAAAGTCAGGGCAGGAACTGCCAGGACAGCAAGGCAGGGATCTGAAGGCAGAACCAGGTTCAGGTGCCATGGAAGAGTGCTGCTTACTGGCTTGCTCATTACCGCTTGCTCAGTCTCCTTTCTTATAGAACCAAGAACTTCCAGCCTTGGGTGACACAATGGGTTGACCCCTCTGCCATCAATCACTAATTAATAAAATAGCCTACTGGCCTGACTACAGCTCTATCTCTATTTGATGAAGACATTTCCTTAGTGAAGGTTCCTTCTCTCATGAATTTAGCCTGTGTCCATCCAGTAGATATAAAAATATTTGGCACACTCTAGAACAAAGGCTTTCTCCCTTATAATTATCCACAAAGGCTGTTTCCTTACATTTGGTGCTCCTGTAGCTAGGATAACAAAAATAAGACCTAAAAAAGATGCACTCTTTCTGTCTCTCTTCTGCAATAACCCGTGATACTTGGGAGGAGTGGGTATGCTATAGATGTCCCAGTTAGAGCTGAGTACTATCTCATTCTCTATGCCTTAATCAGTTTGGGTCTCCATGTTAATTAACACCTACTATAAATAGAAGCTTCTCTGATAAGGTTTGAGAGAGGAGTATGATAGATATTATATGTATAATGGCAAGTCATTAGAAGTCTGTTTAATACTAAGTCCATTTAGCAAGATAATAGTATAGGCTCTCCCCTATGGCCTATGACCTGACTTGCCAGAGTTGTTTTGCCAGATAATGGTGCTAGCTTCCATCTTGTGGAATGGGACTTAAATTGGAAAGTAGTTGAACATTTCCATTTTGTTCATGCCATTATTAGATAAGTAGGCATGTCTTTCCAGGTCACTTATTATTGTAGATTCCATGGTTCACAGACAAGTAAGATCAATGACTGCTTTTGTCCTCTGAGCAGCACCTTTCAGCCCTAAGAAAGCTAGCCAGTAAGGATGAAGCTTACAGGTTAATATCAGCTTGATTTGTTTATGTAACATTACACAAATCTGTAGTGTCTTCAGCAATAGAGACTTAACATCAAGTTCTGGATAGGATTGGCAATAGTCTGTTAAGTCTGGGGGCTCAAATGATGCACAAGAAGAAGGGAGAAGAATGTATGGATATTCTGGTCTGTCTTAGAAGGGGGAACAAAATTGCCACTGAAGGAGATACAGAGACAAAGTGTGCAGCAGAGTCTGAGGGAAGGACCAGAGACTACCCCACCTAGTGATCCCTCCCATATACATTTACAAAACCCAGACACTATTATTGATACCCACAAGTACTTGCTGACTGGAGTCTGATATAGCTGGCACCTGGGAGGCTCTGTATTACATGATAAATACAGAAGGGGACACTCTTAGCCAGCCATTGAACTGAGCACAGGGTCCCCAATTGGGGAGCTAGAGAAAGGATCTAAGGAGCTGAAGGGGTTTGCAGCACCATAGGAAGAACAACAATATGAGCCACCCAGTACTTCCAGAGCTCCCATGGACAAACCCATCAACCAGAGAGTGCACATTGAGTTATCCATGGCTCCAGACACATAGGCAGCAGAGGATGGCTTTGTTGGACATCAAAGGGAGGAGAGTCCCTTGGTTCTGGAAAGGCTTGATGCCTGCAGTGTGGGTTAATGCTGGGACAGGGAATCAGGAGAGGGTTGTTTCAGGAACAGGGGGAGGGGAGATGGGTTATGAGACTTTGTGTGTGGGGGGGAACCAGGAAAGGGGACAACATTTGAAATGTAAATGAAGAATATATCTAATTAAAAAAAAGAGAGAGACCTCACTGACCAACAGCTCTAAAAGAAGTAACTCATACATAGAACCCAGGATATTTATTTATTATTCTATGGTATCTAGTAGGGTGAATCCATTGAAACTCTCTGTTCCACTCTGTGAAGTGTCTATAGTTCTAACTTTCTATATGGATATCTTAGGGTTTTATTGCTGTGAACAGACATCAAGATCAAGACAACTCTTACAAAGTTAAACATTTAATTGGGGCTGCCTTACAGTTTCAGAGGTTTAGTCCATTGTCATCATAGAAGGAAGCATGGCAGCCTGCAGGCAGACAGTGCTGGAGAAGGAGCTGTGAGTTCTACATCTGGATCTGCATGTACGGGAAGGGACTGTCCTCTGTGAGTGTGTGTGTGTGTGTGTGTGTGTGTGTGTGTGTGTGAGTGTGTGTGTGTGTATGACACTGCACATTGCTCCAGCACTTAATACCTCAAAACCCCCACCTCCACAGTGACAAACTTCCTCTAACAATGCCATACCTCCAAGTAGTGCTAATCTCTATGGCCAAGCATTCAAATACATAAATCTTTGGGTGGCCATGCCTATTCAAATTCCCACAATGATATTTTCAAAAGGTCTTTAATGTTAGTTATTTCTTTCCTTGTTCTCTACTGTGTCCTCTCATCCCCATCCTAATTCAACTCTTCATATTCTTTTATTCCCTCTTAATAACTTTTGTCATGGTATTCTATCTTCCCTCCTTTCTTTTTATTTCTATTTCTATTTTTATTTATTATTTTCTATATTCTTTGTTTGCATTCCAAATGATTTTCCCTTTCTTGGTTCCCCCCTCCCCATAAGTCCCATACATATGCCCTCTTCCTTCCTCCCATTCCCAATTACCCCCTACCATTTCTCTGTCCTGGTAATTCCCTACAATGCTGTATCAAGCCTTTCCAGGACAAGGGAACTCTCCTTCTTTCTTCTTGGGAATCATTTGATAGGTCAATTGTGTCTTGAGTATTCAGTGCTTCTGGGCTAGTATCCACTTATCAGTGATTGGATTCCATGAGTGTTCTTTTGTGATTGGGTTACCTTACTTAGGATTATATTTTCCAGTTCCAACCATTTGCCTAAAAATTTAATGAATTCATTGTTTTTAATTACTGAGTAGTATTTCATTGTGTAAATACCACATTCTCTGTATCCATTCCTCCATTGAGGGACATCTGGGTCCTTTCCAGCTTTTGGCTATTATAAATAAGGCTGCTATGAACATAGTGGAGCATGTGTCCTTATTGCATGCCTGGGAACCCTCTGGCTATATGCCCAGAAGTGGTATAGCAGGGTCCTCCGGAAGTGTCATGTCCAGTTTTCTGAGGAACAGCCAAACTGATTTCCAGAGTGGTTGTACCATCTTGCAATCCCACCAGCAGTGGAGGAGTGTTCCTATTTCTCCACATCCTCATCAGCACTAGTTTTTCTCAAGAGTTTTTGATCTTAGCCATTTGAACTGGTGTGAGGTGAAATTTCAGGGTTGTTTTGATTTGCATTTCCCTAATGATTAATGATGTTGAACATTTCTTAAGGTGCTTCTCAGCTATTTAAAATTCTTCAGGTGAAAATTCATTCTTATCTCCTTGTACAAAGCTCAAGTCCAAGTAGATCAGGGACCTCCACATAAAACCAGACACACTGAAACCAATAGAAAAGAAACTGGGCAAGGTCCTTGAGGACATGCACACAGGGGAAAAGTTCGTGAACAGAACACCAATAGCTTATGCTCTAAGATCAAGAATTGGCAAATGGGACCTCATAAAATTACAAAGTTTCTGTAAGGCAAAGGACACTGTCTAATCAGACAAAATGGCAACCAACAAACTGGGAAAAGATCTTCACTAACTCTACACGTGACAGAGGGCTAATATCCAATATATACAAAGAACTCAAGAAGGTAGACTCCAGAGAGCCAAGTAACCCTATTAAAAATGAGGTACAGAGCTAAACAAACAATTTTCATCTTCCTTCCTTTCACAGTCTCTTGTACATGGCATCTTTACTAACTTTCTGATTTATTTGAGTATTCCAAATGTGTCACATATATAAAGATTCAATGTTAGCTTCTACACATGAGAGAAAGCATGAAACATTTTTCTGGGTCTGGGTTATCTCAAACTCAAAATAACTACTTTCTTCCCCTCCATTTTCCTGTACATTTCATTTTTCTTAACAGCTGATTAATATTCCTTTTATTTTATTCAGAGACGTCTCCTGCACTTCTAGTGTGCTGGTAGTTTTATGTCAACTTGACATAAGCCAAAGTCATTTGAAAGGATGGACTCAACCTAGAAATTGTCCCTATAAGACTGCACTATTGACAAGCTTGTATACACTTTCTCAATTAGTGATCGAGAGGCTAGGTCACAGGCAATTGTGTGTGCTGCTACCCCTGAGGTGGTGTTCCTTGATTCTATAACAAAGCTGGCTGAGCAAGACATGGAGAACAAGCCAGTAAGCAGCACTCTTTTATGGACTTTGCATCAGTTCCTGCCTCTAGGTTTCTCTTTAGTTCCTGCTCTACCTGCTTTTGATGATGAATTGTAACCTGTGATATGGAACTATGGGTGAAATAAATCATTTCCTTCCCAAGTTACTTTCAATCATGGTGTTTCATTATAGCAATAGTAATTGTAACTAAGATAACTAGTGTCTCCAGGACGTTTTTCATGAAGGGATGTTAGATTTCATCATCTACGTTTTCTGCATCTAATGAGTTAATCATATGATGTGTCCCCTTGAGTCTATGTAGTGCATTAGGGTTTTTAATTAATTTATGCTGAACCTTCCCTGAAATAAACCTAACTTGATAATGGTAGACAATTATTTTATGTGTTTTTGAATTGGATTTGCAATTATTGAGATTTTATGCATATAGTTTTTTTGTGGTTGGGCCTTTGCCTGGTTTTGATATCAGAATAATAATAGTTTTATAAAAGAATTTGAAAATGATGCTTAATTTTCTATTTACAAAATGGCTTGGGGAGTGTTGAT
The DNA here is from genome assembly GCF_947179515.1 of Apodemus sylvaticus. Classification (NCBI taxonomy): domain Eukaryota; kingdom Metazoa; phylum Chordata; class Mammalia; order Rodentia; family Muridae; genus Apodemus; species Apodemus sylvaticus. The sequence goes on from NC_067475.1 coordinate 148,288,111, forward strand.
GCTCTTTTGTTTCTTTTTAAGAAGGGCCTTAGTATGTAGCCCTGACTTTCCTTAAACTACCTATGTAGACTTGATTGGCCTTGAACTCACAGACATCTATCTACCTGCCTCTGATTCCCTTGTGGACCAATATGCCATGCTACATCTTTCTACAGCTTCTAACTCAGGTCTTTGTGCATACACATGGAGCTCTTACTAACTAAGCCAAACCCCCAGCTCATCAAAACCATTATTTATCATTTTCATTTTACAAAGGAGTTAAGGAAGGACAGTGTGAGTGCTAAAATTGCCCGAAGTTACTAAATTTGAAAGAGTTCTGTCATTGGTTTTTGTGTTGTTGTTTTATTTTGTTTGTCCTTGTTGTTTTGAGACAGGATTTATCTGTATAGCCCTGGCTGTCCTGAATCTACCTCTGTAGATCAGGGTGACCTAGAACTCAGAGACCCACCTACCTCTGTCTCCCAAGTACTGGAATTAAAGCTCTGCATCACTACCACCCAGCTTGAAAGATATTTTAATAGACATTACAGTTTTTATAATTTACAATGTGTCTTCCTAGACCCCTGAATTCAGGCCTTTAAACATCTGATATTTTTAAGTCGCAGAGTCTTAACTGCAATGGAATCTTAATGTATCTGTCATCAAATATCACAGAGAATTTCAGAAAACTGTGTCCTTCACACAGCACTCTCTCTGATTTGCCACCACTCCACTTCAATCAGCCATGAGAACTCTGGTGATCTAAGGCTAATGATGAAATGTGAACATAATAGATCATTCATTTCAGAGATCAGCAGTCATTCTGGTGCCAGGCTGATGATGTAGCTCTGAGAGATGAGTGTTTTAGTTCTTCTAGCATTTGCCCCCCCCCCTTCGTATAGTTTTCAGGAAATACATTTAGTTTTTATATTTCAACGAGGAGATACTGCTCAAGAGCCACTATAAAACCACAGAGGATAGCAGCCATTGTCACCGTTAGAAAATTCAGGGCATTTTCTAGATCTGGAGTGGAGATGAAGCACAGCTTTCTGCATTGCTTGAGCACTTCCCTAAGTCACTTTAAATAGAGCTACTTAACCAACAAAGTATAGATATTTGAAACACTAAAATGAACATATTCTGAATGAATCAGCATTTAGAAAAGCAAAAACCTTTACTTTCTGTAATTACAATGTTTACAATCATATACATGTTTATAAAAATACAATATATGATCACTATAGTGATCTGTTGTATATTCAAATATAGAGGCAGTTGATGTTTTCTCTCTGAGCTTTGCACATTTACCCAGGTTTTAGTGTGGCCTATGGAGCCAAACAATATAAAGCTAACAGCAAAAAATGGCCTCTTCCTTAGCATAGGAAGAACAGACATGAATCCTTTATGTTATTTTTGAGGAGTGGGAAAATTAATCCAACAAACAGCAGGAGTTGAAGGCACACAAAACTGTTCTTATTGGATAGGCAGAATGAAATGTCTGTGGCACTGCAAAGGAAGTCATAACAAAACAAAGCAAACAAGGAATAAGCAAACAAACAATTCTGGAACTTGTGGAAAGAAGTACACCTGGCATCTTAAACACCAACTTTAAGTTCAGGTGTCAAACATTTGGTAATTATAAAGACTTCAAGAACTATTGGATACATGAATAAAGTTATGTATGCCCAGGGAAAAGGAAGAAAGAATTCAGGTTCCAAAAATTAATGTAGAAGATTTATGTTTCTACCTGAGAGTTGACTTTCTGCATAGTTTATCCTTCTTCTAAGAACATCAAGCAGTAATACTCTAAGGAAGAAGCTTGAAAATATACACGTTGGTGTCAGAAGTGAGGAAGTAATTGGCTTTGATTTGACACATTGGAAAAATGTGCTAAGATTTGAAACAAATTTAAGACAATAAGATTTCCTCTCTCTGTATGTTTGGGGCAAGAAATAGATACTACTGTGAGTTCCACCAGCAAATAGGATTCCTAGATACTGCCTTTGATACATTTTTTTCCTTGAATCCTATAGTAATCCATGGCAGTGTCCCAGGACTATCAAAAGACTCCTTCCATTTTTACCTCCTCTGATATATATATATATATTTTTTTGTCTTGAGTTCATGAAAGACTACTGATACAGAGTAACTGTATATGCTTATGGAGTATAATATGCTGTTTCAATACACACAATCATTATATAATGATCATCTTTCAATTGTGAGAGAAAATAATTTTTTCTTATTTTCAAAGTACAATGCAGTCATGAAACTTTTTGTTCTTATAAACCACCAGAAAACATGTTTCTTTTATTAATTTTAAAACCGTATGCTCTGCCTGATCTCTTCCCCAGCTCTCTCTCTTCTCTCACCATCATCTAGTAACTATTCTCAGGCTTAACTGAGTCCCACTGCTGTTGACCCTAGGTGTGAATGAAATGCCATGCCATTCGTTCCTGTGCATCTGCACACTCCGAATGATGTGTCCCTCAGCCTCAGCTATGTTACACGCAACAGGATTTCAGGCTTTTTATGATCAACTACCCAATATCGCCCCCCCCTCCCTTTGGAGACAGGGTTTCTCTGTGTGGTCCTGTCCTGGAACTCACTCTGTAGACCAGGCTGGCCTCGAACTCAGAAATCTGCCTGCTTCTGCCTCCCAAATGCTGGGATAGCAGGTGTGCGCCACCAAGCCCAGGCTCTCTCTCTCTCTCTCTCTCTCTCTCTCTCTCTCTCTCTCTTTTAAAGATCCCTGCCTGACCCTTTTGCTCTTTTTAAATTGGATTATTTCTTTGTTTTGTTATTGAGTTGTGATTTTCACAGCCTTGGGATATTAACCCTTTGTTGAACTATAATACTTAAGTATTTTCTTCACTTGCTGTTTCTTTTGTCACACAGAACTTTAAATTGTGATTTAATCTCTTTATTTCTTATTTTACTGTCTATACTTTTGAGGTCTTTTCTTAAAAATCCTTTCACAGACTGATATTGTGCAATTTTTCCTGTGTTTGGCTCATGAATTTATAATTTCAGGTAGTCTATATTCATCTACTTTGAGTTGATTTTTGTACATTGCAAGGTATGGTGCTGGCTTCCCTGTTTCCAGAGTTGTCTTAGTTAGGGTTTCTATTACTATGAAGAGACACCATGACCAAGGCAACTCTTATAAAGGACAATATTTTATTGAGGCTCGATTACAGGCTCTGAAGTTTAGTTCATTTTCATAATGGCTGGAAGTATGACCGTGTCCAGGCAGGCATGGCATTGGAGGAACTGAGAGCGATCCATCTCATTCTGAAGGCAAACATGAGAACACTCTTGATCACACTGGCCAGACTTAAGCATATGTATGAGACCTCAAAGCCACAGAGATACACTTCCCACTTCCTCTAAGGAGTCTAGACCTCCTCCAATAAGGCCATACCTCCTAATAATGCCACTTACCATTAGCCAAGCATATTCATACTCTCATAACAGTAGTATCTAGCTTTCCTGGTACCACACATATATTCTGCCTCTTCCTTCCTAAGTATACATATTCATATCTTTGTCAAAAAGGCCGTTGTCTTGAGCTGACAAAATGGCTTAGTCAGTAAATTGCTTTTATGAAAGCATAGGAAACAAGTTCAAATGTCCCATATCCACTTAAATTCTAGGAATGCCCATAATGGGGTGTCTGTAATTCCAGTTTCTGGAGTACATCTGTAGACACTCCAGCATGTACCACCACATCCAACTCCTCTAAATGTTGGATGGAATAGTCTGCAAATGTTTGTCTTTCCTGTTGATCTACAGTACAGGTAAAATCTGAGTCTTTTTTATGACATGTTTAGATACTCTTTCCATTGATGAAAGTCAAGTTTAAATTTCTATTATGATTTTGGAGCATCTCTATCCCTTTATGTTTAATAGCAATCACATTATAGACTTGGCTACTACAATGTTACTTATACACACACAGACACACACACAAAAATATGTACACATTAAAATTGAATAAATGAAAAACTATAAAACATTGGTAAAATAATTTAAAAATAGCACTAATGGAAATGACATATGTTCATAAATTGAGATAATTGATGCTGTCCAAATATCCATATGACCCAAAATGATGCACAGATTCAGCAAATCACCATCAAAATACCTTTCTACTCAGAACAATACATAAAAATCCTAAAACATACATGGAATCACAAAGGATTCCAAGTAACCAAAACAGTCTTGAGTAGAAAGAAGAAAGCTCAAGGCATCATTCCCCCTAACTTTCAAATACATTACAGAGCTGAGTCAACCAAAACAGAATGATATTAGCATACAAAAAAAGAAGGCACAAAGATCAATGGAACAGAACAAAAAGACTAAAAGTAAATCCATGCAGTTAGAACCAACTGCTTGTGTGTGTGTGTGTATGGGCATGTGTGCACATATAGGTACATGCTTTTGTGTATGTGTATGTGTAAATGTTCATGGAGCCCAGAGATCAACATGGGATGTTTCTTAGTTACTGTTCTCCTCATGCTTTGAGACAGGATCTCTCATTGAATTGAGAAGTCACTGATTGGCTACATGGATTAGTCAGAAAATTTTATAGATATTTCTGCCTCTATTTTCCTAGTACTGAAGCTATGGTGTTTCATCATTGCAAGTGGCTTTCACATTGGTGCTGGGGATTTGAACTCAGGCCCTACCACCCATGTAACTCACCTTTTAAAAACCAGACTTACTTTATAAATATAAAACTATTTATCTGTGTGTCTGTGTATGACTATATGCAAATAAATGCAGGTACCTATGGAGTTCAGAATAATATGTTAGATCACAAGATACGGAGTTACAGGCAGTTGTGAGCCTTGCCAGTGTGGGTGCTCCAATCAGTCTCAGATCTTTAGCAAAAGCAGTGTTTACTCTTTAGCTATTGAGCCAACTCCCTAACCCTCGTGCAACTGACATTTTAAAGTGGAATAAATTCTCCCTTTTTGATGTACAAACCTGGAGGTGCTTTAAATTTTAACTTTTCTTGCCTCTGAACTATGGGTGTCATTTCACAGTCTTAATAAGTCTTGTCTGAGAGATAACTTCAAAACAACTGTTAGGTGTTTCAAATTTGCTACATATATGAAATAAACAGGGAAGACCTAGTTTGAATTTACTCAGAAGCCTGTTAGCCTTTCTTATAATTTTCAAATGTAATGGTAATTAAAATAGGCTAATTCCAAAATTTAGTAATGAGATACAGCAAGGATTTATAATTAGAATATTGGACACTTTTAAATGTGTTGGAAAAATAAATATAATTTCAGAAATACATGAACATTTAAGAGAATAAATAGGATTCTTACTGCAGTCTTTTTCAAATTTATTTAAAAATGTATAAAAGTACATTTTGTCTATGAATCATTTTAAATATCACAAATTTTGATTGTTAAAGCACAACTTAATTGTAAACTCTGGAAAGGGAACATTCACATAATAAAAAGCATCAAAAACTTCTTGTGTTTTATTATAGTTGATAGTTTTATGATAGTTTGTGTTTTAATGCTAGTGCATCTCTAATTTTGATTACATTTTATGAGCTAAGTTAGAATTAAATACACAACATAGCAAGTTAGGTATTTTAACTCAGTAATTGCCATTGATTGTTTTCCAGGATATATATATATATATATATATATATATTTAATTTCAAAAGTTATCACATTATTTGCTTGAACTGTAATTGGTTCTAAATTGTGCACAAGACTCTATGTTCCCAGTTAATCACATTCCAGTGAGCTCTTTTAAATAGCACTCGAAAATTTCAAGGAGCATACATTGTAAGAACCTGCTAAATTCTTCAGCATGGCTTCTATGAAGAGCTGCCATGCATGATTGATGACAGTGCGTTTTTGAAGTCTTTTCAATTCTGTGGTGCCAATCATCAAAGGCAGCAGGCATTCATCTCTATTGAAGAATTGATTGAGGTTCAAAAACAGAATTATGCTAGTGAGGATTTGGTCAATAGCTTTTATCTGAGTTTCTTTGGGAAATTAAAACTACTGGCCTAGATGATGAAAAAGAAGACATAGAAAGTGTCAGGACAAACCCATTTTATTTAATCTGTATTCATTATATGTTGACCAGAACCCAAATGACTTTACAAAATGTATTAATAGGGCAAGGAATCTAATACATATTTTATGTCATGATAAGGTGACAATAGATGTTTTAGAATTTTCATTATTTTATTTATAAGTTCTTGTGTCTTTATGTGTATACATATGCTACACCACTCATGTAGAATGCAGAAAACATCTTGCTGGAGTTGCTTCTCTCATTCCACCATGTTGATCCCAGGGATCAAAATCCAGTAGTTAGGCTCAAGGCTGACTTTTAGAGAAAATAAGTGACTCAATGAAATATCCCCCTCCCATTTATTCATTTAAGAAGTAGCCTAAAGTTCTGACTCAAAAATATAGATTTCATTTCTCCTAATTATCTGTAGAAAGAAACGTTGCTGTTTTTTAAGTGGCAAACCTAAATAATTATATAAGGCATGAGACAGTGTTGTGAGAGAGGGAAGAGTCATAAGCATATATCTGATGAAGGCTAACAAAGTAGTTAAAATTCCAGTGGTGGTGGACTCTATTCATGAGGCTAAAACACAAAGGATAAAGGTCAGAGAAATTAAAATCCCAATCAAGCCTAACTAAGTATCCGCTTTTCAAGAGCTGATCTGTGTGCCTCCCAGCCCTTCCACCTACCCCGATTTATGCATAAAGAAGACAGCTAACTGCACGTACACATCCTTGCTATAACAACATTGTATACTGATACATTTTAAAACTTCATAGCCATGGAAAACATCCTTTCTAGTGCATTTTTGAGACTTAACGGAAATAGTGGCCTCAGAAAAGAACAAAACGACATTTTAAAGCTTGAAAATGGTGATGGTTAGTTTTAATTGGAGAGTTGACCCTGTCTAGAATCATCTGGGGCAGAGTACCTCAGTGAGAAATTGTCTAGATCAGGTTGACCTGTGGGCATATCTTATAAGGAATCCTCCATATCGTCTTAATTGATGTGGAAGATCCAGCCTCAAAGTAGGTACATCAATTCCTGGTTTTACACCCTGTACAGTACAGTAATAGAAAATTAAGCTTAGCACTAGCATGCCTTCATTTATTTTCTCTACACATAACTAACTATACGTGTGATATGGCTACATGCTTCGGGCATTGTATATCAACAGAAATGAAACTACAACAGAAATATTTACATATTTCAGTTTTAAATTACCTATTTTTGAGAAAATCGAGTGTGTATACCAGTAACGCAGAACTAAAAACAGAAAAGGCAATACAGAGAGATAAAGGAAACAGTCTTGGAATTAAATAATGGTGCTGCTCAGATGGGAAATCTGAGGAACTGCAGAAAATGGACCTGCTCAATTAACCACTTGAGGTATGAGCGATGCATAGAGAAAGGATGGGAGGAGAGAAAGATCAATTTCAAGTGAACATGCTTTAGAAACTGCACATAAAGTCCAAGCTTCTTTCACCCTCATAGAGAAAATACTTCCTGCATGAAGACTTTATTTTCTAAGTTGCATCTCTTTTTTTCTACATAATAATTTTTATTGATTCCTTGGGAATTTCACATCATGCAAACTGATTCCACTCAATTTCCTGTTCTACATCTACCCCATCCTTATAATCTCTCCCCCAAAATAAAATAAAAGTAAAAATGAAAATTACCAACAAATCCTAACATGTGTGTGAGTGTGCATGTGTGTATGTATGTGCATGTGTATGTGTGTGTGTGCATGCGTGCATGTGCGTGTTAGCATGTGTGTGTGTGTGCGCATGTGTATGTGTATTTGCATGTGTGTGTGTGTGTGTGTGTGTGTGTGTGTGTGTGAAATTTCATCCACCTCTCTGGGCAATGACCTGTTCCTCTATCAACCATCCACCTTCTCTCAGCCTCACATCAGTTGCATCTCCAGTTCTAACTTACATGTATCATATCACTCCTCCATCTTTCCTTATCTTTCCATCATATATTCATTCATTCATTGATTCATTCATTCAAAGTAGTGGCATTGGAAGCTGCAGTATGTCACAATGTATACCCTTTTGCCCAAACAGCTTTATTTGCAAGCTGTACCTCTAATCATTCCATCTTATGTTTTTGGGGTGCTACATGGTGATCTGTTTTTGTACTATACCCTCTAACTAAATACTGTTTTTAAAAAACTTAGTATGGTGATCTTCACTGCCTGTAGGGGCAGAAAAGCAACACCAGGTACTAAGATATCCTGAGTTTAAGATCTCTGGGGGTGCAAACCACCAGGAGTCTGCCTGTGCCCAGGACGTGAGCACATAGGCAATTCATCTGCCACCCGGCCTGTCGTGGGGCCTGTGTCCTACGTGGAGATCAGCAGAGGGAGTGACTCCCTGCTGCCATCTTTTCTGCCTGCCAGGGCAGAAATGCAGAACCAGGTACTGAGATATCCAGAGGTAAAGATCTCTGGAGGCACAAACCACCAGGGGTATGCCTGTGCCCAGGACACAGTTCATCTACCAGCAGGCCTGTTATGGGGCCTGTGTCCTACATAGGGTCAGCAGAGGCAATGACTCTCCAACACTATCTTACTCCATGACAGAGCAGTCAGGGAGGACCTGGTTCACTGAGACAACCCAAGTATAACATTGTTTGCAGCAAGACTCAGCAGGGTTCCAATGGCACCAAAGAGGAAGACAGCACATCAGCAATCTGGGCCTGAGGAAACCCAGGTATCCAGTGTCATGGAAATAGCCTTAAAGGTCCACAGGAGGCAGAAGCACCAGCCAGTGACAATAAGACCATCTAACACCAGTGAGAACTAGATGGCTAAAGGCAAACACAGGAACATTACTAACAGAAACCAAGGCATTATGGCAGCATCTGAACCCAATTCTCCAACAACAGCAAGTCCTGGGTACTCCAACACACCAGAAAAACAAGAGTTGGATTTAAAATCACTGGTCATGATGCTGTTAGAGGAACAAATGAAGGACATAAATAAGCCTCTTAAAGAAATTCAGGAGAAAAATGATCAAATGCTAGAAGCCCTTACAAGGGAAACACAAAAATCACTTAAAGAAATTCAGGAGAATATGGGTCAAAAGATAGTAGCCAAGAAGGAGGAAATGCAAAAATCCCTTAAAGAAATACAGGAGAACTTTGATCAACAGGCACAAGTCATGAAAGAGGAAACACAAAAATCTCTCAAAGAATTACAGGAAAACACAAACAAGCAAGTGAAGGAACTGAGCAAAAACATCCAGGATCTAAAAACAGAAGTAGAGACAACTAAGAAATCGCAAAGGGAGACAACTTTGGAGATAGAAAACCTTGGGAAGAAATCAGGGGCCTTAGAGGCAAATATCAACAACAGAATGCAAGAGATAGAAGAAAGAATCTCAGATGCCGAAGATACCATAGAAACCATGGACTCAACAGTCAGACAAAATGCAAAATGCAAAAAGCTTGTAACCCAAAACATCCAGGAAATACAGGACACAATGAGAAAGCCAAACCTAAGGATTATAGGCATTGATGAGAGTGAAGATTTACAACTTAAAGGGCCAGCAAATATCTTCAACGAAATTGTGGAAGAAAACTTCCCTAACCTAAATCTGGAATATCTATGCTCCAAATGCAAGGGCACCCTCATTCATAAAAGAACCTTTATTAAATCTCAAAGCACACATTGTACCTAACACAATAATTGTGGGTGACTTCAACACCCCACTCTCCTCAATGGACTGATCAGGAAAACAGAATCTAAACAGGGAGACAGTAAAACTAATTGAAGATTTGGACCAATTGGATTTAACAGATATGTATATAGAACTTTTAATCCCAAAGCAAAAGAATATACCTTTTTCTCAGCACCTCATAGTACCTTCTACAAAATTGATCACATAGTTGGTCACAAGACAGATCTTAACAAATATAAGAAGATCGAAATAATCCTATGCCTCCTATCAGATCACTATGGAGAAAAAGTGGTCTTTAATAACAACAAAAACAACAGAAAGCCCACATACACATGGAAACTGAACAATATTCTACTCAATGATATCTTGGTCAAGGAAGAAATAAAGAAAGAAAACAAAGACTTTTTAGAATTTAACAAGAATGAAGTCCCAACATACCCAAATTTATGGGACACAATGAAAGCAATGCTAAGAGGAAAACTCATAGGTTGAGTGCCTTCAAAAAGAAATTGGAGAGAGCATACACTAGAAGCTTAATGGCACAACTGAAAGCCCTGGAACAAAAAGAAGCTAATTCACATAGGAGGAGAAAAAGACAGGAAATCATCAAACTCAGGGCTGAAATCAAGTAGAAACTAAGAGAACCATACAAAGAATCAACAAAACCAGGAGCTGGTTCTTTGAGAAAATCAACAAGATAAATAAGCCCTTAGCCAGACTAACCAAAGGGCACAGAGACAGTATCCAAATTAACAAAAATTAGAAATGAAAAGGGAGATAAAACAACAGAAACTGAGGAAATTCAAAAAATCATCATATCCTACTACAAAAGCCTGTACTCAACACAATTGGAGAATCTGGAGGAAATGGACAATTTCTTAGACAGATACCAAATACCAAAATTAAATCAGGATCAAATACATCATCTAAATAGCCCCATAACCCCTAAAGAAATAGAAGGGGTCATAGAAAGCATTCCAACTAAAAGAAGCACAGGACCAGATGGTTTTAGTGCAGAATTCTATCAGATCTTCATAGAAGACCTAACACCAATATTCTTCAAACTCTTTCACAAAATATAAACAGAAGGAACACTACCCAACTCATTCTACATAGCCACAATTAAGTTAATACCAAAACCACACAAACATCTAACAAAGAAAGAGAATTTCAGGCCAATATCCCTTATGAATATCGATGCAAAAATACTGAATAAAATTCGTGCCCACCAAATCCAAGAACACATCAAAACGATCATCTACCATGATCAAGTAGGCTTCATCCCAGGGATGCAGGGATGGTTCAGTATACAGAAATCCATCGATGCTATCCACTACATAAACAAACTCAAAGAAAAAAAAACACATGATCATTGCATTAGATGCTGAAAAAGCATTTGACAAAATTCAGCATCCTTTCATGCTAAAAGTCTTGGAAAGGACAGGAATTCAAGGCCCATATCTAATCATAGTAAAAGCAATATACAGCAAACCGGTAGCCAGCATCAAACTGAATAGAGTGAAACTTGAAGCAATCCCACTAAAATCAGGGACTAGACAAGGTTGCCCCTTCTCTCAATATCTATTCAATATAGTTCTTGAAGTCCTAGCAAGAGCAATTAGACAAAATAAATTAGTAAAAGGGATACAAATTGGAAAGGAAGAAGTCAAATTATCACTGTTTGCAGATGATATGATAGTATACTTAAGTGACCCAAAAATCCTCTACCAGGGAACTTCTACAACTGATAAACAACTTTAGCAAAGTGGTCGGTTACAAAATCAACTCAAGAAAATCAGTAGCCTTTCTATACTCAAAGGATAAGCAGACTGAGAAAGAAATTAGGGAAATGACTCCCTTCACAATAGCCACAAACAGCATAAAGTATCTTGGGGTGACTCTAACCAAACAAGTGAAAGACCTATACGAAAAAACTTCAGATCTCTGCAGAAGGAAATTGAAGAAGACTTCAGAAAATGGAAAAAATCTTCCATGCTCCTGGAATGGCAGGATTAATATAGTTAAAATGGCCATCTTGCCAAAATCAATATACAGATTCAATGCAATCCCCATCAAAATCCCAAATCAATTCTTCATAGAGTTAGAAAGAGCAATTCTCAAATTCATCTGGAATAACAAAAAAACCCAGGATAGCTAAAACTATTCTCAAAAGTAAAAGAATTTCTGGGGAAATCAGTATCTGAGACCTCAAACATTACTACAGAGCAATAGTGATAAAAACTGCATGGTATTGATACGTCAGGCAAGTGGTTCAATGGAATAGGATTGAAGACCCAGAAATGAACCCACATACCTATGGTTACGTGATCGTCAACAAAGGGGCTGAAAACATCCAGTGGAAAAAGATAGCCTTTGCAACAAATGGTGCTGGTTCAATTGGAGGTCAGCATGCAGAAGAATGTGAATTGATCCATTCTTATCTCCTTGTACTAAGCTCAACTCCAAGTGGATCAAGGACCTACACATAAAACCTGACACACTGAAACTAATAGAAAAGAAAGTGGGGAAGACCCTTGAGGGCATGGGCACAGGGCAAAAGTTCCTGAAAAAAACTTAGAGCTTATGCTCTAAGATGAAGAATTGACAAATGGGACCTCATAAAATTACAAATTTTTTTAAGGCCAAGGACACTGTCAAAAGGATAAAACATCAACCAACAGATTGGGAAAGGATCTTCACCAACCCTAAATCTGACAGAGGGCTAATATCTAATATATACAAAGAACTCAAGAAGGTAGAGGCCAGAGAACCTAATAACCCTATTAAAGGTGGGGTACAGAGCTAAACAAAGAATTTTCACATGAATAATTTCTGATGGCTGAGAAGCGCCTTAAGAAATGTTCAATCTCATTAGTCATTAGGGAAATTCAAATCAAAACAACCCTGAGATTTCACCTCATACCAGTAAGAATGGCTAAGATTAAAAACTCGGGAGATAGCTGGTATTGGTGAGGATGTTGAGAAAGAGGAACACTCCTCCACTGCTGGTGGAATTGCAAGATGGTATAACCACTTTAGAAATCAGTCTTTCTATTCCTCAGAAATCTGGGCATGACACTTCCAGAGGACCCTGCTATACCACTCCTGGGCATATACCCAGAGGATTCCCCAGCATGCAATAAGGACACATGCTCCACTATGTTCCTAGCAGTCCTATGTTTAATAGCCAGAAGCTGGAAAGGACCCAGGTGTCCCTCAACGGAGAAATGGATACAAAAAATGTGATATATCTCCACAATGGCAGTACTATGCTGCCATTAGAAACAATGAATTCATGAAATTCTTAGACAAATGGATGGAGCTGGAGAACATCATACTAAGTGAGGTAACCCAGTCTCAAAAGATCAATCATGGTATGCACTCACTGATAAGTGGATATTAGCCTAGAAACTTGGAATACCCAAGACATAATCCACATATTAAATGATGTCCAATAGGAACGGAGGAGTGGCCCCTGGTTCTGGAAAGACTCAGTGCAGCAGTATAGTGGAATACTAGAACAGGGAATTGGGAAGGGGTGGATGGGGAATAGGGGGAGGGAAGTGGGCTTATGGGACTTTTGTGGAGTGGTGAGCCAGAAAAGGGGAAATCATTTGAAATGTAAATAAAAATATATCGAATTAAAAAAAAACTTAGTATGGTTATTAAGGTTGTTGGACCAGCATCAGGTATTTGAATCTATGGTCTGCAGTTGGTGGCAAGATTTGGGGATGTAGTGCAGATTTTCTGAAGGAGGAATATCATCCTGAGAGTCCATAGCCTGGTCCCACTCCCAGTTTCTCTTTTTGCTTTGTGCTTGCAGCTTACGGTGTGAACTCTTAGCCTTCTTCTCTAGACTGCCATGTCTATTATTTTAGACTTTCCCCCAGGAACCATAAGACCAAACAACTTTGTTTTTCTTTTGAGAAATTACCTTGGTCATGATATCTGATCAAATCAACAGAATTTCAGTGAAGTTGCTGCCCTGGCTGAGGATGAATCTGTCATTTGTCTTTCTGTGACAGGGACTGCAGGACTTAGACCACAGACTGTTCCAGATATCCACATGTTAGGACTTCAAGGACAGAATGTGTGTCCTTTAAACCATGAAGATCCCTGTGCCTAGAATACAATAAATGCATAGCTATTGCACAATGGAAGCTTACATTCTTTTAACATAAAATTTCAAGACTTGAGCTCAATGTTTTGTTTTGATGTTCTCTTTTCCTGAATCCCCATCCACACCTAAGGTATGCTAAAGCTTCATGGTACCAGATCTTGGCTATGCTCATTGGTCACAGGCTCATCTAATGTCCCCATGCTATTTTTATGCCACAGGACACTGAAGCCCACACACTTATGTTCCTTAGCTATTTCAGTGCAGCAAACGCTTTGTACAGGAGCACATTGGAGTGGCCCCATACTACATCTCCACAAAGAGTAAACAAGAAAAGGATTCTATTTATGTGTCTCATATGGACACAGTGATAAACTGAATGGTTCTAATTTTCTGTGGAATCCTCTCCTTCACTGACTAACATTTTCAGTAACAGATGTCCATGAAAATGCGTCAAAGAAGGAAGTAGTTTGAAGATGGAACTAAAACGTATTATGCATCATCAAATTTTGATGACAGATTCCCAAGATAAATAAATAGCTTTTTATTAGGGAAAAAATCCAACAAGGCATTAACTCCTGGCTATCTGTGTAATTACTGTGCCTGCCTGATATTACTGACTTCACTACCAGAGGGTATGAACTTCCAATGAGCAGGTCAAGCAATTCTCTTTATCCCAGTGAATAAGCTGTTTGAAGACATTCAGCTTCAAAACACAAGCATAGTAATGATCTATCACATTTGATTCATGCAGTTCACTGACTTCCAGAAAAATCATAAAAACAGAAAATATGTTCTTTAAAAAGATCCATATTATTTGCTGAAAATCTCTCAAGAAGCAGTCACTGTGTTGAAACTTGCCTGACTGGTGGAAAAATCATTCCAAGTAGAACCAGAATGGACTGTTTTATACATTGTTTAGTTTTGTTCTCTCCAACAGTTTTGACCTCTGCTTGCTCTTGGCCCCAGATAAAGTTATATGAATTGTTATATAGATTGACTTACTATCCATGCTAATTAAAGTTTCAAAGTAGCTCTTGGATGTAGGAAGTTTGTCATTCTGTTTATTAAGGCAGTTTTCCATCTTGACTCAAAGTTCTAGTGCTAAGATGAGCACCTAAGGGACTCTATAGTATCTTTCTACTGAAATCAAGCCACCCAGGCAGAAGCAGTGGCAGTTAGATTCTAAAGGGCTGTTTCAAATTTCCTATGCATGGCTTCACACACTTTAACTGTTAATGAGAAGGCAGCAATACAAGTCTTCCAACTATTTCTTGCTCTCAGATTTGTGGAATTTTTCAGACTCTCATGTCATTAGGGTGGAAGACCAAAGGAATTGCTTTGTCAAACATTCCTGGGAAGGCCATATGACCTTAAGGAGATTTTCCTCTTGCAACCATATTGCTATAGGAACTGATCAATACTATACTTTTTAAGTAAAAGTATATTTGCTACAGTTTATGTTCTCACCTCACAAGCTGCATTTCTACCAAAGGCAACATACTTCTCTGTACATTTGTTCTCCCTCATATTCATTTTTTTTTGTTAAAAATTGCATGCAATTTTTGATGGAACATTTGTTTTTAGAATGAGCTTGACCAAATTTTAAATGCCTCCAATGGAACAGCTTGTACTAATAGACATATCTTCCTCTCACTTCAAAACCTATTGCTCCATGCTCTTTAGAGCATTTAGCAGAAGTCCCTAGACAATCCCCCAACTTCAACTGAACCAATTAATTTTATTCAATGAAGAGTCTGAACAAAGACTCTTTGCTGTCTTTCTGACACTTCAAATCCTGAGATGCTTCATTTTTAACAATGAGTGATTGAGAGCAACAGACATGACTGTTTTTAAAAATAGTATATAATGCTCTAACTGATTTTTTTGTTAGCATAGCAAAATTCTTTTGCCTAACACCCACTTATACTTTGAAGGCCTCCCTTACTGTGTCATATCAATGTGTCATCCACCCTTTGAAAAGATCTGAGAAAGTGATTAGGTTATCTGAAGAATGCAAACAAAAATAAAAAGTACTGGAAAACTTTTATCAATGCATCTTAGTCCTAAGTGACTCATATATTTTGGTAAACTGACTCTAAGAGCTATGGATGAAAATAGATTTTTTTTTTATTATGGTTACTGAAAATTGAAAAATATGTTACTCTCCTCAGAAATCTAAAACTTTTTAACTTATAAATATTTGTTTCTCTAAGTACAGAGAATAAACATTTTATCAGCTCTGATGCATGTCAGATGAGGTGAAGGCTACCTCATTATCTTTCGTCTTTTTTTTGCCTTCTGGGAATGGAGTGCCTGGTAATATATTTACAATTATATTATTAAACAATTGTTACTTTGCAAATTTCCTGTTATTATTTTATTATTATGTTATTATGCAATTGTTACTCATCAACTTTGCCATATTATTTTCTAATCATCAGAATTTACCTTATAAACTTCCAGGAGCATTGAAAATCAAAGCTTTGTAGAAGTGGCTCAGAAGTTAAGGGTGCTTACTCCTCTTACAAAAGACTGGAGTTCAGTTCCCACAATCCACATGGGGCAGCTCACAACTGCAAGTAAGCTCATATCCTGGGAATTTGACAATGTCATCTCACCTCTGTTAGTACTCACACACATTTGATACACTCACACAGACACACACACATGCATTAAGTGTTTATTTTATGTATATGTATGTGTATATATATATATATATATATATATATATATATATATATATGAACCATACGCATGAACTATGTGTAGACACCAGAAGAGGACATCAGGTACCTTGAAACTGGAGTTAAAAGTAATTGTCTGCTCTGTGGGTGCTGAGAACTGAACCCTGGAAGAGAACTGGCTTCTGGAAGAGCAGCAAGCGCTTTTAACAGCTAATCCATCCATCTATCCAACCACTGCAAGTCAAAGGTTTGAGAGTCAGGATCCTATCTCAATATTTTATAAAAACTGGTCTACTCATCCAGTCTCTGCATACACCCATATTCATCTATTTTTATGATGCTGAAAGGCACCAGTCCACCAGTGTCAGAATGTCGTTCTATTGCAGGACACCATTACACTTCTTACCATAAATTTAACTCATCACATTGCCTCTGACATTTGTAATCATTTCTCTGGCTCCTTAGAGCATATTTATGTCTCTTTTCAACCAAAACAAAAGAATATAATGATTCTTTTTTGAATCTTAGTCCATCTGACTTTCTCTTTCAGTTTGAAGACAAGCTTTCTGAAAGAGTACGCATCTTCCTTTCATTGTCAATGTGGAATCATTGTCCATATTCTACAACTGTGTGAAGATGTGTGCCAGGGAGCAGCCCTAGCCTTAACAGGTACTGCTAAGGTAGTACACAGTGTTGGATGAAGGCCAAAGTCTGATGATCTCTGTTCTGATAATCTCTCTTACTGTTCTGGGGGTTAGAAGATGTGGCCTCTGGAAATTTAACTCTTTCTCTTTCTATTTTGTGGCTAAAAGCCACAAAACTCCTGCTGGAAGCAGGCTAAAAGAAGCTAATTACTTGGGCTCTTTTTTCTTCCACTTACAGATCCCTTACTGATCAGGGTGCATAAAGTAGGTTAACTCGTTGTGGAGTCATATTAAAATGAAAAAGAAGAAAGATGTGCATGCAGAAAAACATGCATTCTGGATGAAGCTGAGAAAAGCTACACCATCATTTCATTCTATTCTTAATTTTTATACTTTCTCTATAAAATATCTCATAAAATCATCAGATAGAGATGTTACAGCAGGATAATTCATCCCATGAGTTTCTAAATAATTTTACATTTCAATATGTTTAAAATAAGTTTAAGAAAAGCATTTATATCATAGATTGGTAAGACTTAAGGAATTACAACAGAATTTTTTTACATGTCTTTCTATTAGTAATAGTATCAGATGAAACATTCATTATCTGTTACTGGTCTCCCATAAATTCATTATAAGTTTAAAGCAATAGTTTTTATGTCACAAGTTAGGACAGTTTTGTTAAGAAACAAACCATCTATTAGTTTGTCTTATTAGTTTGGAAGTTTTTGTCTAGTCAATACTTTATTTTTGGTCCTTGCCCCTACAATAAACTGTCCCCTCACAGTTTTTAAAGTTTAGTTATCAGATAATTGTCCCATACCTAACCTAGAAGAAATGTTTTCCTTGATCATATATTTGTTACAAGCCTGCTTTCTTTTCCTAGTGCAATTAGCTTCTGGTACATGAAGGTTTACAGAACTCTATTTTCAGCCTTTATTCTATAGAGGGCTTGAAATTACTTGTATTAATTTAAGAATTCTATAAAATCACTATCAAGTAATTTGAAATCATCAATTTACCTATACAGTATTACTATGTAGATTATGAGGTAAGAGTACATCTTCATGTTGATTCTGCAGAAAAGTTGACAAATAAGGTGGGCTAATACCCAGGAATCATTAGACTATGTAATAATGACAGGCATATAGGCAGCAAAGAACAACCTTGGGATGACAAAGACCCTGCATCTCAGAGGTCACCCATTGCAGGCAATGCAAAATGGTACACTATGTTCAGAAAACTCACTGTATGCCTGCCTCAGCCTTTCCTAGATAAAGTCTGACATATATGCCCAGATGTTTGTTTGCTTGAATGAACCCTATTTATTCTATATACACTAGAGTTATAGAGGACATAATTTGCTTCTATTCATTCTGGAATATTGTCAATGAAGATCTACTTCCCCTTGGCTAATTCTTTGGACTTCATCTTTTGTGTTTCATGGAGTGAGGAACAAAAACATTCAGTCTATTTTGCCTCAAAAAGAAGAACTATTGCGTTTCTATGCCTATCGCAGTAAGTATGGGTACTTGACTGTATTCTCTGGGAGAGGCTTTTCTGAACTCCTGAACCAGAGGCAAGGCATCTTTACTGATAACTGAGAGATGAAATCTCAGTATCTGTACCCAGCAGACAATGGCTTTAGACTTGTATGAGAGATGTATAACAGAAATGTAGGCATGGCTTTGGCCTGATAGGAACTACCTGCCAATTATCTCCTTGTGTCTTGTAGTGTGGTGCTCTGTCTTCTCACCTACAATTAATCTGATCAGCACTGGCTGCAGGCCTGTGCAATGGAAAACGAGAGTGCTGGGACCTCTCCTGTGTCTGCTTCCACTGCCTACTCTATTGGACAAGCTTGGCCAGTTTTAGAACTCTCTCAATGTTAGTTAATACCTCCTTTTATAATGTAAAATTTAATTTCATGTCCATGGGTATTTCATGTGCATGTATTTCTGAGCATCATATACATACACTACCCACAGAGACCAGAAAAGAGAGTTGGAGACCCAGGGACTGGAGCTAATAGTGGTTGTAAGCCACGATATAGGCACTGGGAATTGAATCTGAAAGAACAATTAGTACTCATCACTGGCCATCACTAAGCTCCTCTGTGATTATATTTCATATGCACCATTGTATGCCAATGTAAGAATGTATGTATATTTTGATATTTTATAACATTTTTTGTATTTATCTACATTCCAGTCGTTGATCCCCCTTGATGCTCCTTCCCACAGTTCCTCATCCCATTCCTCCTCCCCCTTGCCTCTAAGAGCATGCCACCCACCACCAGACCTCTCTAGTCCCTGAGGCCTCAAGTATCTCAAGGATTAAGCACATCTTTTACCACTGAGGCCTGATTAGGCAGACATCTGCTATTATTTATGCCAGGAACCTGGACCAGTCTCTGTATGCTCCTGGTTGGAGGCTCAGTCTCTGAGAGCTCCCAGGGGTCTTGGTTAGTTGAGACTGCTGATCTTCCTTTGGGGGTTGCTTTCCCCTTCAGATTCTTCAATCTTCTGCCTAATTCAAACATATTGGTCCCCAACCCAGTCAAAGAGTTGGATACAAGGATCCACTTCTGTTCCAGTCAGTGCTGGTAGGGCCTCTCAGAGAGGCCAGGCATGCCAGGCTCCCATCTGTAAGCACATCATATCATTAGTACTAGTGTCAGGCCTTGGTGCTTTTGCATGAGTTGTGTCCCAAGTTGGACCAATCATTGGACTGCCTTTCCTTCAATCTCTCCATTTTTGTCCCCACAGTTCTTTTAGACAGGAACAATTCAGGGTCAGTAAGTTAGTAACCCAGTCCCTCCAGTTGAGGACCTGTCAATCTTCTGAACATGGACTCTTCGTCTTCATTCTCCCCAATGTTGGACATTCTGGCTAAAGTCACTCCCATTGAGCCTTTAGAGTCATTCACCTGACAGGTCTCTGGTACTTTCTAGAGGGTCCTGTTACCTCCCATCCCTGAGGCTGCTTATTTTCATTCATTCTCTTGACCCTCTCTACTTCTCTCCTGCTGCTACCCCCATATCTGAGCCTGTGCTGCTTTTCCCCTCTACCTGCCCTCTCCTATCCAGGTCCTATCTTCTCTCTGCCTCCCATGATTATTTCCCTCCCCCTTCTAAGTGGAATTGAAGCATCCTCACTTTAGTCTTTCTATATATCACACATCTTATAGTCTGTGGGTTGTATCTTAGGTGTTCTGTACTTTTTGGCTAATATTCACTTATCAGTATGTACATACCATGCCTGTGCATTTGGGTCTGAGTTACATAACTTGTGATAATATTTCCTAGTTCCATTCATTTGCCTGCAAAGTTCATGATGTCTGTGTTTTTAAGAGCTGAATAGTATTCCATTGTATACTGAACCACATTTCTGTATCCATTCTTTGGTTGAGGTACATCTGGGCTGTTTCTATCTTCTAGCTATTTCAAATAAGGCTACTATGAACATAGTGGAACATATACCTATGTGGCATGATGGGGCATCTTTGGGTATATGCCCATGAGTGGTATAGCTAGTTATTCAGATAGATCTATTTATAATTTTGGGGGGAACCTCCAGATTGATTTCCAGAGTGGTTGTATCAGTTTGTAAACACATCAGCAATGGAGGAGTGTTACTATTTCTCCATATCTTCACCGCTTGAGTTTTTGATCTTAGCCATTCTGATTAGTGTGAGGTTGAATCTCAGGGTTCTTTTGAATTGCATTTCTCTGATGTCTAAGGAGTATGAACATTTCTTAAAGTGCTTCTCAGCCATTCAAATTCTTCTGTTGTGAATTCTCTGTTTATCTCTGTACCCCATTGTTAATTGGTTTTTTTTTTTTTTTTGGATTTTTGGAAGCTAATTTCTAGAGTTCTTTATATATTTTGGATATTAGTCCTCTGTAGGATGTGGGGTTTGTGAAGGTTTTCCCCCCAATCTATAGGTTACTGATTTGTCCTATTGATGTTCTCTTTTGCCTTACAGAAGCTTTTCAGTTTCATGAGGTCCTTTATCAATTGTTAATATGAGAGCCTGAGCCACTGGAATTCAGTTCAGGAAATTTCCCTTTGGACCAACATGTTTGAGGCTCTTTCTCACTTTTTCTTCTATTCAATTCAGTGTATCTGGTCTTATATTGAGATGTTTGATCCACTTGGACTTAAGTTTTGTACATGGTGATTGATATGGCTCTATTTGCTATAAGCAGACTGCACTAGTTAAATCAACATTATTTATTGAATCTTCTTTCTTTTCTCCACTGAATTCTTTTGCCTTCTTTGTCAAAGATTAAGTATTCATAGAAGTATGGATTTACTTCTGGGTCTTCCTTTCTATTCCATTTATTGACCTGTCTGTTTCTGTACCAGTAACATGTGGTTTACTTAACCACTATTGCATTGTAGCACAGTTTGGTATCAGGGATGATGAGAAGATATCTCCTGGAAGATTTTTTATTGTTGAAAATTGTTTTGGCTATCCTGGTATTTTTGCTGTAGAGATGTTTCACTTGGTTGATAAGAGATTCACCAAGATATTTTATCCTATTTGTGGATGTTATAAGGGTGTTGTTTCCATAATTTCTTTTTTAGCCTGAGTTAATTTTATATTCTACCACTTTGCTGAAGTTGTTTAGCAGCTATGGGACTTCTCTAGTGGATTTTTTTTTGGTTGCTTATGTATACTATCATATCATCTGCAGATAGTCATACCTTGACTTATTCCTTTCCAATTTGCTTTCCTTTGATCTCCTTTTGTTAGCTAATTGCTCTAGCTTGAACTTTGAGTACTGTATTAAATAGTTAGGGATAGAGTGGGCAAACTTATCCTGGATTTTAGTGCATTTCATCTAGTTTCTCTCCATTTAATTTGATGTCAACTATTTGTTTGATGTATATTGTTTTTATTATGTTTAGGTATGTGTCATAAATTCTTGATCTCTCCAAGACCTTTAACATGAATGGGTATTGTATTTCTTCAAAGGCTTTTTCTGTATCTAATGAGATGATCATGTGTGTTTTTCTCCTTGAGTTTGTTTATAAGTGTATTATATTGATGGATTTTTTTTGTATATTTAACCATCTCTCCATTCCTGAGATAAAGCCTACTTGATCATTGTGAATGCTGGTTTTAATGTGTTCTTAAATTTTGTTTGTGAAAATTGTATTGAATATTTTTTGCATTGATATTCATAAATGAGATTGGTGTAAAGTTCTCTTTGTTGAATCTTTTCGTTGTTTAGGTATCAGAATAAGAGTGGCTTCATAGAATGAATTAGGTAGTGTTCCTTCTGTTTCTATTTTGTGGAATATTTTGAGGACTATTGGAATTTGCTCTTCTTTGAACATCTGGTAAAAATCTGCACTAAAATCATCTGACTTTTTAGGTTGGGATTTTTTTTTTTAATGGATATTACAATTCCCTTAGGGTTATGGGACTGTTTAGATAGTTTAACAGATCTTGATTTAACTTTGGGACATGGTATCTGTCTAGATATTCATCCATTTCATCAAGAATTTCCAGTTTTGTTGATTATAGGCATTTGTAGTTGGTTTTGATGGATTTGTGATGATTTTTGAATTTCCTCTATTTCAAGCTTTATGTTTCCATTTTCATGTCTTATTTTGTTAATTTGGATACTATTTCCATGTACTTTAGTTAGTTTGGCTAAGGGTTTAATCTATCTTGTTGATTTTGTCAAAGAACCAGCTCTTGATTTTGTTGATTCTATGTATAGCTCTTTTTGTTTCTAACTGGTTGATTGAAGCTATGAGTTTTTGACTATTTCCTACCATCAACTACTCTTGGGTATGTTTGCTTCTTTCTGCCTCAGAGCTTTCAGGTGTGCTGTTAAGTTGCTTGTATGGTTCTCTCCCATTTCTTTATTTAGTGCTATGAATTTTCCTTTTAACATTGCTTTTATTGTGTCCTATAAAGTTTGGGTATGATGTGTTTTCATTTTCATTGAATTCTATAAAGTCTTTGATTTCTTTCTTTCTGTCTCTCTCTCTCTCTTTCTTTCCTCTGTCTTCTTTCTTTCTTTCTTTCTTTCTTTCTTTCTTTCTTTCTTTCTTTCTTTCTTTCTTTCTTTCCTCTGTCTTCTTTCTTTCTTTCTTCCTTCCTTTCTTCTTCCTTCCTTCCCCCTCTCTCATTATTTCACTCTTTCTTCTTTCTTTCTTTCTTTCTTTCTTTCTTTCTTTCTTTCTTTCTTTCCTCTGTCTTCTTTCTTTCTTTCTTTCTTTCTTTCTTTCTTTCTTTCTTTCTTCCTTTCTTTAAAAAAAAGAAAAAAATTAATAAATAGCCATTTCTTTAAAGGCTCACTTACTATTTCACTCTGTAAAGGAAGCAAATTTTAAGTTTTTGAAAATAAAATCCGTCTTCAAATTTAGAAATTTATCAATAACCCTTTGCAAAACAGTCTTACACATTCCATTAATTCTCAGCTTTAAATATTATTTAAGCTAAGGAGGAGTGTATCCATAATAGAGGATTTACTGAAATATTATAACAATGAAATGTAGCTATCTTTATAGTTATCCTAGGTTGATCAACTCTCCCCTAGTCTACTGTCTAGACAGGGGCTTTTGTAGGAATGACATCTAGAGAAGCATTCTATTTCATGAACTATGAAAGGCAGACTGGATTTGTAACCTATACTCTGGCAAATGGATAAATGCCTTTCAAATATTTTAGCCTCTATTTGAAAAGAAAATCATGAGTCATACTTCAGACCAGAGGAATTTATTTCTGCTGTTATTTTGCTAATGTAGGTGGTAATTGGAAATGAACTATCTGAGGCACTTATCATACATACCTCTGACCCTTGTCTTTCTGAGCTTCTCTAAATTCTTTTCTATTTTATACTATTCAACTGTTTGTATAAGTTTCTGTCAAGGAAAATGGTGACAGTAAGGCCATAATGAAGGGAAAGTTGAGTGGTTTAAGTCTGAGCTAAAAAGCTTGAGGGGAATTTCTCAGAGCAGAATTTCACCACAGTCACAAGAAACTAGAGTCCTCCAAAAACTTGAGAAGCCTATACTTTCATACTCACTCTGATAGCTGAGGAAGTATAGGCACATAAATTCTTATGAAAAGTCTCTCAATAGTCATCGCACCTTGTCTTTAATATACCAGAAGGTATCTCTAACCTTCAGAGTCTAAGACACAGCAGTGCATCTACAAAGGCCATACTTAAGAAACAAGACTATGAACCATGCAAGCAAGTTACAAAAGCATATCACATATCACAATGTTTTAAGTGAGTTTACATCTTTGGATTTGGTGTTTTCATAGCCATCTTGAGGAGAATGCTGCTTGTGGCACACAGGTGCAATATACCTAAAAGAAGAAAACAGAAACTGGTCCAGCTTAACATTGCTTGTCTGTATAATGATCTTCTTTAAACCAACCTTCTTGACTCTCAAGAAAGTACATCATGTTTTTATGTTTTTTTAAAAAGAAAAAAGACATGTAACCTTCCATTAGGGACTTGGACAAAGCAGCAACATTTAAGCTTTTTTTCTGGCTTCTCTAAAAACTCCAGTTAAGTTCCTGTATAATCTACACTGACAGGGATAGACAAGATGTAAGTTAAAAGAAAAAAAAACAGTCAAAAATTTAATTGTGCTTATTACACCAAACTTACATAAACCAAAATGTGTCTCAATCTATTTTAAAAGTCTCAGTCTTAAAGGTTAAAGCAAAAAGAAGCCTCTAGTTAACCTTCAATTAGCTGTAGCTGCCTAGAGCTTTCTCTTAATCAAGATTTTACTCCTTCCTGCATTATTTTTATGACATTCAATTTTATTTGGATTCTTCAATATATTTCTCAGAGGTGAAATAGTTTTGCTTTACAGATGAAAAGCCAATCTAGACATGGACCACCAGCTGGGTGACCTTCATAAAGTCATCTCTCTGAGGATCTTTTCTCACTTTTAAAATGGCAATAATGAGGTGTGTTTCACTGTGCATGGAATGTGCCTCTGCATAGAAGCAGGAAGCTGTTGGAAAGACTGGAGGCTTGGGCTTCAGAATAATGTATTTTTCATCATGTTCAAGATATGGGACACCTGGGAAGGTATTTCCTTGTCAATAAAATGAAAATGTAAATTTGCCAGATCAGCTAGAATGTCTGAGCAGAGAGATTCCTGCATCTTCCTGCCTCCATCTCCCCAACAATGGATCACAGGTATCTCCTACTGTGCCCAGCCTTTTCCATGGTACTGGCTATTAACTTGGGTACACATGCTCACATAACAATGATGTGTGAATGAAGCTATTTCCCTATCTCTCTAAGTTTTGTTTTTAAAAATATTGGTAAAGGATAATTTAAGACTTTTGAGGCCTATTTTATTATTCTTTTGCTCCTCTCACTGAAATGGTAAAAGGTTGTTCATAGAGAAAGTCACCATTGCAGCATGAAATAGGCATTCCTTTGCCTTACAGAAACTTTGTAATTTTATGAGGTCCCATTTGTCAATTCTTGATCTTAGAGCATACGCTATTGGTGATCTGTTCAGAAAATTTCCCCCTGTGCCGATGTCCTCAAGGGTCTTCCCTAGTTTCTTTTCTCTTAGCTTCAGAGTATCTGGCTTTATGTGGAGGTCCTTGATCCATTTGGAGTTGAGCTTAGTACAAGGAGACAAGGATGGATCCATTTGCATTCTTCTGCATGCTGACCTCCAGTTGAACCAGCACCATTTGTTGAAAAGGCTATCTTTTTTCCATTGAATGTTTTCAGCCCCTTTGTCGAGGATCAAGTGGCCAAAGGACACCATCAAAAGGACAAATCGGCAACCAACAAATTGGGAAAAGATCTTCACCAACCCTACATCAGATAGAGGACTAATATCCAATATATACAAAGAACTCATGAAGTTAGACCCCAGAAAACCAAATAACCCCATTAAAAATGGGGTACAGAGTTAAACAAAGAATTTTTCACCTGAAGAACTTCAGATGGTGGAGAAGCATCTTAAAAAATGCTCAACTTCATTAGTCATTAGGGAAATGCAAATCAAAACAACCCTGAGATTTCACCTTACACCAGTCAGAATGGCTAAGATTAAAAATTCAGGAGACAGCAGGTATTGGCGAGGATGTGGATAAAGAGGAACACTCCTCCACTGCTGGTGGGGTTACAAATTGGTACAACCACTCTGGAAATCAGTCTGGCGGTTCCTCAGAA
Source organism: Apodemus sylvaticus (assembly GCF_947179515.1). NCBI lineage: Eukaryota > Metazoa > Chordata > Mammalia > Rodentia > Muridae > Apodemus > Apodemus sylvaticus. The sequence continues at coordinate 148,314,468 of NC_067475.1, forward strand.
AACTGGGCACATCACTTCTGGAAGATCCTGCTATACCACTCCTGGGCATATACCCAGAGGATTCCCCACCATGTAATAAGGATACATGCTCCACTATGTTCATAGCAGCCCTAATTATAATAGCCAAAAGCTGGAAAGAACCCAGGTATCCTTCAACAGAGGAATGGATGCACAAAATGTGGTATATATACACAATTCAGCTATTAGAAACAATGAATTCATGAAATTCTTAGGCAAATGGATGGAGCTGGAGAGCATCATACTAAGTGAGGTAACCCACTCTCAAAACATCAATCATGGTATGCACTCATTAATAGGTGGATATTAACCTAGAAAACTCGAATACCCAAAACATAATCCACACATCAAATGAGGTACAAGAAGAAAGGAGGAGTGGCCCCTGGTTCTGGAAACACTCAGTGAAGCAGTATAGGGCAAAACCAGAAAAGAATAGTGGGAAGGGGTGGGTGGGGGAACAGGGGGAGGGAAGGGGGCTTATGGGACTTTCGTGGAGTGGGGGGGCCAGAAAAGGGGAAATCATTTTAAATGTAAATAAAAAAATATATTGAATAAAAAAATAAATGTAAAATGAAAAAAAAAAAGAAAAAAGAAAAAAAGAAAAAAAGAAAAAAGAAATAGGCATTCCTAAGACTGTGCAATAGGTTTAGCACAAGGAACTTAAAATCCTTGAGTCAGCATATTGGAAGACCATCACTTGAATTTGTATTCATGCACTATTTTTTTTAAATAAAGAAAAATTGTTTTCAATCTGTGGCAAAATATTCACAATAAAATTTACCATCTTATCTCTTTTATGCACAGTGGTATTATGCAAATTCAGATATTGCCAGCAATAGCCCCTTTACCTACTCTTTTTTTTTTTTGAGGAACTGACATACATATCACACAAAAAGATCCCACTTCCTGAAATCCATCATTATGTTTTCTGATTGAATCTGACTAAAGTAGGTATCTAAATATAAGTGAATTATATACTATTGTCCTTATATGATAGGCTATGTCTCTTAGAATACCCTTCAAAGTTCTCCCACATCATAGCAAGGGTCACAATCTCCTTCCTTTGTAAAGATAAACAATATTCTTTCATTGTTCACCAGGATGTCTGAAGATGGGTACTACACAAGGTAATTTCAAAAGCAAAATGGAACATCAGAAATTTGTGAGTCATCTTTGAAGAAACCTCACACTAATCTTTCCCTCTCTAGTTCCAATTTGAGTAGACATGCTGTCAAAATGAGCACCCAATTGAATTTTGAAAGTATTGTTAAAATAATAAGCTTTAATTGCAAGGCCATTTAATTAGATAACTGGTGGGGTATTTTGTTGTTGTTAAAAATATATACAGTAAGAGAAAATAAGCAAAAATTGAATATTTAACTACTTAAATAATTTTTCTTTCTTCCCTTCCCTGCCTCTCCCCCTCTCTCCCTCCCTCCCTTTTTCATCCTCCTCCTTGCTGTGTGTGTATGTTGAATTAAAGACTCATCAAAATTATTCTCAGTCAAAAACTTATGAAAGCCACCTCGTCTTCAAGCCAAGAGTATAAAGTACATATAGTACATGAGAAATAAACTAAAATAATGTGACAAGACTGATGTGTGGTGTGGAAATACAGTATTTGTTATTTTGTTCTTGAAATATATACCATAGTCTGGTGGATTCCTGTGAACTGACATAGACTCCTCACTTTTCTTTGGAGATATGAGTAGTGCTTAGAATTGAATTATTTTTACAATGGCATGTCAGGAGTTAGAAGTGAATTTGGTATGCATATGCATCTTTTATAGACTATGGAGTTAGACAAAGAATTCCTAGTGGCTTTGATAAAGAGATGTGAATGAATATCTATAGTAACTCAGGGTGCTGTTGAAGCTCAGGAAATACTCCACCCATATCAAGGCTGGTTCCCAACTTTGGCACTTTTCCTCAACCATATGTAGATTTTAAATTATTGTGATAACTTCTCTCATGTTATTGAAAATATGCAGCATGTATTTATCTAAGATAAATATGATTTTACTTGGTGTGTTTTTGGAAATAATAGTATACAATATGTACCAGGAAAATAAGGCAAATGTGTAATAATAAAATTATTTGTGAACCATATCTGATTCTGCCAGACTTCTTAAAAGATATATGTTTAACAGATGTAAATGTTTATGTCAGATCATATGGAATAAAGTCATTCATCTGTCTTTTAAGGGAATATAGAACTCTTGTTCTGCCTTAGCCAAGTTACTTTCAAGTGCCGCAGTGTCTTCATGTGACTCCGGCTCACACTTTCTGCTGGCTACTTGACAGTGACATTGGCATCAAAATAAGTGAACTCAGACATGGTTTTAATTAACAGGAATATGGCAGGATAAAAAGATAAATGTGTAGATGGATGTATGAATAGGTAGATATCAATGAGCTAAAGTAATATTGCCTAAATATCAGATCAGACCTTAATTTATAATGCATGGAGACAAATTAGAGGTTACGGACATATATCATATGCAGAGCCATAATGCAAGGGTATAAGAGCATCCTATATTTTTTTGTATCTTCATAATATTGTAAAAGGAAAGCCATGTATAGCTCTTAGAAGGGAAGCCAGGTGTCAAAATTAATAACCTCACTGAATCACAGACTGTAGGTAGACAGCCATTAGAAATCAATACTCGGGAGAAATGAATTCCAGGCGCCCTCACACTGTACCATAGGTGAGACAAACAGAGCTCCAATCCTGCTCTTGCTCCTTTGCAATGCCTCAAAGCCACTCTCCAACATTTTGGGGGACACTTTCGAACAAATACTCAAGCTCTAGCAGTTACTACTAATAACAACAAAACTCTATGTGAAACATAAAAGGCACCAGCAATTTGTTCCTTCCTTGGAGACAGACAGATATTGTCAAGGAGGAGAAGCATTAGCCCAGGGCTGTCAGAAGATGCAGATTCCTGAGCACCAGTACTGGCATTTCTCTTTATTAAAGGCACACTGCTGACTCTGCTACTTAGTAAATCGGGGACCTGTTACATCAGAGAGATCCTATCAGAAAGGCAATTGCTTTGATGAGAAAGCACTCAAACATTAGATCAGCCTGCTTTTTATTTGTACACCAAAATCCACAGTTCTAAAAACTAATGCAGATTTTACATAGCCAGAAATGTATACAAATAAGGAAAACTTTTATAAAAAGGAAAGCACAAGTGTAAAGAATAAGGAGGGTGGCCCCATGGAAAGACCAGCAGTCTCAACTGACCTTGTGCCCCGAGATTTCTCAGACACTAAGCCACCAACCAGGCAGCATGCAACAGCTCATATGAGGCCCCGACACCTACGCAGCAGAGATTTGTCTGCTCAGGCCTCAGTGAGAGAAGATGCAACTAACCCTTGAGAGACTTGAGGCCCCAGAGAGTGGGAGATCTGGTGGGGTGGGGCTGGGGGTGGGGACATTGTCTTGGAGACAGGGCAGGGGGAAAGAGCTATGGGATGGGCAGCAGTCAGGGACAAGACCCGGAGGGGATGACATGTCTGGACTGTAAAAAGATTAAAGAATAAAAAGAAAAGGGGAAAAAGAATATGCGGCAAATTTTTTTTTAAAAAGATTTAAAAATTATTTTAAAATAATATTTGCTAAGAATGAGAAAATAATCACAAGTTATACGTTTTCAGCATGGTTAAGTCTCCCACAAACATAATTTTCACAGGCAGCACTGTATTGAACAATCTCTTAATACTCCATTTCCTGAATTTTTAAATAAAGATATTTCCATCATGCGGACACTCTACAATCCTTTCAAACAGTCTCTTGCAGGTAAATGCATGGTTCTTTTTACTTCGACACAGGGTTTCACCAGCTAGACTAGAACTCATACAAATATGCCTCCCAAGTACTGAAATGCACCACTACACCTGTTAATTTCTGAATTTTTCAATGATAGTGTATGATCTTCTTGTCATATTTTTAGAGGTGTATCTTCAAAAATATACTTAGTAGTCATGTCACCGAGTTTAAGATTTAACTACATATTTAGTTATTTTAGATATTCCTAAATCTCCTCTTCCAAGGTTGGGGTTATTTCCTTTCCAGCACTGATGTAAGGAGGGCCTTTGTCCTTTCTCACAGTCCTTTTGTTTAGGTTTTACATTGGCTGGGTAAGAGATAGGCTCTTGGTATTGCTTTGATTTGTTTTTCTCTATTTGACATTTATTTATTTTTACTTTTTTTGGCATGCAGCCACACATATATTTGTCGCTGTAAAAATGTTGTACCATACATGTGGAGGTCTGTTGCACCCTTCTACTAAGGTTGTACCCCAGAGACGGATCCATACGACGTTGTTCTTGATTCAGCTGGTAACTTACAGAGAAACTTACACAATGTCTGGTTGTTGTGGTATCCTGCAGATGAAGAAGGAGTATGTCCTCAAATTCTTTGCCGCAGGAACCCACTTAAGTGGCACCAACGTTGACTTTCACACGAAGCCGTGCATCTATAAAGGGAAAAGTGAAAGATATCTATATCATGAAACTGAAGAAGACCTGGGAAAAGCTGTTGCTTGCAGCTTGGGGTATCGCTACCACTGAACACCTCTCAGATGTCTGTGGTCTGTGTCATCACCTCCAGGAAGACTGGCCAGTGAGCTGTGCTGAAATTTGTTGCTGCCACTCCAATTGCTGGCTGCTACACGTCAGGGACCCTCACTAACCAGAACAAAGCAGTCTTCAGAGAGCCATGGCTTCTAGTGGTGACTGACCCCCTGGGCTGACCACCAGCTCCTTACAGAGGCCTCTTATGTCCATTTGCCCACCATTGCCCTGTGTAACAAAGAATCTCCTCTGAATCATGTGCACATTGCCCTTCCATGCAACAACAAGGGAGCTCGGTCTGATGTGATGGATGCTGGTCCAGGAAATATACGCATGCGTAGTACTATTTCCCATGAGCACTCATAATGAATTATGCCTGATCTTTACTTCTATAGAGATCCAGAGGAGTTTGAGAAGGAGAAGCAGGCTGCTGCTAAGAAGGCTGTGACCAAGGGAGGAATTTCAAGGCAAATGGACTATATCAGCTCCTGAGTTCAGTGCAGCTCAACCAAAGGTGGCTGACTGGTCTGATGGTATGCAGCAATCCCCTATGGCCATTTATCATTTCCCTATTGAAGACTAGAGTGCGCAGCCAGTTCTGAGGACTGGTCAGCGGCTCTCACAGCGCAGGCCCCTGACTGGGTTGGAGTCACCACTGAGTGGTTCTGAGTTCCTCTGCAGACACCTGACCAAAGGGTAAAATGGTAGAAAACTAGATTGGGTTCCTCAGGCAGAGCAGAAGAAATCCTGCTAAAAAAAAATGAGTTCTCCATTTTGTACTGAGATATGGAAAGCTGTCCAGACATAGTAGAATGCAACCCTAGCAGCAAAGTGCAGCAGGGTTCAGAAGACTGTTTGTGGGAATCGACTATTGTCTTGAACTATGTGAATCTGGGAATCGGACTTGGCAGCAAACGCCTTAACTGGCTGAGCTGCGTCCCCAACGCTGTGGTTTACGTTTCTCATTTCTTGAATTTTTGAGTAAGGTTTAACATTCAGGTCTATGTTTATATATATTTTTTTAATCTTTCTTAGGAATTGACAATTTTAGAAATAAACTGGAATATGCCAGTTTTTGCCAGGTATGACAAACACACTGTAATTTCTCCATATCAGTTTCTTTATATGCAAACTGTATTTTTATACTCAATGTAAGTGGTGTAATTATATGAACAAACTATAAATAATGACGTAACATTCCAAACGGCATATTTAAAAGGCATATGCTTTCAGTTCTCTAATTAGCTTTTCTAGGTGAAAAAAAAAATACTGAGCCAAACGTATAATAAGCAGTAGAAATAGTTAATAAATAATCTTTTTAGTTCTTTATCCTAGGTAGTAACTAGTTTGTTATATTTTAGAAAGCATTTGGGTATAAGTGTGGGTACCATTGTGTATATTTGTGTACATTCCACAACAGCCTGTGGAAGGCAGGGCAGAGCATTGGGTTCCCTGGAGCACCAAGGCTTGGTTTCTGGGAACTGAACACAGGTTATCTGAAAACAAACACAAAAAACAAACAACATCAACAAGAACAACAACAACAATCACATGCTCTTAACCACTGAGCCATCTCTCCAGTCCCCAGTCAATACCTTATTTCTTGCATGATTTCAGATTCAGGTGCTTGGCTCCACAGGGTCTATGGGATTTTTATAGAATCTACAATTTCTCACTATTTTATGTGATATTATAATAATAATTGTATGGCAATAAAATTATGTAATATAATAATTATATGGAATAGATACTAATATACAAAAGAAAATGTAGCACAAACATTGCTTGAGTATATTGCATCAGTGGATATTTATATTTCTTTAAAACTACAGTTTTGGATATTCTTTTATTATTGCCTGTCTAGCTGTTGTGCTTGCAGCTGAGTGTAAATGGCTTTGTGTTTTGTGGTGTGTACGTAACCAAGATATTTGCAGTCACTGATATTGTATTGGCCAGAAAATACACAGGTTGTGGCACATGTAGTAGAACAGAAAAGCAGTCTCTTTAACTTTGGATCCAATGGCAGATTTCATTGTCTTCTACTATTTGGAAAATTGTGGCTGCCAATAGAATTTTCTATAGTGCTCATGCAATGAAAAAAATTCAAATCAGATAAAAAGAAAAAGAAAAGAAGATGACATGTGAGCATCAGAATACCACAATGAAACTCTGTTCTTGTTGCTGACCTAGAACAGTCATGCAAATTTTGTGTGTTTATCTCAAAGTTTGAAGTTCAAAATGAAGACTTTTTAATATTGTGCTTTAAAATGTTATGTAATTTATACTCAAAAGATACCTTTTAATTGTATGTTTTGTTGTGGGAAAGTTAACCAGATCATTACTTCAGGGTTTTAGTACTTTTCTCTGGAGATTATATGTATTTTTTTCCTACTGTAAGATATTTTCTGTTTTCATTCAGGATTATATGATATAAGGAATAAAAAAATTCAATTCAATGTCATTTATGCAATGTGAGTATACAGATTTCAAAATGTTAAAAACAAAAATCAAGATACTGAAAATTTTAAATATTTTTATATTTTCAAAATAGTTTTTCTAAAAAAATGAAATGCATTATTATTATGTATTAACATTTTACATCAAAATGCTTTACAACATTAATATTTAATAAATTATAATTTTATTGTTATAAAATATTTTTATAAAGTTGAAAGTATAAATTTATTTTCTAGTCAGGATCCTGATTCACACAGGCAACATACATACACTTTGGCTAATAAATGACCTAAAATTGTCGGACATTTTCCTACCACCATGTGCATGAGCTATATACACTGAGCAGCTATCTATCTGTAGTTTCAGAAACATGATTTGGACCAACAAGAGAGGTAAGATTTGGAACTTTTTCATTATGCAGCTTTATGTGATCAACATGGTCCAAGGGCAAGGAAGAATTTGTTCAGCTGCCCTAGACTCCTTTCTGTCTCCAAAGTAGTGTGGTCCCTGTTTACAATATGGGAAATGTTATTACCTGCCTTCGTAGAAGACGAGACCTGAAGCCTTCTCCTGGATCCTGAGAAGACCTGGTTGTAGAGTGAACCTTTGCTGACTCGGCATTTTGGGACCTTCCTATTTTATATTTCAAGATTTCAAGACAAGCAGCTCAGAGTAGTGCTCCTGAATTGTACATAATCTTTGAGAATAAAGGAACGTATTTGTCTCTTTAACATCATCAATGTGTGTATCTTTCTTGCAGCCTCTAACTGATCCTCAGCTGTAGAGAAAATAGCTTGTGAATTGTATGGTTGCATCACATGTCAATTAAAAAAGCTATAGCCTATAGGAAAGGGTAGAATAGAGGGTGGGATATCTGGGAAGCAGAAAGAATTCTGACATAGAGCCAGGCAGAAGGGAAGATGTGATAAGACATGAAACCTGAGCATATGTAATCAGCCTCTTAGCAGAATATAGGTTAAAGTAAATGAGTTATGATAAGTTATCAGAGAAGAGCCTAACTATATGGCCAAAGTATTTATATATTTTGTGTCTTAACCTTATTTCTCAGAGCATAGGTCTGGGAAGAAGAATCAGGGTACACTACACTTGGCTTCGTCTTCTAGACTATATTGCTACAGCAAATACAAACACATTTACCTTAAAGACTCTGGAGGAAAATCCTATTGAATAATCAATATTTACCTTTTCAGATAATTAACACAGCAGCTTGGGAACAAACAGTTGTTAACCGATCTGGGTTATTCCTAGGTCTCTCGTTAGTGTGTTTATTAATTAGGCCATTTATTTTCCTTTGGAATAGAAACTGAAACATATTGATGTTTTTTCTCTTTAAAAGATTCCATATTCCTCTAAATAGAAACTGAATCTTTTTTCTTTTAAAGAATAACAATAATTGAAACAATTTCACTATAGTCATGTCAATCACCTGGAAGGAAGACTGAAGACAGTTAATTATTCTCCTAAGTGCTTTATGTGGTGTGGCCATTGATTTGGATTTAAAAATGTGGTTGACCCTGCTTTTTTCAGGCCTTTCTCTTCATTTTAGAACTTTCACACCACACAGAGGACTGACTGATGTAACTGGGAATCAGATCTTGGGGAGACTTGTCTTTCTATATTTTGAAACCCTGCAGGCTCCTTGGGTTTCTAGCCAGAGGACTATGGCATTCAAAATGTTTCTTCCAGTTGTTTCTTCCAGAGGGTTGTTTGAAACAGAGGTCATGTTTTTTTTCCCTTTCTTCCTCTCTCTTGTTTTAACTTGTGGATTGGCAGTATCATCCACTGCAAGATTTGATACCCCTCATTCTCTGTATGTGTCTGTTCTTCAAATGGACTATATGTACAGTTGCACATGTTCTAATCATGACTTCTAGATGTAGGATTCCTGTGTCTTTGATTAGCCTACTGTTTTAGTACTAACATGAGATCTCAAGCTTGATCCCTGGAACTCTTATGAAAAGCTGGATGTGTAGGAGTTTGCCTGTAATTCCAGTGCTGCAGAGGAGGAGACCTGAGCATTCCTCTGATTTGAAGGAGTGCAGCATGACACATGGATGGTCCCTAGAGCACAATGTCTATGGCTAATCTCCTGGCCTACACACATGTACACACGTGTACACACACACACACACACACACACACACACACTTTTTATTCTTATCTATCATAACTGTGAAAGTTTTATGTTTGGACTCTGTCCCAGACTGAAAAATCAGGCAGAGACATTTCTAAACTGTCCTGGTTTCCCAACTAAGCTGAGAAAATATACTAGCACTGAAGGTCTATGCAGGGAAAGCTTTTGTTTCCTAGATAAATAGAACCAGTGGAGACATGACATTGCCTTCTCCCTTTGAGTTAATTCAGTTGGGCTGGTCAGTCGCCTGGCTGAGAGACAGTCGGGTTCAACTTAACACTAAAGAGAAAGAAGAGATTGTTATTTGTTTAATAACACAATATGCATTTTATCACACATTTCCAACCTGCTATGAGCTACCATGAGGTTCTGGTGGGTCTTTCTACTTTTCTGAGTCCTGACTAAGATAGGAAGAACTTTACATTTTTCTTCTCTGTTTTATTTTCAGATGCTAGATAGAGCCTAGGTGTGATTTTTTTGTGGTATCTTGAGCTGTGGTATGAAAGCTGGTATTCAACTGTGATTCTGCTTCTTCTATTTCCTTCTTCAGGTTATACCCCTGCATACCAGTCTGGGAAGATAAAGAGACGTCCTAAATGGGTGGGGTCTGCAGGAAACTTGTCTGGCTGGAAATAAGTCTGGGGAGGGGGTGTACATATACTTTATTTGAGATTACTAAGGCCATATACATATAGGTAAACCTTGGAGAGTAGGAAGGCATTTTGAGGGTGAATGTGATCATTGGCTATACTTTAAAGGACTGTGCATGCCTCATTTGTATAGAAACTCATTCTAAGAATACCAGGTACTTGCTGAGTGAAAAAGAGGAAGTTGAACTTGGAGGTTTGTGTAGGATTATGGGACATTCTTCAGGTAGGAGACTGGATTGGGGTCCCCCAAAACATCAGAGAAGAAGCCCAGCTAAGAAAAGGGACTCCTCCATCTTATGCAGAGATCAGAGGAACTATCCCAACACTATAGACTGCAACTTTCAGTTGGGAGGTGCAACACTGAGTAATTTTACTTTTTCCTCTTATTCTCCCCTCCAGATTACATAGATACTTGTCTAGCCATGTAGCTGCTTTCTATGTCTAACTCAAATGTCATGGCCCTTTCTTCTCTCCCCCACCCCTCCCAAGCACCCAACTATTATTGTACATTTCTCTCCAAATCTCATCCTCTGTATGTAGTCACTGAATTTCATTTTTTATCATGATTCAACAACCCCAAAACCAAAGGTCCAAACAGCTTCAGTACCTACTGAGTTTCCAGGATATTCTCACATCGAAGAGACTTCTACTCTTTGGTAAGATGGAGATTTTCTTATTTTAATTTGATTGCAAAGGTATATATGTCAATCATGAAACCAGTAATGTGGGTATTGCAGAAAAAGAAATCATCCTCTCACATTTAACTTGGTGGGAAAGGAAGATGATTTATGAAAATTATGTTTGTTTCTTCTGAGACTATTGTTTCATATTTAAAGAGTTAAATAAATCATATTATCAAAGATATGCTTTTTAAAAAAAAAACCCAGACAAATTTCTGTAAGGCTGGATGAATAGCCTTACAGTGGATGATACCACAGTATCACAGAAATGTAGGAATTTTTTGTGCACTTTTTAGAGAAGCTCATAATAAAAGAGCAAACACAGAAAATTGAATCCAGTGCATGAGTTTGAGCTATGAACATTTTGAATTTTGTTGTTCAGAGTGAAGAGTGAGTCCTTCTAATTGTTCAAAATTTACAATTAATGTAACAAGAAACTGCAGTTTTAGTTTTAAAGATCCTGATAAAATGGTGAAGCTACAAACACTTCAGTGACCTGGGGGCAACTCCTGTTGGAGGAATACAATTCTTCTGTGTAAGGCAATACACAGAACCTCTTCCTGTGTATAATTTTTGATCTGGCACTTGCTGTTAAAAGAGAGGTAAAGTTTCATTCTGTACTATTAAGAACAGTGAGGGCAATTCTCTTCCTCTGAAAAGATTGACTATTTACCATCTCATGTATATGTATGATGGGGGTGCTTACCTATGCTTAATTTATACAGGTTGTGCTGGTGAAGATGGTCTAAAATTGAATAACAGCTCAACTGTCAATCAAAGTACAGATGCAGCACATTACCCTGCTCTTGAAGTAGGCCCTTCCTTCTGCCTAAATTTATAAGCAGGATCCCCAAATGGAATCTATGGTGTTTGCCCAAGCCCACTCCTATGCCAGAAAATTTACGTTTTACTTTTTTCCTCTCACTTTTAATAAATCTACATTTTCTTTCCCCTTCCTTATTTATTTCTTTGTTTGAGACACAGAGAACATAGATGTTCTATATGGGAAAGCTCAGGATCTCCCTCCCTCTGCTAAGAATCACATAGTTTACATCCTCATCTCCATTAAGTGCTGCAGTTCTCTGTTTACAGAATTTTCTGTCAGCATATCCAAGAAAGCTACATATTAATGATCAGTGATAACTGGGAAAAGGGGGAAATTAAGACTTTCAGATTCCTTTAGAAATCATCTCACCCACAGAGACAATATAAGCTGTTTCCTTTGTCACTGGTGTTGTGAGGTTGGAGCACTGACTTTTCTGCAGCCTGCTTATAATGCACAATGCTACCTCATGACCTCACAATAAGCTATAATTCATTAAGCAAATACCTGAGTCTTTTACTGCTTTTTTCTTTATACTATCACTCAGAATGCTGGCATCAACATTTCCTTCATGATAACAATGTCAAATGATCTTTCTCTACCTTTGTCTTGGACCTAGGCGCTGTTACAGTTTACCTATCAATTCTTTTAACTTTTGTGTATATTATTTACTTGGTAAGGAAATTAGAGTTTCTTCTATTACCACAGAACCCTGGAATTTCAGTAGAGTGTTAGTCATGATGAGTCTCAGCTCCTCCTCTGAAGACAACATAAAGAACTCAGTTCTTGTAGATGTAGTAAAAATTTTCACAAGAAATCAGAATTTGATCTTTCCACTTTCCAGTTTCTATTTGCACCCAGAGCTGACCCGGTGTCACAGCTCACCATACCCAGGACCCTCCAGGAGAAAACTGGTCTCCCAGGAGTTCTGATATACCTGTGAAGACAGGTGGGACCACCACTTCTGCACCAAGGGACCTGCCTGGAGCCCAGAGGACACAGTAACTGAGGAGTAGCCTGGGACAGGATTCTTCCTGTTTCCAGCTGCTTCTGGAGCAAACTCTGTTCCACAGCCCTCCTTACCCATATTCCACTGGGAGAAAGCAAGTCTTGAGGAGTGCTGACACACCTGAGAGCACAGCTTTCCATACCTGAGTTGCTCTAGGAGAGAACTAGTCTCCCAAGAGTGCAAACATACATGAGAGCACCCGTAAGACCACCATTTCTGCTCAAAATCCTGGCCCAAGAGACATCAGGACATGGGAACAAAGGAATGACTGGGGACAGAATCCTTCCAATCACCATCTGCTCCCCGGAGCTGGCCATGGGCCACAGCTCTTTATAAGCAAATTCCTCCCAGAGAGAACTGGTATTCCAGAAGTACTGAAACAGAGGCTTACAGGAGGGACAAGCCAGAGTCAGAGAAAGCAAGATCAACTAACATCTGAGATACCAGATAGCAAGAGGAAAGGGCAAGAACAAAAGCAACAGAAACAAAGGCTACCTGGCATCATCAAACCCTAGGTCTCCCACAACAGCAAGCCCTGGATACCCCCCAACATACCAGAAAAGCAAAACTCTGATTTAAAATATCATCTCATGATAATAGAGGACCTTATGAAGGAAATAAATAACTCCCTTAAAGGAACACAGAAGAACATAGGTGTATAGGTAAAAGCCCTTAAAGAGGAAACACAAAAATCTCTTAAAGAATTACAGGAAAACACAACCAAAAGGTGATAGAATTGAACAAAACCATCCAGGATCTAAAAGTATAAATAGAAATAATAAATAAATCACAAAGGGAAACAACCCTGGAGTTAGAAAACCTAGGAAAGAGATCAGGAGTCATAGATACAAGTATCACCAACATGATATAAGATAGAAGAGAGAATCTAAAGTGCAGAAGATAACATAGAAAACATTGACATGACAGTCAATGAAAATGCAAAATGTAAATAGTTCCTAACCCAAAACATCTAGGAAATCCAGGACATAATGAGAAGACCAAACCTAAGGATAATAGGCATAGAAGAGAGTGAGGATTTCCATCTTAAAGGGCCAGTAAATATCTTCAACAAATAATAGAAGAAAACTTCCCTAACCTAAAGAAACAGATCTCCATGAACATACAAGAAGCCTATAGAACTGCAAATAGATTGGACCAGAAAAGAAATTCCTTCTGTCACATAATAATCAAAATACCAAAAACAATAAAAGAAGGAAAGAGTATGAAAAGTAGTAAGGTAAAAAGGTCAAGTAAGATATAAAGGCAGAACTATCAGAATTACACAAGAATTCTCACCAGGGACTATAAAAGACAGAAGATGCTGGGCAGCTGTCATACAGACTCTAAGAGAACACAAATGCCAACCCAGGCTACTATACCCAGCAAAACTCTCAATTACCATAGATGGAGAAACCAAGGTATTCCATGACAAAAACAAATTTACATGATATCTTTCCACAAATCCAGCACTTCAAATGATAATAAATGGAAAACTCCAATAAAAGGAAGAAAACTATAACCTAGAAAAACCAAGAAAGCAATCATTTAACAAACCAAAAAGAAGATAGGCACATAATCATAATTCCACCTCTAAAAATAAAAATAACAGGAAGCAACAAACACTTTTCCATAATATCTCTTAATATCAATGGACTCAGTTCCCCAATAAAAAGACATACTAAAAGACTGGATGCACAAACAGGACCCAAAATTTTGCTGCATACAGGAAACATGCCTCAGTGATACAGGCAGACACTACCTCAGAGTAAAAGGCTAGAAAACAATTTTCCAAGCAAATGGTCCCAAGAAATAAGCTGGAGTAGCAATTCTAATATTGAATAAATTTGACTTTCAACACTTCATACTCATCAAATGAAATGTCTACCAAGAAGAACTCTAAATTCTGAACATAATGAAAGGGCACTCATGTTCATAAAAGAAACTTTACTAAAGCTCAAAGCACACATTGCACCTCACACAATAATAGGAGACTTCAACAACCCACTCTCATCAGTGGACATGTCATAGAAACAGAAACTAAATGGAGACACAGAGAAACTAACAGAAGGTATGAACCAAATGGATTTACAGATATTCATAGAGCATTTTATATTAAAAAAAGAATATAACTTCTTCTCAACACTTCATGGTACCTACCCCAAAACTGACCATATAATTGGCCACAAAACAGGTCTCAACAGATACAAGAAGACTGAAATAATCCCCTGCATCCTATTAGATCAAGATGGACTAATGTTGTCCTTCAATAACAACAAAAACAACAGAAAACCCACATACATGTGGAAGCTGAACAATGTTCTACTCAGTGATAACTTGGTCAAAGAAAAAATAAAGATATTAAAGACTTTTTAGAATTTAATGGAAATGTCATACAGATCTTTCACATTTTTGGTAAGAATCACCCCAACGTACTTTATACTGTTTGTGGCTATTGTGAAGGGTGTCATTTCTCAATTTCTTTCTCAGCCTGCTTACAAAAACTTGTACTCAACACAACTGGAGAATCTGGAGGAAATGGACATATTCTTAGACAGATACCAATTACCAAAATTAAACCAGGATCAAATAGACCATCTAAACAGACCCATAACCCCTAAAGAAATAGAAGGGGTCATAGATAGCCTTCCGACCAAAAAAGCACAGGACCAGATGTTTTCAGTGCAGAATTCTATCAGACCTTCAAAGAAGACTTAACACCAATACTCTTCAAACTTTTCCACCAAATAGAAACAGAAGGAACACTACCCAACTCCTTCTTTGAAGCCACTATTACGCTGATACGAAAACCACACAAATATCCAACTAAGAGAGAGAATTTCAGGCCAATTTCCCTTATGAATATCATGCAAAAATACTAAATAAAATTCTTGCCCACTGAGTCCAAGAACACATCAAAACGATCATCCACCATGATCAAGTAGGCTTCATCCCAGGGATGCAGGAATGGTTCAAGATAAGGACATCCCTAAATGCTATCTACTACATAAACAAACTCAAAGAAAAAAAACCACATGATCATTTTATTAGATGCTGAAAAAGCATTTGACAAAATTCAGCATCCTTTCATGCTAAAAGTCTTGGAAAGAACAGGAATTCAAGGCCCATATCTAAACATAGTAAAAGCAATATACAGCAAACCGGTAGCCAACATTAGACTAAATGGAGAGAAACTTGAAGGAATCCCACTAAAATCAGGTACTAGACAAGGCTGCCCCTCTCTCCATATCTTTTCAATATAGTTCTTGAAGTCCTAGCTAGAGCAATTAGACAACATAAGGAAGTCAAAGGGATACAAATTGGAAAGGAAGAAGTCAAACTATCACTATTTGCAGATGATATGATCGTATACTTAAGTGACCCTAAAAACTCTACTAGAGAACTCCTGCAGCTGATAAACAACTTCAGCAAAGTGGCTGGCTACAAAATCAAGGCAAGTAAATCAGTAGCTTTTATATACTCAAAGGACAAGCAGACTGAGAAAGAAATTAGGGAAATGACACCCTTCACAATAGCTACAAACAGCATAAAGTATCTTGGGGTGACTCTAACCAAACAAGTGAAAGACCTATATGACAAGAACTTCAGATCTCTGAAGAAGGAAATCAAAGAAGATCTCAAAAAATGGAAAAATCTTCATGCTCGTGGATTGGCAGGATTAATATAGTTAAAATGGCCATAGTTGTCAAAGGCAATCTACAGATTCAATGCTATCCCCATAAAAATCCCAACCCAGTTCTTCATAGAACTAGAAAGAGCAATTCTCAAATTCATCTGGAATAACAAAAAGCCCAGGATAGCTAAAACTATTCTCAACAGTAAAAGAACTTCAGGGGGATTTAGTATCCCAGACTTTAAACATTACTACAGAGCAATAGTGATAAAAACTGCATGGTATTGGTACAATGTCAGGCAAGCAGATTAATGGAATAGGATTGAAGACCCAGAAATGAACCAACATACCTATGGTCACTTGATCTTTGAAAAAGGAGCTGAAAGCATCGAGTGGAAAAAAGATAGTCTTTTCAACAAATGGTGCTGGTTCAATTGGAGGTCAGCATGCAGAAGAATGCGAATCCATCCATTCTTATCTCCTTGTACTAAGCTCAACTCCAAATGGATCAAGGACTTCCACATAAAACCTGACACACTGAAACTAATAGAAAAGAAACTGGGGAAGACCTTTGAGGACATGGGCACAGGGGAAAAGTTCTTGAATAGAATACCAATAGCTTACGCTCTAAGATCAAGAATTGACAAATGGGACCTCATAAAACTACAAAGTTTCTGTAAGGCTAAGGACACTGTCAAAAGGACAAAACGTCAACCAACAGATTGGGAAAGAATCTTCACCAACCCTAAATCCAACAGAGGACTAATATCTAATATATACAAAGAACTCAAGAAAGTAGAACCCAGAGAAACAAATAACCCCATTAAAAAGTGGGGTACCGAACTAAACAAAGATTTTTTCACATGAAGAACTACAGAGGGCTGAGAAACACCTTAAGAAATGTTCAACATCATTAATCATTAGGGAAATGCAAATCAAAACAACCTTGAGATTTCACCTCACACCAGTCAGAATGGCTAAGGTCAAAAACTCAGGAGACAGCAGATGTTAGCGAGGATGTGGAGAAAGAGGAACACTCCTCCACTGCTAGTGGGATTGCAAGATGGTGCAACCACTTTAGAAATCAGTCTGGCGGTTCCTCAGAAAACTGGGCATGACACTTCCTGAGGACTCTGTTATACGACTCCTGGGCATATACCCAGAGGATTCTTCAGCATGCAATAAGGACACATGCTCCACTATGTTCATAGCAGCCCTATTTGTAGTAGCCAGAAGCTGGAAAGAACCCAGGTGTCTCTCAACGGAGGAATGGATACAAAAAATGTGGTATATTTACACAACAGTTCAGCCATTAGAAACAATGAATTCATGAAATTTTTAGACAAATGGATCGAGCTGGAGAACATCATAATAAGTGAGGTAACCCAGTCTCAAAAAATCAATCATGGTATGCACTCACTAATAAGTGGATATTAGCCTGGAAAACTGGAATACCCAAAACATAATCCACACATCAAATAAGGTACAAGAAGAATGGAGGACTGGCCCCTGGTTCTGGAAAGACTCAGTGTAGCAGTATAAGGCAAAACTAGAAGAGGGAAGTGGGAAGTGGTGGGTGGGAGAATAGGGGGAGGGAAGGGGGCTTATGTGACTTTCGGTGAGGGACCAGAAAAAGGGAAATCATTTGAAATGTAAATAAAAAATATATCGAATAAAATAAAGAAAAAGTATTTAATGTAACTGAAAGCACAAATATTCCCAAAGTTACGGGGCACAATGAAAGCAGTGCTAAGAGGAAAACTCATAGCTCTGAGTGCTGCCAAAAAGAAACTGAGAGAGCATACACTAGCAGCTTAATAGCACATCTGGAAGCTCTAGAACAATAAAAAAGCAAATACACCCAAAAGTAGTAGAAGACAGGAAATAATCAAACTCAGGGATGCAATCAAACAAGTAGAAAGAAAAAGAACTATAGAAAGAATCAACAAAACCAGGAGCTGTTTTGTTTTGTTTTGTTTGATTTTTATTTATTTATTTATTTATTTATTTTTTTTTTAGACAATCAACAAGATAGATAAACCCTTAGCCAGACTAACCAGAGGGCACAGAGACAGTAACAAAATTAGCAAAATGAGAAATAAAAAGGGAGATATAAAAACAGAAACTGAGGAAATACAAAAATCATTAGATCATACTACAAAGGCCTACACTCAACAGAACTGGAAAATCTGGATGAGATGGACAATTTTTTACACAGATACTAAGCACCAAAATTAAATCAGGATCAGATAAACCATCTAAATTGTTCCATAACCAGTAAAGAAATAGAAGGGGGGTTGGGGAGATCAATCATGGTATTCACTCATTGATAAGCGGATATTAGCCTAGAAGCTTTGATTACCCAAGTCATAATCCACATATCAAATGATGTCCAAAACAGGGAAGTGGGAAGGGGGGGATGGGGGAAGAGAGTGAGGGAAGAGGGCTTATGGAACTTTCGGGGAGTGGGGAACCAGGAAAAGGGAAATCATTTGAAATGTAAATAAAAAAATATATCGTATAAAAATAAAATAAAATAAAGTAAAAAAGAAATAGAAGGTATCAATAAAAATGTCCCAACCAAACAGGACCAGATTGGTTTAGTGCAGAGTTCTATCAGACCTCCAAAAAAGACTTAATACCAATATTCTTCAAACTATTCCACAAAATAGAAACATAGAAACTAACCAGTTTGTTCTATGAAGCCACATTTATGATGATACCAAAACTACACAAAGACCCAAGAAAGAAAAAGAACTTCAGACCAATTTCCCTTTTGAATACTGATGCAAAAATACTCAATAAAATTGTCGCAAACCAAATCCAGGAACAAATCAAAACAATCATTCACCATGATCAAGTATGTTTCATCTTAGGGATGCAGGGATAATTCAATATACAGAAATCCATCAACATAATTCACTACATAAACAAACTCAAAGAAAAGAAACCACATAATCATTTCATTTGATGCTAAAAATAGTTACAAACTTCAACATTCCTTCATCTTAAAAGTCTTGGAAAGATCAGGAATTCAAGGCCCATTCCTAAACATAGGAAAATCAATATTACAGCAAACCAGTAGCCAATATGCAACTAAATGGAAGCAATACCACTAAAATCAGGGACAAACAAGGCTATCTGACTGTCTACTCAATATTGTACTTAAAGTTCTAGTTAGAGCTATTTGACAACAAAAGCAGGTTAAAGGGATAAAAATTGGAAAGGAAGAAGTCAAAATATCACTATTTGCAGATGATATGATAGTATAATCAAATGACCACAAAAATTCCACCAGAGAACTACAGGTCATGAACAGCTTTGGCCAAATGGCCAGAAATAAAATTAACTCAAGCAAATCAGTAGCTTTCCTATACTCAAAGGATAAACTGGTTGAGAAGAAATTAGGGAAGTGACTCCCTTTACAGCAGTCACAAACAAAATAACATATTTTGATGTTAGGCTAACCAAAGAAGTGAAAGATCTGTATGACAGGAACTTCAACACTGTGAAGAAAGAAACTGAAAAAAACCTCAGAAGATCGAAGATCTCCCATGCTCCTAGATTTATAGGATTACTACAGTAAAAAATGGCCATCTTGCCATAAATAACCTACAGAACAGTGCAATTCCCCTCAAAATTCCAATTCTTCATAGAGTTAAAAACAGCAATTCTCAAATTCATTTTGAATAACAAAAAACCCAGAGTAGTGAAAACTAATCTCACCAATAAAAGAACATCTGGGGGAAACAGCATCCCTGACCTACAGAGCAACAGGGATAAAATACCACATGGTATTGGTACAATGACAGGCAGGTAGATCAATAGTATAGAATTGAAGGTGCAGAAATGAACCCACACAGCTATGGTCACTTGATCTTTGACAAAGAAGATAAAACCATCCAGTGGGAAAAGGACAGCATTTTTTTTTACAAATTGTGCTGGTTCAACTGGCAGTCAGCATGTATGCAGTCAGCAGAGGAATGCAAATTGATCTGTTCTTATTTCCTTGTATAAAGCCCACATCCAAGTATATCATGAATATATTATATCCACATAAATCAAGATATACTGAATGTAATAGAAGAAAATGTAGGGAAAAGCCTTGAACACATGGGCACAGGGGAAATTTTCCTGAACAGAACACAAATGGCCTATGCTCTAGGCCCAAGAATCTACAAATGAGACCTCATAAAAATGCAAAGCTTTGCTTAGTCCAATGGTTGGCTGAGAGCATCCACCTCTGTATTTTTTGGGTACTGGCAGAGCCTCTCAAGAGACAGCTATATCAGGCTCCTATCAGCAAGCATGTGTTTGCATCCAAAATAGTGTCTGGGTTTGGTGACTGTATATGTGATGGATCCCATGGTGTGTCATTCTCTGGATGGTCTTTTCTTCAGTCTCTACACTTTCTCCCTGTATCTCTTCCCAGGGGTCTTTTGTTCCCTCTTCTAAGAAGGACCAAAGTATCCATAATTTGATCTTCCTTTTTTCTTGAACTTCGTTTGGTCTTTGTATTGTATCTTGAGTACTCTGAGCTTCTTGGCTAATATCCACTTACCAGCGAGTACATAGCCTATGTGTTCCTTCCTTTTGACTAAGAATTTCATGAATTCGTTGTTTTAATAGCTGAGTAGTATTCCATTGTATAAATGTACCATATTTTCTGTATCCATTCTTCTGTTGAGGGACATCTGGGTTCTTTCCAGTTTCTGACTATTATAAATAAGGCTTCTATGAACATAGTGAGCACAAGGTCCCCAGTGGAGGAGCTAGAGAAAGGACTGAAGGAGCTGAAGGAGCTTGCAGCCCCATAGGAGGAATAACAATATGAATCAATCAGTAACCCTAATGCTTCTAAGGACAAAACCACCAACCAAGGAGTACACTTGGAGGGACCCATAGCTCCAGCTGCATATGTAGGAGAGGATGGCCTTCTTGGACTTCAAAGTGAGGAGAGGCCCTTGGTATTGATGTCTTGATGTCCCAGTATAGGGGAATGCAGAAGTTGATTGATGAGCAAGGGGTGGGGATGAAGTAAGGGATTTTTGGAGGGAAAACCAGGAAAGGGGATAATATTTGAAATGTAAATAAAGAAAATATCTAATAAAAATAATACGGATATATCAAAATTTTGAAAACACCCCTTCAAACATTAAATATTTTTTTTCTGATTAAAAAATAAATGCAAAGCTTTTGTAAGGCAAAGGACACTGTCAATAGGTCAAAACAGCAACCAAGAGATTGGGGGAAAGATCTTTACCAATCCTAGAGGGCTGATATCCAATATATACAAAGAACTCAAGAAGTTAGACTCCAGAGAACCAAATGATCCTATCAAAAAGTAGGAAGCAGAACTAAACATGGAATTTTCAACTGAGGAAACTTGAATTGCTCAGAAGTACCTAAATAAATGTTCAACATCCTTAGAAATCAGGAAAATGCAAATCAAAAGGACCCTGAGATTCTACTTCACACCAGTCAGAATGGGTAAGATCAAAAAATCAGGTGACAGCAGGTGCTGCCAAGGATGTGGAGAAAGAACACTCCTCCACTGCTGGTGGGATTGCAAGCTGGTACAACCACTATGAAAATCAGTCTATTGGTTCCTCAGAATATTGGACATAGTATTACCTGAGGATCCAGCTATACCACTCTGAGAAAATACCCAAAAGATGCTCCAACATGTAACAAGGTCACATGCTCCACTAAAGAGAACCTGGAAACAATCCAGATGGCCCTCAACAGAGGAATACAAAATATATGGTACATTCACACAATGAGCTACTACTCAGCTATTTAAAACAATTACTTCATGAAATTTGCATTCAAATGTGTGGATCTAGAAAATATCCCAAGTGAGGTAACTCACTCACAAAAAGGACACATAGTATATGGGTATTAGGCAAAGAGATGCCAGAATGCAACTCATAAACCACATGAAGCTTAAATGGAAGGGAGACAGAAGAGTGGATTCTTAGCTCCTACTTAGAAGGGGGAACAAAATAATCATGGGAAGCAGAGGGTGTTTGGGACTCTGGAGGAAGAGAAGTGGGGAAGGGGAAAAGAGGGAAAGAATCAGGTATGGGAGGAGATGGAGGAGATGTACAGAGGGTCAGGAATTTGAACAGAGATGTGTAGCAATTGGGGAATGGAGAACCGGTAGCAACCAGAAAGTCCTGATGCCTGGAAAGCAAGAGTCTCTCAGGACCCCACGAGGATGTCATTAGGTGAAATACCCCACAAAGGGAAGGGAGAAGCTGTTGAGACCATATTCAGAGGTTAGGCCTGGCCTCCTGGTTGAAGGATGAGGCCACCTACCCATTTCCAACTTTTTATTCGATATTTTCTTCATTTACATTTCAAATTTTATTCCCTTTCCTGGTTTCCTCTTTGAAAACAACCTATCCCATCACCCCTCCCTGTGCTCACCAAGCCACCCACTTCAGTTTCCTGTCTAATTGAAATACAGGGCCAAAGCATACAACAGAGACTGAAGGAAAGACCATCCAGAGACTGCCCCCACTGGGGATCTATCCCACAAGCAGACACCAAACTCAGACACTATTGGTGATGCCAAGAAGTACTTACTTACAGGAGCCTTGTGAGAGGCTCTGCCAGACCCTGACCAATACAGATGTGGAGGCTTGCAGCCAACCATTGGACTGCATGGGTACCCTAACTCCATGGAGGAGTTAGGGGAAGGACTGAAGGAGTTGAAGGAGCTGAAGAGGCCTTATTGGGTTTCGATGGGGGGTGAGGTCCTTTGCTGTGAAGGCTTAATACCCAAGTGTAGGGAGGAATGTAGAGGCTGTGATGTGGGAGTAGGTAGAGTAGGAGGGAAGCACCTTCATAGAAGCAGGGTAACAGTGCAGTTGTGCACAGGGGAAACCATGAAAGGGTTTCATTTGAAATGTAAATAAATAAAATAAAAAATGGAAAAACTACAAAAAAATTAGAATTTTACCTTTGTTTTGATGCCTCGTATCTTGCTTTTATTTTATCTTTAATAGTCACAATGTATAAAAATAAATAGTTTAGGAAAACAATAGTATAATGAGAAAGCAGAGAAAGATTTATTCATCATGGTCTCATTGAGAAGATGGATATGATGGTCTATTGATCCCATATGCCCATCTTCAGCATACGATGTGAGGTTTAGCCTAAATAGAGGCACAAGGTTTTTACAGGTAAGCAACACTGTACAAGACAGCGCCCTACCCAGCATTGTTTTCTCTACGCTAGCTTCTTCTGCAAGGTGGTCTGACAAGTTGTCAGAGCAGGTGTGATATCTCCTTCCTGCAGAAGGTCTATCTTCGGCTAAGATCAGACTCCTCGGCTTTTCTTTCACCTATGAGATACCTTGAGTTCCAATTTCTTGCTCCACTGTTTCAATTTTCCATTAGCCAAAAGAAGGGGCATATATGTTTGTTTACAATATCACCATTCATATCACATTCCTATACTTCCCCACTCTTTGCTTTTAGACTTCAGTCTTGAGGGAAAATTTGCCTGTAAAATACAAACATATATTCTGTTATTTGATATTTCATGAAGATTTGTTTCATGTTAAATTAAAAGCAATTTCTCTTTCCTACTTTAAGACCCTGGATGGATTTTACTGTATTCACCAAGGTTCCTTTGGATCATTTACTTCCCAGGAGAAGGATAAACACAGGGTGTATAAATTCAAAGTGTCTACAACTTTCACTACCTTCATTGGCCATTGTGTACTTGGCTTATAAACAATCTCCAAGAAAGATTTTATTTGTTCAAAGTCTACTACAATTTTAAATATTAGCAGACATGAGTGTTGTTAAATCTGTCATTTTTCATTCATAGAAATAGAGGATCAAATAAATTAAAAGATTAGTAGAAGGAAAAATGGTATAGGTTGTATTAAAATCTGCCTTTCTCTGGGCTCTAATCTGAACACATCCTGTACCCGCCCACTTCCCCTGCTGATAAACAATCTATGGGGCCAATCAGAGCTTTCCATAGATGGACACCATCGTCACTCTCTGAGCACCCTAACAAGTGATGATATATCACTTTCTACTTACAAACTGGAAACAGTCCTCCAATCACAAGCTTACAATTAGAGCTTAGACTTCTGCCCATGCTTAAAAATTAATATACATTTTATCTCTTTCTCCCATAGAAATCTAGATAGAAGGGGCCTCTTAGGTACTTAACCTAAAAGGATAATTTAATATAATTTGTTTCAATAAGTTTAATCATTTTAATACAATTTAAACAACCAACATGCCAGGAATGGTTGTTAACATCCTATTTAATTAAATTACCTTAGCAGTATTGATATCTTTTATACATGTCTATAAGCTTCATAAATGTGAAATTACAAAAATGAAATTATAAATATATTAGGAAGCAAATGTCAGGATTTTATTACTTCAATTATTGGAAGAAATGCCACTTTTTTTTTCTTTTCTTGCCTTAAAAATACTAATGAAAAATAGCACACACTTTTTCCAACTTATATTTATTCTTATTATTTCAAGCAATTTTTAAATTTAAATATATTTTGCTCATATTCCTCTCCTCCTTCAAGTCCTTCCTGATACTATTCCCTCCCTGCCCATTATACTCATTCTTACTCATTATATAAACCAAACCTCAATAAACAACAACCAACAAAACCAAGAAAACAAATGAAAAAATTCCATACAACAACCAAAAGAAACACCACCAAACTATAATCAAATAAAAACATGTGCACACTCATACTATTATATATTGGTCAACTTATCCTCAACACGAAGCCTGTCTTGGAGTGGCTGACATACCCGGTGTCACTCCATTGGAGAAAACTGACTTTTCCTCCTTCAATAAATATAAATGTCAGTTCAGTTATTAGCATTTACCCTAGTGGCTAGGTTTTCATTTATTCATTCAATAATTCGTTTATTTATTTCTCAAAGTATAACAAAATAAAATATAGTAAAATAAAACTTGGCTAGGTTTTCATTTATTCATTCAATAATTCATCCATTCATTCCTCAAAGTATAACAAAATAGAATATGGTAAGATCACATCAAAGTTGGAAAAAACAAACCAACAGAAGGAAAAGAATTCAAAAGAAGTAGAGACCAACTTGTTCACACACTTACGAACTTCATATAAAACATTTATATTTCTCCATGACCTTTATTTATTTATTTATTTATTTATTTATTTATTTATTTATTCATTTATTTATTTTAACTTATTTATAGAATTCATTATTTGGAGAAGAGAAGAAATTGGGTAATATTCAGCAGGTTTTTCCCCATGCTGTTTCCTGGCCAGATATACAGTTGGGACAGGTGAAATGACTCTGTGCTTTTCTGCCCCAAGGTGCTATTAGGTATCAGTTATTATGTGACAGTGGGCTCAGCTGGCAGACTGAAAGGTCTAAAGTTCAGATTGTTTCAAGAAGTCCTAATGAAGCCACAAGAGACATATTCTTCATGAGAGAAATGTCAGCTCTTGTGAAGTCTCTTCTCTGTAAAGTACACTTCATTTCATAGAAGAACTGACTTAATGTACTTTGCAAATGACTTCATAACATTTAATTTGAGAATCCTCTCCACAATTTTATTCATACTACATAGGGAAATTAGCTGAAATATTTATCTTTGCTCCTAAGTTTTATAGCACTAGTCTAAAACTAATTAGACTCTGGAACTTAAATTCTGCATGCATGTATTTTTAAATTTTTATTTAATCTTTTCTTTTTTACACTCCTGATTATGTCTCCCTACTAGTCCACCCTCTAACTTTTCCATACCCCATACCTCCTCCCTCCACCCAGTCTCCCAGAGGATGCCCCTCCTCAGTTCCACCAGACTTCCCCACTCCCTGGAGCCTCAAGTCTCTTGAGGGTTAGGCACATCTTCTTTGACTAAACCCAGACTCAGCGGTCTTCTGCTGTATAGGAGTTGGGGGCCTCACATCAACTAGTATATGCTGCCTGGCTGGTGGTCCACTGTCTGAGAGATCTTGGGGTCCAGGTTAATTGTGACTGCTGGTTCACCTAGTGGGTCACCCTCCTCCTCAGCTTCTTCCAGCTTTTCTCTAATTCAAACACAGGGATCATCAGCTTCTGTCCATTGGTTGGGTATAAATCTCTGCATCTGCTTGTTGGGTCTTTTGGAGGGTAATCATGATAGGTCCCTTTTTGTGAGCATTCCATAACCTCAGTAACAGTGTCAGACCTTGGAGCCTCCCCTTGAGCTGGATCCCATTTTGGGCCTGTCCCTGGATCTCCTTTTTCTCAGGCCCTTCTCCATATTTGTCCCTCCAGTTCTTTCAGACAGGAACAATAATGGGTCAGAGTTTTTGACTGTGGCATGTCAACCTCCTTCTTCACTTTATGCTGGAGGTGAGCTCTACAAGTTTCTCCTCCCCACTGTAGGGCATTTCATCTAAGGTCCCTTTTTTCAAGTCCTAGAGTCTCTCACCCCCCAGGTCTCTGGTACATTCTTGGGTGTGACTCCCCCACCACCACCTTCTACCTCCCAAGGTTGCCTGTTTTCATTCTTTCTGCTGGACCTCAGGGCTTCAGTTCTTTTCCCCCACCCAAATACCTGATCAGGTTCCCCTCTTCCCCTCCATGTGCCCATTCCCACCCAGGTCCCTCCCTCCTGTGATGGCTTTCTTCGCCCTCCTAAGTGGGATTGAGGAATATTCACTTGGGCCCTTTAGCTTGTTAAGTTGTCTGAGTTCTGTGGACTGCATCTTGGGGATTCTGCACTTTTTTCTTTTTGGCTAATATTTACTTACTAGTGAGTTTGTATCACTCATGCTCTTTGGGATTTGAGTTATATCACTCACGATATTTTAAAGTTCCATCAATTTGCCTGAAAACCTCAGGATGTCCTTGCTCTTTATAGCTGAGTAGTATTTCATTATATAAATGAACCACATTTTCTGTATCCATTATTCTGTGGTGTGACATCTAAGTCATTTCCAGCTTCTGGCAATCACAAATGAGGCCACTTTGAACATAGTGGAACACTTGCCCTTGTGGCATGGTGGGGCATTCCCAAGAGTCGTAGAACTGGGTCTTCAGGTAGATATATTTTCAATTTTCTGAGGAACCTCCAGATTGATGATCAGAGTGGTTTCCAATGAGCCATTGGAGTTCTGTTTAGCAAATTTCTCCCTATATCAATGTTTTCAAGGCTCTTTCCTACTTCTCTTTTATTAGATTCAGGATATCTGATTTTATGTTGAAGTTGATCCACTTGGGCTTGAGCTTTGTGCCAGGTGACAAATATGGGTCTATTTTTGATTTTCTACATACAGACAGCCAGTTATACCAGCACCATTTCTTGAAGATATTTTCTTTTTCCCATTGTATATTTTTGGCTTCTTTGTCAAACTCACTACTCACTATGCAATTCCTTCTATACATATGAGCATGACCAGTATAACTTAAGGGAATTTGATTTGGCATTCTTTTAAATATTAAGCTTATTCACTTTTGGTTTCTGACAAATGCTTGGGAATGAAAAAAAGAAGCGAGCCACCCATTACGAGTATGCATATCATTTCTCATGACTCATCAGTTGGGAAAGAAGCTTCAGGGTTGTTAAGGAGAGTAGCAAGGGCATGCTTTACATGCTTTCATCCACAGGTTTTTCAAGTTTCATTCAGAATTTTCTTTTTATGACTGAATATTTTATTTATTTACATTTCAAGTGTTATCCCCTTTTCCAGTTTCTCCAGAAACCCCCTATCCCATCCTTCCTCTTCCTGCTTCTATGAGGCTGCTCCCTGACCCACCCACCTACCCACCCATGCACCCACCCACTCCTGCTTGGCAAGTTGAGGACACTTACAATAAGCTATAGTTCACTATAATCTATCAAGGCATGTAGATATCCCTATTTAAGAAGTCTCAAAAGAGGTGTGCATGTGTAAGTGTGTGTGTGTGTATGTGTATCTCTGTGTGTGTGTGTGTGTGTGTGTGAGAGAGAGAGAGAGAGAGAGAGAGAGAGAGAGAGAGAGAGAGAGAGAGAAGGGGGGAGGGAAAGAGAGAGAGAGCCCACAACTCTCCCAAATATTTTTTTTTAATTATTTGATTTGATTTGTATCTTCCTTATTATGAGTTATATGTCTGGTACTACCTGGTGAAATGTATGTATGTGTGAGCTTCCTAAATCAAGAAGTCACAGTCATAGAAAAGTTACATTAACAGCTCTAAGAGACTGATCTCTTTGTCATTACCTTTGCCATTACTGTGGAAAATTGTCAGAGTTAAGATTAAGGCATGGTTTTTGATCAATAGTGCTTATAGTTTTGTTTTTGGTATACTACAGGTTTTCAAGTAAAGGTCAAACAACTGCATATTATTTGGCTCACCTCATCAGATTTGGGGCTAAAGGCGTCAGGGCCTTAGAAACATTATTTTCTTGTAATGTGTCTTTTAGGAAGATTCTTGCCATATATATATATATATATATATATATATATATATATATATATATAAACAATCTGTAGCTTCTTTTTTCTTTTATATGGTTGACCAGTGCTTCTTTAATGTAATATTTTAATGTAAAATTTATTCCATACTTTAATGTAAATGGAAACAAAAATGCATGTTATAGTAATAAGCTATAAGTGAATACTTTGTTGTTCATGGTCAGCTTGTATCAATTGTATAATGCAAGTTGCCTAGGAACACATAAGCATGGAAGAATTAGCACTGGGATTTGTAATGATGTGGGCAAGAGAATGCAAAGAAGACATTGGCAGTGCTACCTCTGCAGTTACAGTTACTCATTATGTACCAGCAGAAAAAGGCTGTGGCATCAAACTACAACAATTGCCCATTTACACAATGAGAGCCTTTTATTCATCCAGTCACTCATTCAAACCATTGCATGCACACTGTGACAGTCTACTGCACTCATCCTGTGGACAGGCAGAAACAGATGAGGTAAGATATGGAGCTTACTTATGCCTGCAAAGGGACTGAATGTCTGTCCATGCAAATGATAACAACAAATTAGGAAGATCGGCCATGTGCTAAGGAAGTTAGAAAGAAGGAGAAGTCTATACCCATAGATGTTAAATGGAGAAATTTGTAAGGAAGAAGTTTGAAGTAAGCATTTTTAAATTAGAATAAGGGTGAAGCTTGTTTGAAGGTTAATAGTATTAGAGTTGTCAAATTTGAAATTTGGGAAATTCCATTGTGTGTAATAGGCAGAATTCATTTTCACCAATATCCTAATTCTTTGAGACTATGTCCCTTATAATTTTTTTCTGGGGTACAGAGGAATCTATGAAGTATAAGAGGTACCATTCTATAATTGGATTAAATTTTTAGAGAACATAGTTTTGCTGATATAATTATGGGTGCTATGTTGTTAATGCTAGGTGAGTCCCACCTAATAAATTAACCCTATTCAAACAGATTTTATGGAAACTAAAATCAGCATAGAGCACACACTATGCTGATCTTTAAGAAGTAAGATATCCTGACTACCTAGTAAATAGGAAAATAAAGTTGATCAACACACTTGAGTTTGCAAAAGGAGCAGGTCTTACAAGAAATGATGTCCAATTGTAGCCTGTAGACCTGGGAAGAAAAAAAATGGCACATGCATATTATTGACACTCAAAAACCCAAAAGATAACAAATATGTCTGTTTTAAGTCGATGCACAGAAACAAAGAGCAGCATACCTGTTCAAGGAACTTTTACTGGAGATAGGAGAAAATACCTATTCACCCCATATAGGGACACAGCAGACCAAAACAACAATGGTGATGACGAGGACAAGGACAATGAGGATGATGACAACAAAGACGATGATGGTGGTAGTTGTATCGAGATACTAATAATTGCATCCAATTGTTAGTCTTGGTGTGCCATGAAGTTTTGTTGGTTTCTCCCCACCCATGACTGGGCATTAATGGACCCAATCCTGTGCAAGTTTCCTGTGGGTTTGGCCTGAGAGGTCAAGAAGAAACCAGCCATGGCAAGCTTAAAAGATACCCAACATTACACAATACACCCCAGTACAAAACTCTTCAGTGCCTTCAAACTCAGGCTCATTTTTTTTTTGGAATGGACAAAGCCTTTCTAGAGTTTTTCAATCACATAGTGCTTTAGCAGTTATTTTTCACATCCTTGGATCTCAAGTCTTTGCTGAAAGCCATTCCAAGATTCATGTCTTTGTTGAAACTCATTTATCTAACTATTTGCATTTTCTTACTATTCATCCTCAATATCATAGCCCCTTTTCTGTTATTGTGCATTTTTGACATGTGGCAATCATTCTGAATATTCTTCCTATGTATATATTTCATACTGAAAATCCTTTGTGGTGCTAAGCAGAAAACAAAACTCTTTGAAGAGATTGGGCCAGAGAGCCTACTAAGTATATCTGACTCTGCCCTGTCAATAGTTAACAGTAGACCCCCAACGTAGGTGTGTTTTGAATCCCCAGCAGAATGTCAAATAGATCATGAATGCTGGACAAACAACTTTCAAAATCTTTTTTTGACCTGGACCATCATATTGTTCTTCAGTGAGAGGGTCCTTAGAGGAAGATCCAGGAAATGAAAAAATAGAGAAGATAGGAAAGTTTGGAATCAAGAGATCTTACACAATCTCTGGCCTCATGAAACTAGTTTATTATGAAATACAGCATCTTGTCTATGGCTTGCAAGGGAAAAAATGTGGCAGGTTAAGCAAAACTATCATATCATGGGACAAGATCTGCAGCAAGCCCCCTAAGCAATGTTGCACATAGGGAATATTTCAAGTTGATCACAGACCAAGCATATAGTGTCCTTGAAACTGATAACCATGATCTCTTAGATAGAAAGACTTGAATTGTCAGGAAGTTGCTGATCTCCCAAGACCCTAGTCCCAGACCATTATTGGCCTTGCTAATAGTGCTACTCATTTTAGACAAGAAACTATCCTACACTTCCTAAATCAGTCCTACCTAAAAAAAGTTCCCTTAAGGCTCTAGTTCTAGGCTATAATCGGTCTTACTGAGCACATTCTAAGATTTATAAAAGAACTGCAATCCTTCTCAATATAAGAGGGCCTTAAGGAAAACATTAGATTGGTGTGATCCCCCACAATTTTGTTATTTTCTTGACAATAGTTAGTGGATGCAGCAGGAGGGCATTGATAAACAGAACTGAGTCCTTTCATGTAGATATCAAATCCAAAATCTTTATGCCATACCTCATTGTACAAATTTCTCCTGCAATGTTCCTCATCCCATTTATTAGATATTTACTAATGTTTCATAATTGCTAATTCCTGGTTTAATCTGTTGATATGTACAGTTTTCTCATCATTGTGTCATACATGTACAGTAATTACAAAAAAACAAAGATCCCTGTTGTCTCTTCAGTGATGTGAGCATTCCATTCTGAGCTAAACTTTCTGTCTTAGTTTTAGAGAAGAAACTATGCTCCTTCTTCCTAAATCAGTCCTACCTAAAAAAGTTCCTTTAAGGCACTGGCTCTAGGATATAATTGGTCTTACTGAGCATGTTCTAAGTTTTATAAAGGAACTGCAATCAAATCTGAATCTAGTGCCCATCACTCTGTGAATATAAATGTCCTGTGATGTAATTTTTTATTATCCCATCTCGCCAGTATCTTCTACTAATTTAACTGGCATACTCATGGCACAAATATCTGCCCTCCCCCACTTATTCTGGCAATAAATCAGAATTTTGATGAATAGTGATGCCTTGACATTTTCTGAGTCTACACAATGGAGATGGAAATAGTAACTCAAATCTAGTAGTATGGATTTTCTGGGTGTGTGATAAAGGCAAAAAGGTTGATTTTGGTTCAGTTCTAACTTAAGGTCTAGGACTTAAGTCTTATAGTTACCTTTTTTTTCTGGAAGAAGTCTAAAGGAGTCCAGGACAGCACATAAACCTACACAGAAATGTTCATATATGTGGTTTCTTCTCTATCCCTACACTTACAAAGCCATCACAGGCAACTATATGAGTTACATCATAAGTTAAACATATCTCAGCCTCTAAATTATGGTTGAATTAAGTTTTATACTGTCAGCACCTCATAAGTAAAAATGAAGATTAAATTTTATCCAGTAAATCCATGTAGATCACACTATAACCATCATAGGCCCATCCTGTCACTTAAAAAAAAAAACAAAAAACCTGTGTTAATGCATAGAAATAGAAATGAGTAAATGGTTGCTGGCCATATTAGTAAAAGACATAGAATTTTGAAAGAAAAATGAAATAAAAGAATCTAGATCCTGAAGAGTAATTTCTGTGCAATCATGAGAACTTGAGCTAAATGCACCCAGAACAGGGGATATAGACACAGGAAGATTGTTGGGTCTTGCTGGCCAACTGTCTTTTTTTTTTTCCTTCAGTGAGAGACCCTGTCTAAATAGGATGAGGTAAAAAGCAATGGAGCAGACCCACGTCCTCCTCTACCTTCCACATGCCCACACATCACAGTACAGGTTAGCCCCTGCCCCGACCATAAACAAAACTTAAGAGGTATTGAGTATATTGCCAACTCTCCACTGACCTAGAACTGAAGTATGCATCAATCAAAGGTTTGCAAAAATAACCCTATATTTTGATATGCAGTGTTATATACTCAAACTCTGCTTTTGTTCTAAAGTTTAAAACATGACTGACTTCTAATTTGGCAAATGAGCATCTGCTGCTTATTTAAGTCAGAGATATTTCTTCCATTGGATTCATAATACTCTTTGGCAAACCCTTCTTCGTCTCTTAATTTAACAGGAGTGTAATAAAATATTGGTACATATCTATGGAAGGCTTCAGTGACAGTTTGTAGCATGGTCGCATTCAATATATTGAAGCAGAGTTCTCCTGCTACAGTTGGTTTTCTCCATCACACAGGCATTCAAAAATCTTTAATGTCATATGTTATTCACTTTTCTATTTAAAGATGGACAGATTGACTTGTTTTAAGCATTTGCCCAGATACACAGAAAGTAAGATGATTATAAATGAAATCAAAGAATCTCCATCTATTAACATCATTGTTGCTTTTTCATATTGGGATTGTTCTAGCTTCATCTTTAATCATGCTGTGAAACACTTTAAGCAAAAGCAACAGAAGGAAGGAGGACTCATTTGCATATACTTTCAGGCCACTATCCATCACTGAGTGAGAGGAAGTCTGGGCAGGAACTGAAGCAGGAATTTGAAGGAGAAACCAAGGAAGATGCTTGCTGGCTTATTTACCCATAGGCAGGGACATGTTTGACCAGCTTTCTATACGGCCAGGACCACCTGCATAAGGATAGGATCATACATAATGGTCTGGGCCTTCCCATACCAATTCACAATCAAGAGATGCCTCCAGATGAATTCTCATAGACCAATCTAGTGTAGGTAATCCCTCAATTGAGGCTTCTCCTCTTAGATGACTATAGACTGTGTCAAGTTGACAATTAAGCTAACTAGAATCCAACAGTTTCCATACATAATATAAACTGTATTGCATATGCATAGGAGCTTGAAAAGAAGCATGCTATGTTTTACACAAAGCCAATTGAACAAAATAGCATTTTTAGAAAGGGAACATGCAACTTCCAGCAACAAGCAATATTAAGTACATTTTATTTTACCATGGAAATATAAAAAAGGAAAAACAGAAGACACCCTGCTTATGTTTATTCTATGTGAGGTAAAATAGACTTTACTATATATTGTGTGAGGAAACAAGAAAGATGTTGCATGATTCTAAAAGAACTGAATCCACAACATAATATAACATATGCAGGAAACACTAGTGCACCTATATGTAAATCAAATACTATCAGAAACAAGAGAGAGACAGACTGATACAATGAAACTAGGAACTCAAACTTCTCACTTTCACAAATGAACAAATTAGTCTAGATTTGAAAAAAATGTCTCAAAAACAGAGCTAACAAGCATATTGTATGATAGACTTTTATGTCTTTGTTAAGAAGATAACCTGACTTTAGTACCTTCTCTTCAATGATTAGCCTTCTTGATACCAGAAGGAAGCATGCAAGACTCCAGAAGAAGGAAACAGCAAACAGTCCTCTACATCTATTATTCATATAAACCACAGCAACACAAACATAGCATGGTAATTCAATGGTGTGGTAGTACCACACATGTGTTGGCAGTAACTATTAGCTCTCTAACTGAACTTAAGACCTATTCAACAAGAATAAAAGAATACCTGGTATTGGAAATCTAAGAAACTACCCATAGCAATTGAAGTCATGGATCCTGGGGGAGAAACTACAACTACATTTTTTTTTTAAAAAATAATATCCCTAGTTAGATTCTAAATATTTGTTCTGATACTTACATGTAAGTATAATTTTTAGCACTCAGTAAAGAAACTTCTTTTTGCAGTAGATGGAAACCATTACATAAAAACACAGCCAAAAAATGCACAGTTATGATTCCAATCTTAATGGGTATGTCTACAAAATAAGTTCTACATCTACAGCTTAGGCAACATTGTAGTAGAGAGGACAGAAAGATTATGAGAGCCAGAGGATTATGGCTATGTCTCCTAGTAATCTCAGATGATACATTCATAAAGTCTCACCAACATGACTGCCTAAACATGATCTGCTTGAGGACAACAGTGGACATGCCAAAGGTGACCAGGGAAACATCATAAGGCTTCAACCGTATACAAAGAACTAAAGGTGATTAATGAATCAAACCTGCAGAAATAGTTTTCACAGGGAAAGCACATCAAGTATTTATCCAATACCAAATCATCAATTGTAGGTATATTTATTGATTTTATTTGTGTTCTTTCATCTCTACCTCTCTTCCATTCCTTATCTACCTTAGCCTCTTCTAATCTCCCAATCTTAGGTAGAAGAAAAAGAAGGTTTGGGTGAGGGCATACACTTCTTTTTTTTTTTTTTTGATATAATTTATTTACATTTCAAATGACTTCCCCTTTTCTAGCCCCCCTACTCCCCGAAAGTCCCGTAAGCCCCCTTCTCTTCCCCTGTCCTCCCACCCACCCCTTCCCACTTCCCTGTTCTGGTTTTGCCCTATACTGCTTCACTGAGTCTTTCCAGAACCAGGGGCCACTCCTCCTTTCTTCTTGTACCTCATTTGATGTGTGGATTATGTTTTGGGTATTCCAGTTTTCTAGGTTAATATCCACTTATTAGTGAGTGCATACCATGATTCACCTTTTGAGTCTGGGTTACCTCACTTAGTATGATATTCTCTAGCTCCATCCATTTGCCTAAGAATTTCATGAATTCATTGTTTCTAATGGCTGAATAGTACTCCATTGTGTAGATATACCACATTTTTTGCATCCACTCTTCTGTTGAGGGATACCTGGGTTCTTTCCAGCATCTGGCAATTATAAATAGGGCTGCTATGAACATAGTAGAGCATGTATCCTTATTACATGGTGGGGAGTCTTCTGGGTATATGCCCAGGAGTGGTGTAGCAGGATCTTCTGGAAGTGAGGGGGTATAGACTTCTATATCTACTTCCTGAACATAAATCTTTGGGGCAAGTCCAGTCATTGTCATCAGGATATCCAGCAGCCCAGTAATAGTAAATGAAGCAGCAAGTCGAGCCAGTAGCAGCAAGATGAATCAGCAGCAGTAGGGGCATCAAAGAGGGGACCTTTCAGGGCTCTACCATTTATAACCTCTTAAGATTTCCCAGAATTATACTGAGTTTGGTACAAATCACACTCCTGCCTGAGAACAAAACACATTGTAGTTAGCTGATGTGGATAATCTGAGGTAGCCCCATATCCCACACCTGGGATTAAAACAAAACCATATTACATAACATATCTGAGTTTTTAAAGAAACCAAAATCCTCACTATAGTCAACCCTGAAACAGATATACGAGGAACATTATACAATGGAGCCGATTATATTTAAGGACATATATGTGAATACCTATATTTGTGCAACAACAATTAATGAAAAAAGCCATGAATTTGTTAGAGGGCAACCAGGAATATACGGAAGGGATTGGAGGAGAAAAAGGAAAGTGGGAATTATCTAAATGTATTAAAATATCAAAACTAAAAGAGAACGTTATAAGACCAAATTATTCTGTTATCAGATCCCTGAAGTCTTATGACAACATTTTTATTAGAAATTCTAGCTATACTAGGGACATCTTTGTCAAGCAAAATTATATTTGTTTTCCTAAAAGGAATTGTATTCCAGTTTTAGACATAATTTTATAGATATTCCAGAGCAAAGTTCTGGATTTTAATTTCTTGTTCATAATATCTGATTGACTAAGTACATTTCTTTTCTCCATATATCCTTTTAATTATCTACTCTTTTGTCTGTAGAAAAATGTACAAACTTGTGTTTCTGTAAAATCAACATAAATTGAATTATTTTCTTATTCAGTTGATAGAAATTTCAAACAAACATATCTAAGTAGAAACCTTACTGTTTTATTTCCTGCATTGTATAATTGAATTAATATGAAGAAACTCTAAAGTTGTGGACTAGGCCTAATTATAGGATTCATCATGGGAAATAGCCAAGTATTTAGAAAATGTTTTAAATAATGAATTACATGTCGAATAGTTATACATAAATCAGTTAAGAATAATCTCATTGAAAAATAAGACAAAATTTAATGATTGAAACAGTTTGCTCAAGTCCAAAAGCAATGATCTGTGAGAAATCTGTCTCTTACTAGGACACTTCCTTACTATGGGTGAGAGGTATATCTATAATTCTCAAACATACCAGTTAGAACTGCTTTTGCTGAATGCAAAGAAAATACCCCAAAGCAAAGATAAAACAAAAGAACAATAGCGGTGGCACCATTATTATTGAAATTTCATGGGGTCATAGAATGCTCTAGTAGGGTCTACTAAGTTAAAAGTCTTAAGAATAATTGATACTTTCCAGTGCAAACATGAACTTTTAGACTTTGATGAAATCAGTTAGCATTTTCCTTAGAGTCTGTAAGTGTTTTGTGGACAGGGAACAAATGCTCATTTTGTGCTCTTGTTACTAGAAGGAAATTCGGAGATATTTCATTTATTTATTGCACATCACACAATGTGTTTCCTTATAAAATATAAAGAAATTGACAATGAGAAAAATTTTAAAGAAATTTCACTTTCTTGTATCATGTGTTCAAACAGAAGTGTTAGACTTATGTTTTATAATGATTAGTAACATAAGTATTGTATTAGCTACTTTTCTCACTGTGTAACAAGTACATATCAAAGGCAGTTTAAAGAAAGAAGGGATTATCTTGACTCAGTGTTCATTCATGGAGGGGTAATTATGGAAGCAGGACATGGGACAGCTGTTCACATTTTAGTTGCAGTCAGGAAGTTATAAATGCTGGTACTCAATGTTGGGTTCATAAAAAGAGAAAGAAGTTTAGAGAATGATACGGTGATGTGGAGGAAGGGGGTGTCTAGGTGGGCCCATGCCCAGGCATCCTTTCCCCCTGAGGGTTCAGACACACACAGACATGGTATAGAGTAGAGTTTATTTAGGACAGAGGATGGAAATTAATGGGGTAGTGGAAGCAGAGAGAGGCAGAGGGAGGGATGGAGGGAGAGAGAGAGAGAGAGAGAGAGAGAGAGAGAGAGAGAGAGAGAGAGAGAGAGAGGAGGGGCAAACAGCTCCTTTTATAGTGGGTCAGGTCTACCTGGCTGTTGCCAGGCAACTATGGGAGGGGGTATACCTGGATGTTGTCAGGTAATTGTGGGGTGGAGCTTAGAGAGAATACTAACACTCAGCACTTTTATCCTTCTGATTCTATCTAGAAACTCAGCATTTGAAATGGTTTTACCCACAAATTAAGGTGGGTTTTCTCTTCTTAATGAAACTGATCTAAATTTCCTTCACAGTGCTACATAAATCCCATTAAGCTAATAATCAATATTAACCAGTACAGGAACACTATTTTGTTAGTTTATGAAGAAAAATATTGCTGATCAATCTATGTTCTAAGTACAGAAAATAACTCCCCTGACTCTTTTTCTACAAGTTACTGTCTTGGAATTCTTATAACAACTATCACCTAAGACACAGCAATGTCTTCTTTCAAAAATAACAGAGGAGGAGGTGCTACAAGATGACTCAGTGCTTGCTGCCAAACTTGATGAGCTGAGTTTAGACCCTGAAATTTATATGTTGGAAGGCCAAATAGACTCCTGCATATTGTCCTCTAGCCTCCACACATGTATCACATTGCACTGTCATCCCACAAATATACAGACACAAAAGTAATTTACAGAATTTTTTCTAAGAAGGTTTATTCTTTTGTTTTAGGGTAAAATTTTCTGCAGATATCTGTTAAATCCATTTGGTTCATAACTTCTGCTAGTTTTACTGTGACTCTGTTCAATTTCTGTTTCCATGATCTGTCCATTGGTGAGAGTGGGATATTGAATTCTCCTACTATTATTGTGTGTGGTTTAGAAATATTGGTGCCCTTGCATTTGGTGCATAGATGTTCAGAATTGAGAGTTCATCCTTGTGGATTTTTGCTTTGATGAGTATGTAGTGTGCTTCCCCATCTTTTTTTAATAATGTTCGGTTGAAAGTCTATTTTGTTGGATATTAAAATTATTACTCCAAAAAAATTGCTACTTCAGCTTGTTTCTTGGAACAATTTGTTTGTAAAAATTTTCCCAGCTTTTTACTTTGACTCTGAGGTGTGTTTCCTGAATGCAGCAAAATGCTGAATCCTGTTTACATATCTGGTCTGTTAGCCTATGTCTTTTTATTGGGGAATTGAGTCCATTGATGTTGAGAGATATTACGGACCAATGATCATTAGTTTCTGTTATTTTTCTTATTAGAGGTGGAATTATGTTTGTCTTTTTCTCTTCACTTGGGTTTGTTGTGAAAATATTAAATATTAATTAAACATTAAAATATTTCTTGCTTTTTTAGGGGAAGTTTCCCTCTTGTGTTGGACTTTTCCTTCTATTATCCTTTGTAGGGCTGGATTACTGGAAAGATATTGTTTAAATTTGGTTTTCTCATGGAATACTTTGGTTTATGCAAATACTATGGTAATTGCAAGTTTTGCTGGGTATAGTAGCTTGGGTCTGTATGACATATGCCTAGTATCTTCTAGCTCTTATAATCTCTGTTGAGAAGTGTGGTATAATTCTAATAGGTCTGCTTTTATATGTTACTAGACCTTTTCCCCTTCCTGATTTCAATATTCTTTCTTTGTTCTCTGCATTTTGTGTTTTAAGTATTATATGATGACAGAAATTTCTTTTCCAGTCCCATCTGCTTGGTGTTCTGTAGACTTCTTGTATGTTTATGGTCATTTCTTTCTTTAGGTTAGGAAAGTTTTCTTCTATAATTTTGTTGAAGATGTTTGCTAGCCCTTTGAGTTGGGAATTTTCACTTTCTTCTATACCTATTATTCTCAGGTTCGATGGTTTCATTGTGACCTGGATTTCCTGAATGTTTTGAGATAGGAGCCTTTTGCTTTTTGAATTTTCTTCAACTGTTGTGTCAGTGCCTTCTACTCTTCCTTCTGCCACTGAGATTCTCTCTTCTATCTTTTGTATTGTGCTGTTGATGCTTGCATTTCTGCGTCCTGTTATCTTCCCTAGGTTTTCCATCTCCAGGAATGACTCCTTTTGAGTTTTCTTTAATGATTCTCTGGTGTTAACTGGCCTTCCTGTCTCTGACTAGAGCCTCCTTTGATCCTGAGATCCTCTGATTCTGTGATGCTGGGGAGTAGACCTGCAACTGGGTTGTGGGGCTATATGAAATTGGTCCTGAACTGGCACAGGTGGAAACTGGAAAGCATACAAAAATTTTTTCTATAACTATTTAAATGAATAGCATTTCCATATGAATTAGCTTGTGGAAAGATTAAACATGAATATTCTAATAGCTACTTTTCTTATGGATACATTATTTTTGTATGTATGAATTATTGTCTTTTTCTTGGCCTTTTTATATTATGTATTTTATAATATGAATTACTGCCAATTATCTTTGGTTTGTGAATAATTAATTTTTAGAGTCTTATGATCCAAAGGAATATTCTAATTTCTTAAAATAAATCTTAATTAGCTGCCTTGTCATGTCTTTATTTAATGTAAGTACAAAAGCTTTATTTGCAACTGCCTTCTCTATAAGGAACATATTCTCCTCTAGTAAGATCTAAAAGTCCTTGCTGACCCTCAGAGCCACAGAACATTTATACACTAGATTGTTTTCAGGTTTTATATGGACATTCCTGGGGCAGAGTTTCAAAGGTCAGGGAAAGCCGAATATCACCCTGAAGAGGAAACAAGATAGAGTCACCAGCTGCTGTGGACAGATGAGTGTTATCAAGGACAGAAGAATCATACCAGGCTATTTGGTCAGGAGAACATGTGTTCTAATGTCACTCTTAGTTACAGCTGAGAGGGAGCAGCAAAATCCAGTCTCCCACTTTCTAATTCTTGTTCATTCTATGTAAATCCCACTCATATACCTCAATTATGATGACCTTTTATAATCACAAATGTCAACACAAAGTTTTCTAAGAACAGTTTCTCTTTGTGGGTTTCCATTAATGATGGCAATGGCTGTCTACTATGTTGTTTGTGTACTGAAGTAAAGGTCTGTGTGCAAAAGACATCCAACTGTTCTTTAAATAACAGTAGAGAAACAAGAGCTGCTATCAGGGATGAGAAACTGGAATTTTACTGATTAAAATTTTCTGTGAATATCTTTTAAAGCAACAACATGGAGTTTGAAGCAATTGTTCCATCAAATAAGGCTGGATAAATAAAGCTGAAGAGAAATATTTTTGAATTTTGTTTGTAAACTTGTTGTATTTTGTTTTAATTGATATTGGATCTCACACTCAGACTGGTGATCTACTTGGCTTAACCTACCCAGCCTGGGATGACAGATTTGTGACAACACATATAGACTGATAAGGTTTATAAATAAAATAATGAATTGTGAATGAAGTTGGTTTAGATAACACTTTTCTTTCCAATGTAACCTGAAGCTTCCAAACTAATTTTTGGCCTCTCATTCTAGCATTTTACATATGACTAGGATTATAATGACCTTCTCTGCCCAGTTTTAGATACAAACATGTATATCAGCATGTGATAGACTAGAGTTATCACTTGTTTACATTAAAAAGGCAGCAAGTGTCAAAGAAAGTAGAAAGTAATTGTGTCTGGACTGTTAGTCTTTAGACTCAATATGCAATGTCTAGGGGCTACCAGGTCCAAAGAAAGGACATGAACATGAGTCTTTGCTCTACTGATTTTACAAACCAAATTTAAGGATGTAAGCAATCTATAGCTATCCTGAAAAACAGAAGGAATACTCTCAGTAGACCCAAGTGAAAAAAATCTTAGGAACAATTTATTCAACTAGATTATGTTATTTGAACAAAATAGTACCGAAGAAATTATGACTGCTGCTTTCCTAAAGCCACATCCAGGTCTTTTGTTTTTTATTATTTTCTTTTTTTTTTTTCCTTTTTTTAATTCGATTTATTTTATTTACATTTCAAATGATTTCCTCTTTCCTGGCTTCCCACTCCCTGAGCCCCATAAGCCCTCTTCCCTCCCCCTGTTCCCTATCCACCCCTTCCCACTTCCCTGTTGTGGTATTGCCCTATACTGCTGCACTGAGCCTTTCCAGAGCCAGGGACCACTCCACTCCCCTCTTCTTCTTGGACATCATCTGATATATGGATTATGACTTGGGTATTCCAGGTTTCTAGGCTAATATCCGCTTATCAGTGAGTGCATACCATTATTGATTTTTTGAGACTGGGTTACTTCACTTAGTATGATGTTCTCCAGCTCCATATATTTGTCAAAAAAATTCATAAATTCATTGTTTCTAATGGCTGAATAGTACTTTTATTATTTTTTATTTACATTTTAAATGTTATCCCCTTTCCTGATTTCCCTCACCCAAACACCGTATCCCATCCCTCCCTCCCTAAGCTCACCAACCCACCCACTCTGATTTCCTTGCTCTGGCA
Organism: Apodemus sylvaticus; assembly: GCF_947179515.1. Taxonomy (NCBI): domain Eukaryota; kingdom Metazoa; phylum Chordata; class Mammalia; order Rodentia; family Muridae; genus Apodemus; species Apodemus sylvaticus. The sequence goes on from NC_067475.1 coordinate 148,356,479, forward strand.
TTCTCCTACACTGGGGCATGAAGCCTTCACAGGGCCAAGGGCCTCTCCTCCCTTTGATGTCCAACAAGAACATCCTCTGTAACATATACAGCTGGAGCCTTGGGTCCCTCCATGTGTACTCTTTGGTTGGTGGTTTAGTCCCTGGGAGCTCTAGGGGTACTGGTTGTTTCATATTGTTGTTCCTCCTATGGGATTGAAAGCTCCTTCAGTTCCTTGGGTCCTTTCTCTAGCTCCTCCATTGGGGACCTTGGGCTTAGTCCAATGGTTGGCTAAGAGCACCCATCACTGTATTTGTCAGGTACTGGCAGGGTTTCTCAGGAGACATCAATATCAGGCTCCTGTCAGCAAGTGCTTGTTGGCATCAACAATAGTGTCTGAGTTTGATGACTGTATGTGGAATAGATCCCCAGATGGGGCAGTCTCTGGATGGTCTTTCCTTCAGTCTTTGCTTCACACTGTATCTCCTCCCATGGGTATTTTGTTTCCCCTTCTAAGAAGGACCAAAGTATTCAGTCTTCCTGAGCTTCATGTGGTCTGTGAATGGTATCTTGGGTATTCTAAGCTTCTGGACTAATATCCACTTATCAGTGAATACATTCCATGTGTGACCCTTTGTGATTGGGTTACCTCACTCAGGTTGACATTTCTAGTTCCATCCATTTGCCTAAGAATTTTATAAAGTCATTGTTTTTGATTGCTGAGAAGTACTCCATTATGAAAATGTACCACATTTTCTGTTTCCATTCCTCTGTTGAGGGATATCTGGGTTCTTTTCAGTCTCTGGCTATTATAAATAAGGATGCTATGAACAAAGTGGAGCATGTGCCCTTATTACATGTTTGAGAATCTTCAAGGTATATGCCCCGGAGTGGTATAGACAATCGTCAGGTAGTACTATGTCCAATTTTCTGAGGAACCAGCAAACTGATTTCCCGAGTGGTTGTACCAGCTTGTAATCCCACCAGCAGTGGAGAATTGTTCCTCTTTCTCTGGCAGGTGAGACTGATGTTGGCAGAGAATGAAAGTAAGCAAGTCACCGACAGAATTCTAGTTTACTTCCTCACAGTCTAAATGTGATTCGGACTTTGAGATTACAGCTCATAAATGACAATCTCTAAATGAAATCCTTTTTCACAGTGGACAGGATCCCAGTTTACACATCAGGTCTGATTGGTAACTTCTGCCTTTTAGAACTCAAGTCAAGGGAGTGTCGTGGGCCTGAGCAGAAACTCATCCTGCTGTAGGCTCCCTGTACTCTTCAGTAAATTCATGAACAAGTTATCAGGAAATAGAATCTATCATGCAGACTGAAGTCTTGGAGTTAAAGAAAAAGAAAGACATAACAATAGTCATGTGAAAGCAAAGGAATGTTTTCATATGACAATATGAAAGCATTCATTTCTGGAGAAACAACACATAAAACAAAATCTTATGCCACTGCCAAGAATGGGGAGCAGGGGCCATTAGAGAGTAGAAAACACAGATGAAATAAAAATGTTCTTTTCCTAAAATTTGTTGACATGAAGTTTTGACAAGAAAGGGAGATAGCTAAGAATGGAGAACCTGTAATTAACAATTAAGCTGTTTATTAACATTATAATTAACCTATGAATAGAGAGGCTAATATGTTGAATTCGTGTGCATAAATGCTGTATTCTTAATGCATCAATAGCAAGCATCACATTAGCAGAAGTTATAGAAGACAACATGTCAAGAGAAAAACACAGTATGTTTGAAGAACTGTTTCTTACTTAGTTGAAGAAATATCACTCTTCATAAATTAAGACTTTCCAAGAAAGTAGAAAAATAAAGCAAGTTTTTATGAATCTTGGAAAATTTCATGAATTCTAATTTGCAAAGGAAAATAAAGAGAGCAATGAGGAGTCTCATAAATGGGTTCCTAGCTCTTGAGGTATAGATTGAAGGATTGTGGGAAAATGTCTACACTTAATGGAAAACAATGATCCTAGATTTCTACAGAAAAGCATGACAAAACAATCTAATGTGTTACATGGACAAAAATTAAACAGTGTAGAAGCAAAATATGGACCTCTGATGATGTGTTGGGCCTTGGGACCTCCCCTTGAGCTGGGTCCCACTTTGCGCCTGTTCCTAGACCTTCTTTTCCCCAAGCTCCTCTCCACTTCCAGTCCTATAATTCTTTCAGACAGGAAAACTTATGGGTCAGAGTTGTAACTGTGGGATGGACTCCCTCTCCCTCATTTGATGCGCTGTCTTCCTGCTGGAGGTGGGCTCTATAAGTTCCCTTTCCCTACTGTCAGACATTTTATCTAAGGCCTTTAAGTCCTAAGAGTCTCTTTCCTCCCAGGTCAGTGGTGCATTCTGGAGGGTCCCCCAAATTCTTATTATGGTATGGCATCTTTTGGGTATATTCCCAAGAGTGGTACATAATACTATAAAAGTGAAAGATAATTACTGACCATTCAACGAAACCAAAACAATGAAAGAGAGATCAACAAAACATAAAAGGTTTTGCAGGAAATTAGTTGCCTTATTTTAATGTGAAAAGAAGATGAGAAAACTTAAAATAGTTTCAATGTAAACATAACATTTGAATCACTTATTAAAGGCTGTTTCATTAAGAATGAATGAAAGTAATTCAGTCATGACTCTTGATTCGGGAATGCACCTCAGCAAGCTAGAAATGAATTCATATAAGATACCACATTAATGGAGTAGTGGAAGCTAGAATCATTTGGTACCTTCTTAAATCATTGAAATTTTATGTTTGTTCTTCTGAAAAGAAAACCTCTAGATTGTTGAATTTCCAAATTATGTATCAATATAATATAAAAATATAAATGTCCCAATAGAATTACAAGTATTGATATAAATTTGAAATTAATTTATGCTTCATGAGAACAAAGTTATAAAGCTCTATAAAAAGCAACTTAAAAAGAATCTATCCTAAGCTGTCATGTAAATCCAATGTAATTGTAATATATAATATAGTGAAGCCTTTTTGAACTTCATAAATACCTCTTTAAAGTTTTGAAACCATTCTGACTGGTGTAAGGTAAAATCTCAGGATTGTTTTGATTTGCATTTCCCTAATGACTAATGAAGTTGAGCATTTTTTTTAAGATGCATATATGCCATCCAAAGTTCTTCAGCTAAACATTATTTGTTTAGCTCTGTACCCCATTTTTAATATAGTTATTTGCTTTTCTTGGGGTCTAACTTCTTGAGTTCTTTATATATATTAGATATTAGCCCTCTATCTGATGTAGGGTTGGCGAAGATCTTTTCCCAATTTGTTGGTTGCTGATTTTTCCTTTTGATGGTGTCCTTTGCCTTACAGAAACTTTGTAATTTTATGAGGTCCCATTTGTCAATTCTTGATCTTAGAGTATAAGCTATTGCTGTTCTGTTCAGGAACTTTCCCTCTGTACCAAGGTCCTCAAGGATCTTCCCCAGTTTCTTTTCTATTAGCTTCAGAGTGTTTGGCTTTATGTGGAGGTCCTTGATCCATTTGGAGATAAGGATGGATCAATTCACATTCTTCTGCATGCTGATCTCCAGTTGAACCAGTACCATTTGTTGAAAAAGCTATCCTTTTTCCATTGGATGTCTTGAGCTCCTTTGTTGAGGATCAAGTGGCCATAAGTGTGTGGGTTCATTTCTGGATCTTCAATCCTATTCCATTGATCCGCCTGCCTGTCACTGTACCAATACCATGCAGTTTTTAACACTATTCCTCTGTAGTATTGATTGAGATCAGGGATACTGATTTCCCCAGAATTTCTTTTGTTGTTGAGAATAGTTTTAGCTATCCTGGGTTTTTTTGTTATTCCAGATGAATTTGAGAATTGCTCTTTCTAACTCTATGAAGAACTGAGTTGGGATTTTGATGGGTATTGCATTGAATATTCAGGAGACAGCAGGTGTTGGCGAGAATGTGGAGAAAGAGGAACACTCCTCCACTGCTGTTGGGGTTGCAAATTGTTACAACCACTCTGGAAATCAGTCTGGCGGTTCCTCAGAAAACTGGGCATGTCACTTCCGGAAGATCCTGCTATACCACTCCTGGGCATATACCCAGAGGATTCCCCAGCATGTAATAAGGATATGTGCTCCACTATGTTCATAGCAGCCCTATTTATAATAGCCAGAACCTGGAAAGAACCCAGGTATCCCTCAACAGAAGAATGGATGCAAAAAATGTGCTATATATACACAATGAAGTACTATTTAGCCATTAGAAACAATGAATTCGTGAAATTCTTAGACAAATGGATGGAGCTGGAGAACATCATACTAAGTGAGGTAACCCAGTCTCAAAAGATCAATCATGGTATGCACTCACTAATAAGTGGACATTCGCTTAGAAAATTGAAATATCCAAAACATAATCCACACATCAAATGAGGTATAAGAACGGAGGAGTGGCCCCTTGTTCTGGAAAGACTCAGTGTAGCAGTATAGGGTAAAGCTAGAACAGGGAAGTGGGAAGGGGTAGATGGGAGAACAGGGGGAGGGAAGGCAGCTTATGTGACTTTTGGGGAGTGGGAGGCCAGAAAAGGGGAAATCATTTGAAATGTAAATAAAAAATATATCGAATAAAAAAATTTTTTTAAAAGTTTTGAACCAAACATTTAAAATATACAAAAAGTCTAGAAACCCAACTTGCTCTTTTGTAAACTCTTTAGTAGCATAGAGTTTTTAAAGCTTGCTTATTAAAGTAATAATGTTCATATTATTAGAGATATTATCAGTTATTAATATGTTTTATGAATAAGACAGTATTGAAAATGTAGACTCTAACTGTATATGTGAAACAAAATTACTGTTTTATGTAATAACACACATAAAATAGAATAAAGATTCTAGACTAGACATGGAAGAGGGAGAGACTGGGGAGATGGCCGTGTGGGTAAAGGGCCTCCTAAACAAGGATAAAGACATGAGTTTGGATTTCTAGCACTGATATTAAAATCTGGAGGGTGGCAATCATGAATACAACCGCAGTACCAAAGTGGAGGAACGATGGCTGGATTTCTGGAGCTCCTTGTCTAGCTGCCCTACTTAGTTGTTGAGCTTTATGCTCAACAAGAGACCCCTTTTCAACAAATAAGGTAGAGCATTATTAGGGACGACAACTAGCATTGACCTCTCACCTCAATGGTCATATGCCATCCCTCCCTACTGCCATATACTAGAATCTATAAGGACAGAGACTATGAAATGATATGAAAAATGATGGTTAAATTAAAGATAATGTTTATTTTCAAAATAACAAATGAAAGGAAAAATAGCAGGTGATGTAAAAATAATTTATATGCTTTTAAAACATTAGTAAACAGGATGTTTTTAAAAAGTGGTATAGTATAAAATGTTCTCATTTCAATAGGAAGAAGTAAGAAATAATTACTGTCTTAGGGTTTTATTGCTGTGATGAGACACCATGATCACTGCAACTCTTATAAAGGAAAACATTTGCTTGGGGTTGGCTTTCAGTTCAGAGTTTTAGTCCATTATTTTTATGATGGGAAACATGGTGGTACAAAAGCAGAAATGGTTCTGGAAATGTAGCTGATCATTCTTTGTCTTTATTTGCAGCAGAAAGAGAACTAGCTTCAAAAAGACCCCAGAGTCCATCAAACTAGCCATGCACTTCCTCCAACAAAACCCTGCAGACTTCAAGGCTATATCTAATAGTGCAGTTTCCTCTGGGCCCATGGGGGTCATTTTCTTGCAAAGTACCTTTCAAACCTCATTCATGCCCTTGCCCCCACAGGCTTGTAGCCATATTAAAATGCAAAAGGCAGTTAATCCAACTTTAAAATCTCCAAAGTCTATCAGACTGAATCATATTTGAAAGTCTAAAGTTCAAAGTCTCATCTGGGACTCATGCAATCTCTCTCTCTCTCTTTAATTTTATTTATTCTATCTTTTCAGGTGAATCTAGATTATGTCCTATTGACAATGAAGACGAGTTGATAGTTATATAAACTAAAACAGCAATTGGGAGAACAGATGAGAAGAGGCATAGGAGAAGGTTAACCAAGAAAAGGGATTTGAAAGAGCCATATGGAAAGGTACCATCTTGTAATCAAACCAGAAGCCATTGGCTATTAAGCAAAAGGCCCAGTGTCCGGTCTGTGACACAAGTTGTTTGTCAGATAGGTAGCAAAAGCATGCCCTCCAGTTGGGCAACTGTGATTGGGTAAAGCATTTAAAATCATATCAGCACAGAGTGAGCACTCACAAAAATCTAAATGCTACTAATAAAGACTTCATATTTGTGGAATTTTGGCATGAGAGATAATCACTTTATGCTAGTTAGTTATATGGGTGTTTTCTTCACCCTTTATTTCTTCTGTCAAGAAATTAAAAAAAATAGAAATGATATAAAACATAATCTGTATTGTTTCCATCCAAAAACTTGTGCTATAAATGTGTGGGAGATTGTTCCAACCTCAGATATATCCTTTCAATTTCTTTTTTCAAAGACTTGAAGTTTTTGTCATATAAGTATTTTATTTGGTTGTTTAGGATTACCCCATGAAGTTTCCTATTATTTGGGGCTATTTGAAAGGTGTTGTTTCTCTAATTTCTTTTTCAGCCCATTTGCTATTTGTATATATGAAGGCTACTGATGTATTTGAGTTAATTTTGTATCCAGCCATTTATCTAAACATGTTTATTATCTTTAGGAGTTCCATGGTAGAATTTTGTGATTTTCTTATATATACTATCATATCATCTGAGAATAGCAATATTTTGAGTTCTTCCTTTCCAATTTTTATCTACTTGATATCCTTCAATTGTCTTACTTCTTTAGCTCAAATTTAAGTACTATACTGAATAGATATGGAGAGAGTAGACAACCTTGACTTGTTCCTGCTTTTAGTGTAATTGTTTTAAGTTTCTCTCCATTTAATTTGATGTTGGCTATCAGCTTGCTATAAATTGCCTTTATTATGTTGAGGTATGTTCTTTGTATCATCAATTTCTCCAAAACTTTCAACAGGAAGGAATAGTGGCTTCTGTCAAATGTTTTTTCAACATCTAATGAGATGATAAGTTAAGGGTTTTTTTTTCTTTCATTTTGTTTATGTGGTAGATTACATTGGTGAATTTTCACATATTGAACCATCCATGAATCTCTGGAATAAAGGCTATGTGATCATGTAGTATGATATTTTTGATGTGGTCTTAGATTTGGTTTGCAAGTATTTTGTTTAGCATTTGTGCATCAACTGTTCACGAGGAAAATTGGTCTAAATTTCCTTTAGAAAATTGGTCTAAATTTTTATTGTTTTTTGTTGTTGAACCTTTTTGTGGTTTACCTAACAGGGTAGGTAATGATGGCCTCATAGAATGAATTGTTCTATTTCTGTTTTGTGGAATACTTTGAGAAGTATTGGCACTTGCTTTTTTTTTTTTTTTTTTTTTTGAAAGTCTGGTAGAATTCTAAGTTGAAATCATCTGGCCCCGGGACTTTTTGGTTGAGAGACTTTTAATGACTGCTTCTGAAAGAATAGAAAATACAGCCTAACTCCAGCCTTCTAAGGAGTCCCAACCACTTCACATTCCAGAGCCTGCTCCTTGTGCTCTTTGTTTTTTTTTTCTTTTTTTTATTCGATATATTTTTTATTTACATTTCAAATGATTTCCCCTTTTCAAGCCCCCCCTCCCCGAAAGTCCCATAAGCCCCCTTCTCTCCCCCTGTCCTCCCACCCACCCCTTCCCACTTCCCCGTGCTGGTTTTGCCGAATACTGCTTCACTGAGTTTTTCCAGAACAAGGGGCCAGTCCTCCGTTCTTCTTGTACCTCATTTGATGTGTGGATTATGTTTTGGGTATTCCAGTTTTCTAGGTTAATATCCACTTATTAGTGAGTGCATACCATGATTCACCTTTTGAGTCTGGGTTACCTCACTTAGTATGATGTTCTCTAGCTCCATCCATTTGCCTAAGAATTTCATGAATTCATTGTTTCTAATGGCTGAATAGTACTCCATTGTGTAGATATACCACATTTTTTGAATCCACTCTTCTGTTGAGGGATACCTGGGTTCTTTCCAGCATCTGGCAATTATAAATAGGGCTGCTATGAACATAGTGGAGAATGTATCCTTATTACATGGTGGGGAATCCTCTGGGTATATGCCCAGGAATGGTATAGCAGGATCTTCTGGAAGTGAGGTGCCCAGTTTTTGGAGGAACCGCCAAACTGAAAACCAGAGTGGTTGTACCAATTTGCAACCCCACCAGCAGTGAAGGAGTGTTCCTCTTTCTCCAGATCCTCTCCAACACCTGCTGTCTCCTGAATTTTTAATCTTAGCCATTCTGACTGGTGTAAGGTGAAATCTCAGGGTTGTTTTGATTTGCATTTCCCTAATGACTAATGAAGTTGAGCATTTTTTAAGATGCTTCTCCACCATCCGAAGTTCTTCAGGTGAGAATTCTTTGTTTAACTTTGTACCTCATTTTTTAATAGGGTTGTTTGGTTTTCTGGAGTCTAACTTCTTGAGTTCTTTGTATATATTGGATATTAGCCCTCTATCTGATATAGGATTGGTGAAGATCTTTTCCCAATTTGTTGGTTGCCGATTCGTCCTTTTGATGGTGTCCTTGGCCTTACAGAAACTTTATAATTTTATGAGGTCCCATTTGTCAATTTTTGCTCTTAGAGCGTATGCTATTGGTGTTCTGTTCAGAAACTTTCTCCCTGTACTGATGTCCTCAAGGGTCTTCCCCACTTTCTTTTCTATTGGCTTCAGAGTGTCTGGCTTTATGTGGAGGTCCTTGATCCATTTGGAGTTGAGCTTAGTACAAGGAGACAAGGATGGATCAATTCGCATTCTTCTGCATGCTGACCTCCAGTTGAACCAGCACCATTTGTTGAAAAGGCTATCTTTTTTCCATTGGATGTTTTCAGCCTCTTTGTCGAGGATCAAGTGGCCATAGGTGTGTGGGTTCATTTCTGGATCTTCAATCCTGTTCCATTGATCCTCCTGCCTGTCACTGTACCAATACCATGCAGTTTTTAACACTATTGCTCTGTAGTATTGCTTGAGGTCAGGGATACTGATTCCCACAGATTTTCTTTTGTTGCTGAGAATAGTTTTAGCTATCCTGGGGTTTTTGTTATTCCAGATGAATTTGTTAATTGCTCTTTCTAGCTCTGTGAAGAATTGAGTTGGGATTTTGATGGGTATTGCATTGAATCTGTATATTGCTTTTGGCAAAATGGCCATTTTAACTATATTGATCCTGCCGATCCATGAGCATGGGAGGTTTTCCCATTTTTTGAGGTCTTCTTGCATTTCTTTCTTCAGAGTCTTGAAGTTCTTTTCATAAAGATCTTTCTCATGCTTGGTAAGAGTCACCCCAAGATACTTTATACTTGCTATTGTGAAGGGGGTCATTTCCCTAATTTCTTTCTCAGCCTGCTTATCCTTTGAGTATAGGAAGGCCACTGATTTGCTTGTGTTGATTTTATAACCTGCTACTTTGCTGAAGTTGTTTATCAGCTGTAGGAGTTCTCTAGTGGAGTTTTTTGGGTCACTTAGGTAGACTATCATGTCATCTGCAAATAATGATAGTTTGACTTCTTCCTTTCCAATTTGTATCCCTTTGACCTCCTTATGTTGTCGAATTGCCTGAGCTAGTACCTCAAGTACAATATTGAAAAGATAAGGAGAGAGGGGGCAGCCCTGTCTGGTCCCTGATTTTAGTGGGATTGCTTCAAGTTTCCATTTAGTTTGATGCTGGCTACCGGCTTGCTGTATATTGCTTTTACTATGTTTAGGTATGGGCCTTGAATTCCTGTTCTTTCCAAGACTTTAAGCAAGAAAAGATGTTGAATTTTGTCAAATGCTTTTTCAGCATCCAATGAAATGACCATGTGGTTTTTCTCTTTGAGTTTGTTTATGTAGTGGATTGCATTGATGGATTTCCGTATATTGAACCAACCCTGCATCCCAGGATAAAGCCTACTTGATCATGGTGGATGATCGTTTCGATGTGTTCTTGGATTCGGTTGGCAAGAATTTTATTGAGTATTTTTTCATCGATGTTCAAAAGGGAAATTGGTCTGAAGTTTTCTTTCTTTGTTGGATCTTTGTGTGGTTTTGGTATCAGCGTAATTGTGGCTTCGTAGAAGGAATTGGGTAGTGTTCCTTCTGTTTCTATTTTGTGGAATAGTTTGAAGAGTATTGGTGTTAAGTCTTCTTTGAAGGTCTGATAGAATTCTGCACTGAAACCATCTGGTCCTGTGCTTTTTTTGGTTTAAACACTTTCTATGACTCCTTCTATTTCTTTAGGCTTTATGGGACTGTTTAGATGATCTATTTGGTCCTGATTTAATTTTGGTATTTGGTATCTGTCAAGGAAATTGTCCATTTCCTCGAGATTCTCCAGTTGTGTTGAGTATAGGCTCTTGTGTTAGAAAATAGGTAAAAGATCACATTCCAGAGTCTGCCCTTTAAGACCTAGGCAAAAAGGCCTTGAATAGGTGATCCTGGCCCCACAAGATTACTGGAAATGAGCACACACACACACACACACACACACACACACGTCCCATTTACTATTTTACATGAAAAGAACAGATGAGAATTCTGTCCAAACTTTGCAAATACATGGCTTGGACAGAGCACAGATTTGCCTTCTCTGTTCTAACTATCCCTATTCCTAGACCTGGAAGCTTCTAGCCTCCAAACAATATCATATTCCAAGCTGACTGATTCAGTCTGGTTTCTCTTAGCTTCTTACTGAATTTCTCTGTCTGGGTACACATTAACTTTGGTAATATGTTCTAATCTTCTGATTCTTTCTCAGTCTTTGGCTTGTCTTCACCTGTATCTGGCTTGTTTTCTTTGTAACCTGTCTCTGAAAAACTCTCTGGTAAAACTTGCGCACACACACACACACACACATACACACACCACATCACATACCATACCATATAACTTTTCATTTTATTCTGCTCTTAAACCGCCTTTCTTCCATGTGTTGTTCTCATGTGAGTTGGTCATATCCTATCTCTAACCCATTGGTCAAATATTTCTCTGATTCATCACTTTGTCTGCCCCTCAATTAGATTTCACTTTCAAACATGGGCACTCTCTTCTGCAAACTCACCTTATCATCACTGTTAGGGATTAAATATGTGTATTAAAACATATCTGTATTCAAACCAGATCCTACTATAATTCAGGGAAGGTCTACAGTTTGGCTCGATCATATCTTTTGATGTGATCCCTTGCAAGAGCAGTCATATTGATGGATTAAAATTCCTCTACACATTCATACACATACCACCCTTGCCTATTTGCTATGCATACCTGTTGAACAAACCCTGTGGCCATCAGTCATGTAGGGCCATGCTCCAGAACCCTAGTATTCTGGCTGGACTCCATTTTCACAGTCACCTGGCTATAAGCATGTTTTCCCTGCCCCACAGTTACCTGGCAACATCCAGGTAGCCCAGCCTACTATAAAAGGTGATGCATGGCCCCTCCTTGTTCTCTTGCCCTCTCTCTTGTCTTTCTCTTTTGTCCTCTTCTCTTTTCCCCCTCTCTCTTCCTTTTTCTTATCTTTCTCTTTCTCTATTCCCTTCCAACTCTTTCCACGTGGTAATGGCAGGCTTTTACCTCTCTATATCCCCTCTCTTACTTTATTTCTCTACAATAAAGCTTTAAAATTATGGGCTGCCTCTTCTTATCTGAATCCACTGTGTTGGATTCAGTGGAACAGGCTTCTCAGCATCTCTAGCCACCAGACCAGAGTAAGGTCTTCCCCACCCAGCCAGGCTTCCTCCACAAGTAAATGGGTCCATATTAGACCAGGCCTACATATACCATAGTCAGAAAATACTATATCATATATAGTTATCTATCTTTTATATCTATGTGTCTGTCTTATAGTAGGGTGAATATTTTAGAACAAACTAAATCTGTTCCTTCAGGATGATATACATACAAAATGTAATAATTCACCAGTTTATAAGCTGCTCCATACCTGGATAAGTGTGAAGCAAGTATTCTGTGTCTTATAAAATTAGTTATCAGTGTAGAGCCCAGGGTATGTGAAATGAAGGCATTACTTGGCAGCCTGACATAGGATTTTTGAATGATCACTCAGCACACAGTAAGAAAATAACATTAAGGGATCAGAATAAGATTTCTAGTCCTTATAAAACAACTTTATGAGAAAAACAGTAAATTTTTTTAAAAATAAGTGCATTGATTTAAAAAAAAAATCTAATGACATGCCCAGTGTAAAATATGAAACAGGGATCCATCTTGATCAGCAAGTCTTGTTGCAGAAAGCAGTTCTGATGTGGTTTTGCTCAAACAATTACATTGTTCATCATAACCAGAAACACAAAAGCAGAGGGGATTTTTGTGTAGGCTCCCTATAAAGGTCAAATGGTCATCAGTGATATCTGTGTTATTGTAAATTTGTTGTGTATGTTTTTTGTTTGTTTTTAGACTGACTTACCGCATGATTTCAAGATGTTTGCAGAAGACAGAACCATTGTGCCCTTAATATGAATGTAAATAATTTGAAAAGGGATCATGACTTCTAAGCCTCTCCTAAAGGGAGTAATGCACTGTGCAGAATTCCCCAGTTGATTTTTATTAATTTGATACATTGAATCATTGGAATTTTCTCTATACAATTATTATAGTGGGAAATAAAACAACTAGGAACAACTTAAACATATTCTCTGTAAATATCATGGCAAATACTATATGACTACAAGAAAAGGAGAAAATAGATAAAATAAGAGAATATGGAAGAGCACACACTAAAAGGGAAAAGATTCCACACTGAAAAGGAATGACTTTGAAAACATTGAATTGAATGTATTAAATTTAAGAAGTTCTTGTGAGGCTAGAGAGATGGCTCAGAGGCTGAGAGTCTCGGCTTCTTTTACAGAGAACCTAGTTTCTAGCACCCATACAATGGCTCATAACTGCCTATAATTTCTGTTCCAGAGGATCTGATGCTGTCTTCTGACAGCCACAGGAACCAGAAACATATATGTCAAACATACATAAATACTAGAAAAATATTCATACAATAAAAATGAACAAAGAAAAAAGTTTTAAAAAAAAACCTAAGTTCTCACATTTTATAGAATGCAAAGATAAAGTACTTTTAAGAGAGTAAAAAGAAAAGACAGGGATAGAACAAATATGAGAGTAAACAAAAACACTGGGTGTGAGTCTAATCAAATATGTGAGAAGGAATTTTTCCTCAATAGTTTTCTTGGCAATGGGTCTTTTTCAATTTTTCCAAACACATAGACAACAAAAATAAAAACTAAACCAAAAAAATAAAAACCTACATAACACCCAAAATATCATATAGAAAAGCAATCAACCAGAAACTGAAAAGGAATATATGGAATAAAAAAATATTCAACAACAACAGCAAAAACAACAACAAGAACAAGAACAACAACAAGATCCGATCTGACCATTATTGACATCCAGTTTTTTTTTCAATTTTCCTGTGACCATGATTGCTCTCTCTCTCTCTCTCTCTCTCTCTCTCTCTCTCTCTCTCTGCCACTTTGGAGATCATTGTCTCCAAAAAGATACATACAGCAAGGGTACAAAATAATGTCTCTGATAAGTACCAATCAAATCCTAATGCAATTTCCGCTCACACGTACTTGGATGCTGTAATCAAAAGACAAGAGAAAATAGGTATTGATGAGAATATGGAAAATATACACTTCTCATGTGGTGTGGGTAGGAATGCAAGTCAGAACAGCAACTGTGGGAAGAATTGTAGAAAAGACCAGAAGACATAAATATAGAACTGTACTGTAATCTGACTTCCTACTAAAGAAGTGCATCAGTGTTGCAAGGAGATATCGTCCCCCGCTGTGTTCTATGCAGCATAAAAAGCCAATAGCCTAAAAATATAGAAACATGTTAAATGTCCATCAAATGGAAAAAAGCATTGGTAAAATTAAATTAGATTAGATTCACATGTGAAATCATTCAGGGTTCTGCCCATGCTGACATATCTCGCTTAATATGTTTTCTGCATTCATCCATTCATCCATGTTGCCAAGTGTGGTGGAATGATCTTCTTTTGGCTACAGGATATTCTATCATATCTGTACACCAATGCATATTGCATCATATATTAAAGGGATATACATTTGGCTACAGGATGAATAGGGCCTGAAGATCTAGGGGTTTCATCAGAAGAATTCTTACATACTCCAAAAAGTATTAAATAACATGTGTGAAGTCACTGTGCCACAAATTATAATGAAGAAATAAAAGTCAACAGAAAATTTTATAGTGTAACACAGTTTAATTTACAATGATGTTCTTCAACTTTTGTCACAGTGTAAACTAGGGTCAAGTATTACTAAAGAAGAAAAAGTTGAAAAAAGTTATATTCTACATATGGGATATAAGACCACACATTCATTAAAGCTCATTTTGAGACCACATAATTCCACTAAAAATTCTGATTACTTAAGACTAAACTCAATAAGGACTGACAGATAATTTTGTAGTCTAGATATTACAACACTAAAAAAAAGATGTGTAGGATTTCTAGAAAATATATGCCAAAGAAATGATCACTGTCGACTCTCAGGGGTCAAAGTATATGTGACTTCCTTAAATTTAAAAGTTGTATAAAATTTTTAAGGATAATTATGAACAGAGAATTACATCTAATTCAGTGTTTCACAAAGCAAAATGTAAGTGATGGATTCTTAAATTACATTTAAATTTCCCTTAGTCATCAACAAGTTTAGATCACAAAGATGTAAAGAAAGTTGATCAGTTACTCAGCTTTAAAATGTTGATGGATATTTAAAAATAATTTGTGTGCTTTGAATGTAGCATGTGCTTGTCAGAAACCTTGGGAAAATATAAGGTAGTCTACACCCCTAAAATGTCAACACACACTGTAAGTCGGACCATCAGGACCACAAAGCTTTCTGACCACCATATCCATCCTGTCCTAGTCTTTATTGCTTAGCTCTCTTCCATTCCTCTTCTGAGATCTTCCATGTAGAATTTAATTTCCCTAATTAAGCCTTTGTTTCTTCCTAACGTGGCTTCCATCACCTCTGGTGCTCACTTTCCTTGACCTCTACCAATGATATCACCAATCTGGATTCTGGTACTGGATGAGCTCCCTAGTGTGCTAGTGTCATACTGTGGTATCACCCCAAAAGGTTCTTTGTACATATAACCAGGAGTGGTATAGCAGGATCTTCTGGCAGTGAGGTGCCCAGTTTTCGGAGGAACCGCCAGATTGATTTCCAGAGTGGTTGTACCAATTTGCAACCCCACCAGCAGTGGAGGAGTGTTCCTCTTTCTCCACATCCTCGCCAACACCTGCTGTCTCCTGAATTTTTAATTTTAGCCATTCTAACTGGTGTAAGGTGAAATCTCAGGGTTGTTTTGATTTGCATTTCCCTAATATACACAATGGAGTACTATTCAGCCATTAGAAACAATGAATTCATGAAATTCTTAGGCAAATGGATGGAGCTGGAGAACATCATGCTAAGTGAGGTAACCCAGACTCAAAAGATGAATCATGGTATGCACTCACTAATAAGTGGATATTAACCTAGAAAACTGGAATACCCAAAACATAATCCACACATCAAATGAGGTACAAGAAGAATGGAGGAGTGGCCCCTTGTTCTGGAAAGACTCAGTGAAGCAGTATTCAGCAAAATCAGAACAGGGAAGTGGGAAGGGGTGGGTGGGAGGACAGGGGGAGGGAAGGGGACTGATGGGACTTTCGGGGAGTGGGGGTCCAGAAAAGGGGAAATCATTTGAAATGTAAATAAATATATCAATAAATTAAAAAAAAGAAAATGCAAATTATAAAAATTTAGAAAAACTGCCTTCCTTGCCGTTTCCTAACATTTTGAGGATTAAGTTCTTTTCTACAAGGGCTAGAGGAAAAGCTGCTCTTTGTATAGGGTGAGTGGGATCCCAGTCCCTGCATCACAGGGCTCAGCTGTTCAGGAAGACAGGATGCAGGAGATTTGACCAAGACTCACGCTGTAGCCCCGGTGGGTGTTGGGCTGTAGGGAAGCCACCGGACACCTCTCTGGGGACTGTGAAGTGGAGTCTGAGGTCCCGGGGCAGCCAAGCTGGCTCCAGTGTCGCTGTGCCTGCAAGGAGGCCAGGGCCATCTGGTTCTCAGGCTTGGAGATCCCTAGGTGCCACTGGATGCCACAGAAGAGCTGAGAACAGAGTGACGGCCCACACGTTGGATCTAGCCAGGTTTTGAGGGGTAGAGGGCAGCTCCTGCTGGATCCACCGTGATGAGTTCTTGATTTGTTGGTGGTTGGCTGGCTTGGCTTGTTGGGGACCATTGCTGGGGGTGCAGAGAGGCCTTCTACAAGAGATTAGACAGTGGCTCTGTAGGCAAAGCAGACCTTCTCCATGGCTTCCCAAGGCAGATCCTCATGATGGTCCACAGTTCTAAGGCATTTATTGTCATGGTAGAAAGTGGATGAGTAAAACCTTACCTCCTCACTTCTCAGGGCCGGCCTGAGGGTAAATACTTTTGCAGGGAACAGTATCTGGGAAAGAGACTTTATTGGCGAAGTTCTCCAGGCCTTTAGATACTTCATTAAAATGGAGGTCTGTCTTGAGTCTATGTGACCACACGTCACATCCTTTTTGTGTAAAGAGGTTTGGAGCATTGCCCTTACATGTTTGATGGACACAAATCTATAGAGCCTGGTGCCTGGGAATCAGGTGATACGCCTGCAGTCTCTTTAGCATGACCTACCTGGATAATTTAGAAAAATCACTGTATCCTAGTACTCAGTGCTGTTAGAATCTCACAGCCTAAGATCTCTGAATCTGGTCATGGAGAACTGAGGGACCCAGTATCCTGCTAACATTAGTCCTCTTTACTTCTCTGGGTTCAAGGAGTTTCTTGATCCTCTTTGTTTTAAATGTCATCTGTGTGACGGTGACAGGCACATTTCACATACACAGCCCTGACTTTCTTTGAGATATCAATTCATATGTCAAATGCCTGCTCCATCACCCTCTCATCAAACTTCCTTTCCTGGATATTTCCTCAACTAGTACCACTGCGCCCCCAGCTGACACGTATTCAATGAGATGATCATGGCAGATTTTATTTTTATCCTCAGTTGTATCCATAGAAGGCCCCACCTCCATACTAGTTTGTTTTCTGTTGTTATGATAAAATAGCATGGCCAAATGCAATTTGGGCGAAGAAAACGTTTACTTAGCTTGCAGATTCTAGTCTGTTAACAAGAGAGGTGAATACAGATTCTCAAGGCAGGAGCTTAAGACAGTAACCATGAAAAAAACACCGATTACTGGCTTGCTAAGCTACATTTCTTAAAAAGCTGTGGTCCACCGTCCTATCATTTTACTACTCACAACTGGCGTCTCCTGCGTCCATTACCAAGCAAGAATATGCCACAGAGGCATGTCCACAGGTCAGTCTATTAGAGGCAGCTCTTCAAAGGAAGTTTTCTCTCCCCAGGTGTGTCAAGTTGACAACCATCATTGTCTACTATATCCTTTGGCATACATGCTTACACATTTAACAGACCACAAACATTGTGCTTGCTCTGTGCCCCCCGTAATGTTGGTTATTTATTACTTTCCTGTTCAGCTCTTAGCATTTGTGTAGCTTTCTTAAAAGTTTTTAAGTGGATTTGGGGTAATGGCTCAGTAGATAAGGTGCTTGCCACTCAAGTAGGATGGCTTAAGTTCAGATCCCTATATCTGTGTAAAAATGTGAGCCCAGAGACACATGCCTGTTTCCCCAGCATGGGTGAGACAGACAGGAACCCTGGGGCTCCAGATTGGATACATACGTGCACTCAAATAGCTACCCTTTTAGGTAGGAGGGAGGATATTTTCATCACACTAATCTTTTCCTGTTCTGTCCATACAACAGCATTATTTCTGAAAATATTCTTCTTTTTCTCCCCTTTGAGTTCATTGGCACCTTTGGCAAGCTCCATCCTGCTCTGCCTCCGGCTCTATTTGTAGACACTATGTTCTGTTTCGTGATGTTGAGGTCTGTCTTCAAGTCAGAGCTATATATTATTGTTGGCTTATGTATTTTTACTTAGGTGATGCCATTCTCATTTTAAATTCAAATTACAGGAGAGCTGAGGCACGACTGCTTTGTTCATCATTTTTGTCTTCAGTATTGAAAAAAATTCCTTGAAAATAAACTGAGCACAGTGATGGATACCAAGGAAACCAAAATACACCCCCAGAATATCAGGGGGGAACAAAGTAAGCTTTCAGAACACACAAGGACAGATAATATTTCATTCCTCACTGGAAGACCTCCTCCAGTTTCTGTTGCAAGGACTTAGTTGCAAAGATCAGCTCCTAACAGAAGATTGTTTCTGGCTATCATGTCTTTCTTGGACTTGACCTCATCCTGCTCCTTCTGCTCTCATTCTCCCTAAACCGTTCAGAGGAAAAGTGGATTGATTTGTCCATCTTTGGGTTGCCTTTTTTCACTTCCCTGATCACTCTAAGAAAAGAAAGTAAACCATGACAAAACCAGAAAGGGACATAAGATGCATCTCCTCTGCAGTGGTGGAAGACGGCTTGGCAGAACAGCATGAGCCTCTTCTGGTATGTTCTTTGACCTCTTTTCTGTGAGAGATTGCAAGTCCTTTTCAGACCTTGAGCTGTTTCTAGAGAAGAGGAAACTATAAACCTCCATGATGGAGGAAAGAGGTGATGCTTCCCTCAGCTCCTGACCCTCTGACCCTAGAATAATTGTATTTTTTTTAATTCCAACTAACTTTTGTCATGTTTTCCTGGTGAAGTTATTGGCCAGAAAAGACTAGCCTATAAGGGGAGTAAAATAGCAACTGTCATGGTTTGAATATTAACTATCCTACCAGGATCGAGATGCAGAAGCTTATATCATCAGCTACTGCTGCTGTACCAGATGTTGGCTGGAGAAAGGAGGGGCAGGAAGCCCTCCTTCCCTTTCTCCCTCTTTCCTACTTCCTCAGCACAGACCAGTCACAACAGGGTCATAGAAACACAGTGAGGAGGCTTGACTGATTCCATGACAGACTTCAAGTTGTCAGTTAAGGAGACCAAGCCTAAATCTCTGTTTCCAAGAATTGGACAATTTTAGGCAAGTCCAGGCCTCAGAAGCTGCCCTATCACCTGGCCTAAAGCAAAGACAATGGGTCAGCAGCAGTTTCCAGAACTCCCAAGCAACTTTCCAGCCCCCACATCCCTGTATTAGAATGTTCTTAGAGATGGATCCAACAATTAGCATAGAGGTCACCTACCCTGGAATTCCCTAATATGCTTTAAATCTTGGGTGTCGCTCTCTGTCTTGGTAATGGGAGGCCTCAGCATGCTGGACTTCTGCAGAATAAAACACTCTTTGCATTTACATACCATTAGAGTCTGGGGTATCATTCTTCAGTGAGTCATGGACCTTTACAACAGAACTGGAACCTGAAAAACCATGAGTGCAAATAACTCATCCCTTCAAGCTGCTTCCCTCACATATTGGTCCTAGTGGTGAAAACTGTACTTATTACAGTGATATAGTGGCAGTGAATATGCATATTCAGTAGCTCCAACTACTCTTGAGTCTTTCCTGTTGACGTGTAGAAAATTCAGCAATTGTCTGTTTTATTGAGTTCACAGGCCCAATGCATCACCTCATCCTCTCTTTTATTGTCCCTGTTTTAACCAAATAGTTCTGCTTTTCAGTTAGTATGATTCCAAACCACAGGCCTATGACTGCTGTCTGCTGTCATAGCTCATACCATTCCCTAATGCAGTTGCCAAGGACACTGGACAAGTATCGTGAAGCTCTGATGATGCTTTTATTTGCCAAAAAAACCACACTGCTGTGTGCCCTGCATCACTTATTCTAAAGTGATGAGGCTGGCCTTATATATTCTGATACACTGCTCTTCTCAACCTAGAAGGTCTTAAAATGGTGCTTCCCTGTACCGTGCCTGCCTCCTCTCTCTCCTTTCTCACCATCTCTCTCATCTCTTTTCTTTCCTTCTTCCTTTTTTCTCTCTCCTTTGATACATAATTTGCTATTGAAGTCCAACTAGCATGAAAACCACGGCATTCTCTCTGTCTCCTGAGGGCTGGTTTCATCAACCTAGGCTCTCCCTGTTTGTTAAGAAAGAAGTTGACTTAACAATCTTCCGACGCAGATAAGACACTTTTACTTATGTGTGTAGTTTGAGATCAATTTTCAAAGGTGCTTTATGAAGAAACTAAACTGAGTGACATATGACATCCACTTTTGGTCCTTCTCTTTCAGAATGTGGCCTTGGAAGTGGGACACTTGTTTCCAGGAAGCCCTTTCAGTCCCAAGAGCTGCCATAGCTATAAAAAGCTAAACTAGAAAAAGCTAAGCAGAACTTTGATTCTGCCAGGTGGGACTCTTTACTTTCAATTAGTTAACCCCCCTTGTTTTCTTGTAGATCCAAGTCAAAGTGTGATTTGTGGCATTGTTTCGAGTCGATATTTGGCTCAGATGCATCCTGAGAGCTTTAGACAATATTCTGCTAATGTTGGCAAAATTATCTAAAAGCACTGATGCTGTTGGCTTTTCTACATCCCCATTCCCTTTCTCCATTTTCCCTTGCTTCTCTGTCTTTTTCTACTCTGAATAGGCAGTTTGTCGGAGGTGACAAAATCCCACATGGTTGTTATGAACTGTATGAATAGTAAACACGGTTTTCTCTATATGGACTTGTCCTCCATTGGTGGTGAGTTACTATGATAGCATAGGACCTGCAGACACCACCATTATCTGAAGGAAGTTGAGAGCAGTCAGCACTTCTTTTGAGATGAAGTATCATCCACTCTGGGGTCTCTCAGTCTCACCTACCTTATTGACTCTGCTTTTAGTCCAATCCCTCCTCCAGAGAACTGAGTATTTTCTTTTAATAATTACATTCTTGTTTCGTGGAATTTTAATAACACATACATGCAGAGATCCATTTCTTCACCATGCTCCACTGACTATTGTAATCAATAAAATTTGATTCATAGCCCTCCTCCTCTGGAAATCTGGTTTTTACCTTTGGAGGCAATTGGCCATACTTATGGGGAGTGTTTTCCTCATCTAAACAAAGCTTTGTTCTACTTTCTCTCTCTCTCTCTCTCTCTCTCTCTCTCTCTCTCTCTCTCTCTCTCTCTTTTGAAAGAGGCTATCAGATGGAAAGACAAAAGAAACAGGAGTCAAATATATTTTAATCCTAGTTTGCCAGAACCTGTCCTGTGATTCTGGAGAGACATTTCTGAGCCACACTACACGAGTAACAATTGAAAGAAAGCATACATTCTTCAGGAGGAGGTTTGCAGATAACAATTTCAACTATTTTAACTATTTTTTATTAAATATTTTCTTTATTTACATTTTAAATATTTTTCTCTTTCCAGGTCTCCCCTTCATAAATCACCTGTTCCATGCACCCAACCCCTGCTTCTATGAGGGTGCCCCTCCAACTCCTGTCTTCCCTCCATGGCATTCCCCTACACTGGGGCATCGAACACTTCAGGCCTAAGGACTGCTGATCCCACTGATGTCCTCTGCCACATACACAGCCGGAGCCGTGGGTCCCTCCAGGTGTAGTCTTTGATTGGTGGTCCAGTCCCCAGGAGCTCCTGGGTGTCTGGCCGGTGGACACTGTAGCTCCCCTCATGTGGCAGCAAACCCCCTTAACTCCTTCAGTCCCTTCTCTTACTCCTCAATCAGGGACCCCACCCTCAATCCAATGGTTGGCTGTGCACATCTGCCACTGTATTTGCCAGGCTCTGGCAGAGACTCTCAGAAGACAGCTATGTCAGGCTCCTGGCAGTAAGCACTTCCCAGCATCCACAATAGAGTTCAGGTTTGGTGACTGTATGTGAGATGGATCCACAAGTGGGGAAGTCACTGGATGGCCTTTCCTTAGGTCTCTGCTCCACACTTTGTCTCCGTATTTTTTCCTCTGAGTACTTTGTTCCACCTTCTAGGAATCACTGGAGCATTCACACTTTTGTCTTCCTTCTTGTGCTTCATATGGTCAGTGAATTGTATATTAGGTATTCTGAACTTTTGTGTTAATATTTACTTATCAGAGAGTGCATACCATGCGTGTTCTTTTGTGACTGAGTTACCTCACTCAGGATGATATTCCATCTAGTTCCATCCATTTGCCTGTGAATTTTGTGAATTCATTGTTTTAATAGTTGAATAGTTGGATAGTTTTGGTTCCTTTATTCTATTGTGCAAAAGTACCACATTTTCTGTATCCATTCTTTGGTTTAGGGACATCTGGATTCTTTCCAGCTTCTGGCTCTTATAAATATAGCTGCTATGAACATAGTGGAACATGTGTCCTAATTACATGTTGGGGTATATACTGGGTATATGCCCAGGAGTGGCATAGATGTGTCCTCAGGTAGTACTATGTCCAATTTTTTGAGGAACTGACAGACTGATTTTCAGAGTGGTTGTACCAGTTTGCAATCCCACCAGCAATGGAGGAGTATACCTCTTTCTCCACATCCTCACCAGCATCTGCTGTCACCTGAGTTTTTGATATTAACCTGACTAATGTGACGTGGATCCCTTTTCCAACCTATTGGTTGTCATTTTCTCCTATTGACAGTGTCCTTTGCCTTACAGAAGTTTTGCAATTTTATGAGGTCCCACTTGTCTGCTGCTCATTTTAGAGCATAAGCTATTGGAGTCCTGTTCAGGAAATTTTCCCCCGTGCCAATGTGTTCAAGACTTTCCCCCACTTTCTCTTCTGTTAGATTCAGTGTATCTGGTTTTATGTGGAAGCCCTTGATCTACTTGTACTTGAGATTTTTACAAGGAGATAAGAATGGATGGGTTTGCATTCTTCTACATGTTTACACCAAACCAGCACCATTTATTGAAAATGTTGCTTTTTTTCATTGGATAGTTTTAGTTCCTTTGTCAAATATCAAATTACCAAGGTGTGTGGGTTCATTTCTAGATCATCAGTTCTTTTCCACTGATCTACTTGCCTGTCACTGTACCACAATTGCTTTGTAGTACAGCTTGAGATCAGGGATAGAGATTCTCCCAGAAGTTCTTTTATTGTTTAGAACAGATTTTGCTATCTATGGCTTTATTATTGCAAATGAATTTGAGAATTGCTCTTTTTAACTCTATGAAGAATTGAGTTGGAGTTTTGGTGGGTGTAATGGCTAGTTTTGTGTGTCAACTTGACACAGGCTGGAGTTATCAAAGAGAAAGGAGATTCAATTAGGGAAATGCCTCCATGAGATCCAGCTGTGGGGCATTTTCTCAATTAGTGATCAGGTGGGGAGGGCCCCTTCTGGGTGGTACCACCTTTGGGCTGGTGTTCTTGGGTTCTATAAGAGAGCAGGCTGAGCAAGCCAGGGGAAGCAAGCCAGTAAGGAACATCCCTCTATGGCTTCTGCATCAGCTCCTGCTTCCTGACCTACTTGAGTTCCAGTCCTGTCTTCCTTTTGTGATGAACAGCAATGTGGAAGTAAGCTGAATAAACCCTTTCCTCCCCAACTTGCTTCATGGTCATGATGTTTATGCAGGAATAAAAACCCTGACTAAGACATGGGGGATTGCATTGAATCTATAGATTGGGTTCTGGAAGATGCTCATTTTTCCTATATTAATCTGCCAATCCATGAGCATAGGAAATCTTTCCATCTTCTGAGGTCTTTGATTTCTTTCTTCAGAGTCTTGAAGTTCTTGTCATAGAGATCTTTCACTTGTTTGGTTAGAGTCACACAAACATATTTTATATTGTTTGTGACTATAGTGAAGGGTGCCATTTCCCTAATTTCTTTCTCATCCCATTCATCTTTTGAGTATAGGAAGGCTACTGATTAGTTTGAGTTAATTCTATATCTGGCCACTTAGCTGACATTGTTTATCAGCTGTATAAGTTCTCTGGTAGACTATTTGGGGTCACTTAAGTATTTTTTCACATACTCCAGTATCTCAAACACTGAAAATTCCAGAAGCTTCAGATTAGCAGAAACAAAAAGAGCACACTATGTTTTAATGTTTCTGTACAATACTGTATGCAATAATGTGTCTGCTTGTAGTAGAGCATTGCTTTCAATTGGCAAGTCTTCTCTGTGGCCTTCTTGGCCTGTAAAATGTCAAGGCAGATGCATCCTTCCCCCCACCCCACTCTCTTTTTTGAAGTCTAACAAAAGGCCAATAGTATATATATAAAACACACACACACAAATAAATATATGGTATTTGAATATCATCTTCTTTTTCAATTTCTATACCTTTGATTTCCTTTTCTAGTCTAATTACTCTAGTTAGAACTTCAAGCACTATATTAAATAGATAGGGAGAGAGTGCACAGCCTTGTCTACTTCCTGGTTTTAGTGGGATTGCTTCAAGTTTCTCTCTATCTAGTTTGATTTTAGTTACTGGTTTGCTGTAAATTTCTTTTGCTATGATTATGTATGGGCCTCGATTCCTGAGCTTTCCAAAAATTTAATATGAAGGGTTGTTGAATTTTGTTAGACACTTTTTCAGCATCTAATGATATGATTATGTGGTCTTTTTCTTTGAGTTTATTTATATAATGTATTATGTTGATGAATTTCCATATATGGAACCATCCCTGCATCCTTGGGATGAAGCATACCATGGTGATCATGGTGAATGATCATTTTGATGTGTTCTTGGATTCGGTTTGTGAGAATTTTATTGAGTATTTTTGCATCGATATTCATGAGGGAATTTAATCTGATGTTTCATTGTTGGGTCTTTGTGTGGTTTTGGTATCAGCATAAGTAGAGCTTCATATAATGAATTGGGTAGTGTTCCTTTTGTTTCTATTTTGCGGAATAGTATGAAGAGTATTGGTATTAGGTCTTCTTTGAATGTTTGATAGAATTCTGCACTACAACCATCTGGTCCTGGGCTTTTTTTTGGTTGGGGAGACTTTTAATGACTGCTTCTATTTCTTTAGGTGTTATGGGACTCTTTAGATGGTTTATCTGATCCTGATTTAACTTTGGAATTTGATATCTGGCTAGAAAATTCATCCAGATTTTCCAGTTTTATTGAATATAGGCTTTTTTTTTTTTTGGTAGCATCTGACATTTTTTTTTTAATTTACTCAGTTTCATTTCTGATTCATTTCTACATTTTCATTTGGATACTGTCTCTGTTCCTTCTGGTTAGTCTGGTTAAGGGTTTATCTATCATGTTGACTTTCTCAAAGAAAGAGCTCCTGGTTTTGTTTATTCTTTGTATAATACTTTTTGTTTCTACTTGGTTGATTTCAGCACTGAGTTTGATTATTTCCTGCCATCTACTCTTCTTGAGTGTATTTGATTCTTGTTGTTCTAGAACATTCATGTGTTCTGTTAAGCTGCTAGTATATGCTCTTTCCAGTTTCTTTTTGGAGGCACTCAGTGCTGTGAATGTTTCTTTTAGCACTGATTTCTTTGTGTCCCATAAGTGTGGGTATGCTGTACCTTTGTTTTCATTAAATTCTAAAAAGTCTTTAATTTCCTTCTTTCTTTCTTCTTTGACCAAGCTTTCATTGAGTAAGTCATTGTTCAACTTCCTTGTATATGTGGGCTTTCTGTTGCTTTTGTTGCTACTGAAGACCAGCCTTAGTCCATGGTCATCTGATAGCATTAATCAAATTATTTCAATCTTCTTATATCTGTCGAGGCCTCTTTTGTGATGGATTTATGGTCAGTTTGGAGAAGGTATGAGGTGCTGAGAAGAAGGTATATTCTTTTGCTTCAGAATGTAATGTTCTGTAGATAGCTGTTAAATCCACTTGGTCCATAACTTCTGTTAATTTCACTGTGTCTCTGTTTAGGTTCTGTTTCCATGATTAGTCCATTGATGAGAGTGGGGTGTTCAAGTCTCCAGGTATTATTGTGTGAGGTCTAATGTATGCTTTGAGCTTTATTAAAGTTTCTTTTATGAATGTGGAAATCCTTGCATTTGGAGCATAGATATTCAGAATTGAGAGTTCTTCTTGGTAGATTTTTCCTTTGATGTGTATGAAGTGTCTTACCTTACCTTTTTTTGATAACTTTAGGTTGAAAGTTGATTTTATTTGATATTAGAATGGCTGTTCCAGCTTGGCTGTTGGGACCATTTGATTGGAAAATTGTTTTCCAGCCTTTTACTCTGAGGTAGTATCTGGCTTTTTCACTGAGATGTGTTTCCTGTATGCAGCAAAATGTTGGGTCCTGTTTACATATTCAGTCTGTTAGTCTATGTCTTTTATTGGGGAATTTAGTCCATTGATGTTAAGAGATATTAAGGAATACTGATCATTACTTCCTGTTATTTTTGATGGTATTTTTATGTGTGTGTGGGGGCTATTTTCTTTTGGGTTTGTTGAAAGAAGATAACTTTCATGCTTTTGCTAGGGTGTAGTTTTCATCCTTGTATGGGCATTTTCTATGTATTATCCTTCCTAGGGCTGAATTTGTGGTGAGATATTGTGTAAATTCGCTTTTGTCAAGGAATATCTTGGTTTCTCCACCTACGTTAATTGAGAGTTTTGCTGGGTATAATAGCCTGAGTTGGCATTTGTGTTCTTTTCGGGTATATAGGATATATGCCCAAGATCTTCTAGCTTTCATATTCTCTATTGAGAAGTCTTTTGTAATGCTGATAGGTCTGCTGTTATATGTTGCTTTACATTTTTCCCTTACTGCCTTTAATATTCTTTCTTTTCTGTATGTGCATTTGGTGCTTTGCCTATTATGTGACAGGAGAAATCACTTTTCTGGTACAATATATTTGGACTTCTGTTGACTTTTGTATGTTTATGAGCATCTTCTTTTTATTGGATATTTTCTTTATTTACATTTCAAATGTTATTAACTTTCCCCTTTACTGGTCCCCCCACTACTGGAAACCCCCTCTCTCACACTCCCTCCCCCTGCTTCTATGAGAGCGTTCCTCCATGCACTTCACTCCTACCTCCCCACTTTGGAGTCCCCTACACTGGGGCCTCTATCCAGCCTTCACAAGACCAATGACCTCTCCTCTAATTGATGCCTGACAAAAGCATATGCAGGTGGAGCCATGTGTAGTCCATGGTTGATAGTTTAGTTCCTGGGAGCTCTGAGAATGTCTGGTTAGTTGATATTGTTGTTCTTCCTATGAAGTGGCAAACCCCATCAGCTCCTTCAGTCCAAACCCATGCTCAGTCCAAAGGTTGGCTGCAAGCATCATCCTCTGCTTTTGTAAGTCTCTGTCAGGACCTCTTAGGAGATACCCATATCAGGTTCCTTTCAGGAAGCATTTCTTGGCATCCACAATAGTGTTGGCATTTGGTGACTGTATATGGGATGAATCCCCAGGTAGGACAGTCTCTGGATGACCTTGCATTCTCTGTTCTACACTTATCTCTATATTTGCTACTCTTACTATTTTGAAGACCACAATTTGGTTTTCCTTCTTCTTGAAATTCATGTGATCTGTGAACTGTATCTCGGGTATTTGGAGCCTTTGGACTAATATCTACTTATCAGAGAGTGCATACTATATAACTCAGGATGATATTTTTATAGTGCTATCCATTTGCCTAATAATTTCATGACTTTACCATTTTTAATAGCTGAGTAGTACTCCATTGTGTAAATGTACCACATTTTCTGTGTCTATTTCTCTGTTGCAAGACATCTGGGTTCTTTCTAGTTTCTGGCTCTTATTAGTAAGGCTGCTGTGAACAAGGGGGAGCATGTATCCTAATTACATGTTGCAGCATCTTCTGGGTATATGCCCAGGAGTGGTATAGATGTGTCCTCAGGTAGTATTATGTCCAATATTCTGAGGAGCTGCCAGATGGAATTCCAGAGTGGTTGTACCTTCTTGCAGTCCCATCAGCAATGAAGAAGTGTTCCTCTTTCTTCACATTCTCGCCAGCATCTGCTGTCACCTGAGTTTTTGCTTTTAGACATTCTGACTGGTATGAGGTGGAATCTCATATCAGTTGTTTTGATTTTCATTTTTCTGATGACTAAGGATGTTGAATATTTCTTTTGGTGCTTCTTGGCCATTCCATATGCCTCAGCTTAAAATTCTTTGTTTAGCTCTGGTGCCATTTTTAAATAGGGTTTAATAGGATTCTCTGGAGTCTAACTTCTTGAGTTCTTTGTATATATTGGATATTAGCCCTCTATCAGATGTAGGATTGGTAAAGATCTTTTCCCAATCTGTTGATTGCTGTTTTGTCCTATTGACAGTGTCCTTTGCCTTACAGAAGCTGTGCAATTTCATGAGGTCCCATTTGTCAATTTTTGATATTAGAGCATAAGCCATTGATGTTTTGTTCAGGCACCTGAGATTCTCTCTTATATCTCCTGTATTCTGTTGGTGATGCTAGCATCTATGACTCCTGATCTCTTTCCTAAGTTTTCTATCTGTAGGGTTGTTTCCCTTTGTACTTTCTTTACTGTTTCTATTTCCCTTTTTAGATCCTGGATGGTTTTGTTCAATTCCTTCACTTGTTTGATTGTCTTTTCCTATAATTATTTAAGGGATTTTTGTGTTTACTCTTTAAGGGCTTCTACATGCTTACCTCTTTTCTCCCATATTTCTTAAGAGAGTTATTTATGTCCTTATTAAAGTCCCCTATCATAATCATAAAATGTGATTTTAAATCATAGTGCTGCTTTTCTAGTATGTTTGGGTTTCTAGGGCTCACTGTGGTAGGAGTATTGGGTTCTGATGATGCCAAGTAGCCTTTGCTTCTGTTGCTTATGTTCTTGCCCTTGTCTCTCACCATCTGGTTATCTGTGGGGTTAGCTTCTGTCTTAGGTAAGGTTTCTATTCCTGCACAAATATGACCACAAAGCAAGTTGGGGAGGAAAGTGTTTTTTCAACCTCCACTTCAAAGTTGCTGTTCATCACCAAATGAATTCAGGACAGGAACTCAAGCAGGTCAGGAAGCAGGAGCTGGTACATGGGCCATGGAGGGATGTTATTTATTGTCTTGTTTCCCCTTGAGTGCTCAACTTACTCTCTTATAGAACCCAAGACTACCAGCCCAGGGATAGCACCACCCACAGTGGGCCCTCCTTCCCTTGATCACTACTTGAAAAAATTCCTTATGATTGGATCTTATGGAGGCATTTACTCACCTGAAGCTCCTTTCTCTGTGATAACTCTAGTTTGTGTCAAGTTGACACACAAAACTAGCCAGTGTAGCTGTTCTTGCTGTCTCTTGACCATGGGTTGTCCCTCCTGCAAGCAGGCATGTCAGTACTTCTGGGAGACCAGGAAGAATTTGGGTATGGAGACCTATGGCGCAGGGTCAGCTTTGGACTACAGAGGGAAGCAGGAAAGATCATATCCTTGGCTGTTCCTTGGTTCCTGTGTTCTGATGGCTCTGTTCAGGTCCCTCTTGGGCCAGAAATTTGAGCAGAAGTGTTGTCTTACCTGTGCTCATAGGTATGTTGGCACTCCTGGGAGATTAGCTTTCTCCTCGAACATGTTCAGTTCCAGGTGTAGATGGAAACTGGAAGGATCCTCTCCCAAGCTGCTCCCAAGTTTCTGTGTTCTGAGGCCTCTAGGTGGGTCCCTCGGAGCAGAAGTGGTGGTCCTATCTGTGCTCACTAGTGTGTCCCCACTCCTGGGAGACCAGCACTCTCCTGGTGGTGTTTTGGTATGGAGAACTCTGGCACAGAATCAGCTCTATCACAGGCAGAAACAGGAAGTCCTATTTTAACTATTAATACCATGTACTAACCTTAACATAGTGGGTCAATTGTAAATTGAGTCCCACCAATTATCTTAGGTTACATTAAATCACCAATGTATATTATTTATTTCTGTATATAATAGATATAATTTATTGTGTATTTTAGACAAGGTTTGGGTATATATATTTTGACATTGAACTTACTATGCAGCCCTATCTGGTCTAGAGTTCAAAATTCTCTTGCCTAGTCTTGCTAGGTAATAGGATTAAAGGCATGTACTACCATGCCCCTCACAAGTATTTTTATTGTTCTAGAAATGTGCTTACTTGTATGAAATCCATTAGAATTTTTATGTTTCCTCTTTAAGGGCTTCTACCTGTGCTCTCCTGTGTTTTTTAAGGGAGTAATTTATGTCCTTCTTAAAGTCCTCTATCATCATCATGAGAAATGACTTAAGATCTGAATCTTAGTTTTCCAGTGTGATGGTGTATCCAGGACTTGTTATGGTGGAATATTTGAATTCTGATGATGCCAGATAACCTTGATTTCTGTTGCTTATGTTCTTATGCTTGCCTCCCACCATCTTGTTATCTCTAGTATTACCTGCCCTCAATATATCTGACTGAAGCCTGTTCTTCCTGTGATCCTGGTTGTGTCAGAACTCCCCAGAGTCAAACTGTCTCTGTGATCATATGATTCTGGGATCCCGTGATACTGAGATCCAGGGTATGTCTGAGCTCCTGGGAGTCAAGCTGCTTCTGGGACCCCAAGTTTCCGGTTTGACCAGGCTCCTGGTATATGGTATCCTGGGATCCTGAGCATGTAAAAGGGTCTGGGAGTGGAGCTTCCTCTGGGTGTTGTGGGACTGGTTGTGGAGTTTGTACCCAAGGTCTGCTCATGGCCCTGGCCCAGACCGACTGGAAGGAAACCATGCCCCTGTTTGGACAGAGTATCTGAGTGCCTAGGTCCGACTAATCCCAGTTACTCCTTGTGTTGGGACAGATGGTGTGTCCTCCTCACCTCTGATCCTATGATCCTGGGCGTGTTAGAGTGACTGGGAGTGGAGTTTCTTCTAGGTATTGTGGGACTGGCTGCAGAGTTTGCACCCAAGGTCTGTTCAGAGCCAAGCCTATTCTTGATAAGAACCAAAGTACCCTTAAAGAGTGATTCATCTCTCTAGCACCCATAGATTTGTCCACTTAGTTCATATTTTTCTTGAATTTTTCTTGAACCCTTCATAGGATGTTGAATGAAGTTTCTGGAGGTTAAGCAACCAATTCAATGATTTTTATAATTCCCAAGTCTCTAGTTGAATAAGTAACTTTTTTAGTTTTTTTTACTAGAACTTCTCTATTATGATCAATAATACACTTCTGTGAAGAAAATCTTCACTAGAGCATCTTAGGAGTATTTTTCTAAGACTTCTTATGTCCTACAGTTTAAACTTTGATGCATTTATAGGCCAGACTTTAGTGTCCTCTAGGAACTTTTTAGAGTTCAGAACATCATTGATACAGCAATAATTGAAGAACAGTAAAGCTTTTGTATTTAAAAAGGTGAATTAAGGACACTACTATTATATTATCTAGCATTTCTACTGCTGGGTATATATGTACATAATACATGAACTTAACACATTGAAAATGTTCCAACACTCACAGGTTTACTGTGGCACTCTTTACAAGCATTGATTTGTGGAATCCACTTATGTGTTTGTCAACAGACAAGTGGATAAAAACTACTAGTAGATAAAATGATTAATCTATACCTTGGACTACTATTTAGCTATAAAAAGCATAATCCCTGCCATTTTTGTCAACATGGATGGAACCTGTTTCAAAGGATAAAGAGCACATAGCCTCAGATAAAGTCTTAAAATGTTGTATTTTCAGAAGTTGAGATCAAGATAGTTGTTACCAGAGACTGAGGTAAATCAAATCAGGAGGAAGGAAGATAAATCAAGCAAAAAATATCATGTAATTGAGTGATAGGACTGTTAAGTTCTGGTATTGTCAATCTTAGGGTGGATAAAATTAGGAATGCTATGTCACATATTTCTATATAGTTAGAAGAGAAATTTTTGAATATTGTCCTCATGAGAAAGGTTAAAAGTTTGATAGATATGCAAAGTAGCTAGGGTTGATCATTACTCAACATATGAATCAAATACACATTACTAACATACTGTAACCTCATATATATTACAAATATTATTTGCCAATCAAAAGAATTTCTAAATTTGAGATGAAACAAAGAATTGCAGACTCTTAAGTCATGCTGAAGAACTACAAAATTGTGAACTTCATTTGAATAAGAGACTTAGCTGATCTGTGCATGGTAAAAATGCTTTGTAAAATGACCTTTCTTTTTATTGCATTTTAGCACTCTTTCAATAACCTGTAATTAGAATAGCACAACTTGAAAATATTTGGCCTTAGGAATTGGTATGTATTAACACTCTCAACTTAATGTTAATCCCAGCTTTCTTTGGCAAATTTACTTCCCCAGACCCAGAGCAAACTCTTCTATATGTATGCCTTGCTACAATGCAATTCTAGGAGACCACACAGAGATGCCAGATGTCATATTTGAATTTTTTATGATCACATAAGATTATTGGGATCTGTTTTTCTTTTTCTTTTTTAAAATTTATTGAATATCATCTTCATTTACATTGCCAATGGTAAAACATTTTCCAATTTCCTCCCTCCCCAAAGACCCCCAATCCCTCCTCCCACCCCATGCTTCCATGTATATGCCCCTCCACCCGACCCACTCCAACCTCACTCCACCTTGATTTCCCTTTGTTGGGGCATCTACTGAGGCTTCACCTGACCAAGGTCCACTCCTCCCACTGATGCCCAACAAAGCCTTCATCTGTCACATTTTTGGCTGGAACCATGTATACCCCTTGGTTGGTGGTTTAGTCCCTGGGAGTCCTGGGGCTTCTGGGTGGCAGAAATCATTGTTCTTCCCATGGGGCTGTAAACCCCTTCAGCTCCTCTGGACCACCCTCCAGTTCCTCCATTGAGACCCCATACCCAGTCCAATTGGTTGGCTGCTAGCATCTGCCTGTGTACTTGTAAGGCTCTGGCCGGGCCCCTCTGGAGGCAACCATGGAATGATTCTTTTGGTATACATTTCTTCTCATCCATAGTAGGGTTGGGGTTTGGTGACTGTGTATAGGATGAATCCCCAGGTAGGGCAATCTCTGATGGCCTTTACTTCAGTCTCTGCTCTATACTTTGTCTACCTTATTGTTCCTGTGAGTATTTTGTTCCCTTTCTTATAGGAACCACAGCACCCTCACTTAAGTCCTCCTTCCTCTTGACCTTCCTGTGCTGGGTGAATTGTAACTTGTTTGTTTTGAACTTTTGGGCAGACATCAGCTCCTTAGTGAGTACATACCATGTGCATTCTTTTGTGACTGGGTTGCCTCTCTTAGGATGACACTTTCTAGTTCCATCCATTTGCCTAAGAATCTCATGATTCATTAATTTTAATAGTTGAATAGTACTCCATTGTGTATATATATCACAGTTTCTTTGTCCATTCCTCTGTTGAAAGACATCTGGGTTCTTTCCAGCTTCTGGCTATTTATAAATAAGGCATCTATGAACATAATGGAGCATGTATCCTAATTACATGTAGGAACATCTTCTAGTTATATGCCCAGGAGTGGTATAACTGGCTCTGCTGGTAGTACTATGTCTAATTTTCTGAGGAATCGCCAAACTGATTTCCAGAGTGCTTTTACCAGCTGGCAATCCCACCAACAATGGAGGTGTGTCCCTTTTCTCCCACATCCTCTCCAGCATCTGCTGTCCCCTAAATTTTTCATCTTAGCCATTCTGACTGGTGTGAGGTGGAATCTCAGGGTTGTTTTGATTTGCATTTCCTAGATAAATAATGATGCTGAACATTTCTTAAGGTGCTTTAGAGCCATTGGTGTTTCCTCAGTTGAGAATTCCCTGTTTAGCTCTGTACTCCACTTTTAATAGGGTTATTTGACTCTCTAGAGACTAACTTCTTTTGTTCTTTGGATATTAGCCCTCATTCAGATGTAGGGTTAGTAAATATCTTTTTTCAATTTGCTGGTTGCTGTTTTTTCCTATTGACCGTGTCCTTTGCCTTACAGAAGCTTTGCAGCTTCATGAGGTCCCATTTGTCGAGTCTTGTTCTTAGAGCATAAGCCATTGATGTTATGTTCAGGAACTTTTCCCCTGTGCCCATGTGTTGAAGATTCATCCCCACTTTCTCCTGTATAAGCTTCAGTGTGTCTGGTTTTATGTGTAGATACCTGATCCACTTGGACTTGAGCTTTGTACAAGGAGATAAGAATGGCTCAATTTGCATTTTTCTGCATGCAGGCTTCCAGTTGATTCAACACCATTTATTTAAAATGTTCTCTTTTTTTTCCACTGGATGTTTTTAGTTCCTTTGTCAAATATCAAGTGATCGTATGTGTGTGGGTTCTTTTCTGGGTCTGCAATTCTATTCCATTAATCTTCCTGCCTATCTGCATACCAATACCAAACAGTTTTTATCACTATTGTTCTGCAGTAGAGTTTGAGGTCAGGGATGGTGATTCTCCCAGAATATCTTTTGTTGTGGAGAATAGTTTTTGCTATCCTGGATTTCTGTTATTCCAGATGATTTGAGAATTGCTTTTTCTACATCTATGAAGAATTGACTTGGGATTTTGGTGGGGATTGCATTGAATCTGTAGATTGCTTTCAGCAAGATGGTCATTTTTGCTATATTGATCCTACCAATTCATGAACATGGGAGATCTTTCCATCTTCTGAGACTATGAAAGCCAGAAGATCCTGGGCAGATGTAGCCAACATCAAGTTAAATGGAGCAAAACTTAAAGCAATCCCACTAAACTCGGGGACCAGACAAGGCTGCCCACTCTCTCCCTATCCATTCAATATAGTACTTGGAGTCCTAGCCAGAGCAATCAGACAACAAAAGGTCAAAGGTATACAAATTGGAAAGGAAGAAGTCAAAATATCACTATTTGCAGATGATAGAAGACTTCCACCAGAGAATTCCTAAAGCTGATAAACAACTTCAGCAAAGTGGCTGGATATAAATTTAACTCAAACAAATCAGTAGCCTTCCTCTACTCAAAAGATAAACAAGATGAAAAAGAAATTAGGGAAATGACACCCTTCACAATAGTCCCTAATAATACTTCATACCTAGGTGTGACCCTAACGAAGCAAGTGAAATCTGTATGACAAGAACTTCGAAAAAGAAAGAAATCAAAGACCACTGACCTTCGCTGGCCAGCCAGGCTGCAAGCAACTGCGGATTTACGGTGCCTTTCACCTCACAGAAGCCACTTCAGAACTCAGCCTCCAGCCAGTCAGGAGAGACTCACTTCCATCTTGGTTTCGGACTCCAGAGAGATCAGACAGACTGAGGTACACAAACATAACCCAAAGCCTACATCGCGGGGATCTAAGCCTGACGGGCGTTGGCCTGCACCCAAGCCCTGGGCTGTTTGGGGGGGGGGCATCGGGGTGCCAACCCAGCCAGGAGGTTTTTTTGCCCAGGCCGGCACGCGCGCTGCCATTTTGCCTACAGGACGCCAGAGAGCTCTAGCAGGCAAAGCCAGCTAACAAGCATAGCCTGAGGCTAACAAAGCGGTGGTCTAGGCCCCAATAGGCCCTGGACTGACCCCAAGACTGCGTGGCTTGGTGGGCCATCTGTGTGTCAACCCACCCAGGAGGTTGTTAGCCCAGCAGACTCTCCCGGCACTTTCAGGGAGCGCGAGCACATACACCCACCATCCTGGCCACCTGACAGACCCAATTAACAGTCATAGCCCAAGGGGAACTTTGCTCTGACCTTGGCCTCCCAGGCTTTTACCTGGACCCAGTGCCTGAGCAGCCAGGTTAGCCTTGTGTGCACCAACACGGTTGGGAGATCGGCTGCCCAGCAGAGTGATCAGCACTCGGAAAAGGTATAGGCAGCATACACCATCAGCACTCCCTGAAGGTGCAAACAGGCTCCATCTGGTTCACAGACACAATCTGGGGCACACTAGAGCTGCAAGGGCACCCAAGAGGAGGACAGCACATCAGTAATCTGCTACAGGGGAAACCTAGCCATATAGTGTTGCAGTAATAGCCCCAGAGCCCCTCAGGAGGCCCAAACACCAGCAAGGGACAAGACCAACTAACGCCAGAGAATAAGATGGCAAAAGACAAATGCAGGAATGCTACTAACAGAAATCTAGGCAATATGGCAGCATCTGAACCAAACTCTCCAACACCAGCAAGTCCTGGTTAGGCCATCACACTAGAGAAACAAGATTTGGATTTAAAATCACTGATCATGATGCTGCTAGAAGAACACAAAAAGGACAAAAATTAATCTCTTAAAGAAATACAGGGGAACATGAATAAGCTAGAAATCCGTATAAGGGAAACACAAAAATCACTTAAAGAAATGCAGGAGAATAAGGCTCAAGAGGTAGATGCCAATAAAGAAGAAACGCAAAAAAAAAACAAAAAAAACAACAACAACAACAAAAAAAAACCCCCCAAAAAAAACCTTAAAGAAATGCAGGAGAACTTGAGTGAAGAGACAGAAGTCATGAAAGAGGTAACACAAAAATTTCTTAAAGAATTACAGGAAAACACAAACAAACAAATGATGGAACTGAGCAAAACCATCCTGGATCTAAAAACAGAAGTAGAAACAACTAAGAAATCACAAAGGGAGACAACTTTGGAGATAGAAAACCTTGAGAAGAAATCAGGGGCCATAGATGCAAATATCAACAACAGAATGCAAGAGATGGAAGAAAGAATTTCAGATGCCGAAGATACCATAGAAACCATTGACTCACCAGTCAAAGAAAATGCAAAATGCAAAAAGCTTATATCCCAGAACATCCAGGAAATCCAGGATACAATGAGAAGACCAAACCTAAGGATTATAGGTATAGATGCAAGCAAAGATTTACAACTGAAAGGGCCAGCAAATATCTTCAACAAAATTAAGGAAGAAAACTTTCCCAACTTAAAGAGAGAGATACCTATGAATATACAAGAAGCCTACAGAACTCCAAACAGACTGGATCTGAGCAGAAATACCTCTCGCCACAAAATAATTAAAACCCCAAATTCACTAAACAAAGAAAGTGGGAGCCTTCGGGTGCCTGCTTCGGGATCTGAACAGCCTGGGCAGCAGCACCCTGTTTACAGGCAGTGCAGGAGGTAAGCTGTGCACCAGAGGCCAACTGGGAAGGGGCAGCTTACACTGGTGAGTCCAGCACTGACAAGACAAACTAACACCAGTGAGAACTAGATGGCAAAAGGCAAACGCAGGAACATCACTAACAGAAATCAAGGCAATATGGCAATATCTGAACCCAATTCTCCTCTACCAACATGTCCTGGATACCCCATCACACCAGGAAAACAAGATTTGGATCTAAAATCACTGGTCATGATGCTGGTACAGGAACACATGAAGGGCATACTTAAAGAAATTCAGGAGAAAATGGATCAAAAGTTAGAAGCCCTTGCAAGGGAAACACAAAAATCATTGAAAGAAATCCAGGAGAATACAAAAGCCAACAATGAGGAAATGCAAAAAACACTTAAAGAAATACAGGAGAACTTTAGTCAACAGGCTGAGGTCATGAAAGAGGAAACACAAAAATCTCTTAAAGAATTACAGGAAAGCACAGACAAGCAAGTGAAGGAGCTAAGCAAAACCATCCAGGATCTAAAATCAGAAGTAGAAACAACTAAGAAAACTCAAAGGGAGACAACTTTGGAGATAGAAAGCCTTGGGAAGAAATCAGGGGACAGAGATGCAAATATCAAAAACAGAATACAAGAGATGGAAGAAAGAATCTCAGATGCTGAAGATTGAACCATGGACTCAACAGTTAAAGAAAATGCAAAATGCAAAAAGCTTGTAACCCAAAATATCCAGGAAATCCAGGACACAATGAGAAGACCAAACCTAAGGATTATAGGCATAGATGAGAGTGAAGATTTACAACTTAAAGGGCCAGCAAATATCTTCAATAAAATTATGGAAGAAAACTTCCCTAACCTAAAGAGAGAGATGCCCATGAATATACAAGAAGCCTACAGAACTCCAAACAGACTGGACCAGAACAGAAATACTTCCCGTCACATAATAATCAAAACACCAAATGTTCTAAACAAAGAAAGAATATTAAAGGCAGTAAGAGAAAAAGGCCAAGTAACATATAAAGGAAGACCTATCAGAATCACAGCAGACTTTTCACCTGAGACTATGAAGGCTAGAAGGTCCTGGGCAGATCTCATGCAGACTCTAAGAGAACATAATTGTCAGCCAAGACTACTATACCCAGCAAAACTCTCATTCACCATAGATGGAGAAACCAAGACATTCCATGACAAAACCAAATTTACACAATATCTTTCCACAAACCCAGCTCTACAAAGAATAATAGGAAGAAAACTCCAATACAAGGAGGGAAACTACACCCTGGAAAAAGTAAGATAGTAACCTTCCTTCATCAAACCCAAAAGAAGATAATCACTCAAATATAAAAATAACATCAAAAATGACAGGAAGCAATAATCTCTATTCCTTAATATCTCTTAACATCAATAGACTCAATTCCTCAATAAAAAGACATAGACTAACAGACTGGATAAGGAAACAGGACCCTACATTTTGCTGCATACAGGAAACACACCTAAATGTCAAAGACAAAAACTACCTTAGAGTAAAAGGCTGGAAGACAATTTTACATGCCAATGGTCTTGGGAAACGAGCCGGAGTAGCCATTCTAATATCAGATAAAATTGACTTTCAACCTAAAGTCATCAAAAGAGACACTGAGGGACACTTCTTGCTGGTCAAAGGAAAAATCCACCAAGAAGAACTTTCAATTCTGAATATCTATGCGCCAAATGCAAGGGCACCCTCATTCGTAAAAGAAACTTTACTAAAGCTGAAAGCACACATTGCACCTAACACAATAATTGTGGGGGACTTCAACACTCCACTCTCCTCAATGGACCGATCAGGAAAACAGAAACTAAACAGGGACACAGTAAAACTAATTGAAGCTTTGGACCCATTGCATTTGACTGATATTTATAGAAAATTTCACCCTAAAGCAAAAGAATATACCTTTTTCTCAGCACCTCATGATACCTTCTCCAAAATCGACCATATAATTGGTCACAAGATAGACCTCAACAAATACAAGAAGATTGAACTAATCCCATGCCTCCTATCAGATCACTATGGTGTAAGAGTGGTTTTCAATAGCAACAAAAACAACAGAAAGCCCACATACAAATGGAGGCTGAACAATACTCAATGACACCTTGGCCAAAGAAGAAATAAAGAAAGAAATCAGAGACTTTTTAGAATTTAATGAAAATGAAGGCACAACATACCCAAATCTTTGGGACACAATGAAAGCAGTGCTAAGAGGAAAACTCATAGCCCTGAGTGCCTCCAAAAAGAAAATGGAGAGAGCATATACTAGCAGCTTAATGACATACCTGAAAGCCCTGGAACAAAAAGAAGCTATTTCACCCAGGAGAAGTAGAAGACAGGAAATCATCAAACTCAGGGCTGAAATCAATCAAGTGGAAACAAAGAGAACCATACAAAGAATCAACGAGTCCAGGAGCTGGTTCTTTGAGAAAATCAACAAGATAGATAAACCCTTAGCCAGACTGACCAAAGGGCACAGAGAAAGTATCCAAATTAAGAAAATTAGAAATGAAAAGGGAGATATTACAACAGAAACTTAGGAAATCCAAAAAATCATCAGATCCTACTACAAAAGCCTATACTCAACACAACTGGAGAATCTGGAGGAAATGGACAATTTCCTTGACAGGTACCAAATACCAAAATTAAATCAGGACCAAATAGATCATCTAAACAGTCCAATAACCCCTAAAGAAATAGAAGGGGTCATAGAAAGTCTTCCAACCAAAGAAAAGCACAGGACCAGATGGTTTCAGAGCAGAATTCTATCACACCTTCAAAGAAGACCTAACACCAATACTCTTCAAACTATTCCACAAAATAGAAACAGAAGGAACCCTACC
This sequence comes from Apodemus sylvaticus, assembly GCF_947179515.1. Taxonomy (NCBI): domain Eukaryota; kingdom Metazoa; phylum Chordata; class Mammalia; order Rodentia; family Muridae; genus Apodemus; species Apodemus sylvaticus. The sequence continues at coordinate 148,396,289 of NC_067475.1, forward strand.
CAATTCCTTCTATGAAGCCACAATTACGCTGATACCAAAACCACACAAAGATCCAACAAAGAAAGAAAACTTCAGCCCAATCTCCCTTATGAACATAGATGCAAAAATACTCAATAAAATTCTTGCCAATCGAATCCAAGAACACATCAAAACGATCATCCACCATGATCAAGTAGGCTTTATACCAGGGATGCAGGGTTGGTTTTATATACGGAAATCCATCAATGCAACCCACTACATAAACAAACTCAAAGAAAAAAACCACGTGGTCATTTCATTGGATGCTGAAAAAGCATTTGACAAAATTCAGCATCCTTTCATGCTTAAAGTCTTGGAAAGAACAGGAATTCAAGGCCCATACCTAAACATCGTTAAAGCAATATACAGCAAATCAGTATCCAGCATCAAACTAAATGGAGAGAAACTTGAAGCAATCCCACTAAAATCAGGGACTAGACAGGGCTGCCCACTTTCTTCTTATCTTTTCAATATTGTACTTGAGGTACTAGCTCAGGCAATTAGACAACATAAGGAGGTCAAAGGAATACAAATTGGAAAGGAAGAAGTCAAACTATCATTATTTGCAGGTGACATGATAGTCTACCTAAGTGACCCAAAAACCTCCACTGGAGAACTCCTACAGCTGATAAACAACTTCAGCAAATGGGCAGGTTATAAAGTCAACTCAAGAAAATCAGTGGCCTTCCTATACTCAAAGGATAAGCAGGCTGAGAAAGAAATTAGGGAAATGACCCCCTTCACAATAGCCACAAACTGTATAAAGTACCTTGGGGTGACTCTTACCAAACATGTGAAAGATCTGTATGACAAGAACTTCAAGACTCTGAAGAAGGAAATGGAAGAAGACCTCAAAAAATGGGAAAACCTCTCATGCTCATGGATCAGCAGGATCAATATAGTTAAAATGGCCATTTTGCCAAAAGCAATATACAGATTCAATGCAATACCCATCAAAATCCCAACTCATTTCTTCACAGAGTTAGAAAGAGCAATTATCAAATTCATCTGGAATAACAAAAACCCAGGATAGCTAAAACTATTCTCAGCAACAAAAGAAATTCTGCGGGAATCAGTATCCCTGACCTCAAGCAATACTACAGAGCAATAGTGTTAAAAACTGCATGGTATTGGTACACTGACAGGCAGGCAGATCAATGGAACAGGACTGAAGATCCAGAAATGAACCCACACACCTATGGCCACTTGATCCTCGACAAAGGGGCTGAAAACATACAATGGAAAAAAGATAGCCTTTTCAACAAATGGTGCTGGTTCAACTGGAGGTCAGCATGCAGAAGAATGCGAATTGATCCATCCTTGTCTCCTTGTACTAAGCTCAAATCCAAATGGATCAAGGACCTCCACATAAACCCAGACACTCTGAAGCTAATAGAAAAGAAACTGGGGAAGACCCTTGAGGACATCAGTACAGGGAGAAAGTTTCTGAACAGAACACCAATAGCATATGCTCTAAGATCAAGAATTGACAAATGGGACCTCATAAAATTATAAAGTTTCTGTAAGGCAAAGGACACCTTCAAAAGGACAAATCAGCAACCAACAAATTGGGAAAAGATCTTCACCAATCCTACATCAGATAGAGGGCTAATATCCAATATATATAAAGAACTCAAGAAGTTAGACTCCAGAAAACCAAATAACCCTATTAAAAATGGATTACAGAGTTAAAGAATTTCCACCTCAAGAACTTCGGATGGCGGAGAAGCATCTTAAAAAATGCTCAACTTCATTAGTCATTAGGGAAATGCAAATCAAAACAACCCTGAGATTTCACCTTACACCAGTCAGAATGGCTAAGATTAAAAATTCAGGAGACAGCAGGTGTTGGTGAGGATGTGGAGAAAGAGGAACACTCCTCCACTGCTGATGGGGTTGCAAATTGGTACAACCACTCTGGAAATCAGTCTGGCGGTTCCTCTGAAAACTGGGCACCTCACTTCCAGAAGATCCTGCTATACCACTCCTGGGCATATACCCAAAAATTCCCCAGCATGCAATAAGGATAAATGCCCCACTATGTTCATAGCAGCCCTATTTATAATTGCCAGATTTGGAAAGAACCCAGGTATCCCTCAACAGAAGAGTGGATGCAAAAAATGTGGTATATCTACACAATGGAGTACTATTCAGCCATTAGAAACAATGAATTCATGAAATTCTTCGGCAAATGGATGGAGCTGGAGAACATCATACTAAGTGAGGTAACCCAGACTCAAAAGATGAATCATGGTATGCACTCACTAATAAGTGGATATTAACCTAGAAAACTGGAATACCGAAAACATAATCCACACATCAAATGAGGTACACGAAGAACGGAGGAGTGGCCCCTTGTTCTGGAAAGACTCAGTGAAGCAGTATAGAGCAAAATCAGAACAGGGAAGTGGGAAGGGTTGGGTGGGAAAACAGGGGGAGGGAAGGGGACTGATGGGACTTTCGGGGAGTGGGGGTCCAGAAAAGGGGAAATAATTTGAAATGTAAATAAATATATCAATAAATTTAAAAAAAAACCTAAAAAAAAGATAAGTGGGTAAGTACACATGATTGGAGTAGTGAGATTAAGAGAAATATAGGGCACATTTCTAACTGCATGGCAAGTAGCTGTGGAAATACAAAATTTCCACTGTAAGTCTTGGCATTCTTCCAAAACCTCTGACTTTTCTTGATATGAGAGAGAGAGAGAGAGAGAGAGAGAGAGAGAGAGAGAGAGAGAGAGAGAGAGAGAGGATTGTTCAGGTATATGATGACTGTAGAGTCCTCTATGAAATTGAAATTTTTTTTTCAGAGGAGGGTTAGAAGGTTGTGGACATAGTATAGTGCTAGATCACTTGTCTAGTATATGTGAAGTCTTAGGTTTAACTCCCAGCACAGAGAAACAATGACCAGCAATATTAAGATGGCTCTGAAATACCAATATAGTTAGATATAAGAATGACACTTTAAGGCACATACAGTCTAAAATAATAGTGATCAAACCCATGAGAAAGAACCTACAATTTAGAGAGAGAAAATGAATAGAATAGCTGGCTAACATAAATAAGACCCCATCTCTCTCTCTCTCTCTCTCTCTCTCTCTCTCTCTCTCTCTCTCTCTCTCTCTCTGTGTGTGTGTGTGTGTGTGTGTGTGTTTGTATATGTGTGGGGTTTTTGTGTGTGTTTGTGTGTGTGTGGTTTTTGTTATTTTCTGTTTTTCTTCATTATTATGGTTTTGTTTTTATATGAGAAAGAAAACATTAGGTTGAGTGAATAATAAGATGATGTTGGGTCAGGGAGAAGTGGAAGGGGAAAAGGATGTGATCAAAATACATTGTATAAGATCTTTAGTATCTTTTAAAAGCAATGTAAATTATGAAACCGAGGAGAAGAGTCAAATAGCTTCTACAGGAATTGAAGCAGGCAGAAAAACTTTGGTCAGAATGCTTCCCTAGCATGCATGAGGTTGTAGCATAAATTTTCAAGGCTGGGAACAAAACACAAAAAGTAAAGAAATAAGGAAGAAGAAACAAGAGAACTAAAAAAAGGAAAGATGTGAGGGAGGGAAGGAGGGAGGCAGTGAGGGAGGAGGGAAGGAAGGAAGGAAGGAAGGAAGGAAGGAAGGAAGAAAAGAAAGAAAGAAAAAAGAAAAAGAAAGAAAGAAAGAAAGAAAGGAAGGAAGGAAGGAAGGAAGGAAGGAAGGAAGAAAGAAAGAAAGAAAGAAAGAAAAGAAGGAAGGAAGGAAGAAAGGAAGGAAGTAAGAAAGAAAAAAGAAAGAATTACGACAGTGTAAGCTGTGCTGCAGGGCTCTTCACAGTGTAGAGATGCTACTAAATTCATGGATTTCAATGCAATGTGGACCTCTCATGTACCTTTATTCAAATCTGGCCTGATTCTTCCCATTTGATTTCTAGTTGTCTTGGGGAGAATAGGAAGTAATGGGGTGGATGTTCAGCAAGCCATGGCTGTTGAGAAAGCAGCTTCCATTCAAGTGGAGACTTTGAGGGCATCACCCCTGCCCACCCCATCCCTCAACTCCTGCATGAGTTCACTTTAGGAACATGGGCAGGCATTTACCCAGCCAATCCCAGAAACCACAGGTTCCCAGTGAGGTCGGGATGCTGCATTCATCAGGGAGGAACTGAAGCAGGCATGTCCCATATTCATATCACACAGTCTCACCAAGTGCTCAGGGCAATATGAAGCACATGGCTTATTTTTGTTTCTCCTTCTGTTAACATAATCTATACATATGTGTGCCCTAAAGTGAATCAGTGCATTAATTTCTGATTGGTACTAAACTGGAACCATGGCAAGACTTCTTTCAAAGACTATTTTTCTTTTTACACTTTTTTGGATGTTCCAAAGAAGGGGAGAGATAAAGGATCAGAGAAAGCTTAGCTTGCATTGCTGTATGAGAAAGAGTTTAGTAAACAATTTGGCAAGAAGAATTCTTTGTATTCAGAAGTCAGAGTGACCATCCAGACCTCTTGTATGTTTTGTAGGCCATATTAACAGTTTTCTAAATACCTTTTCTTTTTTGCTCAGTACATTATAATTCCATCATAGGAATAACCAAGAATGCAGAATTTATTTATCTTTTTAAATTACATTTAGTGTGTGTATGTGTGTGTGTGTGTTTCTGTCTGTCTGTCTGTCTGTCTGTCTGTCTGTCTTTCTGTGTAGGGGAGAGTACATAGATGCCACAGCATGTTTGGAGGTCAGAAGACACCTAGTGTGTATCAATTCTTTTTTCACACTGTGGGCCTTGGGTACTAATCTCAGGTCCTCAGGTTTGGTAGGAAACACCATCCTATGATGAGTAACTTCAACTGAATTTATGTTCCCAAATGAAAGCTGATGCTCACTAGCTCATCAGCATATAAGCCATATTCCTGGTTTGAAATCCAAGATAACACAGATTGCTCAAGTTAAAACAGTGGCACTCCTTAATTTGACACCTTATCTAATAATCCCAGGTAGCCAGTGCCATGCATGCATGTCTGTCCCCTGAAGCAGCACTGGCTGCATTAGTGCCACCATGGTGCAAGGAGAAAAATCTACACTGTGATTTTCTGCTGTGACAGTGGCTAAAAGGGAGCACAGCACTGCAGGCACACTTGGCCGTCCAGTGCTGTACCTGCAGAGGACTGGGGTATATTTCAGGGACTTTTGCTTCTATTAACATTCTTAAAGTTAAATTCCTGTTTTCGAATTAAATATTTATTTTAGAGTATATACTTGTGATTTTTTTTTTTGCCCTATGGATGGTGGGGTGGGCATGTGTGTAAGAGTAATAGTATAAGATAAAATTCTTAAAAGGCGCATTTTTTCATAGTTCTCCAGTGCTTTCTGAGAGCAAGAAGTTAGGTTCTGCCTCTTTCCCTCATCCTTGCATGATATCCTAACAAAATTGTAATGACTTACATACCACTCATATGCATGACAAGAAGAAAACTAGGTTTATAAAGGTTAAGTAATTTGCAGAGCTGAGACTTGTAACCAAATTGTATCTGATACTCAGGTCTTGTGTTTTAGGTCAAAGTCTATTTATTTGCTTTCCAAAAGCAATGAACTAAGGTTGAGTCCAAATTCTCATCTAGGGTCAGCATGGGTAATACCTCCAGGCCTTACACTAATATAATAAGCCTTCTTTAGAATGCAGGGAAGCTATCATTCATCCTGTAAAATCCCTTCTGTTCCCACATGAGAGGGAAGAGATTAAGGGGATGAATATTCTTCACAAGTAAATATCCCCTCTGTCTCTGAACATCTGACCTAGTTTCTGGGATCATGTCAAATGCTAGGGTCTTAAATAATTCTTCCATACCTGAGCTCCCATCAGAACGAGGCTTAAGAACTCTGCCCATGATGTCACTGCCATGCTCCATATCTGTTATTTTCTTCTCTCCTCTTCAATTCTCTGCAGTATTTTCAGTGGACCATGTGAACATCTTATTTGCAGCTTTATCATCAAAGCATAGAGATACACTGAAGACAGTAAAATTGAATCCAATCTTACTGAAAACAAGCTGCTTCTGTGCCATGTGGTTAAGTGGTGTTCATTGCTAAAGTACCTAGAAAAGAAGAGGGAAGGGCAAATGCCTAGTCAGTAGATCAATGAGTGGACTAGAGCTTGAGTACCAGGTAGGGCTTGTGTAGGTGAGTTAGTTGGTTGCATGTTTCAGGTGAGAGCATTATTATATTCTATATAGATCAATCACAGGATGATAGAAACAGCACACATAGCACACATGTGCTAATGGAGTAGAGTTGATTCAATTCACCTTTCTTATAGGCCAGAATCAATTAAGTTATCCAGTGAGCTCTAATTGTATATTGAACACTTCTAAATTCAGTAGGGATTAGAAATTGAGGCAGTTTTCAGATGAGGGAAATTACAATGGGAAACAGAACAGTCTTAATTTCCAAAAGACATTCAGAACTTTACTGCTACCCCCCCCCATATTTAGCATTTCAGTTTTATATATCACAAAAGTAATTTTCATGTAATGAAGTTTACCAAGTTTCGTTTGCTTTCACAATAGGTCCCTAGCCATCCTGCTGATAAGGAAGACCAGGCTTTGTTATTTCTGCATTTGCTTTTGAGAATTAGAAAGGCAACCAATGGACGGTCATGTTAATTCAGGTCATACTGATGTTATGGAGAAAACATATTTTTTTCTAGCTCAAGATATTGGAAGACAAATTTCCTAGGCAAACCTTCCATATTGATATAAATCAGTCCCCACGTTACATTTTTAGCTCTTAGCCTTAGAGGTAAAAAAAACTATCTCCTACCAAAAAAAAAAATCAAACTTGAAGCCACATCAACTCTTTCATGCTAGATTACAATTTACTTCTGAGTCTGTCTTCCTATTTTCGTGCTGCACTGCAGGCCATCCTTGTGTGCTTCTGTCATCAATAAAGTCAAGCAAAGAGGACAGGAGACTCTTATGGCACTTAATATTTCAAGAATATGTAAGGAAACAACTGACAAGCTGGAAAAAGCCTTGCATATAAATGGCATGTTTGCACACATAGCTTTCTACAAGAGAAGCATCCAGAAAGACTTTCCGTTGAAACAGGAGACATGGCTTCAAGCCTCAGGTATGTGAATTTCATGATGGCTGTGAAGAATGGGCATCAGAAGGATGCTTGGCTGTTTGGAAATAATTATGAAAGACTAATTCTGAGAAGAAAGCACGATATAGTCCGACTTGAGTTTCATGCACTCTGGTAACAACAGTTACTATAACTGTATTCCAGCCCATAAAAGTGTGGTGTCATATTTACAAGTCCTGTCATTTTGCTTTTGAAATAAAAAGTGACTACACAAGACTTGGGTATAGGGTTTAAGTGGGTGAGAGAATTTTCAAAGAAAAGTGCATGTTTAAGGTATAGTGACTGAATAATAGATGTTTTTTCCAAATGCCTATCAACAAAACCAGCATGAAGAATTTCCTCACTATCCATGTTTCTAGGGGTCCCACTCATAGACAAAGTACTACAAATACTAAAGGCTTCTGAGAGGAGAATTAGCTTCCCCCCTGGGATGATCCTGTTTAATGGTTGTCCAGTGCAGAGTATACAGTGTTGAAGCCACACACACATCACCAACAAGAATGGAATTAGCATGGTGTGTATATGTGTACAACTGCCTCTTTCTCCCTTGACACCTGTCTATAAATATAATAATCAAAGAAAAAGAATGTATCAACATAAGGAGTTGGAGAAGCTTAGTGGTGGTAAAGAAGAGAGGAAAGTGATGTAATTCTATTTCAGAAGTATGTTTTTAAACACCTGTTTACTCAATGTGCACAATACATATACATACACAAAAAAAGGATAATGTAGATATATTGACAAAGTTGGAGACAGGATTCCAGGACTATTCAACACATTTGTTTTGCAAGCCTGAGAACCCAAGTCACATATAAAATGCCCACTTCAATGCCAAATGTTTATGGCAGCCTTCTTGAATTGTCCTATAATTTAGAGCCCAAGATACAGAGATAGGCTTCACTTGCCACAATAGCCTCATCACTGAACTTTGGATTCAATTGAGAGATCCTATCTCTCTTGGTTTTTTTTTTTTTTTAATAAGTTCTGTCTCTGTCTTCTTTTTTTATTTTTGTTTTTTGTTTTTTAATTTGATATATTCTTTTATTAATTTTTTATTGAGTAGCTTCTTCATTTACATTGCCAATGGTAAAACCTTTCTCAATTCCCCGCCTCCAAAAAGCTCCCCTCCCCAACGATTCCCTACACCTCCTCCCACCCCTGCCTCCATGTGTATGCCCCTCTACCCAATACAGTCCCACCTCCCCCACAACTTTCCCCTCCCATCTGTTTCCCTTCGTTGTGGCCTCTATTGAGCCTTTACCTGACCAAAGACCACTCCTCCTACTGATGCCCCAAAAGGCATTCCTCTGCCACATTTTTGACTGGAAGCATGTATACCCCTTGGTTGATGGTTCAGTCCCTTGGAGTCTTGGGGTGTCTGGGTGTCCGAAGTCATTGTTCTTCCCATGGGGCTATATACCCCTTCAGCTCCTCTGGACCACCCTCAAAATCCTCCATTGGGGACCCCAAACTCAGTCCAATAGTTGGTTGCTAGTTTCTGCCTCTGAATTTGTAAGGCTCTGTCATCAAAAGAAGAGGGACACTTCTTGCTGGTCAAAGGAAAAATACAACAAGAAGAACTCTCAATCCTGAACATCTATGTTCCAAATGCAAGGGTACCCTCATTCATAAAAGAAACTTTATTAAAGTTCAAAGCACACATTGTGCCTAACACAATAATTGTGGGTGACTTCAACACTGCAATTTCCTCAATGGACTGATCAGGAAAACAGAAACTGAACAGGGACACAATGAAACTAATTGAAGCTTTGGACCAATTAGATTTAACAGATATATATATAGAACATTCTATCCTAAAGCAAAAGAATATACCTTCTTCTCAGCACCTCATGGTACCTTCTCCAAAATCGACGATATAATTGGTCACAAGACAGACCTCAACAAATATAAGATCAAACTAATCCCATGCCTCCTATCAGATCACTATGGAGTAAAAGTGGTCTTCAATAGCAACAAAAACAACAGAAAACCCACATACACATGGAAACTGAACAATATTCTACTCAATGATAACTTGGTCAAGGAAGAAATAAAGAAAGAAATCAAAGACTTTTTAGAACTTAATGAAAATGAAGACACAACATCCCCAAATCTATGGGACACAATGAAAGCAGTGCTAAGAGGAAAACTCATAGCCCTGAGTGCCTCCAAAAAGAAAATGGAGAGAGCATACACTAACAGCTTAATGACACACCTGAAAGCCCTGGAACAAAAAGAAGCTATTTCACCCAGGAGGAGTAGAAGACAGGAAATAATCAAACTCAGGGCTGAAATCAATCAAGTAGAAACAAAGAGAACCATACAAAGAATCAACAAAACCAGGAGCTGGTTCTTTGAGAAAATCAACAAGATAGATAAACCCTTAGCCAGACTGACCGAAGGGCACAGAGACAGTATACAGATTAACAAACTTAGAAATGAAAAGGGAGATATAACAACAGAAACTGAGGAAATGCAAAAAAATCATTAGATCCTACTACAAAAGGCTATACTCAACACAACTGGAGAATCTGGAGGAAATATACAGTTTCCTAGACAGATATCTGACAACCAAAACTAAATCAGGATCAAATAGATCAACTAAACAGTCCCATAACACCTGAAGAAATAAAAAGGGTCATAGAAAGTCTCCCAACCAAAAAAAAGCATGGGACCAGATGGCTTCAGTGCAGAATCCTATCAGACCTTCATAGAAGCCCTAACACCAATACTCTTCAAACTATTCCACAAAATAGAAACAGAAGGAACTCTACCCAACTCATTCTATGAAGCCACAATTATGCTGATACCAAAACCACACAAAGATCCAACAATGAAAGAGAACTTCAGGCCAATTTCTCTTATGAATATTGATGCAAAAAGATTTAATAAAATTCTTGCCAGCTGAATTCATTTTTAATTTTTTTTCTGTTTTTTTAGGCTTTAATATTTTTTTATTCGATATATTTTTTATTTACATTTCGAATGATTTCCCCTTTTCTGGCTCTCTACTCCCCAAATGTCCTATAAGCCCTCTTCCCTCCCCCTGTTCTCCTATCCACTCCTTCCCTCTTCCCTGTTCTGGTATTGCCCTATACTGCTACACTGAGTCTTTCCAGAACCACGAGCCACTCCTCCATTCTTCTTGGACATCATTTGATGTGTGGTTTATGTTTTGGGTATTCCAATTTTCTAGGCTAATATACACTTACTAGTGAGTGCATACCATGATTGATCTTTTGAAACTGGGTTACTTCACTTAGTATAATGTTCTCCAGCTCTGTCCATTTGCCTAAGAATTTCATGAATTCATTGTTTCTAATGGCTGAATAGTACTCCGTTGTGTATATATACCACTTTTTTGCATCCATTCTTCTGTTGAGGGATACCTGGGTTCTTTCAAGCGTATGCTCTAAGATCAAAAATTGACAAATGGGACCTCATAAAATTACAAAGTTTTTGTAAGGCAAAGGACACCATCAAAAGAACAAATCAACAACCAACAAATTGGGAAAAGATCTTCACCAACCCTACATCAGATAGAGGGAAAATATCCAATATATACAAAGAACTCAAGAAGTTAGACCCCAGAAAACCAAATAACCATATTAAAAATGGGGTACAGAGCTAAACAAAGAATTTTCACCCAAAGAACTTTGGATGGCTGAGAAGCATTTTCAAAAATGCTCAACTTCATTAGTCATTAGGGAAATGTAAATCAAAGCAACCCTGAGATTTCACCTTACACCAGTCAGAATGGCTAAGATTAAAAATTCAGGAGACAGCAGGTGTTCCAAGGATGTGGAGAAAGGAACACTCCTCCACTGCTGGTGGGGCTGCAAATTGGTACAACCACTCTGGAAACCAGTCTGGCGGTTCCTCAGAAAACTGGGCATGCCACTTCCAGAAGATCCTGCTATACCACTGCTAGGCATATACCCAGAGGATTCCCCAGCATGTAATAAGGATACATGCTTCACTATGTTCATAGCAGCCCTATTTATAATAGCCATTTTGAATTTTGTTAATTTGGATACTGTCTTTGTGCTCTTTGGTTTGTCTGGCTTAGAGTTTATCTATACTGTTGAATTTCTCAAAGAACCAGCTCCTGGTTTTGTTGATTCTTTGTATGGTTTTCTTTGTTTCCATGTGATTGATTTCAGCTCTGAATTTGATGATTTCCTGTCTTCTACTCCTCCTGGGAGAATAGTTTTTTTTTTTTTTTTTTCATTCCAGAGCTTTCAGGTGTGCCATTAAGCTGCTAGTGCATGCTCTCTCCAGTTTCTTTTTGGAGGCACTCAGGGCTATGAGTTTTCCTCTTAGCACTGCTTTCATTGAGTACCAAAGATATGGGTATGTTGTGCCTTCATTTTCATTAAATTCTAAAACTTCTTTGATTTCTTTATTTCTTCCTTGGCCAAGGTATCATTTAGTAGAGCATTGTTCAGTCTCCATGTGTATGTGGGCTTTCTGTTGGTTTTAGTGCTATTGAAGGCCACTCTCATTCTTAGTCTCTTTTAATTCTTTGGTTTGAAAGTCAATTTTATCTGATATTAGAATGGCTACTTCTGCTGGTTTCTTGAGACCTTTTGCTTGTAGAATTGTTTTCCAGCCTTTTATTCTAAGGTAGTTTTTGTCTTTGACACTGAGGTATGTTTCCTAAATGCAGCAAAATATAGTGTCCTGTTTATGTATCCTGTCTGTTAGTCCGTGTCTTTTTATTGGGGAATTGAGTCCATTGATTTAAGAGATATTAAGGAATAGTGACTATTACTTCCTGTCATTTTGATGTTATTTTTATATTTGAGTGGTTATCTTCTTTTGTGTTTGCTAAAAGAAGGTTATTATTTTGCTTTTCCAGGGTGGAGTTTCCCTCCTTTTATTTGAGTTTTCCACCTATTATCCTTTATAGGGCTGGGTTTGTGGAAAGATATTATGTAAATTTGGTTTTGTCATGGAATATCTTGTTTCTCCATGTTTGGTGATTGAGAGTTTTGCTGGATATAGTACTCTTGGCTGACATTTGTGTTCTCTTAGGGTCTGCATTAGATCTGCCCAGGATCTTTTCCAAATTGACAAATGGGACCTCATAAAACTGCAAAGCTTCTGTAAGGCAAAGGACACAGTCAATAGGACAAAGCAGAAACCAACAAATTGAGAAAAGATCTTTACCAACTGTACATCCGATAGAGGGCTAATATCCAAGTATACAAAGAACAAAAGAAGTTAGTCTCCAGAGAGTCAAATAACCCTATTAAAAAATAACCCTATTAAAAAACAGGGAATTCTCAACTGAGGAAACTCAAATGGCTCTAAAGCACCTAAGGAAATGTTCAGCATCCTTAGTTATCAGGGAAATGCAAATCAAAACAACTCTGAGATTCCACCTTACACCAGTCAGAATGGCTAAGATTTTTTTTCAAGGAAACCAAAGGGCTGATGAAATGCATGGTTAGGTCTCTGGGAGATTTAGTCCAGGAATTGTCCATTAAGACTAACATCCAATGATTTATATCTTCAAACATCATTTCTTCTATAAAGAATGATCTTTTGAGCACAGAAACTTTTTTCTTGTCCATTACATTCACATGAAGTAAGAGAACACATGAGGTTGTGAAAGACTCTTCTAAAGAGAATGCCTAAGGATTGGGAAAGGACTATCTTTGAGGGTAAACCAATTGGTTACATTTTCTGCTGGAATGGTGGCTGTGGTTCTGAAACATGTGGAGCTAAAAAGAGCTTCTTAGAATGATTTAACCCACAGCTCTTTTTTAAAGTGTCTCATAATTATTTATCCACTGTGTGTGTGTGTGTGTGTGTGTGTGTGTGTGTGTGTGTGTGTTTGTGTGTGTAGTCAGAGAGAAGACAACTTACAGGATTCAAAAATCTGTTTATACCTTGTGAATCACAGGGATCCAACTTGGTTTGTTAGGTGTTTCCAGTTCTCTGATACCTATAATTTTTTAAAAAAAACTATTATTTTTTTGAAGATAAAAGAAAGTACATGCAGCTCTGTGAAATAAGACACAGTCATATTCTCCTTTACCCAGGACTCTAGAATGATAATGCTTGAATTCTTTCAAGCATGTGGTATAAGGTAGTGAGAAGGTATGTGAGAATCCATTCTATGCCAGGATGAGGATGTGCACTTGGATTCCAGCTCCCACCTAAAGACCTGGGTGTGGCCCCATGCACCTTTAATCACAACTGTTATGTGGGGGGCAGTTGGGGGACATGATTTTCTACTGTCTTTTCTCCTCTTACTTTTTAGTTTAAAGGATTTTAAATATTGTTGAGATTTAAATTATAATATGTTTTTCATTGTTCAAGCCTGTGACCACTTTATTTAGTCTTAAAGTCTGGAATTTTTCTCATTTTTTCCTACAAATTTTAAAGTTTAGCATTACAGCTTTATTTTTTATAACTCTTTTGAACTTAATATTTTACCTCTCATATAAGGCTTAAGCTGAAGTTCTGTTTTGCACAGACATTTATAACTATCCTTGTGTCAGTTACTGCAAGCCAGCTCCTTCTCTGAGAATCTGAAAGGTTGCATAAGCCCACCCAGAAACCCCAGTGCTGTTCCCAGTGGAGGGCAGATCCTATGACCCTTTTCTTTTTAAACTATTCTATCAAATTTGATTCTTGTCTTCTTAGACTAACCACAGTACAGTATGTATTCATAGAAACGAAGGCTGTGCGAAGAGATGCTTCACTAGCAATGCTGGCACAGAAAAAAACATCAGTGCAGAATTGCCAGCTTAATAAATATTTGGTTTCCTTTCCAGGAAAGAAAGCAGGACTTAAGTTTGTAAACATTGTGATCAATTGCAATGATCTACTCTAAAAAAAAAAAAAAAAAAAAAAAAAAAAGGAAGTAAAAGCCTCAACTTGTTTTATTGCAAGAATAATTTGAAATCTTTATTTACATTTCTGAAGTTACTAAATCTAATGCAGATGACATCCAGAGAGGCGAAAGTTCTGTCTCAATAGTGAGCTCAGAGTGACATAGGTTACAGGAGAGCTGTTAAACAGAGTTGCAAAATTTCTCCTTATTTATTGCATCTGGAAATCTCCTGTCAGATTCTTTCTTGTGAATGATGCTTGGGTCATCTTGCCTTTTTGAGAACAAGAAAATAGGATCAAATCTACCTGAGAAGTTTTAATGTTCTAGCATGCAAACGACCAGGCTTGGCTATAAAGCCCTAAGATATTCTGACAGTGGCTTTCTGATTTCCAAGTACATCTCTAAATTATGTTTCCATACTCTATGATAAATCTGTCATACATGATAGACAGATGTATATGCAAGGGATTGGCTAGGAACTGGTGAAAGCAAAGATTCTATAACTGGAACAGCAGTGATGAGCAGAGATGATGGAGACTGTGGAACTCAAAACACACAGTCAGGATTCACCAATGTACAGATAAGTGATATAAAGGATAGCACATTGGCATCTCAGTGATAGTCAATCGTCTGTACATCCAATCCACCATAAACAGATAATATTTTAATGCGTTTGTGCTGCATAAATTCAGATTTTATCTTAATCATTTGTTACATAATATGGCATCAATGTAAGTTTTAAATCATATTGGGTGTTGTAATTATCATAGTTTTGTTCCTTATTGCTGTGACAATATATACTAGCAAAAAGTGGTATATGGGAGAAAATTATTTCAGATCATAATTTTAGTTTTCATTCCAATCTTTGCAAGGAAGCCAAGGCAGGAAACCTCAAGCATCTAGTCAAAATACATCTACAGTCACAGGGGAGAAAATAAATGCATGCTCGATGTCTTCTACTGCTTAGCTTGTTCTCTACAGTGTAGTACAGGATCCCCTAGCCTAGGGAATGGTGTGACCGACAGGATCTGGGTCTTCCCACATCAAATAACACAACCAAGATAATCCACCCATGATGTGCCCATGGACCTGTCTGATCTAGACAGTCCCCAAATGAGACTCTTTATGATTTTAGGCTGTCTCAAGGTGACGATTAAAGCTAACCATCCCTCAAAATAATATCAAAATAATTTTGAAGATATAAGAGAAGGCTTATAGGTTAAAGAAAAACTTTTCACCTTTTTTTTATTCGCTATATTTTTTATTTACATTCCTAATGATTTCCCCTTTCTAGACCCCCACTCCCCGAAAGTCCCATAAGCCCCCTTCTCTCCCCCTGTCCTCCCACCCACCCCTTCCCACTTCCCTGTTCTGATTTTGCCAAATACTGCTTCACTGAGTCTTTCCAGAACAAGGGGCCACTCCTCCTTTCTTCTTGTACCTCATTTGATGAATGTTTTTCTCTCACCAATATTTATGTTGTATTAGATGGATTTATCTGTCTGTGTATATATAAGAAATTCTAAGTCATTTGGTAAAACTATTCTTGGTGTCTCAAAAAGATTAAAACTGTTTTACAAAAAAACATTTTAAAGCTTCTTTGAATACTAAAGGAAGCATACCTTCCTTGAATACTAAAGGAGGATTACCCTCCTGATGAGGTAATGTGAATTTAGGAAAATGAAAAAAAAAAAGACTAGCTTTCAAAAACAGTTTTTCTGTTTGTTTGCTTCAAATAGAAATAAACACAATTATAGCAAGAAATTTAACTCAAAAAAAAGAAAGAAATTTAACTTTAGGCCATTTAGAGACCTAAAAAATTAAAGCAGGCAAAAGTAAAGTAGAATACAGCTCATGGAATAAACAGCGTCTCAGATAGACTGTGATGAGAAAGCTAAAATACCGACAATGTACGGTAGGTGATCCTCCACTGAGGCCATGGACAGTGTGACCTTCCGCACACTGCAGCCGGCCTGTTTCATGTTTCTGTAGGCTCACATGGGTCTTTGCAATATTCCTTGAATGATGTGTTGGGAATGCAAACCATATTTCCTTAGTGCATACCTCAGGCTTTTCATCACTCACAGTAAAATCAGTTCTGCCAGTGGCCTTCCCACGCTTTCTTCAGCCGTGGACTCTAATTTACCTCTGGCCTCATCTCTTGATCTCTTCAACTTTGTTATATTATCTCACCTTTCTACTTGGCCTGTTCTCAGCCCCCAGATATCCCCTTGACTCATTCTCTTGTGCCTCCAGACACCCATCTCTCACAATACCGATGCATTCCTGTGTCATAATCCACAGAACCTGCTACCTAAGCTCACTTCCACCCAACTTTGCTTTAGTTTTTCTCTTTGATATTTTCTAAAACCTAACACCGAATATCTTATACCTTTCATCTCTCAGAGACCAGATATCTAAAATTAGCAACTCTGAGTAAAACCAGAGTGCTATCTGTAAGACCGAATGCCCTTAGAGGCTGTGCTATAAAAACATTTCTCCACTCTTCCAGGCTGTGGCTGCTGCTGACATTATGGTCACATAACACTAAGGTCTGTGCCCTTCAGTACCCTGCCTCTCTCCTTTGTATGTGAACTTTCTCTGAAAAGGACAGTTGTGTGCCTTTTTGGAAAAGAACCAGAATGGCATAAAGATCATCCAGAACTGTTTCATTATCTCAAGAATCGTAACTTAGCCTCATTTACAAACATGGCTTTTCAGATAACATTTATAGTTTCCTGCAATTAGAGTATGCATTTGTTTGTGTGATCATTTTTTAGTCTACAGCCTGTCTTTTAAGGATTCATATCTTAATAGCTTTCTCTCTCTTTTATCTTTTTTCTTCCTCTTTTCAAACCTATAACCTACTTCTTAGCAAGCCCTTTACCCCTAATATTGTTGTAGCTATCAACACATTATGCCTGCTCTCAGCATTTTTGCTATTTTTGCAATTTTATGTGCATTTGCTGGTCAAAGTGTCTATTTATGTCTTCTGAGGAACAGGATCCTAGACTCTAGGAATCTAAGAAAGGAATTGCATTCTGTTCCTATAACTTTCTCTCTTGTGATAGAGATGGATAGTTGAAAAATCATTTGCAAAGAAGAGTGTCTGACATACATAGACACATGGGTGATGTGCAGTTGTTTAATGAAAAAAATTATTGATTATTGGTGATGAAGAATTGAATAAGTTAGCAAAAAGCTTGTCTTGTAAACAAGAAGACCAGTGTGTGATCAGAGTCCACATAAGAAGCAAACAAACAAACAGCAGCCACTGGGTTTGGTGCCACGCATGCCTGTCATTCTAGCACTGGGGATGGAGACATAGGTGGATTCCAAGGGAGTATCTGGCCTACTTGGCAAATTCTAGTCCTATCTCAAAATAAAACAAAACACAAAACAAAAAACAAATAAGCAAACAAAAAAACCAAACCAAAATGTCTATCTTATAAAGGTTTTCTATTGCTGTGATAAAACACTGTGGCCAAAAATCAACTTGAGAATAATAGGGTATATTTTATCTTACAGCTTATAGTTCACAATCCATAAAAGTCAGAGTAAGAACTCAAAATAAGAACCTGGAGGCAAGAATTGATGCCATGGGAGGTTACTGTGTAGTGGCTTGTTCCTCATGGCTTGCTCAACCTTCTTTTTTGTACCATCCAGGATCATCTGCTCTACCACCCTCAATGGTCTGGGTCCTCACACATCAATCATCAGTCAAGGAAATGGATTTTCTACCAGTCAGTCTGGCAGAAGTCTTTCCTCAATTGAGTTTGCCAAATGATTCTAACTTGTGTCAAGTTGATGTTAAGATAGCCAGCTCAGTGTCTGAAGGACAACCATGATTGACTTTTTAGTTTCATGAGTATACCCACACTCAAATACAGCTACATGCACATGTGGACTCACATCACAAATACCATATATAAATGAATCTCCTCTAATCCTTAAAGATGAGCAAAATAATAATAGGTTCAATATGTTTCAAGTTATTTCCAACAGGAGAAACACAGAGCAAGCTCACTGTTCTCAGAAATAATGGTATGTTCCTCTCTCTCTCTCTCTCTCTCTCTCTCTCTCTCTCTCTCTTCTCTCTCTCTCACACACACACACACACACACACACACACACACACACATACACACACACACACACACACACACACACACACACACACACACACCCTGAACACTATCAATGTAGCTCTCCTCTCTCCTTCAGTGCCCTATGGGGCAAAACTACCTTGTTTCCTCAGTTGACAAAAAAAGAACTTGATGACAGGAGTAAATTTTATTGGAATTTTATGTCTTATATAATTACATATAAGAAGAGCATATTCTTCAATCAAACTTATAAAACAAGCTTAGTATTACTGAAAACAAGCATAGGAGATACTTTTGAGGTACAAAAATCAGTTATTATTATTATTATTATTATTATTATTATTATTATTCACCATGATGCTGCTGCTGCTAGAAGAGGATTCTACTCCCTAATCTTTTCCATGCTTTGGGAAAAAAAAAAGAATAAAAATAACAACAACAAAAAAAGAAAACCATTTTTTACTTTTCTTCACATTTTTTTCTCTTTTTTTTGTTCGATATATTTTTTATTTACATTTCAAATGATTTCCCCTTTTCTGGCCCCCCACTCCCCGAAAGTCTGGAAAGCAATGGACAGAGATAAATCACCAGCCCTCCCCACCCACTGCTCTGCTAATTCAGAATGAATTGGATTTACACAAGCAACAGGACTTAAGCAAAATTGTTCCCATGGTTACACAGAAGGCTTTCTAAATGTAGTGCTGGATGCAGGCAGCCAAAATGACTTGACTGTTTATGTTAAATATGAAGTCTATTCCCTATTGAAATGTAATGATCTACTATCTGCATTTTAGCAGCTTGCTCCCTGATAGAATTAACATTTTGAATACATTTTGAGAGATAATTTGCTTTAGAAATTGGTAAGTATTCACTCATATTTATTTGATCTCATCTGTATATAAGATGAATGTGTTTCCCATGTACCATCAGAAACTTGATCTATAAAATTATCCTCATTTCTGGGCCCTCAAGTACCCAATGAATTCTATTATCTTTTTGTAAGTTATCTTGTACAGATGTTAGACCTAACACTTGGCAAGAGAGATCAAATAAAAAAGGGACACACTCCTTTCCCATTTATAACAGCTAGGCAAAATCAAGAGTATCGTGGGAGACATATTTTGAGCCAATGCCATGGTTCTTAAACTTCCAACAGGGGAACAGTTCAGATAGGGCGCAGTCTACACTGTTACTTCCCCTTTGGCTGCTCTGGGATTAAAAATAAGACAATTTCTGTGTTAGGCAAAGCCAGTAGGAATTTGAGCTTGGAAAGATATACTCTGAGTGTTTCACCTGATACCATTTAAATTCGGTATATAAGGACAGTTCTTGATTTCTGCTAGATGGAATCTCCCTTTCAGCATGAGCAGAAAAAAAATGGTCATCAAATGACAATTGCTTCTATTTATTTAGTTGAATTTAATGAACCGTATAGTTTGGGTAGATTAAAGGAACTATGGATATGAGCACAAAATCCAGATGCAAACAGTTCTTGGCAAAGTAATAGAGTTGGGTGATAAAGTACATTATTTTGAAAAGTGTTTCTTCTCAGCTACATGTGCTCATTTCTGCCACTGTACACCCTCACACTCATTCCTCTGAAAGTCTCCACTGTGATGTTTCTTCTCTTATTCTTCTACAAAATTCAAATTCCTTATCTGCTTTCTCTTCCTTGAAGATGCCAAATCAGAACTAATGTTTTTATAAATTTTCTATGATTCCTAAGTATGAACCTTTGGGAGTCAAATTGTGTGAAATTCAAACTGCAACACATTTAAATCTTGAAGTGCAAACTTATCACAACTTCTACAGACTTTCTTCGTATGAAACAAAACTTTTTCTTATAAATCACAAAACTGACAAATTGGACATCCAGCAATAATTTAATTTTAATTTATCTCTTTAGATCAATGTATTCAACAAACTTGAGAATTGTCATCTGCAAAAATTTATTTTGTACTGGAAAATGGAAATATATTCATCACATACTGATCTGCTTGTCAGGTTAATATCCACACTCAAATGACCTGTTGAAGTCCTAATTAGTCATTCTTGAAGTAGGTCATTTTGATCACTGTTTTGACCTCCCTTCCCAGGTGAAGATTCTGTCTCCCTTTGCATTTCCTACTTCCTATCACCTGCATCCTGCTATTCTTCTCTCAGGCCCCTAACCCCTGCTCCATACACTCCTATGGTTCCTTTTTATATTTTTAGTTTCTGTGGTTACTCCATGTTATAAACTCACATCTGAATATTTGAAGCTAGAAACCACAGGTGAAAGAGAACACAGGGTGTTTATATTTCTGGGTTTGGGTCACCTTATTCAATATAATTTTTCCTAGGACTATCTGCTAACAAATTTCATAGTTTCCTTTTTCATTTCACTGTCCACATGTGCCACATTTTTATTATCATTCATCTGGTGATGGACATTTACGTTGTTTCCATTTTCTTGTTATTGCCAATAGGATGGCAATGGATGTGGCTGAGCATGGATCTGGGGAGTACGCTGTCTACCTAGGTTACATAATACATTTATTTTTAGATATTTTATTTTTGCTTGTTTGTCTTTTAGGAATTTTTTGTTCATTTACTGTGATGCTTTGAATATGCTTGGCCCAGGAATGTGGCCAACCATCTATTATGAGGTATGGCCTTGTTGGAGTAGGTATGGCCTTGTTGGAGTAGGTGTGACCTTGTTGGAGGAAGTGTGTCATGTGGGGGTGGACTTTGAGACCTTCCTGATAACTGCCTGGAAGATGGTCTTCTTCTGTTCGCCTTTGTAACAAGATGTAGAATTCTTAGCTCCTTTTCTAGCATCAGGTCTGCCTGGATGCTGCCATGCTTCCTGCCACGATGATAATGGACTCAACCTCTGAACCTGTAAGCCATCCTCAACTAAACTTGTAAGAGTTCCCTTGACCATGGTGTCTCTTCTCATCATGGAAAACACTAAGACAATTAGTCTTTTCTGTATTGACTTCCACATTCCCTTAACAGTGAGTAAGGATTCCTCTAATTCTACTACCTTACCAGCATCTACTGTCAGCTGTTGATCTTAGCCATTTTGACTGGAGTGAGATGAAACATGAAAATTGTCTTAATATACATTTTCCTAATTGTTATGGATGATAAACTCTCTTTAAAGTATTTCTTAGCTCTTTTTACTTTTTATATTGAGAACTCTGCTTATATATCTACCCAGTTCTAAAATTGGGTTTTCTTGACTCAGTCTATTAGTTTGTTTTATATTCTGTATATTAATTTTCTGTCAGATGTATAACTGGCAAATATTTTTTGCCATCTTGGAAGTTTCCTCTTTACTTGACTGACTGTATTCTTAGTTATAAAAAAGTTTTGTTTGCCTCTCAGAGATTGAAGTTTCTATCTTTGCTGAAAATACTGCATTCTTAAGACACAGTACACTTGGATGATGATACAATCTGAATCTAACCTGAAACCCTGCAGTCTGCTTTCCATGATTCCATAAAATACTGTGCATGCAGAAATAGAGGGAAAAATTTATAGTCTTATCCAGCTGTGATATCTATGAACCATAACATGACCAACATAGAATGATAGGTATAAAGTTGCAATAAAGAGCCCTCACATTTTAGTGTAACCAATGATTGGCCTTAAGATCTACTCAACAAGAGGAAAATCATGTGTGGCATTAGGAATGTAGCCAATTTTCTAGGGCTACTGGCATCCTGATCCTGATAGTAAAGAATCTATTAGTGCTACTTTGCTAAACAAGTATAAATAATTCTTATCTATAATCTAAATCTCAGATAAGGATAGCTACCATCCCAGCCCTGATCAAAGAATCTCCTCTTTCTAGCATGTAGACTATCACAGAAAACCACAAATAAACACAATGCAAAGATCAATAGATGATGGGTAGTCCACCCTAATGAACACACACACACACACACACACACACATACATCACAGTTCTTCTATGGCTCAGCAAACATTGAGGAAGGGGGACTGGAAAACATGTAAGAGCCAGAATATCAGGATTATGCTGCCAAGCATACTTTCTAGGAATGGAATAAACAAGAATGGATCAATGGCAATATCAATAAGCATGTTAACATAGAAGGGAGCAATTTCAGAGGATCTTACTCATAAATCAAGAACTACAGGCAAATAATGACTTCTGGAAAAGGTAGAATTAGCCTTTCCTGGAAAAGAGCTTCTTTATAGGTTGTTCAGAAACAGTTGTCAGGCTTGAAATCATATACATACAGATAATAAAAATGGACTTAGTATGCTGTCTTTATGTATTTTGCATAGATACACACACACACATACACACACATACACACACCACCACCATCACCACCACCAACAGCAACAATGAAAGAAATAATCCTACCCATTTCTGAGAGGGAATCATAGAAAGGAGGACCTAGAGAGAAAAGGGAAAGGATGACATAATTCCACTGTACCTAAAAAATCTTAAGAAAGCATAAAATAAGTAAATTTTAAAACTAATAAAAAGAACTTAGGGTTGGGAGTCTAGTTCAATAGATACAGTACTTTTCTGCCTTATGGGAAACTTATGATTTATTGCCATAGCCACAGACTAATTTTATATCAAGTTTATCTTCATGCAAGTTATTTTTTTCAAAGTCAAGTCTTCATACAGGCCCCAGCTATATAAGCTACAGAAGAAATTCTATAGGGATGGTTTGGGTGAAAGACAGGTGCTGAGAATTCTGAGTAGAGCAGTGTGCTGCTGAGAGACAATTACAGAAAATGTCACACATTTGACATTATGGAATCATGAACAGGAGTGCTCTGCCAAGTCCATCAACTACATCATTGTGACTGCAAGAGACAGATCGTATCTTTGGAACCAAGTGCCAAAAAGAACAGAGGTCTACAAAAATAAAGCTGTTTTTCCAGGAAAAGATGAGCCATTTTTCTATCCTAAACTCACGATTTCAAATGCAAACAGAAATGCTCATTTACACAGTAATTTGGAATCCCATACGTGTTCTCTCTATTCTTATTTCCTTACCATTTTTAAGGGAGGAGTATGAAGTGGGGGAGGGGTATTGAGACTTTAACACAAAGTTCCAGACAGATTTTAAAGCAATGACTACACAATTTAGGAGAGTAAATAACATTTTACAGAACAGAAACAGCTAATTTCTTAGGTCTGATTTTCAGAGTTCCCATCTAGCAATCCATGCACAACATAATGTGAGATGTATTTAAATAACCTAAAATAATCTCACCAGGCCTGAACTATGATGACTTTCCTGTTTTTCCTACTTGGAACACTTTCACTAGTACACTTGGCACTCATGGCTTTTATTTTGTATCGAGTACTTATTGTCTGAAGTGATGCTGGGGGAGGGAACCACAGAATAGAGTACTGCTGTGAGCTCCTGACACAGGGTGAATTGCTGCATGCTGCATCCTAGCCGTGCTAGCCACAATTCCTGTGTTCAGTGCAGAGCTCACTGCAGAAAGCACACACTACCCCCATACTGCATTTTTGTCTAACAGACATTCTATAGAGGGTGATAAAAATGCAAGCCTTTCTTGTTTTGTTCAAAAAGAAAGGCAGTGGAATATGGTAGAGCTAGTGTTCATAATACCACTCTATAGGCATACTTTTTAATACCCATGTTTGAATGCCTGCTTATTATTTCTTTAGTGAAAAATATGTTGAGAGAATAGACAACCTGAGACAAAAAATGAAAAAAATTATCTGCATATTTATCTAAATTGTCAGGGATGCAAGTTTACTGCAGACAAACCAAAATCCTCTAGGGTAGGTAGGTAGGTGGGGCAAAATCTATCTTATAAACATACTAGGGATTAACCAAGAAAGAATGGATTAAAAAAAAAAGCACCTTATACTTTTTTACAAAGCAAGGTTAAAGAAAAACATCAAGTCTCGATTTGTGATTACTCTAAAGCACATTCCTATTCAACACAGCACAACACAGCAGGGGCGGGGGTGGGGGGCGGTTGCTGCTTGGAGACATTTGCATGAGTACTGTAAGAGAGCCTAGGTAGACATCGTTCCCCACACAAAACAAGGAGGACATTTATTTCTCATTACTATACAGAGACAAATGCATGTGCAATTTGAAATTCTAAAAATATAAAAAAAATATTTGTAGTTATCTTTCATTGTTAATAGTACCACTATCTGCACATGTCAGAGACCCTGATATGGAATGTGATAATATTTGTCTCCAACCTACACATACTCTTCTGCATGCTTTAAATCATTTCTAGATTTCATGTGATATCTATTACAATTAAATGCTGTGTAGATAGTGTTACACTGTACGGTGTAGGGATAATGGCCTGAAAAACATTTATTTTGCATTGTGTATGCTCAGCACCATGAGTGAAAGTTATTTTCAAACAAGTTGTGAATTAAAAGGGCTGAATGCATACATACATTGAATGTGACTATCCGAAACAGGCTCAGGTGTTTGAACCCTTGCTCCCCACTGGTAGTGCTATTTTGGGAAAGTTATGGAACCTTCAGGAGGTGTTGCCACACTGGAGAAAGAGAGTCACCATTGGGGTTAAGCCTTTGGGATCTCCAGCCTACACCCTCCCCCCCTTCATTGGTTCCTGAGCACAGATGCAGCGTGACCAGCTCACCTCTATTACACTTTTCCCTGCCTGTTGCTTGCTTGCCAGGGTCCCACAGTTTGGTACATCGCTTCCATTTTGCTCTGAATGTGACAGTTACAGTAACTATTGAAGTTTGGCTTCTAGAAGTAAATTAACTAATTTTGCTTGATTACCCCTAGCAGTTGCCAACCTCAAACAAAAATGAACCCTTTATTCTTCTTCCTACCCCGGCTGGTAAGTGGATGCTGGCCTTTGACTCTTGAAAAGACAATGTCTACAGACTCCTCCACATACAAAAAAGAACTTGCCCTTTCAAAAGCCACTCCTTTCCTTGTCTGTTTTTCCTAATCCTAGTACCTCAGACATAATTTTATTGTACATTGTATAATTCAAATGTTGATTTTTATGCCCTCATATCTGGTTGCAATCCTTCTTAAGTATCTCCTACTTCAATGTTGTGCAAGCTTTGCTCTTGCTTTATTCTGATTTGTCAATAAAAGCTGATCGGTCAAGGGAGGGGAAGAAGAGGGAGGAAGTGAAGAAGAGACCTTGAGAAAACACCTGGAGCAGAGAGTGTCAGATCAGTACTAAAATGCAAGTACCTCAGAGATTTTGGCTAGGAGGTACCCGGATTAGGTTAAAGTATTAAACTAGAGTAATACTGCCCAGTTGTTGTGCCTTAAAGCTTGATAAACAAATATAGTGCAGTCTCAATTGTATGGCAGGTATAGAAAAGCAAAAACTGCAACAAATCTTTTATCAAAAAGCTATGAGCATGGCCCTTTCACCACCACGTCTTCTTTACCATGATGATGTAATAATGCAGCTTGAGTATAAACAAGAATAAATGTTTCTTTACTTATATTGGGTTTTTTTTTTTTTTGTCAACTATAGAAAAAGGAGGATCACAAGGTATTTCAAGATCATTCTTAACTACCTAGGGAGTTCAAGAACCACCTAGGCAGTCTGAGACCCTGTCTCCAAAACCAAATCAGACCAAACCAAACCAACAAACTTCATTTCACTTCAATTTTGCTTGATTATTTTAAAATGCAGTTTTGCTTCTATAGCACATTCCCTGAACTCAACATCCTCCTAGCTCAATTCAGCCTTCTAAGTACTGGAACTATAGGCAAGTATTATCACATTTCGATTAAACATATTTTTAAATGTCTAAACAGTAAAATGAACAGTTTGGGATATCTCAGCTACACTGGAAACTTGTAAAAATTTCCTTTTCTAAAAAAGAGTTTTCATGATCCACGTGGAATTTGCAGACATCCTGACAGTCCTGTGAAAGAGTTCTCCATGGATGGTGCTAAGGACAAGGATACTCGGCCATGGGATTGATTCTCTCATACCAACTTTTAACAACAAGGAACATGACTGAGCAGCATTCTTTTCTAGTGCACATGTGTTTGAATGTTTCTCTTCAGCATGACTTTTATAGCTTCCTTTTGCCGCATCCACTCATAGGACCTGGTCATAGCTTTCTATTCAGTGCAGCTGTTTTTCAAGGTAACCTGTATTGTTATTAATCACACACAAGCTGTCCTATTACGGTAGGTGTTCATTTGGGACCATCTGGTTGAGGAGAATATCACAGGAAGAATAAATTACCAATAATACCAAAACATGTGGAAGTTCAACTTTTTATTGCTGAGTATATAAACATAGTGATGTAGGTGATATTGCATAAGCAAAGCTATAAGTGGACATATATTTTTTTTAAAATACATATTTCTATGTGAGTTTATTTTTACTTTCTACTATAGACTGCAATATAAGTGATTTTTAGTTTTAGCAATAATAGCTAGAATGAGTTTGGTCTTTTACTGAGAAGTTTGAATGGATCTATGGACTGAGTATTAGTTCATTTATACTTCACCACAAGCCCACAGGGCACAATTTATAGACTAAGAGACTAGAAAAATTAAGTATTTTGCCAAAAATTTGAGAGTTATTAGGAGAAAAACTCCACAGATAGACTTGAGCTTAAGGACCGCACAGTCAAATGCTTGCAAAGCCAATGCAGAATGCAGAAGATTTCAACATTCCTCATCCCTAGCAGTGATGTTGATGTCTGTCTCCTAGATCTTCCCAGACAAAGCACTTTTCTAACACTCAGCACTGGTTTAAGGGAACTGAAATCCCTATGAGGAAGCTCTTTGAAATCACAGAAACAGTACGGGAATGCTGCGCAAGGCCCAGGCTCTTTCCTGACTGGACAGGATGAGCAGAGGAAAGCTGGAGTGTTTCCCAGCTGAAAGGGAACCAGATTTCCACTGTGTACGGCTTTATTCTCTTTGAAGTGAATTCCCAGAAAAGGAGGCACACCCATTATAAGCTTACTTATCAAACACAACCCGAAGTCAACAAGGAATGCTTCAGGGAGTGCCCACTATTGGAGACTGGATTGCACATCCTCTGTTTCTTTCTTAGAGAATAGAATCACACATTTCATATAACTTCAGGAATATTGACTAATCTAGGGGCATAAAGTATCTCAAATTATAGAGAGGATAATCTAAGAAAAAGCAGGATCAGCTTTAGTGAGCGCTTGATCCCAGCACAGCTGAGGGATTAGTTGGTCTGTTCTTTCAATCAATATGTCATATAGATAATCTTTATTTTGTGATGTCATTCATTTCCAATGAAGGGAATATTTTATCACTAATTCTGCAAGTCAATGATTTGTTAGCTACCAACATATTCTTAAATCTGAAGAAATGTATTTAAAAAATAAATAAAAGAGTCCTCTCCCAAACAAACAAAACAAAACAAAACAAAAAAACAAAAACAAAAAAAACCAAAAAAAAAACACCTGTCCAAAAATTATCTTTTATGGGAGTTTATTTTCAACCATGAATGAATATTTTCCCCCTGCCATAATTAAACTAAGTCAAATGTCAAGGAAAAATCAACTGTGATCACTGCCGCCTGTGTGAGAAAGGTTTGTCCTCAAAGATCTAAGAATATAGGGAAGGCATGGTGTTCACATGCCTGGAGAGAGACACAAAGTGATAAGACCTGTCATTTTCCTGACTCATTAATTACCACCTAGTGGCCTTAGTAGTTCTATAAGTACTAAACCAGAGGGCCAGAATGATGACTTGTTGCATAAGAGCACTGGCTGCTCTTCCAGAGGATCTGGATTCTATATCTAAAACCTATATAGCTACATACAACAGTCTCTAACTCCATTCCTAGATATCCAATGTTTTCTTCTACCTCCTCCCTCAGGTACCAAGCACCCAAGTGATGCATTGAAATGCATTCAGGCCAAATACCCATACATACAAAATAAACAAAATTTTAGAATGTACTGCATAGAGCAGCAATTTCTTTTTCTATCTACTCAGAGGGTCATTATTTCTTCAGATTTTTAGACAAGTAAGCATGTTCAAACCAACCAGGAGTGAAAATGTGACTTTACCTGGAAGTCTGGCCTTCTCTTTTCCTGTGCACCAACTGCTTCATAATACACTGGAGACCAAAGCATGCCACTGTTAACTCCTCATTTATTAAACCTTCAGGCCTTCCCTCTCTCAAATGCCATGGGGTTACAGCAGGTCTGATCAGCATGTTTTAGTTTGCCCTTTTCAGTAAGCTGTTGGCTACTGTAGATTTAATGCAAAAGGCAGTTTTTAAAAGATCCTGCATCCTCTCCCTCTGCTTCTATCCCTTTGAAGAAATGGTACAGTGGATCTCTGCTTAAGTGCTTTCTATAGTTGCTGTCTCTTTTTAAAAGTCCTTTGGAAGAGTTCGCTTATACAGTTTCACATGTCTTTTATGTACAAAAACACAAAAAATAAATGGGCATAATTAATATCTGAATACTTACTACTTTTACTTCTCAGTATTACTGAACCAGCCTCTGGATGATATGTACTATGCCCTAAACATTGTCCACCTTTCCAGGATTCCTGGAAAGGACTTGCCTTCTGTCCACATTGTTGACTTTTGGTTAAGTAGAGTCCTCTACTGTCTTTCTCCATATCCTCCCTCCTATGGATGCCTATGGCCTAGGTAATTGCTATCATTTCTGTGGCAGTCCGTATTAAATCTCAGATGAGTTTTAAGGTCCAGTTTGAAGCTTTGAGCTCCAAATTTTTATAACAGTTCTACACTGAAATCTCAACTCATATATATAAAGTTTACAAATTTCTCATCACTCGAAGACTCAGTATTTTCTCTGTATTTTACAAATGAACAAAATGTACTACCACTCAGATAGCTGGTCAGGTAAAGGTTGTATTGATTACTCCTGATTTCTCTACGTCTTTCACTTTTCCTCATGCTTTTTACAATACTTTTCAGCTCTTCCAAAAATATATTCTCACACCCATCTCTTGAGAAGACTGATTAGTCACTGGTAAGATTCAAGTCACATCCTATCTGCTCATAAGCTCCTCAAATAGCCTCTAAGGTGGTTTATATCTTTTCAGTATTGCCTTTGAAAATCAGAATAACTAAATCAACAAAAATCATGTATGGGATGATGCACCATTGCTCCTGCAGCTTAGAACTTCTTCCATCATGTCTTGTAAAACAAACAAACAAAAAATCCTTACTGTGCCCAGCAAGTCCCTGCCTGTTCAATTGCTTACTCTGCTGTATCTACCTCAACCTACTTATTTAGGTATATGATGTCAATCACAACTTTACTGCCTCTCCTCCCAGAGTTCTCTCTGCTCGCTACTCTCCCCTTCTATCACCATGTAGTCCAAAATCCTTCACACCATGCTGGCCTTTACTGTAAAGCAATCTCTCAGATTTTTCTCTGCCCTTGTCTTCACAAAGACTTCTTCCCTCGTCAGTTAGCCTCAAACTCACATGCCCTCTTTCATATCATTAGTAACTACCCAGAAATATAATATTATTACACTCCTGCATGCCTGCCTCCTCCACTAGGACCAAAGCTCATTTGAACTAACAACTTTATGTTGTCTGGACAAAGATCCCTCCACCAGGAATACTGTCTAAGTGGCTGGCTGGAATCCCAGGTAAAGATGATGATATCCATTATGTAAACTCATCTACAAACCACTTGTTTTTTTCCTTAGCTCAGCTAACATTCAAAAATGGTTGGAAATAAAGAATATATCGAATAAATAATAATAATAATAATAATGATGATGATGATGATGATGGTTAGAACTGGAAAATATCATCCTAAGTGAGGTAACCCAATCACAAAAGAATACACATGGGATACAGTCACTGATAAGTGGATATTAATTAGCCCAGAAGCTCTGAATACTCAAGACACAATTAACATATCAAATGGTTCCCAAGAAGAAGGAAAGAGAGAGGTCCCTGGTCTTGGAAAAGTTTGATCCAACATTTTAGGGGAGTACCAGGACAGAGAAATGGGAGGGGTGATTGGGGAATGGGCGGAGAAAAGAGAGCTTATGGGACTTATGGGGAGAGGGGAAACAGGAAAAGGGAAAGCATTTGGAATGTAAACAAAGAATATAGAAAATAAAATTAAAAAATAAATCCAAATATAAATAAAAAAGATGAGAGAAAAGCAAGCAGATAGATCTATGCTGTTACAAAAGGAATTCTTCCAAAAAGTCTGAGTAGACTGATTTGTTTTTAATGTTTCAAAACTTGGGTTTGTACTGTCCCTTATTTATGTACAAAGAATCTCTTTTTCATTTTGTCCAAATCTTTGGATATATTATAGTCTTCTGCATGCCAACCTCCAATGAGACCACCACCATTTGGTGACGATGCTTTCCTTTTTCCAATGTGTATTTTTGGATTCTTTACTTAAAAATCAGGTATTTATAGGTGTGTGTCCATTTTATGCAATTTTGATTGCTATAACAGTAAAGTTCAGCTTGAAATCAAGAATAGTGATACTTCCAAACATTCTTTCATTTTGCAGTATTGTTTTGGTTATCATAAGTTTTTGCTTTTCCATATGAAGTTGCGTAATATTCTTTCAAGGTCTGAAAAGACTTGTGTTGGGATTTTGATGGGGATAGCACTGAATCTTGTATGATGGACATTTTTACTCTGTTAATTGTACTGATTCATGAGCATGGGCGATCTTTACAGTTTTTGACATTTTCTTTAATTTCCCTTATCAACGATGATAAGTTGTTATGATACAGGAATTTCACTTGCCTACTTAGAGTTACCACAAGATATTTTACATTGTTTATGACTATTGTAAAGGGTGTTGTTTTCCTGTTTTCTTAGCCTGTTTATTATTTGTATGGAGGAGGGCTACTGATTTTTTTTTTTATTTAATCTTGTATCTATACACTTTCCTGAAGGTGTTTAATCAGCTATAGGAGTTCCCTACTAGAATTTTTGGTGACACTTATGTAGACTACCATGCCATCTGCAAATAGCAATACTTTGACTTCTTCCTTTCCCATTTTTATCGCTTTGATCTCCTTCAATTGTCTTATTGTTCTAATTAGAACTTCAATACTATATTGAGTTGATAAGGAAGGAGTGAACAGCCTTGTCTCTTCCCTGATTTCAGTGGAATTGCTTTGGGTTTCTCTCTATGTAATTTGATATTGACTATAGGCTTGCTGTAAATTGCCTTTATTATGTTTAGGTATATACCTTATGTTCTGATCTCTCCAAGACTTTTATTCTAAAGGCATGATGGATTTTGTCAAAGGCTTTTCAGCATGTAATAAGAATGATCGTGTTTGTGTGTGTGTGTGTGTGTGTGTGTGTGTGTGTGTGTGTGATCTCTTTCAGTTTGTTTATATGGTAGATTACATTAGTGGATTTTCCTATGTTGATCCATCCTTGCATCTCTGAAATGAAGCCTCCTTGGTCATGTGGATGATCTTTTTGATGTGTTCCTGGATTTGATTTGCAAGTATTTTGTTTAGTATTTTTACATCTATATTCATGAGTGAAATTGGTCAGCTTTTTGAAACAATGACATCATAAAATTTTCAGGCAGATGGCTGGAACCAGAAAAAAAATCATCCTGAGTGATGTAACCCATACCCAAAAAGACAAAAAATGCTTCATACTTACTTATAAATGGATATAAGCTGTAAAGTAAATGATAGTCATGCTACAATCCACAGACTCAGGGAGGCTAAGTAACAAGGAGGGGTTTAAGAGTGGTATAAAAGGACCTCCCTCTTAAGGAGGAATAAAATAGACATCAGGGGTGCTCTATTGGCAGACGTGGTTTGGAAAAGGAAGGAACTGAGGAAGAAGAGAGAAAATACTAGAAGAAACTTCTGGAATTAAGGGCATTTCAGAAGTTAGAGCAGTGGAAACTCCATGGAATTTCTGAGAGTAAACCTAGCAAATATTTTTAATAATGGGGGACATGGAACCTGACTTCTTCTGTTACCAGGGAGATTGGGACACCAACCCAGACATGAAAACATTGACCCACAGGTTGTCCTGGCTGACCTGAGCTATCAGAGATCAGGGATCCTATGTGAGTATGAATTATGTCCTTTGCATATTTGTTATGGCTGAGTAGACTGGTGTTCTTGTTGGATTTTTAACAGTGAGAGTGTGGGTTTTTCTGAGTCTTTTGCCTGCTTGAGGGATGATTTTCCTCCTACTGGGTTGCCTAGTTGAACGTTGATGTCACAGCAAATGCCTAGTCCTTTTGCAGCTTGTTATACAGTGTTTCATTGATGTCCCTGGGAGGACTGCTCTTTTCTGAGGGGATGCAGAAAGGAGGAATGGATTTAGGGGAGAAGGAATGTAGGGAGAAAAAGACAGAGGCAGGCAAGGGAGGTAAAAGTTCAGTTGGGATGTATATATGAGAGAGCGATCATCATCATCACAATAGTGATAACAATAAAGAGATTATGGCAACAATTCTTTGTATTCTTTTCTTTTTCTGTAAGTTGCCTTGGTCATGGTGTTTTGCTGTTATTGTTATTGTTGTTGTTGTTGTTATCTTATTTACATTAAAATATTGTCCCCCCTTCCCAGTCTCCCCTCCAAAAACTTCCCATCCCATCCCTCCTCACCTTTGTCTCAGTGAGGGTGCTCCCTCACTCACCCACCCACCCACCCTCCCTTACTGCGCTAGCATCCCTGCTAAGCTGTGGCATCAAACATCTACAGGACCAAGAACCTCTCCACCCACTGATGCCAGACAAGACAATCTTCTGCTACATATGTAGTTTGAGCCATGGATTCCTCCATATATACTCTTTGGTTGGTGGTTTAGTCTCTCAGAGCTCTGCATGATCTGGTTAGTTGATATTGTTTTTCTTCATATGGGTTTGCAGTCCCCTTCAGTTCCTTCATTCCTTCCCCCCAACTCTTTCATTAGAGCCCTGGACTCATTCCTATGGTTGGCTGTGAGTGTCTGCATCTGTATTAGTCCTGTGCTGGCATTTCTTCTCAGGGTACAGCTATACCAGACTCCTGTCAGCAAGTGATTCTTGGCATTAACAATAGTATCTGGGTTTGTTGTCTGCAGATCAAATGAATTCCTAGGTTGGCCAGTTGCTGGGTGGCCTTTCCTTCTGTCTCTGTTCTATTTTTTGTCCCTGAGTTTCCTTTAGATAGGAACAATTCTGGGTTAAAAATATTGAGATGGGTGGGTGGCCCTATTCCTTAAATGGGGCCTGTGCCTATCTACTGCAGGTGGTCTCTACAGGTTCTATCTCCGCTTTGTTGGGTATTTTCGCTAGTGCCATTTCATTTGGTTCCTGGGAACCTCTTGTTTCTCTTGACATTGATTTTGTTATGGAATATCTTGGTTTCTCCATCTATAGTAATTGAGAGTTTTGCTGGGTATAATAACCTGAGTTGGCATTTGTGTTCTCTTAGGGTCTGTATGACATCTTCCCAGGATCTTCTAGCTTTCATAGTCTCTGGTGAGAAGTCTGGTGTAATTCTGATAGGTCTGCCTTTCTATGTTACTTGACCATTTTCCCTTACTGCTTTTCATATTCTTTCTTTGTTCTGTACATTTGGTGTTTTGATTATTATGCAACAGGAGAAAATTTTTTCCTGCTATAATCTATTTGATGTGTTGTAGGCTCTTGTACGTTGATACCCATCTCTTCCTTTAGGTTTGGAAAGTTTTCTTCTATAATCTTGTTGAAGATATTTACTGGTCCTTTGAATTGGTAATTTTTGCTCTCTTCTACACTATTATCCTTATGTTTGGTCTTTTTGTTGTGTCCTGAATTTCTTGGTTATTTTGGGTTAGGAGCTTATTGCACTTTTATTTTCTTCAACTGTTGTTTCAATGACTTCTATGGTATCTTCTGCATCTGAGATTCTCTCTTCCATCTCTTATATTCTGTTGATGATTTTTACATCTATGACTCCTGATCTCTGTCTTAGGACTTCAATCTCTAGGTTGTCTCCCTTTGTGATTTCCTTTTTTGTTTTTATTTCCATTTTTAGATCTTGGATGGTTTTGTTAAATTCCTTCACCTGTTTGTGTTTTGCTGTATTTCTTTAAGGGATTTATTTGTTTCATCTTTAAGAGCAACTACCACTTACCTATGTTCTCCTGTATTGCTTTAGCAGAGTTTGTTATGTCCTTCTTATAGTCATCTATCATTTTTATGAGTGATGTAGTCACATTGGTTTCTGTTGCTCATATTCTTTCCCTTTCCTCTTTCCCTCTGTTTATATCTCTCTTTTTTTAAACTGGATAATGGATAAAATGGTTGCTGTCTGTGACTTGAGCCTGTCCCTTGTGACAGGCTGTCTCTGAGTATGGGGAGGGGATCTGAAGAGCTGATCTGTGAGCTTGTTTGTGTCAGAACTCCTTGGGTTCAAACAATCTGAGTGTGGATGGGATGGAGAGGAACTTTGGAGCACAGGATCTGATACAGGGTGGAAGTACAAACTGGAGGGAAAGTGTATCTCCACTGCGTGTGACATTCTGTGTCCCAGTTATGCCATGTATTGGGGCAAAGATGGGGAGACTGGGGACTCACCTGTGTACCTGGTGGTATCAGAACTCCTGAGGATCAAGCAGTCTCTATGTGTAGGTGGGGTTAGGAGGGGTGGAGCAAACCCATTGCAACAAGTCTTAATCTTCAATGCTGATAACAAGTAGGGACCTTTGCTGATGGATAGGGAGTTTACTTCTAAATCCTATTTTGTTAAGGAGCCCTCAGCTGATTTCCATGCAACTGCTCCTTGAACCACCTGAGAGACACTTGACTAGGATTTTCAAAATTCCTTTCAGAACTTGGAGAAAAACAAAAGCACTCTTGTATGATTCTTCAACAATAGAGACTAAATTCTTTCATTTTGGTGCCTGATTCTGAGTTCCAAAGAAGTAGCTCATTAAGAGAGATACCTGTCAGGCACACGCAAGACAGGTGATTGGTGTAAATTGGAAGTGAAACCCTGACTCATATCACTGCAGGAACAGATAGAAATCTCAAGCAAAGGAGACAACGACAGGACTAAACAGTTTAGTAGCCCAGGGAGAATATGAGGGTTAAAGAGAAGCTCATGATGGGGAGCAGAGTCATTTATAAATACAACAAAGATTCTTCAGAATTTATTTGTTCAGCCTCATTTCAGCTAGGGAGTTGAGAGGTAGCTCAATGGATAAAATGGTTGCTGTGCAAGCTCTGAGTTCAGAGAAAGGCCGTATCTCAGGTCCAAAACTAAACCAAACCAAACCAAAACAAAACAAAACAAAACAAAACAAAACAAAACAAAACAAAAACCACACCCATTGTCAACCTCTGGCTCCTCTACTGACATACTACCGACTTCCAGTCCTTACCCGTAGGCAATATAGACACTTCTTAAGTTCAGCAACAGATGAGGTTTCAAGAGCTTTAGTTTGTGCATAAGGTAAATTTCTGCTTTAGGAAAGGGTTGTGTTATAAGATTAGGAAACTGGAAGTTGAAGGGGGGCTAGAAGATTCAAAGGAGCGGGGAGAGTTTGCTATATGATTTACAGTTTTAATTCTTGAGAAAATTTCCATTATAACATTATTAATGTTACTTATCATTTTCCAAAATTATAAATTCAGGTGAAACAATTTACTTGCTTCTTAATTGGGCTTTCATATGACAATAAAGGATGTCCTGTATATCTGTCTTTGTCTCTTTGAAGTGTAACAGTGACTTTTATAAAAGTTATTCACGACATTCATTGAGAGGTTATAAATGAGAGAAAGCAGGTTCTGAAGACTTGATTTTCCTAGTTAGACACTGGAAATTTTCTATCCATGCTCGTGTTCAAATCTAGGTGACTGTCAGGATTCGAGGCTAGCAATTTTCCTGCAGTTTGCCATGTGTATGTGTTGCCATGAACTGACTACAGGAAACCTTGGCCTTTAGAGGTTCTCCCCATACAGTAACCACACACCTGTTCAGGGCAGAGAAGGGTTCACCCACTCTCAGAATGTACTAATTGATAGCTGAGCTGAATATTTCAGCTTGCTTGCTGAATCATAAAGAGGAGGCCAAGACCTACCATGTTGCTCACATCTTCTGGGCAAGTCTGTTTGCCTTGACAGCTGATTCTTCCATTTCTATCCTATTTGTACATTTTGAACATGTAGAACATTTCAGAGCACTAGACACAGAACCTCAGTTAGTTACCAGACACTAGTCCCTACTTCTTAATATTAATTTTCTTTGGTGAGTGACATTGATTCCAATCCCATACCAAATTCACCATCGACACCATTTTCTTACAGCCTCCTTCTCAAAGCCATACTAATATTCTGTTCATCTGGATTAGAATATTAAGCCATCTCAATATAACTAGCCATTCACACAGAGGCACCATGGCTTCAATAGCATGTGAGGGGCAAGTAGATGCCAGAAAGTGGGTCTTCATTAAAATTTACAGCCAATCTAACCTAGCCAATTTAACTACCGGCAATTATTGAGAATCAAGGCATAGGAACCTGGGACATAGAAAGACTTTACAATTGAGTCAAAGGTGAGACCACAGTTCTGGAAATTCATACTTCACTTCCAAATTTCTCTTGCCTGTGCCTCAAATGCAGGAAGCTTATCAAGGAGGAAACCTGCTTCCTTCCTCCCCTTGTCCAGCTAAATAGATGTGACCTGACACCAAAAGAACACCAATAAAAAACATTCCTAGTGCAGAAAGGCAGGCAGCCCAGAGTGGAATGCAGGCTTTACTACTTTGTTCTTTGCTGGAGTTTTAGTAATTTAATTGTCAAATAGATCCTGTGATAATGTGATAATATGATACCTAGGAAGTTCAGCAGGTCTTTTTTTCTGGTCACTGTACCTAGTAGGTGGCACAAAGAATGTGTTCAGTCAGTGTCAGGCTGAAAGCAATGGAACTGGGTAAATGTCTCAAGAACAAAAGACCCTCATTATTTGCCAATGAATGATCCTGTAGAATTTGTGTGTCCTGGCGCACTTCCAGACTTTAGATGGAACTCTCTTTGGTCCTGCTTAAGCAAGGCACACAACATTTCTAAGAGTGGAGATTAGCATAGAAGCTGCAGAGCCAGGTTCTGCACAGGCTCATTGTCTTTTTCAAAGACTTTTTGCTAAAGTCCTTAAAGCTCAGACATAATTATGCTTGATGCCTAAGCCATCATAATGAGCATAATTAATATATATATATGGCCAATCAAAAGCTACCCATGGCCCCTTTATTTTTTCTGCTCCTATTCTTTTTTGCACATTGATAGGGAGGATAGGGAAGACCTAGTCACCATGGTACAAAATTCTACTTAAACATCACTCCTGGATTTACCTGGCTTATGTGCCCTTGCACACAGCAGTTCTAATGTATCACCCAGAACATTCCCCCTCCTACTTATTTCTCTGAAGCTGCAATAAGCAATCTTGTGTGACATCCCCTGTAGTGCCGTTGCCAGGCAGCAGAAAGAGAGCTGCAGCAGGAGGTGGGAGAGCTGGAAGAAGAAAGAAGAGGGATTCCAGGAGGAGAAGGAGGAGGAGGAGGAGGAGGAGGAGGAGGAGGAGGAGGAGGAGGAGGAGGAGGAGGGTAGCAGGACTCTGGGAGTTGGGGGATGGGATCATGAAACTGCTGATCTAGAATTCTATCTCCTTGTCAGCTTTCTCGTTCACAGGACATAATGAGACAATAAACTGAAGCTTAGTGGGGAAATAGAAATCGAGAAGAAACAGTGGGGCATTGTCCTTAAATGAGGTGTCAGTGATGTTTCTTATTTTGTGAAGGGGAAGTTTCAGAAAGCTTTTACTTTTTCCTCAAACTTTGGTTCTTGGTAAATGTAGCTACACACTTCTAAAGGGGCACAGGCTCTCCCTGGGCTGACTTTGCTCCAAATCAGCACTGATTAGCACATAAATTCTTCTAGACCTTCCAGCATTACACCTGGGGAACAGCCAAGTGATACACAAATAATTGGAAAGTTTCTGCGCCTCTCAGCTGTCACATATGGAAGGGGAAAGCACAGAGAAGTCGAACCACATGGCCCTTTCAGTAAGAATTGGGAGGAGACTTCATGAGCAACTCATTCAAGGTGATTCTAGAAGGCAGCCTTCTCACTCTGATTTTTCTTTAGCATTCAAAATTAGGAGCTACTCTTAAATCTCTTCCACACCCCATCTCAGCTTGGAAAGGATCTTGCCCTAATGAGATTGAACTGGTATCCTAGCACAAGGGATGGGCATAGATGGCACACAGGTCCCTTTGTGCCTGCCTGGATATTCCACAGCCCAGTACATCTTGCCATTTGCCAGCCTCCCAAGCTGTCTAGGACTAGGTTGGACACTCTCCAGTTGTAACATACAATAGTTTTTATTTAGATGTTTGATTATCTTCATTAGTCAAATACAACAAGAACAGGTTTACACAAAACAAACAGTGCATTTACAGAGAACTTTGTGTATAGATGCTGAAGAGGTCAGCTCAGAAACTTTGGAAAATTCCACCAGACCCCTCCACTCATGAAAGAGAAAGGTCATAAAGAACATAGGCACCCCTCCTCTCGGGAAGGGAGGGGCTAATTACAGGGAGGAGTGACCAACCACCAGCCACCTGCGAGTGGGGAGGCCCAGAGCTCATAGATACATTCCAAGACCAACCTTTGGGTGGGCACCTACCTCATTCCCTAAAGACAAATCAGTTTAAAAGTCACACTGTTTTGTCAATCATATTGTGCCTAATGGCTGCTGCTTTGAGAACTGTATAAAGGCCTGCTGGATGGGCTGCACAGGGTCATTTTCTCTCTCTCCATGTTCAGGGTGACCCCAACATGTGGGAACAATAAATTGCTCTTTCTTTTTGCATAGATTCCCAACTTTGAGTTGTTTACTCAGGTGTCCATGGTAAGCTAAGGCTCATCAGAGTCTTACATTGGCTGGGAATCAGACCTCTTGTGGGGACACCCCAGAGTGTGATGAATCAGAGGTCTTTAGCAGGTACTGTTTTTTTTGTTTTGTTTTTTTTTGTTGTTGTTGTTGTTGTTTTTTTTTTTTTTTTTGTCTGTCTTGCTCTTTGCTGAAGTCTAAGTCTGTAAGCCTGTTTGAACTTTGGGTTTGCTTGCAAGCATCTGGGACACTTGGAGAGCCTACACAGTGTCTGGTGCTGTCAAGTGCAGCGGGCATATCTGCCTTAACACTGTGATCACAGGGGCCTGAAGGATGCTTGAGGGAGCCGGGAAAGCTTGGCTCCTTCTGGAAACAGCAAGACTGTATCAGCAGGAGCCAAGTCATGCTTCCACCCACCTGATTTATCTGGCTCCTGCTGTACCTGCAGGGGCACCTGGTTCTTCTCAGCATGGCTGGAGCCAACTGAACAACTCTATTCTGTGTCACTGGAAGGGTTGAACTGTGTGTTGATTATCTTTCTCTGTGTTCTTGAACCTGGATGCCTGGTCGAACTGTCTGTGTGTTGATTGTTTTTCTTTATGTTTGTTAGTATCTTGTTCTGTGTTCTTGGACTTTGACAAT
The DNA here is from genome assembly GCF_947179515.1 of Apodemus sylvaticus. Classification (NCBI taxonomy): domain Eukaryota; kingdom Metazoa; phylum Chordata; class Mammalia; order Rodentia; family Muridae; genus Apodemus; species Apodemus sylvaticus. The sequence goes on from NC_067475.1 coordinate 148,435,877, forward strand.
ATTATTTTAGACACTGGACAGACTGAAAGACAAAGTTAGTTATTCTGTGCTTCTCCGAATGACCCACTTGTAGGGACCTTCGATTTACAGGTGATCAAAGCAGTAGAGGAGAGTCTTTAGGCCAGGAACCTTCAGGCACCTGGACCAAGTACCCTATATAGATACCTAAACTAATCTAGTAGAGGACCCCACCCCCACACAGATAAAAGCCTTTCTTTCCCCAAGACCCACCACACAGTTTCTGGCCTTCAGGAAGGAAACACGAGAGGAGGGATCCAGACCTGAGAAGTCTATCCTCCAAGATCCTTCAACAGCAGACCTGCTGCTCCAAGACCCTCCTCATCCATACCTTCCTACCCTTGCCCCCATGGTCCTGCTAGTGCCAGTACCAGTTCTGAGATCCTCGACCCATATAGGACTAGGTCCATTGCACTCCCCTTTACCAAAGGGAGGAGAGGGAGGAGACCCCCAACCTCCTGGAGACTGTTTTGTTTATAATGCAGGAAGCCAGAAAGGATGCCCCCTCAGACACAGGGGCACCATCAATTGACCTAGACTGTCCCTACACTCTGTTGGAGGAAGACATGCTCTTCAAAATGTGGACCCAGATATGCTTCCTGCCTGATGGGCCACAACTAACTGCCTCAAAATGCATATTCTCAGGCTCTGAAGTTTCTAGTTACTCTTTTCAAATTTTATAAACCCATTATCTGGAAGAGGAACATGGGGCAAAATTTTCTTAGTGGTGAGATGATCAAAAAGAACTCAACTTTGTAGAGTAATCCCTATGTTTCTATTTCATTGTAGAAATGGGAGTCAAGGTAGAATTGGAGGGCCACCTCTGCCAAAGTGATGCATGGCAGATGCTGATGCTGCCTTTGCCCCTTCAGCCTTGTTTCTCCTGTATGGTAGCCTGAATTCAAAATCCAAACTGAGTTCATGGAGGACTCAATCAAGGACAGTGTGTGATTTTCTGAACATCCTAGGAGAAAGAATAAGTGTCAGAAGAATGATTTTCTTATGCAAACAACACAGAAAAAAATAAGAAGAAATGTGGAGTCAACAGATGGCTTAGTCTCTGAAGTTCTTACTACTAAATTATGAGGGCCTGACTTTGATTCCCATGGCCCGCCTTAAAAAGAGTGATGGGAAGGATGCTGTTGCTTACAAACTCAGCCACTGAGAAAACAGACACAAATAGATCACTGAAGCTTATTGTTAGCTAGCCTAGCTGAATTCAGGAGTTCCAGGTAACAAGAGATCCTTCTTCAAAAAACAATGTGGAGAACAACTCAGGAACACATCTGAGGTTGATCTCTTACCTCCACACAAATGTTCAAGCCCATGAGCACACACACACACACACATACCATGAAGTATGGGTATAGCTAGGGTTAATCAAATACAAGTGTCTGAGAGTAAGAAAGCAAGCCTCATCTGTTTACAGAAACTAGGACAGGGGCAGACTCTCTCTGCTCTTTCTTGGAAGGCTAACACTTCTCCCTAAGGATATGCAAAATATTTACAGACACTTGAACACTCTAGGAGGCACAGTTAAAGCAGGGACATTACAGATCCCTGAAATGTACTGTGATTGTGGTTTTGTCACTCCCACACATCAGGGGGTACTAATCAGTGAGGCTGCCTGTCTGCTTGATCAAACCAGTTAAAGGCAGTCTCCACAGTGCTTCGCTGAAAACTAGAGATGAAATATCACACTATTTTCTTTTCATGTAAAATTGTGCTTTTAATAAAAGCAAGGCAAAAAAAAAAAAATACTCTTGAGTCTGCCTCATAATTCTGCCACAATGGAAATTTCTAGCAAAGCCTGCAGAGATTCTGCATTTTGGACTATCTGTATTTATCTTCTTGAATTTTTATTTTGTTTTTATTTTATCAAAGTTATGAGTGAGTTATTGAATGATAGAGGCTTATTCCGAGTCTCACTGAGACACTAGTATCTGTATGCTAACCACTGCTATGTAATCTAATAGTAGACTTCGGATATAGGACTTGAGAGAGGTGAATGGTACTCATCCTCATGACATTACCTTACCGTCATCTCCTTTGGCTGGTATAGAAGATGCTCGATTGTATGAGGACCTTTTGTGATAGTGCTGACTGTAAAACGTGAATCCTTCACATTTCCTAACGTTTCTCTATCTTGAAGCATCTATGAAGGTTCTATAGAACGTATAAACATAGGAATAGGACCTATGTCTCTTGGAGACTGGAAAGCCACTCATGATAGAAATATCTTCATTTAGTGTATTTTTTTCTACACAGTGAGACAAAAACATTATGGCAGCCATGAAGGAAATAACACAAAGGGACAGAAAAAAACATCTATTACTAAGACAAAGATTCTGGTCTAGTGGAAATTAAGGCTAAGTTATATTTGTCTATTTAAATCAGTTGAAATAGACTTGGGAAGTTTCATCTTCCTAATACTAATGGCAGTGCCAAGGCTATACTTTCTTCCAAACACACCTGTGGGGAGCATGTCTATCATACAAATAATAACTGGCACAGCCTTCCTCAAAATGCCATGTTGTTGAAAAAGGTATTAAAGCAATTTATGATGGGGGATGTGGTTTTTATTGCAGTACAAATAAGAAAAAACTTTTGATCCAAACCTAATTCATACAGAAGCCAGACACAATTTTCAAGGAAGATAAAGAAAAATATAATTTGCATCTTTCTTTGGAAAAATATAAAATAAAATCCTCCCCCAGCTGTCAGGGAAGGTGTAGAATAGAAAAATAAAATAAAATAAAATAAATAAGATAAAATATGAAATGAAATGAAATAAAATAAAATAAATAAAATAAAATAAATAAAATAAAATAAAATAGATACCTGTACTGGAATCCATTCCATTTTCATCCTGGTAGCATTGCCATTTTTCAAAGATCATGCATTTTTTTTTTTTTTTAGAGTTTGCAATGGTGATCTCAAAGTAGATAAATGGATCTGATCAGAAGCCAGTTCAGTCTCATCCTATTCCTTTCCTAAGAATAACAGATATCCTCTGTGAGACCCGTGCACAGCTGTGGTAGGCGAAGAAGACAGATGTGCCATCTGAAGAAGAACGGATATCAAAACCAATTAAAGTAAAACATATTTTTAAAAGCCTTCTTCAATTATTCACGTTGTAGTACTGGAAAAGAAGTGCTTTCTGTCAGCCTTTTATTCTCAAACACTTAGTTTTCTGTTTCCAAAACTACATGTGCAAGACAGGCTTAGAGAATCTACATTAATTCTCAAAGTAATTTCAAATTCACTTAGAAAGATTTACGGAGGAATCTGATCTGCCAGATCTAGAAAGTGTTGTTGAAAGCTGGTCCTGAGAGAAAAGAAAGACAAGGAGCTACCCATGGCAATCTCTTCTGTCTAAGTCAGTTATTTTCAAAAAAGGGCAAGTAAGAAGTATTCACAGGCAAACTGGGTTAGTAAACTCTATAAAATTCTTTCCATATGCTAGGATAGTAAATTTAAATGTTTAGCTGAATTTTAAAACACCCCCTAAGAGGTCTATATTAGTAGACTTCTTACATGTACAGGAGGAATCTAGTGCTCTTTTCTTTCGGTCACCTTGCCTCTTTTCTCTAGAATTACAGCCAATGACAATATGTCTTCCCATGAGGTGTTCCCAGTGTCTGACAACGAACTGTACATTTTCTTTCTATATAACTAACTCCAGCAATAACATCTCAAACATCACCATGCATATGCATAATCTGTCTATACAGGATTATGAGAAGGAGTGCATTTAGCAGGATGTGATAAGAATCCTCACCCAGTATTGACAAAGTGATTTACTGATCTGAAAAACAGAGGTAGTGTCAGGGACACATACTATAAACTGAAGAGTTATTGTTGTTGGCCAGAAATCAATCAGTATCCCTGAGGTAGGTCATGGCCTCAAAACTTGTTATTTGAAATAGCAGAAGTAAAGCAAAACTGGGCCTCCAGGTTTCAACAGTTTAATGCATTATACATTTCATGAGAATCATGTATATTTTTAAATATATAAATTGCACAGAAAGACAATGAATAGAGTCTAGGACAAGTTGGGTGGATCATCCTACATTTTTATTAGGTGTATAAAATAGCTCCTGAGGAAGTCACTTAAGTGTTTAGTTTTAGACTTGGAATGAGAAGACATGGTCTGACCTTGTTCTCAGGAAAGTTCAGGAAATCTATCAGCTGAGTGTCTTAGCTTCACTTTCATAGGTATCACACAAAGATTTTTTTTAGCATGTATCACCAATTATTTATAAGTACTATGATGTCTAATATTATTGGTGTGGCAGGATCTAAAATCACATAGCAGACAAACTCTCAAAAAGCATATTTTGAGAGTTTCTCCATTACATTAAATGAGGTAAGACTTACCCTAAACGAGGACAATACTCCCCATAGTGCTAGAATTCTGTATTAAAATTAAACAGAAAGCAGTCTGAACAGTAGAATTTGTCTGTTTCCTGACAGTGGATGCACTGGGTGAATCTGCTTTCCCACTTTTGCTGTTGGACCAACGTGATGGACTGTGCCATCAATCATAAGCAAGATAAATCCCCTCCATCCTTACACAGCTTCACTTAGGTATTTGTGATAGTAATGAGGAAAGTCAATGACGTAAGTGATGGCTGAGAAACTACCATCTTATTGTTAAATTAATTTAGAAGCAAGAATCCACTTTTTTTTAATAATAGCCAATAATGCTTGAACATTTTATTTGTTGGGCATGGCCATGTTCTAGGTTTGTTTAAAAGCTATGTGCAATAAAGCACAAGTTAAATAAGTGGTCTTGTTCAAGCTTTCTGCCAAGGATGCATGGGATTGTCAAGCTCTCCTAGTTAAACAAGCATGACTAGAATTTGGATATGAGGCAGAGGTGGAAAATGAGAGATTCACCATTAAGCCTGCTCCTTATCTAAAGGCTTCCCATTAATAACAGCTTGTGGTGGAATGGAGGCAACTCGTCAGGAGTCAGCAAACAGAAAGGATTTATTACCAGTTCCAACTTAAGGAGCTCAATGCCCTTGCCTGTCATTGTTCTCTGTGACTAGGGTCAGACAAGAAAGAGAGGAATTTGTGGAAAATTCAATCCAGGGAAAACAGTACTATACTATTCAATCAGATAGTGATGTTGATACTCAAGCAATTGGAAGGAGTAGAAAATGGGGGGAGGGCCTGGATACTCTGGTATTTACTTACTAATAGGAACTACCTCTGAAGAAAGAGTTTTTCACAGAGAACTGTCATCCTAGAAATATTCTATTTTGCCTATGTTTCCTTTCACTAATTAAAGATTCAGAAAACTACATTACAGAAGGTTGGGTGCAAAAGGAGAATACAGAACAAGATAACAGGTAAATTCAAAAATGTAAATATGTCACAATTCATGACAAGAGTACAT